>NC_090814.1:149863281-150510360 GCF_000390325.3 Nicotiana tomentosiformis | reverse complement strand
GCTCATTTGTGAGACTGAAGGGAGTTGAACTTGGTAGAAGTTCGTGAGAAGGAGTATTTTCATCATCAGAAATCACGCGTCTACGAGCACGTGGACTTCTCTCCAAAGATTATTCTTCCATGTCTTCTTCACCATCAGAGCCACGGGCTCCATCAATCTTTCTTTTTGAAGAAGAGCTCAAAATTCTTTCCTAAGCAAGAGTCACGGAAAGCCTTATGGAAGAAACAGATGCGGACTAATACCATGAATGAAAAATCCTAGCAAAGAAAAAAGACAAGATAAGAAACTCTTGAATTAATAAGGGAAAGGAAAGGAAAGATAGTAAGCGAAAAAAGTACCGTGTGTTTTCACTTTCCAACCAAATCTGTGTGAAAGGTATTTCCAAGATCTTTTCTCCATAGGATCAACAGTTAGAAACTTATCTACCCAAGCACGAAAGTTAGGAATTTCCTCGAAAACTTCCATGGTTGCTGAAAAAGTAGGCACGTTATCACATGAGTTTCTTTAAAAAAAAATCAAGGGGTAAAAACTTACGTGCAAAATTCTATTTTTCTAGAAAAGGCATATTTTCTTCACCCACCAGAGCACTAGTGGAAGCAGCAACAAAACGAGCATACTAACCACGGTCTCTGTCATCTTCAGGGCTAACCACTTCTAGCCACAAGGGATAAAACTCCTTCACGAAATAGTTTAGGAGAGTAAAGATGAAGCAAGTGCCGGAAAGTAAAAGGCATAGAATGCAGATCTGATAAATAACGAAGGCATGCAACAACCCTTCAAATAATGGGGCCAATTTGTCCAAGACACACATTGAAGTAACGGCAGAATTCTATGATTACTGGATCGATAAGTGGTTTAAACCCTAAAGTAAGGGGGTAAGTGTAAACGAAAGAATAACCAGCTTGGTATGAAGTTATTCTCCGGTTGGAACCGGGAACTAAGACTGGAAAATATGGTTTTCAATTACATTCTCTTCGAACCAGGGAAATAAGACCAGTGGTAATCAAGGTAGGATAAAGGTCGGCAGGATTAAGTGAAGCTATGGATGAAACTTGATTTCTCATGGATTCACGATCGGATGAAAAAGAAAATTCTTGGGGAACAATCTCTGCAACTCTTGGTTCATGCACTGGTTCACTCGAGTCTCTATTCCTAGAGGAAGATCTAGGGATTAAAGGAGACCTAGGTTTAGAAGAGGAAGATTTAACAGCATTGCCATGAGAAGAGGAACCATGGTTAGACAATGAGCCTAAACTACGAAGTCTACCACCTCTCCTACTTCTAGTAGGGACAGTAGAAAGAGCGAGCTCGTCGACGATAACAACCTTGCGAGGGTCTGGTGTAGAAGAAGACATGATTATATGGAGAACTAATAAAGAGTAGATACAGAAGTAAGAAGGAAGAGTAATATAGAGAATACTGTAGAAGAGGGACTTCGAGAAATCAAAGAAGAATGAAGTATTTATAAGAAGACACAATCATCATTAAAAGAAGGTCATTATGAACCGTCATAATTAAACCGTCACTTCGTGACTGACGCAGCCGCGGTAAAACTCTAAAGAGCGCTGAAAACTTGCAGAACCAATCGTCAAGATCCACGTGGCATATGCATTGAATAGACATGACATACGAAGAAAATGCAATGATACTCGAAAAGCGGCGGCAAAGAATTTTCTGCATAAATACTTACCACTTCCCGAATATTCAATTGAAGAATATTCAGAAAGTGGGGGGACTATCTGTATTAGTGAAAAAAAGGTGTCACGCGTAGAACCTTACTGAGCTGACAAAGCATGATACATGGAACAATGGTGAAGTGACGACTGGCGTATTCCATTAATGAAATAAATGGAGCAAGGAAGATGCGGAGTAAACACCCACGAGACAGTAAAGAACAAATAATTGAGCCTAAACAACTGTTGAAGAGGCACGAGCGGAATGAATCAAGACCAAAAAGAAGGAAGATTCATGAACCAACAGTAAATAAGGAAAGAGAATCAGAGTAGTTACAAGGCCTTTACAGTTACGAATGTGTCAGTTATGATTATCAACCATAACGAGCAATTAATACTATTAATGCTCATAATGAGTTCGTCATAAATAGGGGAAAACGTTACAATTGGATATTCCTATATAAGGATATAGAATCTCACTTGTAAGGACAAGTTTCGAGCACTATTAAAATATACTTACATTTTCTTGCTTCAAAAAAGCCTTCTACGTAATTTGAGGGATAGATTATCATTTCATTCCTTATCTCTTTTTTACTAATTCACATTGTTATTTTTATTTCTTTTCAAGCGGATTGTTGAGGAAGTAAAGTATTATTTGGTTATTAGTAGCCCGATTTCTTCTAAATATAAACTTTGACCAAAGATCCTATATTTTGGTTAAACAATGAGTTCTCACTAGTCCAAATCACCCAAAACAAAATTAATGAAAAAGAAGAGAGACACTTACGTGCAATCAAATTCTTCTACTCGGGAAGGTAGGAATTCATATAAAAGTATTCAGAAGAATATTAAAATGTCACACTTAGAATTTAAACATATGAACTAATTAAAGCAATTTTGAACCTGTTGCTGCTGTAATGTAATAAAAGTCCCCTATATATAAAGGGAATTCAATGATTTATTTATAATATAAAATAAGTCATTTTATTATTTACACGTAGTTCTGCTCCTGCCTACTTTCTATGATCCAATCACGCTCTTTACTTCCTACATGTGAGCGTATGAATGAATAAGATAAGGCGAAGCGCGAAGGAAATGGATGTGTGAGCGATTGAAAGAATTCTTGTGTGTTTGTATTGTAGACAAACATGGAGAGTTGAATATTGAAGTCCCATTTGCGTGCCATGTTCACTTCACCACGGACGATGGACATTGCCCAATTTATTTTTATTTTTTTTTGCTTTTTCCTTTAAGATTATATATAAGATTATATTGGTTTTACTTTGATTTTTTTTAGGTCTGAGAAGGAAAGTATTTCAGTGACGTGCTCGTGCTTCCTCGTTGAACGAAATTTTTCCAAAATGTAAATAACTTATTAACTCATGTTTCTGACTCTTCAGTAAAAGTAGTTTAGATTAGGAAAACTTACCCAAATATCTCAAATAAGTCTCAACTTACCAGCCTCTAGCCATTAATCATAAACTTATCAAAACTAGCTAAGCACATATAAAAATTGAAATACCAAATAAATAAGGTTCTTTCTCTCAAAGAATCACATGCAAAAATCTCCTTCTATATTTTTAAACATGATTAGCAGCATTAGATACAAGACGGAAAGGAAATTTCATGGATGAGGTAGCAAATAAGGTGATGAAATACAAAACAAAAATACAATATTCCAAAAATCTAAGCGAAAAAGGAATTTTTTCAATGGATATAGTTGAAATTCATTGAAAACATATAGATAAGTGAATATACAAAATTTGAGGAATATTGGAGGTGATTTGGACTGGTTTTGTATCAAAATTCCTAATTAAATCGAGTTCAAAAACTTCTTCTGCGATACATGTATCACGCATGTATCTCACACACAAGTATACATATGATACACAATTGATACAAATATGATACATATGTGATACACAGTGTGATACACATATCGTTTTTTTCATGTTCAAATTTTACTTCGAACTTTCAATTCAAACCACCGCAAAACTTCACCATATTAGTAATATTTGGCTAATATTAGTAATATTTTGTGAATTGACCAATTTTGGTAATGAGCTACTTATAAATGGACATAATTGGTAGTTTTCCTTTAAATTACAGTTCATTTGAATGGTTGTTACCCATCGTATTGTATTGTATCGTTATCCCGAAACAATGTTTGTTTTGATTGTTTATTTAAAATTGATTGTATCGTATTGTTAAATCCATTATTCCGGAACAACCAAAAATCTCATTTTATGAAATAACCGATTTGATGTGGTGTGATCGTTTCCTATTTTCTTTTCCAATTATGCTCTTACTTATTACTATAATTCAATTTTTTCCTTTATATTTTTTTTTTTAACTCCAAATCTCCAACCTATTAACATACTTTGTCTTCATCCATCCTTTTTAGAGTTGGTTGGCCCTGTTCTTTTTATTCAAGTCTCCATTCGATTTTTTGTCTCTTTACATTATTTTATTTTTTTTGGTTGCTAATAGTAGTTAACCTTTTCTTCAGGTTTTTGCTCTTATTTTCAATCTACGTAATTAATGATAAATTAGTAGAAAGAAGTTTTCTTAAATTATTTTTATGTGTAATTCTTGATAAATTTTATCTAAAATAATTGCAGGTATTTTGGTGAACTTATAAGTTACAGTACAGTACGATACAGTCAAACCAAACAACAAAAATATTATTTAACAATAGCAAACGATACAATCTATTCAAACGTTGTATCCATAAAATGATACAATACAATACATTATAAAACGATGGGTAACAATGATCCAAACATAGTGTTAGTTGAAGCCATGTTTATTTTTATGGACGTTACAATAGTTAATCTAAAAATAAGATTTTCTGGATGAAAAGATAAAACTTTGCCTAAACAAATGCGAATCTGAGTATAGTAAAACACTTGTGTGAAGGAATTTGATTTAGGACTCTCTTCTACATCCTCATTATAAAACACTTTTGGGAAGGAATAATGATTTAGGAAACGTATTATTTACACATGAAAATAAAAACTTATTATTTACTGGACCAAAATCGGAATTATTTTCTTTACTAATTATCTGTTCTTCAGTACCATATCTTACAATGTTGTTAGGTCCGACTTAACTAGCACAGTGGATTGCAGTGGGAACGGTCTCTATTAAAGATTATTCAGTAATAACAGCAAGAGGATGTCCTCGTACACAAAATTCTTAATATGATACGTTAAAGAAGTGCTTAAATGCTGCAAAATGTAAAGGTAAGCATCAAATAAATAGAAAACAATCAAGAATATTCACTAAGGAACAAGAATCTAGGCAGCTCCATGTTCCATTATGATAGTTCAATTTGTATTTTGCCCCCACCTTTAATTTGTTCTCATTTTGCATATTATTAAGCAATACATATTTTTATTACAACAATAACAATTATTACGGTTCAGTTCCAAACAAATTTAGATTGACTATATGATTTTTCATTGATATATTACCCATTTATCTTTGTTTGTATAGGTTTACTCACATTGTCAGTTCAAAATTCAAATAAAGGGGATGTGATAGACTGACAATTGACATCATAAAATTAGTTAATTCATGATAAATTCTTACTTATTTCGTTAACTAATTTTTATTATAAAAAGTCTATTAAAGAAAAGACTAATTGCACAATTAACGACTTGCCCCCGATATTTACTTCAAACCAATAGAATCATAGTAGCATATGTCTGTACATAGAATTATATCCCTCAATATTGATTAATGATCAATTAATATATTTTTTTTTAATTTATTAAATTAATATAGTTAGTTGAATTACTTTGGTCTAAACACCAGAAATATTTACTCTAATTGCACTATTGTATTTCTATATATGGGAACATATTATTTTAAGTTGGTATGTGGGTGTATTTGTGTACCAATTAAGATAGGCACAAATATAATGAAGGGGATACCAGTTAAGAGATTACAGAGCAGCCGGTGAAATCGTGAATTGATTTCCCAAATTAGACCAACCGTTGAATCCCACCTACGCTTCCCACTTCTCTCTCTTTCCTTCGTTGGCCCCCCATTTCTGCATCTTCGCCATTTCTGAAAGAAACGGGGGATCACGACCATTTTATGGGAAGAACAAAATTCTCATCAACAACAAAAATAAGCAGCATTTGATTATCCCATTTATGGATCTCTGAAGAAAAAATAAATCTTCCCAATCTACCCTTTTCCTAATTCTTCAATATCAACATTTCGAGGTTACTCTTTTGGAACATTTTAGCTGTTTCTTCAAGATCAGGGAAAACAAATTACCTGGGGAGCAAAGGTTTTAAGGTCTTTCGATTTTCCAAACCCTAGATTCGAATTTGGGGAAAATAATTGGGGGATTTGGGTCCGGCCCAAATGGAAGGAAGCTTGGGAGGACTTAAATTTTGTTGAAGATTTGATTTTTCCCCATGTAATGTATGGATCGGACATTGTCGATTTGGGTCTTCTTCTGTTTCTTTGCTATTTCGGTGCAATCTCAGGGAAATGTAAATCCTCCCAATTCACAATCACCGCCGCCGCCACCATATTCTCCTCCGCCACCACCTCCACCGTCGCCGCCACCTCCACCATCACCTGTGCCTCCTCCCCCTCCACCTCCCCCTTTATCACCTCCCCCTTTATCACCTCCCCCGCCGCCTCCACCATCGGCTCCTCCTCCACCTCCACCTCCTCCGCCTACCCAAAGAGCTCCTCCTCCACATCACCACCAACACAAAAACCACCATAAATCTGACGTTAAAAGCCCGCCACCACCACCATCAAAAGAAAAGACGTTAAATTGGGGGAAGAGACTTGGGTTAATGTTTGTGGGCATTGCGGCGATCTTGCAAGTCTGTGTGGTGGCGTTTCTGATAATTAAGAGAAGGCAATTGTTGAAGGCTGATACTAGATTTTGAAAAGATACACATTTGTAATTTGAATTTGTTTATGGATTCCATTTCTTTGACTAATTATTTGTTAGCTTGGCGGAGCATGTTTTTATATATAGCTAGAGTGAGTTATACAGTTTGAGATTCTTTAAAACAACCAGCTTTGGCAAATGAATTATGGCAATCCATGGATTACAAAAGGATTCAGCGGAAGATTGGTGTCTGCATTTCTGTTTTCGCTCTTGTAAATTGGTAATTCTTGATTGGCATTAATTATTAGCAAAATATTTCCATTATTTTTCATTGTTCTTTTTGTTGGGATTTTGTCCATTTTTCTTCTGACATTTTATTGTGAATATTATGGTTTTGTTTATGACTGTGAATGATCTAGTGCTAATTGATGTTTCTTATCTTGTGCTTAGGCTGTTGCTTTTGGTGAACTTTTTATATAACGGGGAGCCTAAAGCTAGCTATGAAGAGATATGTTGTGCATCTTTGCTTCCTTTTTGGTGAAATATTTTTTATATTTTGTCGTGAGAGTTCTGCAATTTAGCATAAATCTACTGAGATTATTGAAGTGCAATTGTCATTGAAGTAGAGTGTGAAAAGGGCCTTTCTTCACAACCTGTTTAAGTTTGAACTAGCTCAAGTTATGCATAGGAGCTAGGAATACTTTTTGTAAGCTCAAATGCCAAATCACATACTTCTTGCATCTTCTTGATGCCTAGTATTGAGATCACTTACTTTATCAAAAAAAAGTTAGAACTAGCTCAAGTTTGAGTAATATGTGGATGAAGGGGCTAGAGTATAAAATGTTTAGGGTCCATCTAGTGTAACTTTGAGAAATATAGATGAAGGAGTTTATGTGAAGAAGAGTCGTTATTTGTTCTTGATTGCTCATATGTGAAAGAATCATTTTCAAGTTCTTAACCAGTATCATATTTTGGCTGCTTATCTTTGTTGCATGACTTAGAGTATCCAAATAGCCAGAAAATCCTGTTTTACTGCATATAAAAGGGGGTGAATTCGTTCCGAGAGTTCTTAAAACTTTTCTTAAAATCTTATGAAAGAGAGCCAACTTTATCAGTTCACTGGCATTAACTAGTTAGAAAGATGGGTAAAGTTGACCTTATAAAAAAAAACCTAGTTATAAACTAGAACTTAGTTTGACATTGGCTGCTACTGAAATTTAAATTGCATTTGTTAATATTTTTTCTTGATAAACATTAATTGAGATATGAAGTTCTGTTTACCGGCAATTATATGGCTTGATTTCATTTGTTTGTAGTTGTGTTTGTCTACAAAATGCCGGCTCTTGACTGTTAATTTTTCATATTGTAGGTCATAAATAAAAGTTTTTGCCTCCTTTGTCATATTTAAGGAACTGGCTTGGATTTGTTTTGAGGAACAATTTAAAATTCGTATTCTTTGTCCGGTAAGAAATGGACCTTGTAGGGAAGCCAGGATACTGTTGTTAGAGGCATGACTTGTCACTGTCGAGCTGTAATATTGATTTGTAGATTGAACAAACAATTCATATATGGGTATAATATAATTCAAGTATTGTCTTTGATGTGAAAAAACTGAACAGGCGGAATTACTTGGGTTTCTACATAGAATTTATCACACTTGAACAGTTATGAGCCTCACTAAATAGAGGTTGTATTTTTTTTTTTTTTTATCTGAAATATGTTTCTTTTTTGCACTATCAAGATTGTTAAATCTTTTTGTCTTCTTAAGAAGTGAAAATGAGCTTTATATCGTCTTACATGTTTGCATATTTGAGTTTAATTTTATGGCATGTACTTCATTCTGGAGATGGATACTAGCCTAAATCAAGCTGTGACTTGTGTGTAATGCTGTGCTAAGATTCAAATTTGATATCTACATGGGAACTCCTTTTTTCTTCCTTTTCTGGGTTGACTTGGAATTCTATACATATTACTGTCTTTCAACAAAGTTGCGTTTGGGCTTCAATTGTTGGCAAATTTCATGGGATGGAGTCTGTTGATTGGTGGCCCAATTACCTTTTGTTAAGTTATTATATTTGGATTGCCTCACCTTTAGAAGTCATTTTAGAGGACTGCGTTATTAGCCCAACCAGTTCCTCGTTGTAGATGCAGGGCTCTATAATCTCTATGCTGCAGTTTTATCTAGTTCCAAATGGAACGTCATCTTTGACTTGGGACAAGGATTTTTTTTTTTTTTTTTTTTAAAGATGAAAATTGTATTGATGTGCCAGAGTTGAAGATAAAATCCACTATTTGGAAATCTGAAATGAGTTGATACTACGATGGGTTCATTTGCTTTTTAGGTGTTAGTAAAACTAAGGAAGAAAACGCATCGAGGAGTGTAGAGAAAAGGAAAGAAACTTGGAGAAAAGGAAAGAAGTTTGGTTTGTAAAAAAAGAAAACAGCTTTGAATGATATTTATGAGTTAAGCTGGTGTCGCAACTGATAATCTCAAGTAAACTTTGAGAAAAGTGTATATTTAGAAATATTTGGACATTTATCAAATTGAACTAAACTTAGACTCCATGTAATGCGAAATCGCTTATGGCTTACCAGAATGTGCACCATTCTTTTTTAGAATATTAAAACTTAACGTTGATATTACCACCAAAATTTGAAGCTTTTTTCTTTGAGAATCATTTGAACAAAACTTTTGAAAGAGAGTCATTGTTCGTTGAGATATTATTCCACGGAATCAGTTAAATCTTGTCAAAGTTTCCATAACAAGGTAGGGTTGCAGCATATGAGGAAGGGCAATTGCTATTGTCCACATAATTCCTTTTTCACGATAAAGAATTGTATTGGCCAAATTGCCATGCATTTTAGCTACTTAGGAAGACAGAGAATTGTATTATACCTTTGATGCCTTTCTGGATTCGAGCTGTCAGTTGTGTCTTCTTTTAGACTTCTCCCTTTCTCCCACCATGTGCCCTTTATTAGGACCACTTTCATTAACTCAACTCCCTCATCTTTTGGGGCCATTTGCACAAATGACCTCTTTTGTGGTCACTACTTAAATTCTTTTTCCGGCATCATGTATATAACCTTCCGGTCATTTGTATCTTTTGAGCAATTTACGCATTGCTCAATTACTTTACTGTCATTAAAAGATTATTTTATAACTTTATTGTTACAGTGGAGTTTGTAACTTAATTGTCGTAGTGGATGAAATTTAGCGACCACCTCTTTTTGAGGTCACTAGTTAATTATGTTTCTTATTAGTCCAGTGGGCTAAATTTGCCTTCATACAAGAAAAATTCATCCAACTAATTTTACAAGAAATTACATCCAGTGACCTTAAAAATATGTGGTTTTGAACTTTTGACAAACAAATATTGAAGGTCAAAAGTCAAAAATTTACCCATGGGCAAAACTTGTTAAATTAAATTTTTTTCCTTTGGAGCAACAAAAGTTCAAGACCATCCACTTCAAAAACTATTCCTATAAATCACCCGGCGAAATATATCCCACCGAATTATTAGACTGAAAAAATATTAACTTAGAATCTTAAAAGTGGCCTAAAAATTAGATGATCCCACCTTCTACACCCATGATCGTCACTAGAAAAATTAACAGGCCAGTTTTATTAGCTCCAAACAAGACTATTTACACTACACGAACAAGTAAACTGATCACGTATGGGAAAATTGTTGGAAAAATTTGTTTCATTTAGATGTCGACGAGGTTGCTAGAAAGTATGGCTGGAGAGAAATTATCTTAGATAAACTAAAGTTCTTTTGATGCCAAAAAGCTGGTGAAAGATGTATTTCTTCTGAAAAGAAAATTACCAAAAGCACAGATAGTGTAAAAACAATTACTAATTTCTAGCACTTCCCTTTTACTATTTTGGCAACCAAACTGTATGCGGCATCAATGTTGAACTTTCTTTACCATTTGTATTGTGATAGAAAATATAGAATATAAATATCATCTTGCCAGGTTAAAACAGTGCAACTAGTGACCAATACTCATTGAAATGATTTTTTAATGATTAAAGTCGGACGTATCAAATTGGAAATCAAGATATCCCACAATAGTAATGAACCAATGTATACGTCCAGTACCAAAAAGATGCTCCTTGTTTCTTTTCTTTTATGTTTTATTTTTTTGTCTATTTCTTCAATTGACACCATTCATGATCATGATAGCCCTATCACACAATTTGTGGTTATCATTCTCTATCGAAATTCAAGTGGCACTCAATTTGCTCTTTTTCTCTTTAATGCCCAAATTCTCATTCACTTCACTCAATTTCTCTATATATACACACACCATACAAATCAAAACTATTCCTAGCTAGCCAGGAGATTTAAAATGTTTAAACTTCTCTTTCTCTTGGGTATCTTCATCTTGGGCAGCAATGCTGCTGTCCAAGATTTCTGCGTCGCAGATCTCAAAGGCCCAGAATCACCTGCTGGCTATTCTTGCAAAAGTGTAGCCAATGTAACAGTCGACGATTTCGTGTTTTCTGGGCTTAGTGCAGCTGGAAACACAGCAAGCATAATCAAAGCTGCAGTTACACCAGCATTTGCAGCCCAATTTCCAGGCCTTAATGGGCTTGGGCTTTCTGCAGCCCGTTTGGACTTAGCTCCAGGTGGTGTGATTCCATTTCACACTCACCCTGGTGCTTCTGAAGTTTTACTTGTAATTCAAGGTTCAATTACAGCTGGTTTTGTTTCTTCAGCAAATGCTGTTTACTTAAAGACACTTAAAAAAGGTGATCTTATGGTATTTCCACAAGGTTTATTGCATTTTCAAGTGAGTGATGCTGGTTACACTTCTGTTGGTTTTGTATTCTTTAGCAGCTCTAGTCCTGGACTTCAGATAACAGATTTTGCCTTATTTGCTAATGATTTGCCAACTAAGTTGGTAGAAGCTACCACTTTCCTAGATGAAGCTACAATTAAGAAGCTCAAGGGTGTTCTTGGAGGCACTAACTAAGAATCTACCAATGAAGTAGCAGCTGTTTATCCTTTACTTTTCTTTTGTTTTTTCAGTACTTTCCCTGTCTGTACTTCTTGTTGACAATTGGATTTTGTGATTTGTGTTGTTTAAGATTCTTTTTGTAAGTGCCATGTTTTTCTGAAGTTAGTTTCTGTTGTTTGATCATACTTCTAGACAAGAATGGGGCTAGTTGAGGTTCTAACCTCTAACCTCTTATAACAAAATCAAGCATATAATCGACGCACCAAGAGATAATTTTTTTCTATTTATCCGTTTCCTTACAGTATTAATACATATATTTAATAAAAAAAATTTCGATAAAATCAGTGTCGCGTGACACCGCTTCGTTAAGCGTGCATCCGCGTCTGCTAGTTGGTCTTCCAAATTTAAATTGTTGAAAATAATCCCAGAAAGAGTAATTAACTTAAGTTTAGGAGAGTATTAATTACATTACTGATTTCATTAATACGATTCGTGTCTTTAGTTGTCATGGCTAAAATAGAGTCAGACTTCTCTTTCGGTCAACTATAAATTACTGATGTATTAAGTAAACCACAACTTATGGTCCTGATCACTAAAACCGCAACAACTAAACAGGCTAACTACAGGGTAGAAAATAGTTTTCATTCATTGACGTGTTCCAATGCTATATGCCTATATCCTACAATATTCATCCTTCTATTTTCTGTTAAGTAGTAATTGATACAGGTAAATACTTATCCATACCAAGTGTTTACACCTAGATAAATAATTAATCTCAAGAGTTAATAAATCAAAGTGAAAATGCATATCACTTAATCATAGTTAAGTGTTAAAAAGTGTTTATGTAAGACATATATCTCTCATCCATTGGCTTAATGTAAACACCTGGTACGGGTACGTTTTTATCATTGATACGCGATAGTTGGAATTTTTGTGAAGGAAATATTAAACCAGGGGCGGATGTTGTATATTAACAACGAGTTCAACTGAACACATAACTTTCGACATGGAGTAAAAATTTATTAAAATTACAAAAATAGTACGTAGATATAAACCCATAACTTTAAAATTATGATGGGTTCAATACTTGAAAAAATATAAAAGAAAAAATAACCATCTGTCTTTCCTTTTATATATATATATATATATATATATATATATATATATAGTGTGTGTGTGTGTGTGTGTCATGGGTAAAATAAAATATGTAATTGTGTAATTGGGCCCGGGTCCTATACAATTGATTGTCTATTGGGCCTTTTATTTAGATGGACTACCAGATTGGGCTCTAACACCACTCCTCAAGCTTGAGGGTGAAGAAACACCAAGCTTGCTAAGAATACCATAATGAAGCTGAGTAGACAAGGCCTTGGTCATAATATCGGCCAACTGATCTGCACTGGAAACAAAGTGTAAAGAAATAAGTCCAGCATATACACATTCACGCACATAATGGCAATCAATCTCAATATGCTTAGTTCTCTCATGGAAGACAGGATTCTTGGCGATATGTAGAGCAACCTGACTATCACAATACACAGGAACAAGATTGGAGATAGGCAAGTCAAGGTCACCAAGTAGTTTGATCAGCCAAGCTATTTCAGCAGCAGCTTTCCGCAGAGCTCTATATTCATCTTCTGCTGAAGACAGGGATATAGTAGGTTGTTTCTTGTTCTTCCAAGAAACAGGATTATCACCAAGAGTGATGTAATAACCACTGACAGGCTTGCGAGAAATAGTGCAAGAACCCCAATCAGAATCAGAGAAGCCCATAAGAGACATGCCAGGAGAATTGGAAAGCAAGATACCCTGTGTAGGGTCATTCATGAGATACCTTGAAACATGAAGTGTAGCTATCATGTGTGGAACCTGAGGATGTTGAATAAATTGACTGAGATACTGAACAAAGAAAGAGATGTCAGGCCTTGTGTGTCGTAAAAAATTCAACTTCCCAATCAGCCTTCTATACATGCTAGGATCAGAGACAGGTGACCCTATATCCAAATGAAGTTTGATAGAAGGATCCAGAGGTGTGAAAACAGGAGAAAAATGATGGCAGTTGAACTCAGCTAGGAGATCAGTGGTGTACTTGGACTGGGTCATAAGATAGCCTTGAGGATGAGATGAGATCTCCAATCCAAGAAAGTAATGAAATGTTCCCAAGTCATTGATTTTAAACTGGTTGTCCAGAAATAACTTCAAGGAGTCTAACTCAGTAACATCATCCCCAGCTAGCAATATGTCATCAATATAGACAGCCATAACAACAAGAGAACCAGATGAAGATTTAGTGAACAAAGAGTAGTCATTGAGACTAGAAATGTAGCCCCTAGAATGCATTGCTTCAGACAGTTTAGAAAATAACTGTCTGAAAGCCTGCCTGAGGCCATATAAAGATTTCTTGAGTCGACAAGCCAAAGTAGTCGAGGCAGAAGTAGAAGAGACATCCAGACCAAGAGGAATCTTCATATAAACCTCCTCATGAAGGTCACCATACAAAAAAACATTATTGACATCTAGCTGATAAACAATCTAGACTCTTTTAACAACCAAAGTAAGGAGACACTTGATGATGGACAATTTAACAACAAGGGAAAAAGTTTCAGTGAAATCAATACCCTCATTTTGAGTATCACCCCTGATGACCAACCTTGCCTTGTACCTTTCAATGGAACCATCTGCCCTCTGTTTAATCTTGTAAACCCACTTACAAGGAATAACTTTCTTGTGTTGAGGGAGTGGAACAATGTCCCAAGTCTGGTTAGACTCAAGAGCTTGGAATTCCTTTAGCATGACCTCCTGCCAAGGAGGATGTAAAGCTGCCTGCTGGTAGAACTGAGGCTCATGCTTATGCAACTCAATTTGGGACACCTTAGAAAGGTCAGGGAGAGGAACATGGGGTAGGACAGAGGTACAAATGTAATATTTGATATAAGAGGGCTGAGTAACAACTCTAGTGGATTTCCTGAAGCTTGAACAGGTACAGTAGGTAAGTGAGGACTGGGTGAATATGTGGAACAGTTGTCAGGGGGAGAAGTGGGAAGACTGGTAGAAGGTAGAGAGGAAGAGGCAGATGTAGGAGGAAGGTCCGCAAAAGGTTGTGGTGGAGAAATATGAACAATATGGTTGGAAGAGTGAAATGGGAAGATATGTTCATGAAACACAACATCCCAAGAATAAAAAATAGAAGAAGTAGAAAGATTTAAAAATTTGTAACCCTTTTTACCTAATTCTGGGAGAAGTAGCAAAGTACAAGAAACCAAAAAATCTTAAGTAAGCATAAGGAGGTGGGTGACTGTGTAATTTTTCAAAAGAAAAAATGTTATTTAAGATAGCTAAAGGCATTCTATTATGGAGATTAGTAGCAGTCAATACACAGTCTTCCCAAAACTTGAGAGGTAGTTTAGATTGAAAAACAAAAGCTCTAAAAATTTCTAAGAGATATTTATGTTTTCTCATCACAACTCCATTCTATTGTGGAGTGTGAGGGATGGTGGTTTGATGAAAAATTTCTTGGTTAGCAAAGAAAGAAGCAGCTTCATGACTGCTACCAAATTCATAAGTATTATCATATCTGAAGGTTTGAACTGAAGAATGAAAATTGACATTAACCATGGAAGTGAAAGCTTTAATGATAGGGAGTGCATTGATTTTGCAGGATAATAGATGGGATCAGATGGCTCTACTATAATCATCAACTAAGGTTAAGAAATATCTGAAACCATTGTAAGTTTTAGAGTTATAAGGCCCCGAAACATCAATATGTACTAGTTGAAATGTGGCAGTTGAATGAATTTTACTATCAGGGAAAGGCAGCCTTTGATGTCTTGCCATTGGGCATATTGAATAAATAAAAGATTGCTTAGAAAAAACTTTATCAGATATGAAAGGAATAGACTTTATTCTATGAAAAGGCATATGACCCAATCTTTGATGCCAAAACAGGTCTATTTTATTTACAATAGGTGTCTGATCACATGGAATAATATTTATAGAAGAAATGGTGGACTCAGACTTATTATATGACACAGAACTAGAAAAAAAAAATATATCTGGATTAGATAATAAATCAGCATCAAGATGAAGATAGTACAACCTTCCAGCAGCCTTACTAATTACCAGTGGCCTCTTCAGAGAAGGGCCCTGTAAAGAACAATTGAACTTGGTAAGAATAGCTATACAATTCAATTGAGAAATCAACTTATGTATAGAAATCAGATTGAAGTGGAGGCATGGTACAAGGAGGACATTAAGTAAGGTGATGTAATGTCTAAGTAGTAGAGAACCAATTAATATTACCTTAACTTTATATCCATTAGGTAAAGTAACCCAAAAAGGTTTAGGTAGGGGTACAAGATTGTGAAGTAAGTGTTTATGTGGAGTCATGTGGTTTGTTTCCCCTGAGTCTAATATCCAAAGATTTATTCCTAACTGAGAGGTCGCACATACAAGAGAATTATCAGAATCAACAGCATAAGCAGTAAACAAACCTGCAAAAGTGTGCAAAGCCAGAGTTCTCAGCAGGAAAAGTCTCAAAACTAGTACCAAGATACATTTGAACTTGTTGGAATAAAGTCATCAGGTGATGATATTGTTCCTTTGTGAACCCATGAGGAGAACTGTCAGAAGATTGAGATGTAGGAATACTTTGCAGACCATGAGGAATCTCAGTCTGAACAGAAGAGGCTGACTTCTTATTTTTAGTAAACTTGAAGTCTGCAGGGAACCCATGTAACTTGTAGCACTTGTCTACTGTATGATCAGGTTTCTTACAATACTTGCAAGAAACAAAAGACATATTCTTCCTAGAGTCTAAATTGACCTTTTGTGTGAAAGTTTTATTTGTAGTGTTAGGAGTTGAAGAAACAGAGAAAGAAGGAGGATCAGTTGAGAAGTTTGGAGTAGTAGATGGAGTTTCCGTTTGGCTTTCATCCTGCCGTAGGAGAGAGTAAGCCTTGCTGATAAGTGGCAGGGGCTTCATGATCATTATTGTACTTTTCATAGTTGAGTAGGAGTCATTGAGCCCATTTAAGAACTGGAAAACCTGTTGATCTTCTATGAACTTGGGAAGGGCTCCACAAGAACATTTGGTCCCTACATACGAGGAGTTCAACTCATCCCAAAGGTTTCTAAGTTTGGTGAAGTATGTGGCAATGTCTGAAGACCCCTAAACAGTACCACTTGTTTCTCTCTGAATATGGAGAATATTGGATCAACTGGATTCTCCAAATCTCTCATTGATATCAGTCCAAACTTCTTTGGCAGTTCTAAAGCATGTAACACTTATAACAATATCTCGAGATACAGAATTGGTGATCCAGGCTTTCACCATATCATTGCATCTCTTCCAGTAAGAATAATAAGGTGAATTATGGCTAGGTTGATTGATTCTACCATCTAAAATCTCTAATTTATTTTTGGCTTAAAGAGAAGTGAGCATACTGTTCCTCCAAAGCACAAAACCATGGCCATCAAATGACACAGGTATCAATTGGCTACCAGGACTATCAGAGGGATGTACATAGAATGGATGAGAGGGATCGAGTGTAAAATGTGCAAATCCATCAGGTATAGAAACTGAACTATCACCAGTACTACCTATATCATGTACTAATTAGAGATAATTAATAGACGAAATCCTTATTCATACATCTGAGGACGACTAAAAAAATAACGACATGCAAACAGGTAACTCATACGATTTAAACCCTAAGATATATCAAAATAGTCCTGAAGTGTGTTGATTAGAGTGATATCACTAGCCTTCCTCTGAAAAACCCAAAGAAGTGAGGCCTTGTATGTACAACAGAAACCCTAGCTTGAATCGATCCGAAATTTCAGTTGAAATTCTCGCAGAAACGTAACTCCTCAACAATACGAGTGTACTAGGGATTCGAAGAAAGAAATCTAAGCTTTTCCGACCAGAGATGAAAACGCCAACGGAATCCCCGATTTTAACAATAAATCAACTTTGTTTGGAATCTCTGAGTAAATCTCCATTGAGAATGAAGCTCATGACACGGAGAATCAGAATTCCCGCTCTGATACCATGTTATGGTGAAGCTCAGACGAGCTTTGGAGGATGAATGAACGAGAAAACCCTAGAAGGGCCGAGAAGAAGAAGAGATAGAGACAGAGAAAATATAAAAGAGAAAATAACCATATGTCTTTCTTTATTTCATTAATGTGTATATATATTTTGATCAATAAAATGTGTAATGGGTAAAATAAAATGTGTAATTGTGTAATTGGGTCCGGGTCCTATACAATTGTCTATTGAGTCTTTTATTTAGATGGACTACCAGATTAGGCTCTAACAAAAACTTTGAAAATAGTTTAAATTCTCGATCGTCTTTGTGTTCAACACTACCTTCCTATCTACTTTGGAGGACAAGAGAAAAATACCAATACAAAGAAATTGTCAAAAGCTTTCAATTTACATTGAAAGGCTGAGAGCTAGATCTATGCATTCTCATCTTAATAGCTTTGTCCATTTCCTTCATTCGTTTTTGTAAACCCTCAATAATGACTTTGTAGCTTGAAATGATACGGCATTTCAGAATTTTGGAACCTACGAAGGTTCCAACGATTAGTACTAGTATTTCGACGGGAACGAGGAACAATATGCTCCATCCCAAGAGTCTATCTTAGCAGATACGTGTCTGCTTATCGTTCTTATAAATTGGTTGCTTGACTAAATAAGTGCATATAGACATACATAACCGACAAATAAGCTCTTTGTTATCATATCACTTTACCAAGGGAAAAGGCCCAAAAATGACCTTGTGGTATTCGAAATGGATCAATTATAACTCCCGTTTTAAATTGAGCCTACTAATACCCCTACCGTTAAAGAATGAGCCTAATTCTACCCTTTTCCACTAACAGCTACTACTTAAAATATTTATTTTGTCCAAAAAATCAGAAAATGACACGTGTCTTAATCAACCCACCCCCAATATTATTTTACCAGCCCCACCTTACTTATTTCACCCACCCCTCCTCACCTTTTTACCCCCCTTTCACTTAATATCTTTTAACCTAAAAAATCAGACATTTCTTTGTTATTTCCCACCATTTTTCTTCTCTTGTTCAATCGGCTCTCCTAGGGTTTTCTGACTAGTGAAGTACGGTGGATCGAAGGAGAATTCCAACTGAAGTTCCGTCTGAAGAGTGATATAATACATCAAGGTAAGTTGTATTTTACTCTTTTATCTTGATTTAAAAATTTTCAGGGGGGTTTTAGGTTTGTTTAATACATATGTATAAAGGCCATGTGCATTTATTTGATATGCATGTTATACATAAATGACTGATTTGGACTCTGTTTTTTTTGTCTCCTCTTTTACATGTGACCCACTGTTGAAGGATGATTGATAAAGTCGATATTATTTTCAATTATGGGGGTGATTGGGTAATTTCTCCTGTGTCTGAATTCACAGTCAATGCACAAGACACTACATACCACACTGAAACTTATGGTGTAGATGTTGAAGTAGCCAGTGATTGTGAACATAGCCTTGGTTCCTATGATTTTTCTGAATCTGATTGTAATGGCTATGATTATGAAGAACTTGAGAGTATTAACAAGCAAAGGAGGAGAGTAGTGTCTGATAGGTTAGAAAACTTCAAGGAGTTGGAGCTTGGGATGACATTTAAGGACATGAAGGAAGCTAGACAATTTATCAATTTCTATGCTTTAGCTAACAAGAAAGGGTTGTGGGTTGTTAAAAGTGACTCAACAAGAAGTAAATATAAGTATGATACAGGTTGCCCATTTGTATGTCTCATATCCCAGAATGGTAGGACTGTTGGGTACAAAATCAAAACCTTGAATCCAAACCATAATTGTAATCCTTGTTTCAAAAATAAGAGAGCTAGTGCAAAGACTTTAGCTCAATATTTTAAGAACAAGGTACAAAACAATCCAAAGTACAAGGTAAAGGATATGAGGGGAGAACTGGATACTGATTTAAGTTTGAATGTCACTAAGTCCACTCTAAAAAGGGCAAAAAGATTAGCTCTTGAGAAGCTAGAGGGTAGTTTTCTTGATGACTACAATAAGCTTGAGGCATATGGACAGGAGATTAAGCATAGTAATCCTGGTAGTGATGTAGTCATTAACATATCAAATGATGCTTTGGCTGAAGGAAAGAGAAGGTTTTTGAGGATGTACATATGCTTCCAAGCTATGAAGCATGGATGGAAAGATGTCTTAAGGCCACTAATAGGCTTGGATGGTACTTTTCTGAAGGGAAAATGTAAAGGTCAGTTGTTGGTTGCCATAGGGCAAGATTGTATGAACCAGTTCTATCCACTTGCTTGGGCAGTGGTGGACAAAGATTCTAGCAGAACTTGGAGCTAGTTTTTGGAGCTCTTAAAAATGTCTTTGGACTTGAAAGATGGTGCTGGAGTGACATTCATATCAGACATGCAAAAGGTTAGCCTTTCTAGAATTTATGTCTATGTGTTTATGATTATTTATTTTGTATTAAATAATTGTGTTTTTTTTTCTTCTGGTTTATGGTAGGGCTTGCTTGATGCTGTTAGTGCTGTACTGCGTGAAGCAAATAAAAGATTCTGTGTAAGGCACATTGAAGCCAATTGGTGTAAAAGATGGAGAAGTGGTGAAATAAAGAAACTATTGTGGTGGTGTGTCTGGAGCACCTATGAAGAGGAATTTAAGGATCAGTTGGTAAGCTTGGGAGAGCTTGATGAAGATAGTGCAAGGGACTTGGTCAAATATCCTCCAAAAGCTTAGTGCAGAGCATATTTTGACACTCAATGCAAGAACGTGATGGTAGACAATAATTTCACTGGTCTTTTAACTCATGGATCCTAGAGGTAAGACACAAACCAATTATCAAAATGCTAGAGGAAATCAGAGTCAAGGTAATGGAAATGTTGGCTAACAATGAAGAAAAGTTGAGGAGCTGGAATGGTCATTTCAGTCCACAGTGTTTGAGGTTATACAATGACTACAGGGTAGTTGCACAAGGTTGTGTAGTTATATTTAATGGTGATTATGGCTATGAGATAGCAGAGGGTGAAGATACACATACTGTCAACCTTGATTCCAAAAGATGCACCTGTAGGCTATGGGAGTTGAGTGGAATTCCATGCCCTCATGCTATCAAAGCATTGACACACAAGAAAGTGGAACCCCTAACGGAAATTAATTGGTTTTACAGCAGAGAAGCTTACTTAAGAACATATAGGCACAAGTTGTTTCCTGTGAGAGGGCAAAAATTCTGGAAAATAGATCATTCACAATATATGGAACCACAAAAAATTATGAAATTGGTTGGAAGGCCCAAGGTAAAGAGAAACAGGGAGCCAGATGAGGCAAGAAAGAGAAAGGGAGAGTGGAGTGCTTCTAGAAAGGGTCTTCCAGTCACATGCAACAAATGTGGTGAACTTAACCACAATGCAAGAAGATGTTATAAGGTAAATCATTTATATAGAGTTTAGGATAAATTTTTTATTTAAGTATTTGATTAATATTTGCCTTATTCAAATTTGTTAGGACAACTTCACTGAAAAGGCATCACAACAGAGGAAAGGGAAAGGTTGCAGTCAAACTCAAAGTCAAAGCTCAGTTGGTAATGATAACCAAAGTGTTCCTTATGAAGACCATTTAGATGCTGGAACACAACAATCATTTGCATCCGTGTTTGACACTCAAACTGGAATGCAATAGTTGTTTGCATATGGTCCAGAAGTTGAAAATGAAGAAGACCCCCTCTTGAGGCCAATGGTTGTGTCTGAGACACAAACATGGCTAGAGCCAAGAAAGACAAATCATGTTGCACCAGTGGCAAGAGCTAATACAAGGAAGATCCAGTTTAGAGGAGATCACATTGGTGCTTCAAATCCAACTAACTTGCCTTATTCGCCAATCAAGTGCACATGGAAGGGAAAAGAGGCAATGACATTAAGCCAGCTACAAGAAGAAGGACGAAAGAAAATAATCAAAAGTATGGGAAGCAAAGGGAAGGGAGCACTTGCATAATATAGTCATGATGGATGGTTTTTGAAGATCTTGTGATTTTTGTAATTGAAATGTGGCTGAAACTTGTGCTTTTTATGAATTTAAGCAGCTAAAACTTGTGTTTTTTGTGATTTCATATGGTTGCAACTTGTACTTTTTGGGGGTTAACCACCTGTAGGTTTTAGGTAGCTTTGAAACTTGGTATTTGTGGTTAACCAATTATAATGGTTATGACAGCTATTCTGGTTGAATTTAATATATCACAATGGATGTACAATCTCCCCTAAGTATCTTGTTTATGTTGTGTGTGATTATGGCATTTTTATTTGTTATGTTCTCTCGACATTTTTGTTTTTCCCCTTTTCTTGGTCACTTATCTCCATGACCAAAATGTTAGATTTAACAGAATGAAGAAAACAAAAGGTCATTCATGTTGTGTTGTGATATTATATGGGAATAAGATCTTCAACAAATTCAATAGCCTAGCTACATGTGAATGAATTTTACTGGAAATATATTTTTTCCATACTTGTGTATTCTAGCAACTTAAGGAAATTAAATCAACATTCAAGCATTTTTCTAAGAGATTAGAAGGAAAACAAGATCATTACAATCCTTATAACTATTCAACAAAATACACTACACGAATTAATACATTACACAGATTAACTATAATTCTATCCTAAATTCATACTTCATAACAACAACCATAATGCAATGAATCCAATCAAGCATCCACATAAGACATAAATTAACATCCATTGATGGGCTACAGCTTTGCTCAATGTTGCAATAGTTCCAGCATCAATAGCAGCAGCAGACTCAACCTCAACAATCTTCTTCTTCAAAATATTTCTTTCAACAACTTTTTCGTTCAATTTTGCTATAGCTCGAGCCTCAACGCCAACAACAACATCATAATCGGTCATCTTCTTCTTCAAAATATCTCTTTGCATTTCAGTAGTTTTCAATTTTCTTTTAAGACTACTAATCAAAATCACAACTCTTGGAGGTAATTCATCATCCTGCCACTCCCAATAACCACATGATTTCTTCTGTAAAAATAATGCAACAAAAATAAACCCAAATATTTCATGAGAATCCTAAGAACGCTACAAGTAAAGCTTTTGAGAATTCAAAGAACGCTATTAGCCATATATAAAACTTACCTCAGGTTTTGGGCACTTAAAAAAGCGTCTACCCGTATTTTCAGAAGTATATGCCGTAAAATAGTGGGCAATAAGACCACAAAGACACCTCTTCTTCGACCCATATGATGAACTAGAACAATGAGACATACTTATCAATGGACCAAGGGATTAACCAAGTAAGGAGGCCGAAAATAATGGTGGAAGCCTAATCTAATTTGGAATTGAAGAAAGCTTGAAATAGTGAATCCTATCAAACAAATGCACATGGCCTTTATACATATGTATTAAACAAACCTAACCCCCCCTGAAAATTTTTAAATCAAGATAAAAGAGTAAAATACAACTTACCTTAATGTATTATATCACTCTTCAGACGGAACTTTAGTTGGAATTCTCCTTCGATCCACCGTACTTCACTAGTCAGAAAACCCTAGGAGAGCCGATTGAACAAGAGAAGGAAAATGGGGGGAAATAACAATGAAAGGTCTGATTTTTTAGGTTAAAAGATATTAAGTGAAAGGGGGTAAAAAGGTGAGGAGGGGTGGGTGAAATAAGTAAGGTGGGGCTGGTAAAATAATATTGGGGGTGGGTTGATTAAGACACATGTCATTTTCTGATTTTTTTGGATAAAGTAAATATTTTAAGTAGTAGCTGTTAGTAGAAAAGGGTAGAATTAGGCTCATTCTTTAACGGTAGGGGTATTAGTAGGCTCAATTTGAAACGGGGGTTATAATTGATCCATTTCGAATACCACAAGGTCATTTTTGGGCCTTTTCCCCTTTACCAATGATTAAATGAGTTGATGAAGTGAAAATGTATAGTACTAATTAACCATCATTTAAGTGAAAGTTCAAGGTCGAAATTTTCAAATCATTCAAAATCTAATTTCTAGTTCACTATTCTTATGATAAGAAGTTATGTCCTATTCATATGATGAGAAAGCTGAGAATGAAAATTAACAAACTTCACATTTGTGGCAGATATGAGACTAAGCTTCTCCCTTGTCTCTTGTCATTAGCTAATAATGAAGCAAATCCCTAAGTCAAAGTAGTCCATAAAAGCATTTATACTGAGAGAAGCTTATGTGCAAACACATGTTATTAATCCATCTATTCCTTTGATATAAATTCTTAGCATGGAGCTGTGGATGAATTTTTACCCCAAAATCCTACTTTGAGGGAGTAACATCTTTAGATTAAGCTCCTTTCAATCGACAATTTACAGAGTACTTTAGACTTCTATTTCTGTTTATGTCCAAGTTGTTGCCACCACAATCTTTGATTCATTGTTTGAATAGAGACTAAGCATCATTCGTTGGTTATCTTAACATTTTCTGCAACATTAAACTCTACATAAGGGTATATTAAAAGAGGTGCACATTCCGCACCTTAATTGTGGAAAAAAGAATATTGACGCAATGAAGGTGCTTCTTCGCCAAGTAAATTTATAACTCAAAAGAATATTATTGTTGATAACCTTCAAACACTAAAGTTAGCGTCATTACCTTGGGATGTTACCCTTTGGATTGAACTTTAAGCAAACATTGGATCAACATGTAAGTTAATGATAGGATTTAGTCGATCTTTGTCCAACAAAGGTTGTCCAAAAGACAACTTTGGTCTATTTGTTCAGAAGAACTTGCAACAGAGTTTATTCATGGTATTGCTGTTAGTATCATTGGTCGATCTTTGTCCAACAAATAGGATGTTTCAGATCAGCGCGTAAAAATAGTTATTTTCTTGAAAAAAGACAAGTATTGAAAGTTGTTTAGAGGTCAATTTTTGTATTTGAAGAAAATGCCAAAAAGTGCATAACCCAATGGCCTGGAGAAGGCAATATCAAACAAAAACAACACTAATTTAATCAGGATGATGAGGAGTTTGCCGTCCCCTGAAATTTCAAACTCAAAACCTGTCACCATCCCAGAAACTTAGAAAAATAATAATTTATTGTGTTGTTCATTGCACTCTTTAACAATCGTGACACGCCAGAAAACAAGTCAAATAACAGCACGAATCAAAGACAAGATTACCAGCTTTAAAAATAATATCTGAATACAACAGCATAACTTCCAAAATAAAAGCAACTTTGTCCCTTAAAAATGCCCAGTTCTGTCTCTTTTCGCTAGAAAAAACCTTTTGCTCTCATTTCTTTTAGCAGCCAAGTGTCTAATAATAAAACACAGTAACATATTCACATCATAAACTCTTCTCTGTTTGCATAGTGAATGATCAAACACCAAAATAGTCTCTCCTATCATCCTTCTTCTTGGTTTTCAGATACAATGACCATTGACGAGCCTGAGCCTAATTCCAATTCCGACCCCATCTCAGAGTGGCTACGTACTTTATCTGATGTTCCAACCTTCTTCGACGAACCTTATAATTACCCCGAGGATTTAAATTTCTATGGAGACTCATGGTGGATTCCTCTAAATCAAGATACGCATATCGTTAATCACGACATCAGCGACAACAATATTTGTACTTCATTCAACTATAGCTCCCCGGTCAACGCAGCAACTAGCACAATGCCTCCCGAGCCTATCATTTTGGATCATCCACAGCCGTTGGATCTGTCCAAGAAGAGGAAAACATCAGGCTCTGATCATAATCCAAAGGTGTCAAGGAAGAATCAGAACCGTCAGATGAATGAGGTAGATGAAATCAAGAAATCAACAGGACAGAAGAGAGTAACAAACAAATCGACAACAAATAACGGTAACAGCAAAGAAGGAAGATGGGCAGAGCATTTGCTCAACCCTTGTGCTGCAGCTATTACTGTTGGTAACATGAACCGCGTGCAACATCTGTTGTACGTTCTCCACGAGCTCGCGTCGTTCACATGCGACGCGAACCATAGGCTCGCAGCTCATGGACTCCATGCGCTGACACATCATCTCTCTTCCCCTGGCTCATCCTCTTCATCTGTTGCTGTTACTAATTTCGCTTCTGCAAATCATAAATTCTTCAGGGACTCATTGATCAATTTCAATGATATTAGTCCCTGGTTCCGAATCCCGAATAACGTCGCCAACTCATCCGTTCTACAAATTCTTGGAGAACGGGATAAGCTAAAGAACCTTCACATCCTTGATATTGGAGTCTCTCACGGCGTTCAGTGGCCAACTCTTCTTGAAGAGTTGACTCGACGATCAGGTGGGCCACCACCGTTAGTTCGACTAACGGTTATTACGCCCACCATTGAGAACGGAGAATTCAGGGGCACCCCATTTGTGATCGGCCCGCCTGGTTACAATTTTTCATCGCAACTACTAGCCTTTGCTAAGGCTATTAACATCAATCTACAGATCAACAGACTGGACAATTTCCCTCTTCAGAATCTTAATTCTCAAGTCATAAATTCTTCTTCGGATGATGAAACATTAGTCATCTGTGCTCAGTTTAGACTCCACAATTTGCATCATAGTAACTCGAATGAAAGGACAGAGTTGTTGAGAATATTGAAGAATTTGGAGCCGAAAGGAGTAGTTCTCAGCGAGAATAACATTGAGTGTAGCTGCAATAGTTGCGGGGACTTTGCAACGAGCTTTTCAAGGCGAGTGGAGTACTTATGGAGGTTTTTGGACTCGACAAGTGTAGCGTACAAAGGGCGTGAGAGCGAAGAAAGGAGGATGATGGAAGGAGAAGCAGCAAAGGCGCTAACGAACACGGGAGAAATGAATGAAAGGAAGGAGAAATGGTGTGAAAGAATGAGGAGTGTTGGATTTGTGAAGGAGGTGTTTGGAGAAGACGCCATTGACGGGGCTCGGGCGTTGTTGAGGAAGTATGATAGCAATTGGGAGATGAGAGTGGAAGAGAGAGATGGCTGTGTTGATCTATGGTGGAAAGGGCAGCCTATTTCATTCTCTTCATTATGGAAGATAGATTCTCAATGCAAATGAGAATTTGAAATTCCAATCAATTGTAGAGTAACTCAATTTTAGTTTCAGGAATGTATGAACTGTCAAGTAATCAAAAGTGTAGTTCTCGTGTATCTGCCTACCATGTTAGACAATATTCTGATTAGTGTATTTGTAGAGGCAACAAGTCAAAAATCATATATTTCCCTAGCCATTTGTTTTTGGTTTCCCACCGTACCTGCATTGGAGCCCGTTCAATGTAGATAGTTTAACATTGTTTAAACTAATCCTGATTAAGCTGAATGCTTTTAGGTTGAAGCTATTTATTTCCTCTAATAACTTCTACGAGAGTTTTTCATGTGGAAAGTCCCATTAACAGTTAATAATGTACAAACAGTGAGGCAATAACAGATAAGCCTAGTAACATCGACATTGACAGGATTAATTCCTTTGTGTCAACTAGATGCAACCATTTATGTCCATGTTTTGATGAGTGAACTTGACATGCTCCTCTTCTTGGTTACGCTGCAAGATAAACGTTTTAATCAAAGCATTGACTGAATCAGGAGATTCAATGTTCGCTGCATGTCCTGTGTTCTTGATTATTTCCAGTTTCGCTCTAGGCCCCAGATGTCTGCAAGTTAAGATATATGAATTCAGTATTAACAGTCTAGGTGTCCACTTTAAACTTAAGCTCATGAAGAGAAGTACGTGGAGAGCAAAGTACCTTTGCAATTGTTGGCCGAACATAAGAGGGAAAACTCTGTCTTTATCACCCCAAATAAGCATCGTTTCCTATACATACCAAAGCAACAAAGTTCTTTCTGGTTATGTAAATAGTCAATAGAATGATTGAACAACCAAGAAAGTTTTGCTATTTTGTCCTAATTAGAGTATCCAGGAGGAATTTGACCTGAGTTAAGATGGGCAACATGCAATCTGTATGATCGGACAGCAAGTGGTACACTAGCTCTTGCTTCTCCTTCAGGTAACTTCTGCACATTAACTTTTAAAAAAAATACTTTTTAGGTCTCAGCAATCTTGAAGACTTGAACGATGATTCATATTGGTGCAGAAAAATCCAAGAAGAAAGTTCTATTTGGTTGCAACTTTTTAGTGCCCAATTAACCATCTGCCTTTTAATGGCTAATATGTTACATTGATCTTATCAGTTTAATATTTGATATGCGATCGGCCGACACGATATTAACTCAATTTTGGGAGTTCATCAAGGTAGCTTGCTACCTAGGCCTTCGCACGTCGCCCTTGCATTGCATTATTGCTCGGGCCTGGGCGCACCAGCCACACAAAAAAAAAGTAGGGGGAAAAAAAAGAAAAGAAAAGAAAAGAAAAGAATTTTTTTTAATGTATTCCAGTAGATTTAACGGATTATGGATTTATGAAATAAATTTGAAAGCGTTTTGACATGCTCATCTATAGTGCTTTTAAAATAACTAATTGCATGTAGGAACAAAAGACCAGAACGATACTTTCGATACCAAAAATGTGGTAGCTAAACCAATTATTGGAATGCTATTCGTTTTGCATTACATTTTTGGCAATTAAAAGTGTAGTGTTGGACTAATATACTGTTCCCTCCTTTTTCGTTCTCCTTTTTTAACTTGACGTAAACCTATTTAATTGTACTCGAAATTTGAAAAAAAAAATTATAAATTTAAATATAACATGACGTTTGTATAATTATAAAATCATGACATTCAAAGTACAATGAAAAGTTTAAAATTAATTTTTAAATTTTAAAAATATTACTCTTTTAAAAAAAATGCTTCTTTCTATATTTAGTAACTTTTAAACCCCAACTTTTCACATACATATTTAATACCAGAAGATCTAAAAGTTTTCAACCTTTCTTAAACGTTGTTCAATTAAATTAACACATGTATATAAATTGAAACAGAGGAATGTATTATTTTTTATACAACAAACTAAAAAGAAATAGTGTTACTAAAAATTAAAAGGAAGAGATTAGAGCAACTCACATCGATGAATTCCTGGAGGAAAGCATCAGGGGCCCACTTGAAAGGATTATACTTGTAAATTGACATGTTCACCAGCACATGCAAATCCTCCGGTTTTGCTGGTATCAGCAATTCCACCGGATCTCTTCCAATTTTCTTCAACTGCTCCTCCTTCTGTTCTTTCGTGCACCCAACTCCGCTACTCAGTATCACCACTTTCTCCACCATTTCCGGATACATCTCCGCCATTTTATACCCCACAAATCCGCCGTAGCTAATGGAAAACATCGAACACTTTTTCACTCCCAGTCCCTTTAACCCTTCCACTACACATTTCGCTTGAAATTCCTCAGTTCGTTCGGGTCGGGTCGTATACGATTTCCCGAAGAAGAGCAGGTCCGGAATATAGAGGTTGAACGATCGGGCCAAGGATTGGACTTGGTACATGAACTGCCACTTAGCGTCGCCGCCGTAACCGTGGATCAAGACGAGATTAGGCTTGTTGAAATGGCGATGATTAGGGGCCCAGAAGTGGATAGTGGTGTGCTCGTCTAAATCGAGGGTGCATGGCGAGAGATTGGAGAAGCGGAATAATAAGGAAATGTAAGCGTCAATGAAAGGGACGAAGATAGGGAAGCGTTTGATAGAGGGTAAAGGGGAGAGAATCCAACGGAGAATGGTGGCGAAGACGGAGAGATAGAAGGATAAGAGATTGTAGAAGCAGAGGCGCAGAATCTCCATCACTGCTTGCCTCTACAGGATATTGGAAGAGAAATACATCATCTGCAAAAGCAGCCCATAACATTATATAATAAGCTTCATTTCTATGTCCATGTATACATTTTTTTATTCATCAATTAAATTACATTGATAATGTATACGTAAAAATAAGTTACTACTACATTATCGATGCGTATAAGTTACGTTCTTGTATAATTAGATCTTATGTTGCTTGTATTAATTGACGTCATAATTTGTCTTAGATGAGTATCAAATTAAGTTGATCTACAACGAATAACTTTTCATAAACCAATTAGTTGGAAATATGTTTTAGATTTGATAAATAATTTTTATTATTGTTATTATTATTATTATTACTATTTGTTTATTTATTTATATTTGTACTTTTATTTTATTTTGATAGTGACGGTGATGAGTTGAGCTAAACGAAAGTAACGACGTTCATACGACCAACTTCTAATTTATAAAGTATTACTCCCTCCGTTTTAAATTTTTAAATTAGATAAGGTGCTTTTCTTTTTACTTTGTTCCAAAATAAATAATATATTTTTAAATTTAAAAATAATTTAACTTTAAACTCTTTAACGAAAAGTTATTATAACTATGCCATTATATTCTTGTTGATGGGCTGAACGTACGGATGATATGGCAGTAGTTTCATTCATCTCGGTCTCTGTGTTGTCAAACACTGTTAAGAGTGAACAAGATTCCTTTGGACACACTAAGGAAATGGGTATAAGGAAAAGGAGAATTTGTTCCATCCCAATGTTTGTCTTTTCCTTTAAGAGCCGATCCTATGTGTAGAATTTGTTGGCCTTTTGCTCCGGGCACCCGTTTGAACATAAGTTTTCAAATATATTTTTAAAAAATTAATTTAGGTAAAGCTTGATTTGAAATTGAAAATGTGTTTGAATATAAATTTTGGGACAAATTTTAACATATTAAAAAGTTCTCTTTTTTTTTTTCCGGCTAAGGAGTCACAAATGATCATGATTTGGCTCAAAAAAATGTCTTAAGTTATATTTAGAATTTGAAGTTTTGATTTTTAAAATCTTCCAAAAACTAGATTAATTCTATAAATAAACACATATTTGAAATATTTTTTTGAAAAATACATTCAAAAGTTATGGCCAAACGCCTAATAAGATTGATGGAGGTGCATCGTTTTTTTTCCCTCTAACATCTGAATTTGGCTGGATTGTGATATTCTCAGATAAATAAATTATTAGAAGTGTAGGGAAATGACACAGGAAAATGACAATAATACTGCAATAATATTATTTGTGAGCAGATATACGAATTGGCTTGAGTCGAGCTGGGCAATGTCCTAAGACGCTATTCCAGCAATGTGAAATATTTCTTCAGGATTAAACAAGTCTAGCTCTATTTATTTAGAGGATACGAGAATCAGCAAAATTAAATAATAAATCCAGCAGGTTCAAAAATTAGAGAGAAAAATTAATACTAATAGGTAATGATCGTAGGAAGAAAGTAATAATTAGCTAACTATAAAGAAGGAAGAAGCAAGATGAATTCTCGATTGAGAATTGAGTGAGTATGATGGCTAATCAATAACCTATTTATAGGCAATTAGGGAGGTTGCACGTATGACAAGTGTGGAGAGTTTTTAAACACTTGTCCAAATATATTAGTCCATTTAGCTTTAATATTAACAAGTGTACATGGTCTTCCATCCATGAAGACACATGGTAGATTTGCATAGCCACTTGTCAAAGCCCTTCAACACTTCGCTTTAAGACTTCATGCAAGAAGTTACTTGAAAATAGATAGGACACCTGTAAAATAAAAAGATACATGACTATTTAAATTTATAGGAGAAGGATAAAGGAATGGAAGAATTGACTTGTTGGATTTGCATGGTCAAAATGTAATGGGTTTGGTGTCTTCAGGACTATGAACCAAACTTAGACCAATAAAACTTAACTCACAGAATTACTGATAAAATATAATATTTCTATGAACCAATAATTCTTATTGTAAGTTAGAGATTTGATCAATCACATTTCGACCCTCATAATTTTACCGTTTAACGCAGTTTCGCGCCACTAGGCCATGCACGTGCCTGGTTTTTTATGAGAGCTCTAGAGACTAGGCCAAAATCTCATAGAAACGGCCAACTCCACTCTCATATAGGTGAATTCATCAAGTGTATACTGCTTTTAAATACACTATCCATAAGGAATATGAATTCATTAAGAGTTATAACTCAAGCTCTCAATTAGTAGCATTCAAGCACTCTCTTTTAGTGCTTCAATGTCAATATTGACTTGTTATTACCCATATGAACCTACTTCATGGAATCTCTAATCACATAGGTTGGGTTACCATCTCTATTGACAACGTGACGGCCTTAACCCCATCTCTCTTGAGGTTTGAAAAATTAATTTTCTTCTCACATGTTTAGTCAGATGATTAACCAAATTTATCTCTTACTTCACATAGTCAATGGAAATTATTCCATCTCTCAACAACTATTTTATGACATTATGTCTCAATTTCATGTATCTACTTTTACAATTATAAGATTTATTCTTTGCAATAGCTATTGTCGCTTGACAATCACAATACATAGACACAAGAGGCAATACGTCCTTTATTAAAGGAATATTAGCTAAGAAGTTTCTTAGCCACTCGGCCTGAGAACCAGCTAACTCCAGAACTACAAACTCTGATTCCATAGTCGATCTAGCTATGATCGTTTGCTTAGCTGATTTCCACGATATTGCACCACCGCCGAGGGTGAATACATAACCACTAGTGGATTTGTCTCATCTGAATTAGAGATCCAGTTTGCATCAGTGTACCATTCTAAAATATAAGAAAATCCATTATATAGGATACCATAATTCACGGTTCCTCTCAAATATTTTATTAGTCTAGCTAATATAGACCAATGCTCGTTGTTGAGATTATGAGTATATCTACTCAGTCTACACACAACATAAGCTATATCAGGCCTTGTAAAATTCATTAAATACATCGGACTCCCAATATGAGCATATTTACACTGAGCAACTAGGTCACCATTATTCTTTTTCAAATGAGAGTTAGCATCAAAAGGAGTGCTCACAGGCGTGACATTAAAATATTCAAATTTCTTAAGAAGTCTCTGAACATAATGTTCTTGTGACAACATTATGCCATCTTCACTCCTTTAACTCCCAATATTGTATTTACTTCACCAGATCTTTCATATTAAAATTAGCTGACAGAAATAATTTAGTACTTTACATAATATTTAAACTTGTACCAAATATAAGCATGATTTAGCGGGTTCAAAAATTGGAAAGAAGAATTAATAATAATAGGTAATGATTGTAGAAAGAAAGTAATGATTAGCTAACTATAAATAAGGAAGAAGCAAGAAGAAATTGAGTGAGTATGATAGCTAATCCATAGCCTATTTATAGGAAATTAGGGAGGTTGCATATATGACAAGTGTGGAGAGTCTTTTAGCACTTATCCAAATATATTAGTCCACTTGGCAAATATATTATAGCCGGTTTGGCCAAGCTTTGTTTTGGGCCAAAAGTTCTTTTTTGGCCAAAAATTGAGGTGTTTGGTCAAGCTTTTAGAAGGAAAAAAAAGTGCTTTTGAAGAGAAGCAGAAACAGATTTTGAGAAGCAGAAAAATGTAGCTTCTCTCCAAAAGCACTTTTCTAAGAAGCACTTTTGAGAAAAATACACTTAGAAGCAGTTTTCAAAAGCTAGGCCAAACACTAATTACTGCTCAAAAGTACTTTTCAAATTAATTAGCCAAACACAAACAGATTCTCACCAAAAGTACTTTTTTGAAAAGCACTTTTAAAAAAATCACTTCTTAAAATAAGCAGATTTTAGAAGCTTGGCCAAACATGCTATTAGTCCACTTGGCTTTAATATTAATAAATGTACCTAGTCTTCCATGCATGAAGACACATGGTAGATTTGCATAGCCACTTGTCAAAGCCGTTCAACATGTGGCATTAAGGCTTCATGCAAGAAGCAACTTGGAAATAGATAAGACACTTGTAAAATAAAAAGACATATGGCTATTTAAAATTTTGAAAATACTCCCACAAGAAGCACAATACTGATGCCAATGAAACACACCAGAAAAATGAGCAATCATCATATCAAAATAAGTACGACTCCCTCCGTTCTAATTTATGTAAATCTGTTTGACTGGGAACGGAGTTTAAGAAAAAATAAAGACTATTCGAATTTGTGGTTTTTAACAAATCAAAAAGGGGTTTAGAGTATTTGTGTGGTTATAAAAGCTTCTCATTAAGTATAGAATTGAAAGTGTAAGCTAAATTGTTTTCAAATTTAGAAAGGGGTCATTCTTTTTGGAACGGACCAAAAAGAAAATAGGTTCACATAAACTGGAACGAAGGAAGTATATACATAAGGGACGTAATTATGGGACAGACACAGAGAGCTTTTGAGTAGGCCTGCGTCTTTAACTCGTCTTAGACTTACGAGCTTTAGTTTTGGTATGTTTTCTTTCTTTTCTGAATGAGTATTCTAATTGGGTAAAAATCATTTTGATCCCTCAAGTTTGCCTTAAAAATCAAACTCCTCCTCCAACATTAAACAATAGATATTCTGCTCCTCGAAATTCAATTGTATTTTCAAAATACCTATTTTATCCTTAATCTTATCAGCCTTGGTGTATATATATATATATATATATATATATACCAAGATATTTTTCTTAATTTATGTTATGAATTTACCTATAGTAAAAATTATTTACCCGTAAAACGGTACTGTTAAATTTATACGTGGTTTCTAGACAAGTGAACTAATTTGATCCTGAAATAATACAAGAATACTTAGCTTTATAATATAGATGAAATAACAGAGATGACAGTTCCGGGAACAAGGTTTTCGGGCACGACAATGATGAGATCAAAAAGCGGGAAAGTAAGATAGTATTAAGCTTTGTATAGAATGTAGTGTATGTTTAGCCAGAAAATTCGTGTCCTTTATAATGATAACTGGGCTCACTATTTATAGATGTGTCTAGGGAAGGAGGTCCTAGATCGTGCCCTACTTTAATGTCAATTATGAGGGTCATTGATGAAGATGTAACGGTGAATATAAATGCCAAATTTTCTGTAACGGGTCATCGATCTTAATGCTGTAGAATATTCTTTGCTAAATGCTACCGGGCGCAGAGCATTTAATACACCTTTATGAACTTTATCCCTTCCGGTGACAAGCGGAATGGCTGCGTTCGGCCTTCGGCCATCCCCGTCTTGGGTTTCACGTGTCTTTCCTTTAGATGACCACGTGTCATATTCTATTTCACCCTATACAGATAGTCCCCCTGCTTCCCGATGACATAACTTTATGTTACCGGGAAGTTGGTAGAAAGACTTTTTTGACGGGAATTACTATAACTCCCTCTGAAGGCTTCTAACGGTTGATTAGACGCATGTCTCTCCGTATTTAATATCCCGAACACGCGTCATCCCATGATTCTGCATATCTTTTGCCGATTATCGAGATAATCATGGCCATGAATTTAGCCGTCAAAATTTTACTTATATGCATCATTCTTTTTCTTTGCACTTCATAATTTCTCGAGCTTCTGATTTGCATCTTAGTTTTCCATCCTTTCTCTAATTTTCTTCAAACAAAAACCTTTTCCTTCTTCTAATACAATGGCTTCTTCCTCCAAGCATGTCGGTTCTTCAAAGAACAAGAACAAAGCCGATGACTCTGCTTTTCCAACAGTGGATTCCATCATCCCAAGAAGACTCAGTACCATAAAGAACTTTAAAGAGAAATTCCATACTGCTAACCCTCGTACATAGGCTGTTAGTAGGCACCCTTCTTCCATTCATCCTTCCAGTACTCCGGTTGTGAAGGAAGACTGCCACTGCCATGAGTTGGATATCATTGCTCCTGATCTATCGGAGTGAGTGACCCTTCCCTAGGAAGGTTTTATATACTTTTACACGTATCCCTTTACTTTGGGTGCGTTATGTTTTAGTGAAGAGCTTAATTCCGTGATTGCAGAATTTTTCCTTTGCTACCAGGTGGGTTTGGAACAGTTAAGTCCTTCAGTGTGGAGGACGGTCGCCTGCCTTCGACGCTTGTGCCAGGAGACTAAAGAAGAGCTAACATTAGCTCGTATGATTAATCTCTACTCCCCCAAAATTTTCCATGGGGGTATGATAAGCCTCTGCAAACGTGGTCACCATACTCTGTTGACTAGCATGGATGAGGATAATGACCGTGGATGGATGGAACGCTGCGTTGCAGTTTCCACCATTAATATCATTCCGACAATGGCTTCATCCTTTCCGGCCGCTTGGAACCGCACTCGTAAGATCTTTATTTAATATATTTTCTTTCACTAAATATTCTTCTATGGTCGTATCGACTCTTCACCCTTCGCATGTTTCAACAACTCAATGGATCCCACTGGTGGTGGAAGGTTTGGATCGGTGGGTTCAGAAGATCTTGGACTCCACGATGCCCGAAACTCGTTTGTGGAAAGAATTGGCCCTTAAATACGGGTGGAAGGCTAAAAATCATGGTAATTTTAACTTACCTTGATTCTATTTTATTTTATTTTGTTTATATGGAGAACTTGGTCGAACCCTTCTAACTTGTTCACAAAATTAGGTCTACTTGCAGGCTCTGTTGTTGTCCCTGAGGAGGACATCTTGGTTGATCATGCTGATGCAGTGAGGCTGCTTCAGGAGGCACTTACTCGAACAGGTATCTCCGGGCCTGTTTTGGGCGCAAACACTTCTTTACGGAGTCCCCGACCGGAGGATAAACAACCGAAGAGAAGACGTTCCTCCGCGACTGGGAAAAATAATAAGAGGGCAAAGACTAATGCCCCCGAGTCATCTCCGGTGGCGATGGTGACTGGTCCTCCTTTCGGGCCGGTCATAGACACCGTGATGATTGATGTTGATGAAGAAGCTAGTGATGAGGGAGCTTCTTTACATAGAAGATGACGATCCTCATCATCTCAACAGGATGCTCGACCTGTTGAGATAGTTACACCAACCAAGGACGATGACTCGGCACTTTGGGGAGAATTTGATTTGGTAGATAATGCTAACTCCCATTTTTGGGCCCCAAGTGTTGTGTCCGGTACTGCGGGGCTGAGTACCGGATCCCTGCCATCTTTGGTTGGCGAGCATCCATCCACCAGTACTGCATTTAATGCAACTGTTTCTCACCCTTTGACTCCATCAACTTCATCTCCACCTTCACCAACACTAGCAACTTCTATATCATTTCCACTTTCATCCACTCTTCCACCAACAAATACTACATATCTCTATCGGCCGCACCTGACCATGGAGAGGGTGTTCCTCTTCCCTAGTCCCTAATTCATGGGAATTTGGGGCAAAATTATGTTGCCCCTTCCTAAGATCCACAAAGGAGGAGGAATGTTATCCTTTCGGTCTCTACCGGGTGCAACCTGCTCTCACGGCCGGTGGAGCTTGCTAACTATCTAAAGCCTTTGGCTTCAGAGAATGATCGGGAAAAGATCAAGCACTCTCGGGGGAGTGTTTGTTGAACAATGCCATGCACAATACCGCAGCAGTGCGTTCCTTTATTCATTTGTTATTTATTCTACTTTTGTATAAATGTATTCTAAGTTTTACTTCTTCTTGTTTTGTAGGCCAACTTTCTTTCTTCTGAGGGCCTTCAGAGGTTGATTCGTGAGAACGAGGAACTTACTTCAGAACGGAATTAGCTTTTTGTGGAACGGGACCAAACTGTTCTCCGCCTCTCGGAACTGGAAACCAAAGCTACTTTGTTTTGGAAACTGTTGTTTTGGAGGCTCGTTTGCAGCAAAGAGAGCAAGACGTGGTAACCCTTAGCCTAGAAATTGGCCCGCTGAGGGTTAGATTTGATGAAGCTAAGGTCAAATAGGCTGAAGTCCAGGACGTCGTTCTTGCTGCAATCGAGCGCAAGGCTGCTATTGCCGAAAAAGTGACTGACTTAGAAGCGGCTTTGAACTCCAAAATCGAAGAGCTTGCCCAGTTGGAAGAGAAGTACAAGAAAATGATCGAGCACAACAGGATCTTTAGTTCTATTGTCCGTGACCTTGATGTTAGCCTTAGATTTGTTAAGTCCGCCCGGGAAAGCCTTTCTACCGAGGTTACCCAACTCAAAGAAGAACTTAAGCGCCGAGCGGCTTTCCTTATTGTCGAAAACACTTATGCCAGGTACAGCATGAGGAGAAAAACCTTGGAAGAGGCCAAAGCAGGTATCATTGACTATGATGCCGAAATTTCTAAGTCCCGAGAGCTTAAGTTGGCTGCTAAAAATGGACTCCCGGCGCAGTCTGATGCTCCTGGTTCTTCTGGCTTCCGTTCTGAGTTTTTGGGAACTGAAGAGGAATCGAAGAGCGACGATGTTGAAGACCAAACTGGGGAAAATGTAGAGCCATCAGTGGACCCATTACTTCTCCCGGGGATGCGGACACTTCTCTTCCTCCTGGTTCCGGAGACACTGCAGTTTAGCTTTTCTTTTCTTTTTTCCATTTTGTACTTTTATCGTTTTTGCACATTCTTGTAAATAAAGACATATGTTTGCTCAAGTATTGTTTGAGTCTAACTTCCGTTTGAATATCCATGCAAGTCTTTAACCTTTGCATTTGCTTAAGAATTCTGCGCACGTTAATCTGTGCAAGTTTACTTTTTAGTTTCGAGCATTATCCCTTTTACGTGAGGGTTTCTATAAGTATTTGCGCAAGTTTACTTTTTGCGTCCTTTCGTGTACGTCTTCGGGTGCATTTTTTCTCGAAGGAATTTTGATTTCGTGCACATATTCTTCCGAAACCAACCCTTTAGCGTGAGGGTTTTTATAAGAGGGGGCCCTCTTATATTTACGGTGCTCTTGAAGAGGACATCTCTTGTTTATTACGGCACTAACATTTGAAGTACTTGTTTAACTTTCAAATGACAAAGTTAGTTCATCGTTCAAACAAGAAACAAGATAAAAACAAAAGGATTTCATTTCATATAATTCCTTCTAGTTTCAAAAGTACACAAGCATTTATTATACTAAAAAGAAATTGCCATTACTTGTGGCAATCTTGTACAACTTGTTTCTACAGGGCTGGCTGCGCAGTCCCCGATCCTGATGATACATTTTGTTTCCGGATTTTTGCTTCCCGGTTGATGTGGCAGTCAATGTTTCCGTATCCTCATATCATCCCCCCCAGTGTTTGAATGCGAAGAATGCGAATTGGAACACTAGAAGTCTTGTGCCTTCAAAGATTTCTGATAAGTGGGGATTTTGACTATTTATTAGCGTCTTTTAGCTTTCGTTGTAGTCCAAAAGTGCTTAATTATATTTTCAAAAACTGATGAAATATGCTTAATTGCAGGAGTATTGAAAAATGAGCTACTAAGATGAAAGCCAACTCAAGAAAGAGTGATATGAACTCAAGGACAAAAATCAAGCACAGAAGCTCAAGTGCAGACTGCATATTTTCATCTGCGGTCGGAGAATGTGAAGGAAATTTAACAGAGTCTAAGTGCAAAGTGCGGACCGCACAATTATTGTGCGGTCGCAGAAGCTACGCAAAAGCTAAAGTTCAGAGAGTCTCATTTCAAGCTCAAAAACAAATGCGGACTGCACAATAATTGTGCGGCCGTAGAAATCAGCTACGCGGTCGTACTCAGAAATGTACGGTCCGCAGAAGAGCCATGTGCGGACGCACCAAGAATTGTGCGGACTGCAGAATATAAAAGATGCGGCCGTAATTCAGAATTGTGCGGACTGCAGAATATAAGAGATGTGGCCGTAATTCAGAATTGTGCGGCCGCCGAGTCAACTTCTATCAAGACTGAAGAGAAGTGCGGACCGCACATGGAATTGTGTGGCCGCGGAACCTCTGAAAAGGCATTTTTGTCCAAAAACTTTAGCCTTGTATAAATAGACTAGTTTCACGAAATTAGGTTTAGTTTGGAATATTGAAAGTCCTGTAGCCGTTTTTTCTTGCCTTTTTAGGCAACTTTAGCTTACTTTGGTGATTTAACATTGAATTTTTATCTCTTAATCTTGCAATATGAGTTTTATCATCTTTTTTTATTATTTTCTTCTATACCCATTATGAGTAGCTAGATTTCAAATTAGGGTTGTGACCTAACCCTAGTGTGTAAACCTAATGGGTGTTTGATTTATTGCTTGTTTATGGTTGGGTGTTAATTATCTAGCCTTGTTGCTTTTATTTGAAGATTTAATGATTGCAAACATTATCTCATGCCTAATTAACTTGGTCTCTTCTTGAGAAAGAGAGACTTAGTCTAGGAAAACTTGGCTAACAAGAATTTAGGATAAAATCAAGAGATTGATAGTCCCAATTAAAGGGTTGAACCTAGAGATAGTAAAACCCGACTTGAGCATTTTATCAACTATTTTATTCAATACCCATTTGGACTTGAGAAAGCCAAACCGGACAAAATCACTCTCTTACCGAGAGGTATTAAGTGGGTACTTGAGTGTTGATAGCTATAATACACCCCGACCGACGAAACAAGCTTTACAGTTTACAACCCATTAGGCAAACACCTAGGTGAAGGTCATAACCCTAGACCTTTTACATTATTTGAAAACAACAACAAAAATAATTTCTTAGTTTTAATTATTTATCTTGCAATCTTAGTTTAAACTAGACCTAGAATCAACCAAACCTTATGAAAGTGTAATTTAAGATAGTTTAAGCTCATTCACCACAATATATACCTCTAAATCCGATTCATATAGCTCCTTGTGGAATTCGACCCCGACTCTCTGTTGGGTATTACTATTGCATCGACCGTTTCATAATCTCAAATAGAGGTGTGACTTGGACGAGATCAATTTTTGGTGTTGTTGCCGGGGAGCTAAAAACGGATTTAGCTATATATTTGGTTTTGTGTGTGAATTGTCTTCTTTTCCTTCCGTGTTACTAATCTTTTTGGTGAAACAATTATAGGCGAAACAATGGCTCTCAACAACAATAATCCTCTCGGAAACATGCTTTTGGGGGATGTGGACGTGGAAGATGACCAAGTTGAAGAGGTTCCTCTTGAACCTCAAGCAAATAGACGAGGTCGACTGCCTCAAGACAACATTCCCGTTCCGCCCCTACCTCCACCAAGAGCGGCTCCACATCGGGTATTGCCGAATGAAGAGTATGCAAGTGCCATAGTCCCACCCTGCATTAGGGCGGGAAACTTTCAAATCACAAATGTTATGCTCATATTGCTAGAGCAACGGGGATTCTTCACCGGGGCTCCGAATCAAAATATGTACAAACACTTGAAGGGGTTTGTGGACATTTGCTGGGGGAGTAAACATACAAACGTCTCCAAGGATGCTTTAAAGTTGAGGCTATTTCCTTTATCTCTACGGGGGAAAGCCTTGGATTGGTTAGAAAGGTTTCCAAACCATTCCATCCATACATGGGATAAATTGGCGGAGAAATTTATTTCCAAGTTCTTTTCTCCCGGGCATATGGCTACTCTTAAAGATGAGATTCTAGCATTCAAACAAGAACCCAATGAGTTGCTGCATGAAATATGGGAGAGGTATCAAACTATGGTAAAATAGTGCCCAAACAATGACATGACGGAGGCTATGATTCAACAAGCTTTCTACAGGGGGATCAATACTACCAATCAATGCGTGGTCAACCAACTTGCCACTGGAAATTTCATGACAATGCCATATACGGAAGCTTGTGAGATCTTAGATGAAATAACGAATACTTCATCGGCATGCCAAAGTAGAGCAAATATTCCTCAATGTGATCCAAACGTGATACACCTACATAAAGAATTGCATGATCATGGGCAAGCAATTATCGAGTTGACCACCACAATGAATCAATTAGCCAAGGCTCAACTTCAATAAGTACAAGGTCCTAAGCAAGACAATGCAATGGAGGGAGTTAATATGATAGTAAATAAGAGAAGGCAAAAGTGTCTCGAGTGCAAAACCGTGCGGAACATTATGTGCAAGAAGATAGTGGGTTTGATCACAATGAATCTTACAATGAACAAGATGAGGAAGTACAATATGTGAACAACTTCCAAGGGAAAAGAAACAACTCTCAAGGCCCGAATCAACAACAATGGCGACCTCATGGTAATTAAGGGAATTGGAATTCTAGCAACCAAGGTAATTGGAATGGTGGTAACAACCAAGGGAATTGGAACAATCAAAACAATCAAGGAAATTAGAATGGTCAAAATAACCAAGGCAATTGGAGTGGAAATAGTCAAGGATATTGGGGAGGCAACAACCAAGGGGGATGGAACAATAACCAAGGAAATCGGGGGTTGAGTTTTCAAAGGCCCCCGATGTATCAACAACCGAGCAACCCGCCTCCTTATCCTTCCCATGGTCCAAGCTCTTCCAACAATGAGATGGGACGAATTGAGAACATTTTCAAACAAATTATGGAGAAGAATGCTGACTCCGATGCCCAACTAGCCTCTTATAACACTTCAATTCGCAATTAGGAAGTTCAATTGGGGCAAATCTCGCAAGCTTTAAACACTCGTCCTAAGGGGGCACTACCAAGTGACATGGTGGTGAACCCAAAGGGTGTGAACAACACGGGACATGCCATGGCTGTTACTACAAGGAGTGGAAAAAGTGGGGATGCACCTACCTCGAGTCAAAGGAAAATTATGGATGATGAGCAAGTGGTACAAGAAGATGAGATCCCGAACAACGTGGTACAAGCAAATGATGAAGTAAGAATTGATATTAATGACAATGTGGAGGAGACTCAAAATGAAGTGAACCCGTCTAGGGAGCACATTATTGACTTACCGGAACCGGTAGTTCCAAAGGCTAAGGCACCAATGCCAAGGCCACCTCCTCCATATCCTCAAAGGCTTGCCAAGAAAAATGGCAAGAATCAATTCAAAAGGTTCATTGACATGATGAAGAGTCTATCTATTAATGTGCCATTGGTTGAGGCTTTGGAGCAAATGCCCGGTTATGCAAAGTTCATGAAGGACTTGGTGACAAAGAAGTGGTCGATGAATTGTGAAACTATAAAGATGACTCATCAAGTGAGTGCAATTGTGCATTCAATGGCTCCTAAATTGGAAGATCCCGGCGCTTTCATAATCCCTTGTACCTGGAAGTACCGACTTTGCTAAAGCTCTTTGTGATCTTGGGGAAAATATCAATTTGATGCCCTATTCGGTTTTTAAGACTTTGGGAATTTGGCAACCAAGACCCACATCTATGAGATTACAAATGGCGGATAGTACCTTAAAGAGACCGTTGGGTATAATTGATGATGTGTTGGTTCGTGTTGATAAATTCATTCTCCAGACGGATTTTATTATTCTTGATTATGAGGTTGATTATGTGGTGCTGATCATTCGTGGGAGACCTTTCCTTACTACGGGGAAGGCTCTAATTGATGTGAAAGCCGGAGAACTTACATTCTGGGTTGGTGATGAAAAGGTGGTTTTCCATGTGTGTAAATCTATGAGGCAACCCAATAGCAATGAGGTGTGTTTTTTCGTAGATTTGGTGACCGATGTGATTGTGGATGAAGCAAGTGCCGTGATGAATGTTGATGATACATTGGAGGATGTCTTGCTCAATTGTGATGATGAAGAAATTGAGGGTTACGTGGAATGTGTGAACTCTTTGTAAGGGATGGGGTCGTATACTTATAAGCCCCGCAAATTGTCCTTGGATCTTGAGAATAGAACTACTCCTCCAACAAAGCCTTCAATTGAGGAGCCTCCCGTCTTGGAGTTAAAGCCATTGCCTCCACATCTTTGGTATGAATTTCTTGGCCCTTCTTCTACTTTACCAGTTATTCTTTCCTCTTGTTTGACTAGCGTTCAGGTAGACTCCACATTGGCGATGCTACAAAAGAGGAATAAGGCTATTGGATGGACTTTGGCGGATATTCGGAGGATAAGCCCCACATTTTGCATGCACAAGATTAATTTGGAGGAAGGTGCCAAACCATCTATTGAACATCAAAGAAGACTCAATGAATCTATGCAAGAGGTTGTTAAAAAGGAGATCATAAAGTGGTTGGATGTCGGGGTTGTCTACCCCATTTCTGACAGTTCGTGAACTTCCCCGGTGCAATGCGTTCCGAAGAAGGGGGGGGGATAACTATGGTCACCAATGATAAGAACGAGTTGATTCCAACAAGAATGGTGATCGGGTGGAGAGTGTGTATGGAATATCGGAAGCTAAACAAAGTCACAAGGAAAGACCATTTCCCATTGCGCTTTCTTGACCAAAAGCTTGATCGATTAGTTGGGCGGGCGTTCTATTATTTTCTAGATGGATATTCAGGCTACAATCAAATCCTTATTCCCCTGGAAGATTAAGAGAAAACAACCTTCACTTGTCCGTATGACACTTTTGCTTTCAAGCGGATGCCATTTGGCTTATGCAATGCAGCGACAACTTTTCAACGGTGTATGATAGCGATCTTTACGGATATGGTAGAGGACTACCTTGAAGGCTTCATGGATAACTTTTCGGTAGTCGGGGATTCTTTTTATGATTGCTTGGCAAATTTAGATAAGGTTTTGGCAAGGTGTGAAGAAACGAACTTGGTGTTGAATTGGGAAAAATGCCATTTTATGGTCGAGGAGGGTATTTTCCTTAGCCACAAAATTTCAAAGAAGGGAGTAGAGGTCGACAAGGCAAAAATAGAGGTGATTTCTAAACTTTCACTTCCAACATCCGTGAAGGGCGTGAGAAGTTTCTCGGGTCATGCGGGTTTCTACCGGCATTTCATAAAGGATTTTTCCAAGGTGGTGAACCCCTTGTGCAAGCTTTTGGAGAAAGATGCTAAATTTCACTTCAATGACGATTGCATGAGAGCATTCGAATTTCTCAAGTTCAAGTTGACAACTACTCCCATTATCACCGCGCCGAATTGGAGAATTCTTTTTGAGCTCATGTGTAATGCTAGTGATGTGGCGGTTGGAGCAGGTTTGGGGCAACGTATCAACAAGATCTTTCATCTGGTCTACTATGCTAGTAAGACAATGAATGATGCCCAAGTCAATTACACTGTGACCGAAAAAGAGCTTATTGCCATTGTGTTTGCTATTGAGAAGTTCCGCCCGTACTTGATGGGTGCAAAAGTGATTATCCACATGGATCATGCGGCACTTCGTTACCTTATGAGCAAGAAAGATTCCAAAGCCCGATTGATGAGATGGGTGCTTTTGTTACAAGAGTTTGACATAGACATCCAAGACCGAAAAGGAAGTGAAAACCAAGTGGCCGACCACTTGTCTCATTTGGAGGAGGAGGGGAGGCCGCATGATGGCCTTGAAATTAATGACTCATTCCCCGGTGATCAACTCTTATCCATTTCAATAAAAGATGTGCCTTGATTTGCGGATCTAGCAAATTATCTTGTGAGTGGTGTCATTCTAGTTGAGTTCTCTTCAAACCAAAGAAAGAAGCTCAAACGGGATAGTCAAGACTATTATTGGGATGAACCATACCTTTTCCGAATTTGTACGGATGGAGTAATTAGAAGATGTGTACCGGAGGAGGAACAGTGTGAAATTCTTGGAGCTTGTCATTCTTCGCCATATGGTGGTCACCATGGTGGAGCAAGAACGGCGGCCAAAGTGTTAAGTTGTGGTTTGTATTGGCCCACTCTTTACAAGGATGCAAATGATCTCGTCAAGTGTTGTGATGAATGTCAAAGGGCCGGTGGAATCTCAAAGAAAAATGAAATGCCCCTCACCACCATTTTGGAGATTGATATTTTCGATGTGTGGGGTATTGACTTCATGGGTCCCTTTGTGAGTTCTTGTGGAAACACCTACATCTTGGTCGCGGTTGATTATGTGTCCAAATAGGTTGAGGCCGTTGCTTTACCCAACAATGAAGCGAGAAGTGTGGTGTTATTTTTAAAGAAGAATATTTTCACAGGATTTGGTACTCCAAGGGCTATCATAAGTGATGGGGGGTCGCATTTTTGCAACAAAGTTTTTGATACCTTACTCATCAAGTATGGTGTCACTTATAAAGTGACGATTCCCTATCATCCACAAGTAAGTGGTCAAGTGAAAGTCTCCAACCGGGAGATAAAGAGTATTTTGTCCAAAACAATGAATGCAAACCGAACGGATTGGTCCAAGAAACTTGATGATGCTTTATGGGCTTATTGGACTGCTTTCAAAACTCCTATCGGGATATCTCCATACCGGTTGGTGTTTGGCAAAGCTTGTCATCTTCCGGTGGAACTTGAGCACAAGGCCATGTGGGCTTTAAAGAAATTAAATCTTGATTGGGAAGCAACTGCCACCTTGCGAGTTGCCTATTTGAATGAATTAGATGAATTTCGATACCATGTATATGCAAGTTCGTCCTTATACAAAGAAAGAATAAAGTACCTTCATGACAAATATATCCGAAACAGTGAATTCAAGGTGGGTCATCTTGTTTTGTTTTTCAACTCACGATTGAAGATGTTCCCCGGAAAGTTAAAATCCAAATAGAGTGGTCCCTTTGAAATTATGGGTGTGATACCTTTTGGTGCATAGGACTTGAAGAACAAAAGTGATGAGGTATTCCGAGTTAATGGTCACCGGATAAAGCATTATTTGGGACAAGCTGATGATGGCCACGTTGTGGCGGTGATTCATTTGAAGTGATGTAATATGCGTCGTGTCGCGACGTTAAAGCAGGCGCTTCTTGGGAGGTAACCCATTTTTCTTTTTCTTTTTCTTTTTCTTCTTCTTTAGATAGGTCTTGTTTTGTGGTAACTGGTTTTGAAGTATGTTGCATGAATAAGTGTACTTTGCAGGAACTGTGCTAAAAAAAATGGCTAAGTATGGAAAACAAAATGCGGACCACACAATTTTGAATGTCACAGCAGAAAGGGATTTGCGGCCGCACAATTCTTGTGCGGACCGCACAACTGGAGATCAAAAAAATTGCAAAACTCTCTGAAGTTTGCCTGTCAGAGAAATGGTCAAAGTGCGGCCACACAAGGAAATGTGCGGTCCGCACCAAAATCTGTGGACGCACTCAAAAATGTGCGGACCGTAGATCAACAAAGGGTAAATGTGTAACAGGTAAAGGAGTGCGGACCGCACATGAAATTGTGCGACCGCACTCATCTCTTGAACTCTTTCCCTAACCGATCAAGTATAAATAGTAGCCTTCTAACTACTGTTGAGACTTTACGAACTCTGAACAATTAACACAAAGGCAAACATAGTGCACTCAACAGATTCACGCATTTAACACTCATTTCATCATCTATGATTCTTTCTTAGCATCACTACATTACTGGTATGTTTAATTCATCTATAAATTTTTCAATTTTCTTAATTTTGTTCAGAATTAGTTTAGTTATTTTTAGGCCTAATGTCAAATTCATCATCATGCGAGCTTATATTTGTGTGGGTAACTTCCTATTTGCTATTTGGGGGATGGGTAAACTGTGTATCATGTCTGAATTGCTACTACCATGTCTAAATTGTGCGTGAATTAGAAACCCTAAGAATCTGCCTTATAAATTTTTAAATTGTGCAGTCCGCAGATCAGTAGGCTAGGGAATTTGGTGTAGAATGGTTGTGCGGACCGCACTTGAAATTGTGCGGTAGGCAGAAATTCAACCGCGGCCACAGAAAAGTGTGTGCGGCAGCAGATCAAGCAATTCTATGTCTTCAGAGAGTTGTCATTTTTGAAGTTTCAATGTGCGGCGGCACCCAAAAATTGTGCGGACCGCACTTCAGATGTGCGGCCGCACTTAAAATTGTGCAGACCATAGAATCATCACTGCGGCCGCACTTTCAAATTGTGCGGTCCGCACAACCCCATCTGCAGCCACACTCAAAAATGTGCGGTCCGCACTTCCCCAACCTGCAACATGTTTTGTTCTGCAAATTTTATGCTTACCTGCACTTAACTAGAACTGACTCTTACTGGTATTTTTTGCAGAATATGGTTAGATCACGTGGTTGTGGTGATACATCAAAGGGGAGGGGTGAACCTTACAGAGGCAGAGGAAAAAGCACCTTACCCTTCGCCCTCCAAAAAGTGATCAGTAAGAAGGAAACAACAGGCCGAGGTAGACAGCCGGAGCCCTCCGAATCAAGTTCATATGCCCCGTCTAGGGAAGCATCGGAGGTGACTCAGTGCAAAGGCAGTCTATTGTGATATCACAACCACAGCTTCCCCAGGACAAATACCGATTGAGAAATGAGCTTACCTCTTCTGAGAGTACTTCTGAGGGGTCGGAAGGGAATAGTCAGGCTTCGGAGCCTTCATCTACACATGCCCCCGACACACTAGCTACTACAGTGGAGGTGGATGAGATCCTGAATGATGTCCGGGGGGCGATACCAGAGTTGCAGGCCTCGAGAGGTCAAAGAAGAAGGAAGTTTGGGAAGATAGGTTTGTGACCTGACTGCATTCAATAGGTTCCAAGAGTAGTGGCCGCAAAGATCTCTCACTCTTGAGCGGCAGTTTGTGTTGGAAGATTTGGATAGATACAACCCAAATATGTTAAGACAATTTCGGGAGAAAAAATGGTGGACATGGTTCACTCAAAGTGTAGTAGATGCCAAAGAGCACTTGGTCCGGGAATTTTATGCCAATGTGGCACACATCAAGAAGGGGACCAAAGTGACGAAATTGAGGAACTTGAAAGTGAGGTTTGACCAAACCACCCTGAACGCATACCTAAGGTTGGAGGATGTGGAGCCGGTGCAATACTTGGAAAAGCTGGCTATGGGCGATGTAGCTCACCCATCGCTAGCTGAGCTTCTGGAAGCTCCGGGGCCACCACCACCATGGATCACAGCAGGGGTTCCTATTTAGCGGAACACTATCAACTTTGAAGCAAAAGGTTGGCAGACATTTGTGTGCAGTCGAATAGATCCAAGCCAGAATGAAAAGAATCTCCTAGTCCCATGGGCAGTCCTAGTTGCCTCAATTATGGCCGGGTACCCAATCAATGTGGTTGCCATCATGTCGGCCAACATATCTCTGGTCATTAGGTAGGGTGACAGCTCCTATCCGTATCCCAACACCATCACGGAGTATTGTACGGATGCGGGGGTGGAGTCCAAGAGCTTTGATACGAAGGTTCGGGCTAAGAAGCCCTTCACCTGGTACTCTCTGAAGGGCCAGAGGAACCCGAAGAACAAGGGTAAGTCGACTACTACCGTAGGCCAGTCTGATGAGCCATCGGTGGTAGTTGCAGATTCAGCAGCCATGCCTTCCACAGCAGCCAGGTCTTCCACCGATACAACTGTCATGCCTCCACCTCCATCTTCAAGGACATCACCATCAGTTTCGTCCTCTTCTACTTATCCACTTTCTGCGTTGCGAGTCTCCCAGGCACTGGAGAGTATAAACAACTAGATGCAGATAGCTACTATAAAGTTGTCTGACCTATCCAGTGTTGTTGCAGCACAAACTTCTACCCCAGCATCCCAGATTCCTTTGACAGTAGAGGAAACTTTGAAAAAGATATTGGAGAATCAGAAGACAATCATGGACACTTTGGTGGCGCATGGGGGAGCAATTGAGGAGCTTGTGAAGCAAGTGAAGAAGATGAGGAAAACCCAGGCTTCGAAGAAATCAGTTGACAAGTTGAGACGAGAGGTGACCAAGATAGCAGACGCTGGAGACCTTCCGTTTGACTTACTGATGGAGACAGCTCCATTAGTACCAATAGACCCAGCAGCACCATCAGCACCAGTGGCACCAGCTAGCCAGTTTGAGGAGCCAGATCTCGCTGCCCATACTATTGAGGCGCTGCTACAGATGTTCACCAACCCAGCTACTCCCCGAGCAGAGGATGATGAGATCCAGTTGGAGGAGAATGAGGGAGGTGATGCTGCCACGGACACCACATAGGGAGTCCTCTCTACTCTTTCCCTTCCTTATTTTTTATTTTGTTAGGCATTGAGGACAATGCTTATCTTTATTCGGGGGTGGAGTTTATTTGATTTGACATTTGACATTGGCATGTAATAACTGATAACATTCTCTTTTTATTTTCAGTATGTACATATTTTTATCTCTCTCAATTGATGTATATATTTTCTTTTTTTCCTCTCTCATTTTGTATATTCATTTATGCTTTCAGTAGCTTACCTTATAGCTTCTTTATTTTGTTTTCTTAGTAATCAATGTTTAGTCTAATAGCTTCTTATTTACTTTAAAAGCTTCTTTTTAATTTAGTAGTTTATTTTAATATTTAAGTAAAGCCTTTGGTTTTCTTAATGCCACGGTTCTTTCCAAATGTGGTTTTTGTGTGAACCGAGTGACTCTTCCCAACGATGGATGGCGTGATAACCTTCTTAAGGGATTGAGTCTGTAACGACCCAATCGGTCGTTTCGACTGTTAGAACCCTGTTTCCCTAAATAAGACTTCCCAAATGTGCTTTTATGAATTTATGACTTGCGGGAATGGTTGGTTCGGAATTTGGAAGTGATCGGGTTGAAATCGGAACAATTGGTTCCTTAGTTTGTCTTTAAAAGGGCAAGTTTGACTTCGGTCAATATTTTGAGAAAACGACCTCGAAATCGGGATTTGACGGTTCAAATAGGTTCGTATGATAGTTTCAGACTTGGGCGTATGTTCGAATCGGGTTTTGGATAATCCGGGAGCGTTTTGGCGCTTAATAGTGAAAATCAACTATTTGAAGGTTTAAAGTTTTTTAAATTTGGTTTGGATTAGGTTTTGGAGTAATTGAAGTCTGTTTGGAATTTCGAGTCTGAGAATAGTTCCGCATAGTGATTTAAGAATTGCACGCAAAATTTCGTGTCATTCCGAGAAGTTTAAGTATGTTTCGGCGTATTGGAAGTAAATTAAAGAACTTGAAAATTTTAAGTTGAATCAATTTGATTTGAGGTGTGATTCTTAGTTTTGATGTTGTTTTACACGTTCCGAGGGTTCGAGCGAGTCCGTTTTATAATTTCAAACTTGTTGGTATGTTCGGGCGGGGTCCCGGGGACCCCGAGTGTCAATCGGACGAGGCTCGGACCAAGTTGGAAATTGGGAACCAGAACTGAAGCTTCCAGCTTCTGTCAGAATCGCACCTGCGCATGTGCGAGCCATAAGCCGCAGATGTGAGCCATAAGTCGCAGGTGCGAAGGAGAGGAGCTGCCCAGCAACCGCAGATGCGAAGGAATGGGCGCATCTGCGCTTGCGCAGAAGCGAGCATTTTGTCCGCAGGTGCGGTGCCAGGCCAAAGGTGGAAATGCGCACCTGCGAGAAATTTCCCCAGGTGCGAAAGCCGCATGTGCGGTACTGCTCCGCAGGTGAGAAAAACTTGTTTGGGCAGAACCTTAAAACAGACGAAACTCAGTTCATTTTTGTCTATTTTTCCTCCATTTCCGGGCGATTTCAGAGCTTTTGAGAGGGGAATTTCAACTAGCAATTGGAAGGTAAGTTAATTCTACACCCCCTTGAGTTACATACATAGATAATGGGTAGATTATAACTAGTAAATCTTAGAAATCAAAGGTTTAGATGAAAAACCTAGATTTTTATTAAAACAAGATATTAACCACGAAAGTGGTTATGGAATTGGGTAGAAATTATATATTTGAGTTCTTGAGATTATGGGTAACGTTTTCATCCAAATATTTCCTGAATCCGGGCATATGGGCCCGGGATTAATTTTAGAAATTTTACCGTTTTGGTTAGGGTAATTTATTTAATAGCCTAAATTCGAATTATTGAACATGTATTAATTATTTGTATAATATTTGGATAGCTTCGAATTTTTCGGCATCGAATTGAGAAATTTACGCGACGTGGTAATCGGAAAGTGGACTTTGAGACAAGGTAAGTCTCTTGTCTAATCTTGTGAGGGAGAAATTACCCCATAGGTAATTAAATTAATAATTGTTACTAATTGTGGGGGGCTACGTACGCACGAGGTGACGAGAGTCAGTGCGTAGCTACTATTAAATGCTAAAGTCCGGATAGTTTAGGACTCAAAGCATGAATTACTTGTGCAAATTGTATTCTTTGTTTAATTAATATTAAAAGATAAAAATCTCATATGCTTAAATTTTTTGTTTAAATTAATGAATTGTTAAAAGAAATTGTTCATCCTCTCGAATTGATCTTTTAATGAATATACTCTCCTTCCAGAGGTACATAAGAAAATGTCCTCCTTTCTTGTGGAGCGGGCCGAACGCCTCGGCAGGATAAATGCATCTATAGATCGTACCGCACGTCCCTCGGCAGTGTACACGACACTCTGCATTGGGTCGTACGACCTCGACAGAAATCGTGCTTAATAATAATATTACGCGATATTTTGATAGTTTATTGCAGCTTCTGAAGCAAATTGATAAATTGGAAATCTTAGGAATTTAAAGAATTTATTATCTCTGCTTTTTAAGAAAATTATTGTTATTCCTGTAAATGAGGCTAATTGATAAATTAGAAATTTATTTGAATTGAAGGAATTTAATTAATATATTGAGAATTATTGCATTTGAAGAAATTTAATTATTTATGGTGGTTAAAGAAAATCATTGTAAATTCTATAAATCATGTTGATCTAGATATTTCTATTTTTATTTTATTTATTGTTATTGACTCTTAGTGAGTGTCAAAGTCGGCCATCTCATATCTACCTCTTCGAGATTAGGCTTGATACTTACTGGGTACACATTATTTTTCGTACTCATGCTGTACTTGCTGCACATTTTATTGTGCAGGTACATATATGTTTAGCGGCCTTGTGGGCGCAGAGGTGTGGTTAATAATTATGGGGACATAGGTGATCTGCATTCTGTATTACGATCCGCAACTAATAGAGTCTCCTTCAGAGTTATTATATTTTCCTGTCTAATTTGTATTCTGGACAGATGTTGTATTTTGTTCTTAATTCCCTAGTAAATGCTCATGCACTTGTGACAACGGGTTTTGGGATGATTATGGGTTGCACTGTATTAGAAATTTTTAAAGATATTATTACGTATTTTGTAAACTTCATCTTCTGCTATTTAATTGAGGGGAACAACTATGATTTCAAAAATATTAAAATGAGAATTTATTTAGTATTTATTGTTGGCTTGCCTGACAGCGGTGTCCGACGCCATCTCGACCTTTATGGATTTTGGGTCGTGACAGAGTCCATTTTTTATGTTTAGGTGAGAACAGTAGTAATAATGAATAAGAGAACCTAATTGAGTCGAATTAGAAGAGTCAAGTATGCTTCAATTGGTACCAACACACTTAACTACATGCTTATGATTAAAGACAAGTTCTTGGAAAGAAATAGCTCTAGTTAGTGACATTTTGACTCTTGTGTTGACTTAAGCAATCATCGAGTGATTTAGTTGAACCATTAGTGATGTTCAATCTCGAATATGGCTGTTGTGGGCCCTCGACTCTATCCTCTTTAACAATCCAGTTGTGTGAGAGGTGAGATATTTTGTTGCAAGTCTAAGTACCTGTGCGAATGGTTTAGAACTTGCCCCGAATGTGTTTCTAGGCAAAATTTTAAGTTTTGCTTGGCTTGAGAAGTGATTGTAGGCTCTCCTTGACCCGTTTTGAAATTTTCCATGGCCCACCAATATTGTTATCCTTAGTCAACCCTTTTGAGTCTAAAACCTTTCTCATTTGATAACCATGTTACAAGCCTTTACCCATTTTGTAGTGACCCTCTCTTGGCACCCGAGCTTTCCTTAACACGAGAAACAATTGGCTATAATATAAGTTTGGGGGAGAGACGAGGAGTTTGAAGGTGGTATCAAGGTACAAAAAAGAGAAAAGAAATGAAAAAAAGGAAAGGCAAAGAAAAAAGAAAGAAAGAAAGAACAAAAGAAAAATGCAAAAAGAAAGTGAATAAGTTGAAGAGTTGAAGGGATTCAAAGAAAATCAACGATGCAAAGCATGGAGAAAACAAAGAAGGAGAAAATGAATATCATGACCAAGAAAGAGTGATGTTAAGTCTCTCTAGTTCCCCTAAGGAAAAAAGAAAATACCTCAAAGAGTCGGCAAAGCATGAGCCAAAAAGGGAAAATTGAGTGCTTAAGGAAAGATGAACCCATTCTATTCCAACATTTCCTACCTTAGTCCAAAAGCCTTCATCCGAAAAAGCCCTACGTGATTTCAAGTCGAATGAACTTACATTAGTGGTGATTTACAAGAGGGGCAAGCATATGGTACTTAGAGCCGTACTTGTGGCATTCTTTTGAGAGAGATGAGCGAGCTTTTCACAAATCCTTGAATTGATTGCTACATTCTTAAGTGAGATATGCTAACGGAGTGTAGAGTAAGAGGAGTTTGGGATCCACAATGACCTACATGAAAGAGCAAGCTTCCTTGATGAATAAAGTCAACTCTTGATGCTCAAGAGTCACATTAGAATTATTTGTGCTTAAAACTTCAAATCATTGCCTTGTTGATAATTCATAAGTGTTGTGGGTAATTGTTGGTCCTAATTGATGTGTGTTTGATACACCTTAGATTAGCTGGAATAGCTCTTATCTTGTGGAGGTGGGAATTACCTTATTTGCTTGAGGACAAGCAAAAGCTTAAGTTTGGGGGAGTTGATAAGTAGAGATTTTGAATACTTATTAGCACCTTTTAGCTTTCGTTGTAGTCCAAATGTGCTTAGTTATATTTTCGAAAACTGATGAAATATACTTAATTGCAGGAGTATTGGAAAATGAGCCACTAAGATAAAATCCAACTCAAGAAGGAGTGATCTGAACTCAAGGACAAAAATCAGGCCCAGAAGCTCAAGTGCAGACCACAGATTTTCATCTACGGCCGCAGAATGTGAAGGAAATTGAAAAGAGTCCAAGTGCAAAGTGCGGACCGCATAATTATTTTGCGGCCGCAGAAGCTATGCAAAAGCTAAAGTTCAGAGAGTCTCATTTCAAGCTCAAAAAGAAATGCGGATTGCACAATAATTGTGCGTCCGCACTCATAAATGTGTGGTCCGCAGAAGAGCCCTGTGCGACCGCACCAAGAATTGTGCGGACCACAGAATATGAGAGATACGGCTGCAATCCAGAATTGTACGGTCATAGAGTCAACTCTTGTCAATAGCTCCCTGTGAAATTCGACCCCGACTATCTGTTGGGTATTACTATTGCATCAACCGTTTCATAACCTCAAATAGAGGTGTGACTTAGACGAAATCAATTCCACAAATGAATTGCTAGATAATCCTTAACTCAGCAACATACCTTACTTCCCCTTAGGAATTCATGCTATCGAGCAAAAGAATATCTAACAATCTTCTAGTGGTTTGTGCTTGTGAACGGTCGGGTAACCTTTGTTCGGTAGCAAACTTAACTTCCCAGTAGGAATTTGCTATCGATCCGAAGATTATCTAACCGCCCCCAAGTGAAAACTTATTTGTTTTCCTTGCTATCAAAGGTCGTATTGTCTCCGTAGTGTGCTTTCTATCGCTACCTCATTAAAAACCTTGCCAGAAAAACCCAATTGGGACAAAAACTGAACGAAGGAAAAAAGAGTGCAGCACATACTTTCTGCTTGAATAATATTCATCAGCAATAATATCTTTTGAGGTATGCCACATTCCAATTGCTAGGCAACTTGTCTCCATTCTGGATCTCCAACTAGTATGAACCTTTCCCAGTGATAGCTGAAATCCGGTTGGGACCTTCCCACATTGGACCTAGCTTCCCCGCGTTGAGCTCTCGGGTGTTTTGGTTTACTATCCTCAGAACCAAGTCTCCTACTTTGAAATAACGGCGGTTGGTTCTTCGATTATAATATTGCTCCAATCTCTGATTTTGAGCTGCCATTCTTATATGCGCCAAGTCCCTGCGTTTCTCGAGCAGTTCCAAGTTGATTAACATTGCTTCATTGTTAGATTCTTCATTTGCCCGAAAATATCTCAAAGTCGGTTCACCCACTTCCACCGGGATTAGGGCTTCAGCACCGTACAGAAGGGAAAAAAGAGTTTCTCTTGTGCTCGATTTGGCCGTTGTTCGGTAGGCCCATAGGACTCCGGACAATTCTTCGGTCCATTTGCCTTTTGCTGCTTCTGACATTTTTTTGAGATTTTGAATAATCACTTTGTTTGTTAACTCTGCTTGACCATTTGCGCTCGGATGATAAGGAGAAGATGTGATCCTCTTTATCTTCAAATCTTCGAGGAACTTTGTAACTCTTACACCGATAAATTGTAGTCCATTGTCGCATGCTATCTCTTTTGGTATTCCGAACCTACAAATTATATTTTACCACAGGAAATCAACCACTTCGCATTCTCCGATCTGCTGATAAGGACCTGCTTCCACACATTTAGAAAAATAGTCAGTCAGAATTAAAAGAAACCTTACCTTCCCAGGAGCTGGTGGCAGCAGTCCGACGATGTCCATCCCCCATTTCATGAACGACCATAGGGACAAAACCGAATGTAAGGGTTCTGCCGGTTGGTGTACTAATGGTGCGTAGCATTGTCACTTATCACATTTTCGTCCAAAGTATTTGGCATATTGTTCCATGTGAGGCCAATAATATCTTACCCGAACCAACTTCAGCACCAAAGAATCTACGCTCGAGTGATTGCCGTATATCCATTCGTGGACTTCTCCCATGACATAATTAGCTTCTGACGCTCCTAAGCACTGGGTCAGCGAGCCTTGGAAGGATTTTCTATATAATTGGCCTCTCTTGAAGCTATAACATGCAGCTTTGACGCGTAACGCCTATGATGCATTGGGATCTTCGGGCAACTTCCCGTGCTCGAGATAGTCGATTATTTCATTTCTCCAGTCCCAGACCAGACTAGTCGAATTTACCTCATAGTAACCATCTGTATCCAGGACTGAGTTCATCAGTAGCACTATTGTCCCGGACTCCTATCCCTTTATTTCCGTCGATGATCCTAAGTTTGCTAGTGTGTCCGCTTCTGCGTTATCCTCCCTTGGGATATGAGTAATTGAACACTCCCGGAATCGTGCCAAAAAGAGCCTGGACCTTTACCATGTATTATTGCATACGTTCTTCTTTGGTATCAAAGATCCCGTAGACCTGATTTACCACCATCTGTGAGTCATATTTGATTTCGATAACCTCATAATCAAGTCCCCGGGCCAATTTGAGCCCTACAATCAAAGCTTCATACTCTGCTTCATTGTTAGTTAAAGGAATCGTTCTAATGGCTTGCCTTAAGGTTTCCCCCGAAAGTGTGATTAAGACTATTCTGAGTCTGAACACTTTTACGTTGGAATCTTAGTCCGTAAAATTAGGTCCGAAGCCCCGATGTCGATCCTGACACCATTACTGCCTCCTTGGTTGCCAGATGCAGTAGTCCCAGACTGAAATCAGCCATGAAGTCAGCCAAGACTTGAGACTTAATTGCAGTCCTTGGTTTATATTTTATGTCGAACTCACTCATTTTAACGGCCCATTTGGCCAATCTGCCCGAGAGCTCGGGTTTATGAAGGATGTTTCGCAAAGGGAAAGTAGTTATCAGAGCTATCGGATGGCATTGGAAATAGGGCCTTAGCTTCCGAGCGGCGACTACGAGAGCTAAGGACAGTGTTTCCAAATATGGGTAGCGAGTTTCTGCTCCCATTAAAATTTTGATAACGTAATAAATGGGAAATTGCATACCTTCGTCCTCTCTAACTAAAACCGCACTTACCGCAACTTTTGAAACCACGAGGTAGACTAGCAATGTTTCACCTTCTTTTGGATTTGAGAGCAATGAAGGGCTTGATATGTACTTCTTCAGGACCCTCAGAGACTATTGGCACTCTGGTGTCCATTTGAAATTATTTTTCTTTTTGAGCAGTGTGAAGAAGCGATGACATTTTTTCGACCACCGGGAAATGAACCTGCTCAAAGCTGCTAATCTTCCTGTGAGCCTTTGGAATTCTTTTACGTTCGACAATTGATCAGGGATATCCTCTATGGCCTTGATTTTGTCGGGGTTTACCTCAATTCCCCTTTGTGAGACCAGAAATCCTAGAAACATACCAGAACTGACCCCAAACGCGCACTTCTCGGGATTAGGTTTCATGTTATGTTTCCTCAGGATGTCGAATATTTCTTCCAAATGCATAAGGTGGTCACCTGCATTCAAAGACTTAACGAGCATATCGTCTATATAAACTTCCATAGTCTTTCCTATTTGCTTTTCAAACATCTTATTTATGAGCCGTTGATATGTGGCTCTGGCATTTTTCAACCCGAAGGGTATCACATTGTAACAATATGTATCAAAATTTATTATAAACGAAGTCTTTTCCTGATCTTCCGGGTTCATCTTGATTTGGTTGTACCCGGAATAAACATCGAGGAAACTCATTAACTCGTGCCCGGACGTGGAATAAATAATTTGATCGATATTTGGCAGTGGGAACGAGTCTTTCAGGAACGCCTTATTAAGGTCTTTATAGTCTACACACACGCAAAATTTATTGTTCTTCTTAGGAACTACTACTACATTGGCTAGCCAGTCCGGATATCATAACTCTCGAATCGAACCGATATTAAGCAAGCGGGTTACCTCATCTTTGACAAATTTATTCCTGGCCTTAACAATAGGGTGTTTCTTTTGTCTAACCGAAGGTACGTTGGGATCCAAACTCAGCTTGTGCATGGATACTTCCGTCGGGACACCTGTCATATCCTCGTACGACCATGCAAAATAATCGGCATTAAATTTAAGGAATTCAATAAAACCATACCTGAGCTCCGGGTGTAGTCCTGTCCCCAAATAAAATTTTCTTTCTAGGAATTCTTAGAACAATGCAACTTGCTCCAGTTTCTCCGTTGTGGACTTCGTTGCGTCCGTCTCTTCTGGAACTTGGAAATATCTCGGCACCTGATAATGTTCTGACGACCCTGATCCCGAGCTAACTTCTTCTAGCTCGGGAGTAGGTGCCTGTTCTTGTAATTGCTATGCCGTGTGCTCCTTCCCTTTGCTACTAGAAATCGAAATTGCATTCATCTCCCTTGCTGCCGGTTGATCACCTCTTATCTACTTGATTCCTTTGGGCGATGGAAACTTCAGCAATTAGTGATATGTTGAGGGTACAACTTTCATCTTGTGTAACCATGACCTTCTCAAGATGATATTGTATCCCATGTAACCATCTACTACTTCGAAAAGAGTTATTTTCATTACTCTTTCAACGTTCGCGAGTAGTAAAATCTCTCCCCGGGTCGTCACGCTCGCAAGGTTGAATCCAATGAGGAGCTTTGTTGCCGGAATAATGCTTCTGGTGAATTTAGCTTGCTCCAATACTCTCAATTGTATAATATTAGCCGAACTTCCTGGATCCACTAAAACACGTTTAATCTTAAAATCCAACACATTTAAAGAAATTACAAGTGCATCGTTGTGTGGTAATGGCAATCCGTCTGCGTCCTCCTCTGTGAAAGTGATATCGTCTTCCTGGAGTCTTTTACTATGAGTTATTGATACTTTCGTCTTCTTCGCTGCCGAAAAGTTGACCCCATTAATCTCATTCCCTCCGAATATCATATTGATCGTTTGGCGTGGGGGTTCTTCTCCTTCTTTCGAAGGTTTTGCAGTATCTATGTTATGACCATAATTGTTCTTAGCTCGGTCACTCAAGAATTTTTTGAGGTGACCATTCTTCAATAGTGTTTCCACCTCTTCCCGGAAGTGTAGACAGTCCCATGTTCGGTGGTCGTTTGTCTCGTGGTATTCATACCATAAGTTGGGATCCCTCTGGCTGGAATCAGATCTCATAGGTCTCGGGAATCGTGCCTCTTTAATGTTTCTCATGGCTGACACCAACTCCGCTATATTGACGTTGAACATATATTCAGATAACTTTGGGTAAGAAGGATCCTGAGACCCCGGCGTCTCTTTATCCTGAAGTGATCTATTGTTTTGACCACAATCGGTCCCTCTGTCAATGGTGAACTTGTTTGCTGCCCGGAAGTTTCTGCCACGGCCTTCGGTCCGCTCGTAAGGCAAAAGCCGGCCCCTCAAAGTCTATATGTCTGCGTTGTAGTCATCCTTTGATTTTTCTCTGCTCTTCTCCCATCCTTTGGCCGATGATGTAGAACCGACCTGGTCATCTTCGATCCTTATCTTTGACTCGTACCATTTGTGGACATCTGCCCAAGTTGTTGCTTGAAACTCAAGCAGGCTCTACTTCAGATTCCGGGAAGCGTCTGAGCTTCTCGGATTCAATCATTTGGTGAATGCTTCAGCTTCCCATTCATCCGGAACAGCCAGGAGCAACATTCTTTCTTTCTAGAATCGGGTAACGAACTCTTGTAATAATTCGAATTCTCCATATGCGATCCTGAATATGTCGGACTTCCGGGCTTATACTTTTCTGGCCCCAGCATGAGCCTTGATGAAAGAATCCGCGAGCATCTCAAAGGAATCTATGGAATGCTCAGGTAATAATTAATACCACGTTAGAGCTCCCCTCGTGAGAGTTTCTCCAAATTTGTTTAGCAACACAGATTCAATTTTATGAAGATCTAAATTATTTCCTTTTACCGCCATTGTGTAGGTGGTAATATGCTCCTGTGGGTTTGAAGTCCCGTCATACTTTGGCACTTCAGGTATTTTGAACCGCTTCGGGATTAGTTTTGGTGCCGCACTCGGCTTTTACGGCAATTAAGTACACTTCTTCGAGTCCGGGCCTTTCAATACTGGTGGCGCGCCCTGGATTTGGTCCATGCGGGCATTTACTTCCCTCATAAACCGTAAAAGTTCATTCTTGAACGGGTCGTTCTCGTTGTTGAGACCGGATCCGCTCCCCCCCAGTCCCATCGGAGCTAGCTTCACCCCTAGGAGTGTTGTTGTCGACTCTCTACGTTGTTTGGTTTGCGGAAATACCGGGAGGAATTGGATCTCGTCTGTTTGCATTATTCGAAGCCCCGGATAGCGCCTGCTTCAGCTCCGTCATAACCTTATCATGTCGCGTGAGATGGCCTGGAATGATTGCTTGTTGCTCTTGCAGGACCCTCACCGCATCCACGACATGCTCCTCATCAGTATCATCGGGAGTTGTCTCCCGAACCTGTGGAGGGTACTGCCTGTCATGCACCGACGTGGCGTCATTCCCCTCATTGCGGGTGTCACTAATTGAATCCTCGAAAAGAGGCTGATCCCCTCGAATTTCAGGGTTGTGCGTGTTGTTAACAGTGTTATCTGCCATTTTTTGTAATTTTTTCTAAGACAAAATAATCAAAACACGTTAGTAAAAAAAGCAAGGATCAATTTAATTGCACGGCTGTCTAGGCCCCACGGTGGGCGCCAAACTGTTTACCCATAAAATGGTACAATTGAATTTATATGTGATTTCTAGACAAGTGAATTAATTTGATCCTGAAATAATGCAATAATTGAAGAAATGTATAAAACTTAGTTTTAAATATAGATGAAGCAGGAGAGATGACAATTCCGGGAATAAGGTTTTCGGGCACGGCAATGATGAGATCAAAAAGTGGGAAAGTAAGATAGTATTAAGCTTTGTATAGAATGTAGTGTAAGTTTAGCCAAAACATTCGTGTCCCTTACAATGATAACTGGGCTCACTATTTATAGTTGTGTCTAGGAAAGGAGGTCCTAGGATCGTGCCCTCCTTTAATGTCAATTATGAGGGTCATTGATGAAGATGTAACGGTGAACATAAATGTCAAATTCTCTGTAACGGGCCTTCGCTCTTAATGATGCAGAATATTCCTTATTAAATATTACCGGGCGCAGAGCATTTAATACACCGTTATGAACGTTATCTTTTCCGGTGACAAGCGGAATGGAGGAGGAGTTTGATTTTTAAGACAAACTTGGGGGATTAAAATGATTTTGTTTACTAAAATTTGAGTACTAGCTAATATCATCTTTTGGTTATGCTCTTATATCAAGGCTTCACTAGATAAATGGCAGCTATGCGCGGGGTCCGGGGAAGGGTCGGACCACAAGGGTCTATCGTACGCAGCCTTATCCTGCATTTCTGCAAGAGGCTATTTCCACGGCTCGAACCCGTGACCTCCCGGTTACATGGCAGCAACTTTACCAGTTATGCCACGGCTTCACTGGATACCGGAATATAATTTGATCTGCCTAGGCAGCTCGCTTAATATATGAAAATATTCAATTAATATTTATCAATAATATAATTTTTTTTAAATACTATTAGATCATGTATATGTGTTATATCATGTAACTTGTCTAATTTTTAAGATTATAAATCAATTTTCTAAAGAATCTATCTATTAAATAATTTTTTGAATGACTTGGTAAATTATGTTGATTCGTATGGACACGAGTTGAATGTATCAATGACGTGGCAGTTGTTTCATCACCTTGAATTCTGTGCTGTCAAACATTGTTAATTAGAGTAACTATAGATTCGTTTTGGACCTTAAAGAAATTAAAACAGGTAGCAAAATTTAACCTGAGTCAGAAGTAGGGAATCACATAGGAACTGCGGAGCTGCTCATCCCATTGCTTGCCCTTTTTTGTTCAGAATTCTAATTTATATAAACTGAGAGTATAAAATTTATTTATACTAGTAATATAATTTAGCCCATTGTAATAGATTATTTATCTATCTTCCTAGAAATCATATCCGATTTGATGTGAAAATTATCATTGTTATACATTAACATCTGATAATATAAATATTATTTTTAGTACGCTAAACATAAACTCTTTTCTTTTAGCCGATTATGTAGAATTTGCTGGCTTGTTCGGCTAAGATCATTGGAGCATCAGGTATTTTATTTGAAGTAATTACTGGAAATTAGACTTATGTATATATGGCAACGACCCCCCTCCCCCCCCCCCCCCCCCAAAAAAAAAAAAATCCCTCCAAATCTTTTTTTAGAAAATCATGAACCCTGTTGAAGAAATAAAAATACATTGCATAATGACATCTGAATTTGGCTTACTTGTGAGTTGTGACTTCTCAGATAGACCAAATTAGTAAAAGCACACTGAAAATAAACAAAGAATAAAAATATATAGGAACATGAGCAAACATCATATTAAAAATGAGTATTCTGTCAATACGCGAAATTAGTAGGTAAGGGGAGTGAATATGAGAATGACGCATTAAACAGAGATCAGTAGTGCTGCAACTTTAACACGTCTTTGTCTTATGAGCTTTTGATAGGTTTTCTTTCTCTTCTGAATGAATATCTAATATGATTGTTTTATTTTAATTGTCTTAATATGATGACTAATAATTCATACTAAATATTTTTGTTTGATAGTTAGACAATTAATGGAAAGATGCATGGTACGTAACTTTTAAAACTACGGAAAAGGATTAGATGTGCCCATGTACTATTAGAAATTAATTATAGGTAGCCCCGTTATACTATTCGACACTATCTATCTTGTCGTTAGCCTTTTTAATGTATCTGCCGCTCACATTAACGGATCCAGTTCGTGCGGACACTTGGCAGTATTTTAAACACCCAAACTATTTTTGCTCTAATATACAAACCCACCCGACCCAGCCCCAATCATCTGATCCGAACCCCGTTTCGCGCTACTTCTGATGAAGGTTCAACAATTTATTCTTCAACATACAGAGAATCAATAAAAAATGATGCAGTTAAGCCGCTTGTGTTGAAATCACGCCCTCCATTTTTTGATTCTTTTTTCGAACCAACAAAGACTAAACTGAAAATTTTCAAATCTCCTAAAAGAAACAAGAAACAAACGGGAGTATTGGTGCTTTGGTTGATTAGTTTTATGATGAAGTTTCTGGGTGGGTGCGGTGTAAATAAGAAAGAAAAAGGGTGGTTGTATACTACAAAGTTAACGAGGAAACAAAAGAGGGAAAATAAATTAATAAAGAAGGAAAAAGTTCATTATAATTCTTTGATGCCTTGAATACAATGAAAAGGAACCTAAAGAGGAAACAACACAGGGACAGCTAAGGACCATAAAAAATCAACTCTAAGGACAACACGTGTCCTCCTTCTGGAATCTATTTAGAATCCTATGAAAATTCTGTAAATTCACACTACTGGACTCAGCTACTCTACTAGGCCTACGTTGAACGTGGGCCTTTATGAAATTAAAGACTTGGGCCAAAATAACCTGAGCAACAATACACTAATGAACTCCTTTCTTCAGCCATCATTACACTCCATCCCCTTGAGAACCTTGGTGTAAATCAAGGTTCAACGTATGGAAATTGACTTCTCAGGAACGAGTATTCGTCCCATGTTGCTTCCTCAGGAGCTAAGTTTGCCTATTGCACCAGTTGTTCGGCCACAACTCTATTATGCTTCTTCACCATATGTCGGTCCAGAATTTTCAAGGGTTCTGTCAATATTGACCATCTGTTGTGCAGTGTGGAGAATCTTGAGTGGAAAATACTTTTTCTCCATTTTTCGTCTTCAGTTGAGACACATGAAAAACAGGGTGTATTTTGGATCCCTCTGGCAAGTGGAGTTTGTACGCGACTGGTCCAATCTTTTGAATCACCTCATAGGGTCCGAAATAACGAGCAGATAGCTTCAAATTCCTTCGGACTACAACTGAAGACTGTCGATACGGCTGTAGTTTCAAGAACACCCAATCCCCCGCCTCAAAGTTCCTCTCTTTTCTCTTCCCATCGGCATACACCTTCATCCTTGCTTGTGCTTTGGTTAAATTGTCGTGTAGAACCTTTGCCATCAGTTGTCGTTCCCGCAGAATCACATCTACCGACTCCAATTTTGTCTGAGCAATCAACTCAAATGTGGGTTGGTGAGGGTTATACCCGTACAAGGCCTTGAAGGGAGTCATCCCAATAGTTGAGTGATAATTGGAGTTATACCAAAACTCTGCCAATGCTATCCATTTTCTCCAATCTGAGGGCTTGTGTACCGTCATACGACGGAGGTACGTCTCCAAATATCTATTTAATCTTTCGGATTGTCCTTCGGTTTGGGGATGATACGTTGTACTTGGTTTCAACTGAACATGTAATCCCTTGAACAGCTCTTTCCAGAAAGTGCTAATGAAGATGGGGTCACAATCAGAAACTATTAAACTAGGCATTCCGTGAAATTTGCACACGTTATCCAAAAATAATTGGGCAATTTGGTTTGCTGAGTAGGGGTGTGTCAGGGTAAAAAAATATCCAAATTTAGTATATCGATCAATCACCACCAGGATAGAGTCTCTACCATATGATTTTGGCAAACCACTGATGAAATCCATGGCTAAATGCTCCCAGGCACAAGATGGTATGGACAGAGGTTGTAGAAGACCCGGATAAGCAATATTTTCTCCTTTATTTCTTTGATTCTTTGATCTGGTTTTTGATATCGTGTAATAAGCTCTGCCAGTAAAAGAGTGATCTGATTCTTTGTTAAGTAGCAAATATCCCTGAGTGACCACCCCAAGGAAAAGAATGCATTTCTGCTATCAATTTTTGTCTGATGGACCCATGACTCCCCACCCATACTTTTACATTATGTCTAAGAATTCCATCCTGAAGTTGTAACCCTACAACTGCTGCTGGATCCAAACTCAGTTGAGTAATCAACTTCTGGGCTTCTTCATCGTCAATATAGCTAGCCATAATTTCTTCGGCCCACTTGGGCTGAGCTGTTGAAATCTCATAGCAATCTCCATCCTCAAATCTTCGAGACAGAGCATCTACAGCTACGTTCTCAGTTCCTTTGCGATACTGAATTTTGTAACTGGGGCCTAACAATTTAGTTACTCATTTATGCTGTAGGGAGGTCGTAATTCGTTGATCTTCTAGGAACTGAAGGCTGAAATGGTCGGTTTTGATGATGAAATGATTCGGTTGGAGACAGTGTCTCCATTTCTCCACAGCATGTAGTAAGGCAATTAGCTCATTTTCATAATTGGTACGGGGCATTAAAAGATTGTTCATGCAATTTTGTCTTCTTGTAGGCCTCCATTAAGGTTCTGGGATCAGCATCTTGCACCAAAAGTTTTATATCAGACCTAAGTCCTCCAATGAAACATAAAACATAATATGTTTCATGGACAAATGGGTTTATCAAGGTCAACATGCACCTTAATTCTTCAAATTTCTTTTTATAACTATCCACATCAGTGAACTGTTCCAAATGATTAAACGTGAAAATAATTTCAACGGGCTGGTTGTTACCAAATCTTTGGCAAATATCGAAACAAAACTCAGCCCAAGAGACATTTCCCCCTCGGTCCAATACATAGCTATCGAACCAATTGTCGATATAGTCATTCCAATGAATGGCTATGTATGTCATCTTCTCCTCGTCTGTGACCTTATAAAGGTCAAAATATTTCTCACATCGCCTCATCCAACTTCAAGGGTTCATATCATCGAATTCAGGAAATAATAATTTGGCCTTTGACAATTTCGAAGATGAACCGGTATAATCTAACGCACCTTGATTCGAATGGGCCCATACTGTATTGGCAGCTGGAAAATTACCAAAATGAACTGGAGAAGTTTGCAGTAGGTTTATAGGCTATAAAAAGGGGTTGAATAAAAAAGGGCTAGTAGAAGTAGGATTCGAAGAAAGTGGGCCAGACGAACTCAAAATATTTTGAGAAAATGAAACAGGAATATTTTGTAGGTAGTAAGGGAGTATGGACATAGGATACGAGCCCATGGGGAGGAAATTCTGAGTAGTTATGGGAATTGAGCTTGGAATGGATTGAACAGCTTGTGCAGTCATTGGGTATGAACTAGTTATAGGACGGAAAGTCGTCGCTGACGGGTTGAGAGTAGGGTTTGTGGTGGAGCTAAAAATGGGTGTACGTATAGGTGGAGTTGCTGATAGAGAAAAATTTTCAATAGTTGAGTTAGGGGAGAAAGTTGGGGTATTGTTTCTCATATTACTTGCGACTTAAGATTATCCAGCCTCCATGAATGGGCTTCCGTGAACTCCAGCAATTTTGCTTTAACTATTCATTTTTAATAACATCCCTTCAATACGTTTGGTAGTATCAGTCACTTCTACCATTTTTTGTCTCGTAGCTCGCTCTCTTTTCTTCCATTCTGTCCATTCTTTTCTCAGATTTGTCAATAAAGCTTTGGAGTTGAGCTTCTACTCATTTAACTCCATCATCACCCGACGGATTGCGTTGTTTATCCACCATTTCGATTGCCGGAATCAGTGGCTCTGATACCAAAATTGTAGCAGCTTGACTGCTACAAAGTTAATGAGAAACAAAAGAAGGAAAATAAATTAAAGAAGAAGGAAAAAGTTCATTTTAATTCTCTGATGCCTTGAATATAATGAAAATGAACCTAAAAAGGAAACAGAACAGTGACAGCTAAGGACCATAACAAACCAATTCTAAGGACAACACGTGTCCTCCTTCTGGAATCTATTTAGAATCCTATGAAAATTCTATAAATTAATACTACTGGACTCAGCTACTCTACTGGGCCTCCACTGAACGTGGGCCTTTGTGGAATTAAAGACTTTGGCCAAAATAACCTGAGCAACAATACACTAATGAACTCCTTTTTTCAGCCATCATTATAGAACCAAGATTCCTCATTTAACCCATTCAATGGCACTCAGCTTCAAAAGTCAAACCTAATAAACATAATCCCATAAAGGTAAGGTCAATGCAGTAGTAAAAGAAAATGAAAGAGAAAAAAGATTCAATAAAGGTTTTTTCTTTTTTGTGGGGTTATTTCAATTCCCCTGAAAATTAAGGAAGAAGAGATATATTTTTTGTTTGTGAATTTTTACTGGTAATTGTTCAACGGAGGAATAGTGTAGGTATAGTAGTCGTTGAAGAGGAAGAGAGAGTTAGTCAAAGCTTCTGACTTTTCATAGTTCACTATTGTTTATTCGGGTAGGGGATGAACGGGTTGGGTAACAGGGTATATGGTCGGTTGTTTAAAATCGTGCCACGTGTCCTTAGAAATGGCTCTGTTAAATGTATGGGTAAAAATATTAAAATGTGCAACGGAAGGGATAGATAGTGTCGAATAGTATAACGGGGGCTACCTATAACTAATTTTTGATAGTACATGGACACATCTAGCCCTTTTTCGTTAAAACTATGTATTACTCTGTTAATACTATTCCAAACGGTTTTGAAGGCATGAACAACTTTGAGTTACTTGATTAGCTAATGCATGCCCGTGCACCGCACGGGCCCAACAGTTAACGTTGCTGTTATACATCATTGGACATACAATCTAAAATGTTGTTATACATCATTGTTGTTATACTCTTTTTCAATTCGCTTAGTCCATATACAAAAGCAATGAAAGTATGAGATATGGAAAAGTTAAAAAGGTTAAAAGGGAAGTTAGTTTTCAATATATCCAATCTACCACCAAATATTTAAAATAGTTTAACCTCTCTAGGTAAAACAGCAATCGGTACACATTGGTTCAAACACAGAAGAATATAATTTACACAAGAACAAAGTCCGTAGTTGATAGCTCAAAAGTGTCAATAAATATATAAACTGATAAAATAATCAAAATGCTTAGTTTGAAAGGAATGTGGTCATGAATTGGTGAACGACAACTTTCTCTCTCTCTGAGATAAGTAAGCCAAGACCATGTTCTAACTGCATTGATCAATAAACATATGTCAGTGTAAAAAATTATAGAATTGTATCATTCATAAAGTCAAATAAGTGAACATGATTACTGATCAAACAAATACATATATATGGTTGAGTAATGACAAAACAACCTAACACAAAAGGAAGTAAATGAACTCCTGGAACTATGGCAGTTTCTGTCAGTTTCGAGATAAAAAAAAATAAAAGGCACCCTATATGAATAATACACACAGATCATCTAAAAGACTACACGATCATATGAGGTGTCATTTCAAATGCAAGTAGACAGGAAGGACTGATACTGCGTCTACCAAGAAAGGCTACATAATTTGGACATGTTTGTTACTCCAAAGACCACACCATTAGTTCCTTGATTGCATCCTTGTACATACATGTCAACTTACACAAATAAATTGGCTAACAATGTTAGTGATTACCACTTTTGTGAATAGCAAGTTCATAAGATTATGGGTTATTAGCCTACGAAAATAGAACCATTTTATCATTTACTGACAAAGTCATCATTATTGAGTCACAACCACCATTTGAAAGCTATACTAACATGTCCAAAAGATAATGAGCGAGAAGCCTCAATAGGAATGGTAACACAATAACAAAATTATTTGCATGCCCTACATAATACAAGTACCATAATTGTTTCAGGAATGTTCATCCTAGATTATTTCAAAGACTATGCAGTTCAATAGAATAGTATATTTATGCCCCTCACCTTTTGTTGACACTCATATTTCCTCTTCCTCTTTTTAGTCTTGATTTTGTTACAATCAGTGAACAAAGGATCATGAATTGTCTGTGGTTTCTTTTTTGGAGCTTCCTCTTGGTCATCCTATCAAACTTTTTCAGTGGCAATTCTTGGCACCAGCTAAGAAGTAGCTAGCACTTGCGGTATTGCCTTTCACGTATGCTTCCAAGGACTTGATAAGTTGCAAGTCTCACAAGACTCGCAAAGATATTTCTAGTCCACAACATTTCTAGTCCACCCGATAGGGACATTGATTTTGGTATTGATCTGTTGCCGGGCACAACCTATATCTATTCCTCTGTATCATATGGCACCAGCAAAGTTGAAATAATTGAAAGAAGAGCCTCAGGAGCTACTTGATAAGGGATTCATCAGGCCTAGTGTGTCGCCTTGAGGTGCACCAGTTCCGTTTGTGAAGATGAAGGATGGTACTATGCGGATGTGTATTGATTACAGACAGTTGAACAAAGTTACAATTAAGAACAAGTACCCTCTACCATGCATTGATGACTTATTTGACTAGCTTCAGGGTGCTTAGTGTTTTTAAAGATTTATTTGAGGTATGGATATCATCAGCTGAAGATTCGGGATTCTGATATCCTGAAGACGGCATTCAGGACCCGCTATGGTCACTACGAGTTTCTTGTAATGTCTTTTTGGCTAACCAACGCCCCAGCAACCTTTATGCACATGATGAACAATGTATTCTAGCCATATCTTGATTCTTTCAACATAGTTTTCACTGATGATATACTGGTGTGCTCACACAACCAGGAGGATCACGAGCAGCATCCGAGGATTGTACTCCAGACGTTGAAGGAGAAGGAGTAAAACGGCCTTTATCTCGATTATCCCGCCGACAATGGCAATGGGAAAGTCAGAGGAGTAGATTTCTCGTGAGATATTCCTAAAGTCTACTATCAAACTGACACTTATATCCTTGGAAGTCCTTCCCAGAGTGATATGGAAGCTCCTACTCTTCCTCCTGAAGAAAAACCCAAAAAACACTTTCAGATCTACGAAGCAATCCTTGTAGATACCGACTCAGTTACTATTGAACATTCTATGTGTCCTAATGACCCTAGAAAAATCAATTATTCCAGATTTACAATTTAATAGATTTTTACCATGTTTGAATGGTTTGTAGATCACCTACACACTCCAATTGCCCTTTCTATGGAACCTCGATAACAGACTTATAATTGACATGATTATAAGGCAGCATGGTTTAATTTCTTATATCTTCGCCCAGGGCACACTTGATTTGTTAAATATAGTCAGATCAAGCATCTCCAGGTAGTTCTACGAATTGTGGGAAAGATTTGGAGGAACCAGACAAATCTTACTACAACAATTCGCTGCTAAGTTTGAAAACTCCCAAGCCACTGAAGAAATCACTTCCCTTTCTGAGCACATTAAAATGTGTAAATATTTTATTAAGAAAAGAATTTCTTATATTTTAACCTGAAATTTCTCCAAAACAGAAATTGATAGGATTAAGTATTTATCCAAAAAGATAAAAATTAAATGCTGGACTCCCAAACAGGTTTCAAAGCCCCTCAAAAAAACCTCCTCTGTCACATCTTCTAAGATGTCCCCTTCGAAGCACGCCCTTAAGCAAAAGCTTAAAGAAACTTTAGAAAATATGGATAACGAAGATGATCCTAATGAAGAACTTATTTTGCAACTCCTAGAAGAATCATCCTCGGGAGGCAACAACAATGGAGACACGAGCAATCCCAAAGGAATGGCACAAGCCTACCAAAGAGCCTATAATGAATAGTAAAGTGACATTTGGGAAAAAGTAGAAGTCCAAAGGACCGGATTACTTTTCCAGCTATATTATTCCTATAAGGAATCTAAGGTGGCTGTCCTTTTTAAGACAAAGCCCCACCACTTTACTTTATCAAAAGTATGTTGTTAAAGAAATCGAATTTGTAACTTTACTTTTTCAAGTCTATAAAAGACTCTCATACATTGTAAGAGGCATCAGAAAATTCCTGACAAAGATTTTCTGCATCAGAAAATTCCTGACAAAGATTTTCTTGGACCTTTCTCCCTCTCTCTTATATTTCCTTCGGCATATGTATTTTTGATCAAGTTTTCAGAATAAAACAGTTTGTAAGTACACTTTCTTGCTTTCATTACAATTTTTTCTACTGCACGATCTTTCAAATTGGTATCGATCTTTCAAATTTTTGACATAAATAACTGTAATGGCGAAGCACGGAGAATCAACTAAAAGAACCAAAAAATCAACCCCAGAAGGGATGAAGAGAGCAAATGCAAGAGGAAGGTGAAGAGAGGACGGGAATGCAACGGAAATAAAAAGATCATCTTGGACTGATGAACAGTCTCCATTTGTAAAGGCGTAACGCTCTCCAATTTCAATGGGGGAGAATACACAGGACAATTGAGAGAAAGATATTATGTCAAATGCTAAAGGCATAAACTGATTGAACATCACTTTTCAGTTTGCAGTTTCTAGGATTCTGGTCATTTTTGTTCTGAGCACTCTATAATTTGGTTAAATCGATATCTATTACTTGGTATAATTTTGAAAAGCTATAATTTATATACTATTTAATTTTTCTTGTTAAACGCAAAGTCTGATAAAATAGTAGCAATAGTGCAATAGAAATACACATGCAATCAAATACTCAAAACGAATTACCGCAATTTTGTCATATGGCTTTTAAATATTTTAAATTATTTATTATTGTGACTTATAGTACTTTTTATATAGTTTTCAAATATGTAATATGTCCAAATATAAAGTCAAAATTAAAAAGTTTAAATCTCGAAATACAAAAAGTATCACATAAATTGAAAATTAGGGAGTAGGTTACTTCAACAATAAATGCTGACACACACCTATATTGTCCATTAGAAGTTAATAATGTACCTTTTGGATTCCAGATGGAGGTGAGTATGCTGTAGGACCTGTAAAAGGAGTAAAGAGTCACAGAAAAATACTCTAGTTGTTTCAAGCATATCATCAAACACCTTATGGATCAGTACTGTGCAAAATGATATACTATTGATAGCCGTTAAAATGAAGTATCATATTACCCAAGTAACTCGCAAGCAAGAAAATAGCAAAGCCAAAACAGAAGAATTTACTTTCCAAGACCACATGTTTAAGTACGAAAGGAAAAATTTAACAAAACCACATGAGATAAGGCATACTTTTATTCAAAATTAGTGGTGTCAAAATGGTTAAAATAAAATATGTAACCACCCGTATTATCCACTAAAAAAATAGGTTGGTAATTAACTTTTTGAAAATGGGTCAAATATGGATAAGAACCATATTATTCATTTAGAAAATAGATAAATAATAGGTTTAACTTTTACATTTGTAAAGCCTCAAATTGAGGATTTCTCAAGTTTGAGATACTAGAAATTCTTCCAAAAATGATAATATTCAAGAAGTCATGGATTATATGGTTACCCATATTATCCGCTGGTTAACCTTTTTTTATCCGTATTAAATATGGGTCAGGTCGGATAATTTATCTCATTTTATTACCCGTTGACCCGACCGTTTACCAGTCCTATTCAAAATGAACTATCAAACTCAAAAATTCACTCTCACAACCAGATTCGGACACTCAGTTAAATGAACATCACTTGCCGATCAACAAAGAAAAAGAATTAATATCCCTTTCAATATACAATCTGTTGCAACTTTCATACGAAGAGGAAAAGAACTAATTAGATTTGATTACCCAAAAAAATAATAGATTTTCATTTATCAAATATCCAAAATCGTGCACCTAGGTATCTATTTTCAAACATGCATGTGCAAATCAGATATGCCACTAAAGTTCCATCACAAAGAGTTGGGCAAATTTAAGAGGGGGAAAAAAAGTGGAGAAAACTCGCCAAAATTGAGAAACATAACCGAGGTTTTTTTTCACACAAGCGCAGAGCAGAAAAAATGCAGCAATTTTGCGGAGAAAGTTCCAGTAGAATAAGAGGAAGAAAGTGGGGATTAGATGGTGACCAAAAGGAAGAGAATTAAAAGACCAACATGCATTAAACTAAGGGTAAATTACTAATTTATTCCTAAAGTATCCACTATATCAAGAATATTACTTCAACCGTAGTAGTGTTCGTCCCCCCCAACTACCACTTCTAAAATATAGTAAAGTAATATGTATAGATATATATAAGAATTAAAAAACAATGTGATTCCTCTTATAAGAAAAATTAAATTATGGTGGATGTCTACTCTTCCTCCATGATCTTCTCAAATGCTTAATGACATATTCAATGACATATTTCTATGCTTAATGACATATTCAATGATATATTTTTCTTCACTTTTTATGCCTATATAAAGAACTTGTAATAGATAGGAAAATACACACAATTGAAGAAGAAAATCTCTTCCTTCTCTCTATCTCCATTTCTTGTTCATGTTTTACTAAATTGCTTTTATTTCATAACAACATGTCTTGTTCATGTTTTACTAAGTTGCTTTTATTTTATAACACGTTATCAGCACGAATTGCTCATTTCATAATCTTCTATGTCAAGACTATGTAAGTTATAAGCAGGCAATGAGATCAAGTACAATGAAAAATGTCTTGGATGATAATACAAAGATAAGTTTTACATCCATCTAAACTCATTCATATTTTCATATCTTTGCATTAACTTTATGTGCAGTGTTTAGTAAAAATATTTTTTTCAATTGTATCCAGTGAAATAAAGAACTGGAAAGGTATGTCTTTATTTGCTACATCTCTTATAGGACAAAGATAATATTCTAACGTATATATATGTTCTGACCTTTTACATACTATGATAGATAATTATTAAGGTAATTTAGTAATAATATTTTTACCATCACATGATGTATTTCATTGAAAGCAAAATTATCAAATATGTAGGCGATTTTACAGTACCTTGCAAATTTGGCATTCGAATATACAATCAATATAAACTCAATATAGTTATAATTTATAATAGTCACAGTTATGCATTAAGCCTTAAATATTTTTGCTGGAAACATAAGGCTCATTCCTCCGTATTGGATTTTTTTGGTGAAGTTCTTATAGTCTTTGAAATATAAGTGGTTATAGGTTATCTGCACCTTTCCCCTAATTAATTTATTAAAATGTAAAAGTGATTGTATCATTTGAAAACAAAATGGCATATATCCTAACTAGCATTTTTGTTGCAGAGGAATTGTTTAAAAATTGAAATAGTTATATATGTCTTCTTGAAAGTTAATTTACTTATGCCTATAATTATGAAGTAATAATATTTTAAAGGCTCGAGTGCGATCCTAGTGAATTTTGGCCCATTATGCCAAAGTTTGAGGGTAAGACAATGGGTTCATGTCGCAACGCACTATGTTGATGAAACGATGTTGGATTCAAGTTTCAACGCATTATGGCCTAGCATGCCTTTATATGGGTAAGGCATTGGGTTTGAGTCCTAATGCACCATATTGATAATAATAATAACTAAAGAAAAAATAATGTAATTTTCATGAAAAAGTATGAAGCTTGTCCCACTTGATTTGCTCCATTCTTGAAGTGAATGTGATAGCAGTGCATGATAAGTCTAAATAAAGACAAGTGGTTGACCAATGAATGTGGGCGTGCGAAAGGCCAAAATAATAATAGTTATCACTATGGTAATTATAAAAAGGGAGAAATTCTTTGAAGAGAATGTGACTTGTGATAAATATTGAGATTGCATACTCATTCCTGAAAGTGAATGTGAAAATATATATGATAAAGATTATGCATAATAATGTACTTGTGCATAGTTGGATAAATACTATAACTCACCTCTAAGGGAGGTTTGAGACAAAGAAAGATAATGAATATTATTGTGTAGTTACATAAATATATCATTGGTCGCATGTATATGATACGCCAAAATATATTTTGTCATGCCTTATGAAAGTTATTAAAAGCAAAATTAAAGCAAAAAAAATTATTTTGCTTGTGATGATTTTGAACATTACAATTATTATGATATGATTCTCTTTGTGAAGAAGACATTCATTATATGGATGGTGTGACAAAAGATCTTGTAGTACAAAAACAGTTAAGAGTTCTGAAAGAACTAATTTGTTACTACCCGGATGAATGAAATTGTTCATAACATTAATATTGTAGTAAGTCTCAAAAGAAATATTTTGATTTACAAATATATTAGCCAAAGTGGTTGGCATATTGAGATTATAAATGAAAAGAAGATTGAATATCTTTATATTACTATAATTATACCGGGTAAATATGAAAGGTTACCTGACTTTTCTTTTATTTGTACTACACAAGTATAAACATGATGATGCAATCATAAGCCACAAGTAAACTAGAGGTTTACTGAAATAAATATTAGTTGGCATGACCGGTTGACCATCTCGGTTCAATTATGATGCGAAAAAATTAATTGAGAATTACATTGGCATATATTGAAGAAATATAAGATTCTTCAAGAATTCTCTTGTGCTACTTATTCTCATGATATACCAGTTAAGGTTAGGGATTGAATCCCTTGATTTCTGGAACGAATAAAAGGTGATAAATATATGGGCCCAGTCACCTTCCATGTGGACCGTTTACTATTATATGATTTTCATAGATGCATCTATTTTATGGTCACATGTGCATTTGTTATCAACTTGTAGTTTGGCTTTTGCAAGATTGATTGCTCAAATTATTAGAGCACAGTTCCAGAATATAAATTATGATGATTTATCTTGATAATACTGGTTTAAATCCAAGTTGGTTTAGTAGAAATTGTATGCCTCCAATTATATCTAAACCATTGGTTATGAGAACAAAATTGCCAAAATAAAATTTGGTATTTGATGTATTATTTAATATACAACAGCACTTGTAAGCATCTAGCCAAGTTATGATAAGTTCTCCCTATCAATCAGTTCAGGGTCAGGAACCAAATAATTTCCATATAGAAATATGAATGTGCTATATGATTTAATTGTTCCATCACAGTGCACAAAGATAGATCCCCAAATAAGGCTAGAGATATGTGTTGGTGATCCCAACAATAGGGGGAGAAAATGGGCAGCTGAAAAAGTAATGCATGTAATGAATTATTATGAGTACATCGAGATCCTCATACGAGAAAATGTGAACTTGAAGTTCAAGTGATAATTCATTTGCAAAATATTGCCGGGCGTATTTGCTGACCCAAAGCTAAATATCATATTCAGCTGCTAATGCTCCAAATAAAATAAAGTCCATAATGAATAGAGTCCATGGCATGCATAAAGCATAATAGACTAATCGGTTCCAAAATTAAAACTCCTTGAAGAAGGAGAGGAGCAAATGTTCAAGATGGTCATAATAAGGAGACAAGTGCTCTAGAAGAGCACCACGACATAACACTTCATAAGACCTCATGGGAGAGGCTCAGGTACCTGAAAATAATAAGATAAAGAGATCTCAATAAGTTATGTCTTTATTGAATAATAGTAGAACCGATATAAAATGATCGTCGACGATATTGTTAATATAATGTAGCGCTCAATATTATTAATATTGACGAGGATCTTGAGCTCAAATCTGTCATGAAATTTGGACAGATAAATAATTGGCCAAATGAAAAATACGCAATGAAAATTGATTTCACATGAAAAATATAAAGTTGGACGGATAGTCCCAACACCTGAAAGTATAAAGCCAGTTGAGGTATAAATGTGTTCTTGTGCGAAAAAAAAAAAGAAGGTCAAGTCGATAGACATAAAGACGACTTGTGTCACAAGAAGATTTGCAAATATCCTGGCATTGATTATATAGAGACATGTTCTCCTGTGGTGGATGTCGCCATTTCAGGTTTTAATCTGGCAATACAAGAAAAACGTGATATGCGTATAATGGAAATCATTGAAGGATTTAAATTGTTCTGAAGCATATTAAGGTTTCCAAGTAATTTATTAAATAAAGCTTCAAAAATCCTTATACGGATTGAAACAATTAGGGCACATGTGGTATAATCGCCTGAGTGAGTACCTGTTGAAAGAAGGGTACAAGAATGATTAAATTTGTCCTTGTGTCTTTATAAAAAGATCTGGATCTAAATTTGTTATAATTACCGTGTATGTTGATGATTTAAATATCATTGGAACTCCTAGGGAGCTTCCTAAAGCAGTAGAGCTTCCTAAAATAGTAGACTATCTAAAGAAAGAATTTGTAATGAAATCTTGGAAAGACAAAATTTTGTCTTGGTCTACAAATTGAGTATATGAAAGATGGAATTTTTGTCCATCAATCAACATACACTAAAATAATTTTAAAGCGATTTTATATGGATAAAGCCCATCCATTCCGACCTCATGAAAATAATGAAGAGCTTCTTGGTCCCGACGTACCTTATCTTAGTGCAATTGGTGCACTAATGTATCTTTCTAACATTACAAGGTCTGACATAACTTTTTCAGTTAATGTCTTAACAAGATATAGCTTTGCTCCTACAAGGAGATATTGGAATGGAATCAAACACATATTGCGGTATCTAAAAGGGACTATCGGAATGGGATTATTTTATGAAAATGATTGCAGTCCCGATCTTGTTAGTTATGCCGATGCTGGGTATTTATATGACCCACAAAAGGTTTGATCTCAGACAGGCTATGTGTTTACATATGGAGGCACTGCCATATCTTGGAGATCGACTAAGCAATCAATCGTGACTACTTCATCTAATCATGATGAGATAATTGCTATTCATGAAGCAAGTCGAGAATGTGTATGGTTGAGGTCTATAATACACCTTATTCGAGACAAATATGGTTTGAAGTGTGACAAACCACCCACAATTTTGTATAAAGACAATGCAACATGCATATCCCAGTTGAAGGGAGGATTCATAAAATGGGATAGGACAAAGCACATTTTACCAAAGTTACTTTTTACACATGATCTTCAAAAGAATGGTGATATCAATGTGCAATAGATCCATTCAAGTGATAATATGGCTGATTTGTTCACCAAATCTCTACCGACGTCAACTTTCAAGAAACTAGTGTACAAGATTGGGATGCGAAGGCTCAAGGATGTGAATTGATGCTCTCATCAGGGGGAGTTAATACGCGTTGTACTCTTTTTTCCTTACAAAGTTTTGTCCCACTGGGTTTTTCTTGCAAGGTTTTTAACGAGGCAACCAAAAGGCGTATTTCTAAATATGTGTACTCTTTTTCCCTCACTAGAATTTTTTTTTCCCATAGGGTTTTTTCCTAATAAGGTTTTAACGAGGCACATTATCTATGGACATCCAAGGGGGAGTGTTATAAGAAAAATCAAATTATGGTGGATGTCTACTCTTCCTCCATGATCTTCTCAAATGCTTAATGACATATTCAATGACATATTTCTATGCTTAATGACATATTCAATGACATATTTTTCTTCACTTTTCATGCCTATATAAAGGCCTTGTAATAGATAGGAAAATACACACAATTGAAGAAGAAAATCTCTTCTTTCTCTCTATCTCCATTTCTTGTTCATGTTTTACTAAATTGCTTTTATTTCATAACAACATGTCTTGTTCATGTTTTACTAAGTTGCTTTTATTTTATAACAATTCCAAGCTTAAAAATTGGAGTTTGATTTTTGTTCCCATTTCAAGTATATAGAATCAATACCTCCTATTTCATCCTAAATTAAGTATATCTCAAGCGTGCAAAAAAAAAAACGTAGAGGGAAACAGGTAAATGGGAGCTGAATTTATACTTGAAAAGAAGAGAAAAAAATAGTAACATTGCTTTCTTTACCTAGTAAGGTCTAGCCAATCATGATAGTGGGGAGTGTAATGTTAAATTGTTAATTGTCCACAAATTGATTTAAAGTCTATGAAAATGAATAAAATATGGACAGATGTCTCCCAATATTAAAGCATACACGTAATAATAGTTGGGCCCAAAAGGAAAGGCAATGGAATCTTAACATCATCTTGTGATAACCTTTTTTCCGAGATAAATTGTTTTTTACTATAGGGTTGGAAATTCACAAGACTCAATTAATTCGGGTTTGTGTCACAAAAAATTTATGGGATTTTATTAAAGAGGACTCTAGTTTTTAAGACTTAAACTCGATATTTCTAATTTAGGTAAAGGAATTTTTATCATTTCACCACATTCTTAGATGATATTGAGATAATATTATTACACAAAAAAATCTTCTTAACGAATTCTAAGAAGCAGTTCTTTTTTTTTTTAAATGTTCATCTTCCTTTGAAGGAATGAGATAGACAATGTATATGGAAAAATCCTTTCTAAATCATGAATGAAAGATCCAAAGAGGGGGAGAGAAGGCTACTGAATCTTCTGGTAATTCCAAAAGAATGTAAAAAGAGCTTCCTCTCTTTTCCTTCTCAATAGTCATTTGTGCATACTAATAGCAAAAAAATGGAAAAAGAAGCCAAATGAATGTTTACAGCTAATTTCCCATTTACACGGTTAAGTAAATCAAAATTCTTGACTCTTGCTATCAATTGTGAACATCTTTTTTAAGAAAAGTAAGAAATTCCACTGATACCTTACTTCATCATTCTTCTTTTGCCTCTTCTTCTTGCCCAAGTCTTTTATAAATAATTATTTAATTAACCTTCTTTATTTAATCTCTTTTACAACTTTTTCCTTTTTGGCCGGCTGTTTGTTTCACTTTTATCATCAAATCACACACTTTACACCTACATTCCTTTCATACCTTGTCTTGCTCCTCTATACATATTAATGTCACAAACTTTGAGCTAGCATTTATCGCATTGAGGGTTAGTTCTCTTGGCCTAACAAGAAAACTGACCACATTTTTTATCAAAACTCCTGCACAATGGAAAGTTATGCTACATGTTCAAACCAGTACTCCTCACACAGAGGAGTAGCAATGATTTTAGCACTTGTTTCAGCTGTTGTGCTATCGCCATTGTACGTGGAACGACGAAACAAAGATAACAGTTATTACGAGACAAGATGGAGTTCTGGGGGAATTGTATTGCCTGTGTTACTAGCTGGATTAATAGTTGCAATTAAAACCACTTCATCATCAGGACAAGGAGGGGCTAGAGCGTCGATTTTAGCATCTCCAGAACCTTCCTCTGTGCTTAGAATTGGGAGTTCCTCTTGGGGACTTGCTGGTGTTTTGGTTATGCTCTTATGTGTGCTTTCTTGGCAGACCTCTATGCAACATTATTTGTGGAAATAGATGTCTAAGGATCATATTAACTATCCATCTCTTCCGTGTCAAAAGAGAGAGTCACTACTTTTCGAGCTATATATGGTTTTAAATTCGTCATTTGTGCTTAAAAGTACAAGTATTTGAATCTATTAGTAGATGATATTAAGACGAGCCATGGTGGTTTGCATGTAACCGCCATTGTAATGAGAAATTTGGAGGTCAAAAATCAGCGGAATAGAATAAATTGGAAATTAATCGAGTACTCCCCTCTTACTTCGAAATTTTCTTAGTTTTCTTTTCTAGCTAACTGTGTATTGGTGGTTCACTTCGCCCATTATCAAATTGAACATTGATATGAGGATCTCATTCTTCTTCATTTCCTTTATATTTCATTTCGTCTTGCTCCCAAATTCATTTTCCGCTTCTTCGAGAACTTATTATCTTTTCCTTTTTCACTCCCCAGTAATCTAATTAATACTGTTATAGGTGTTATTTACTTAAAATTTATAAGAAGCAATCACGATGAGCAAGAAGGAGAAGGCCCAAGAAGCCAACGCACAGAAGTTAAAGAGCGAGTCTGCATTTTCAAAATACTCAAAAATGCAAGACAAGACTTAACAAATCAGTTACCTATATCTTTTTTTATAAACAGAACCATAACTGTTCTGTACAAATGCTTATCGTTTGTATTTATGTACAAGAGTAAAGGTAAACTTTAATCTAGCAGGAAAGAAAATCAACTGTCGTCAACTGTCAACTCCTCAGACCAACTACTGCATTGGCAGCAGGAAGAGGACTAACACCTCGATCATACATTCGCTGGATCTCCTCCCTGTACTCGATCAATGACTTATGTGGTATTGCTGGAGTTAATTCTATAACATCTCCCATTTTTAGCTTGCAGTTGGGATCACTAACTGGTTCATGGTTCAACCTTGGCCTTAGCTCTTCCTTTAATGGAAATCCATAGGGTGTCCATCTAGAACTGCCACGACCAGCTCTCTCCAAAAGATCCTTGACAGTTGAGTTTGCTGGGAATTCTTGCACAGACATCTGCACAGCAGAAACACAAGAGTTAAAAAACCACATTCAGATAGTTGCCATTTCCAGTGACACCATAAAAATCAATTCTTCAACTTTCAGTATCCACAAGTAGAGAAGTACGAAACAGGAAATAATAATATAGACGAACCTTATCGTTGTCAATCATAATGATAAAGACAGGTCCATCAGTTCCACAATTAGGTTTGCAAGAAAATGGACAATCTTCAGAATGAGCAGGGAATTTGCAAGGTGGCTGAATAGATTCAGTGTGGCCAACAGATGATTGGTCTCTGTTCATTGTCTCACACTGCCAGCTAACAACCCAACGAGCCCACTCTACCATCTGATTTACAAAAGAAGAGTGTTTGCAAGCGCCTTCTTTGTATCTCCAATGAGCAGCGAAACCATATTCAGCTTGCAAGTGCATCTCCTTTGTCCGGATCTGAACTTCAAGAGGCACCATACCTTCCCCGAGCACAACCGTATGAAGAGATTGGTACCTGAAAATTACACATCGATATTAGGGCAAACACTTGAAGAAAGAAACGCATCTCAAATATCTCGTGCTTTTTACCCGTTGAATTTTGGATTTGCTATGTAGTCCTTGTATCTCCCAGGTACTTCACTCCATAGCTGGTGAACAACTCGAAGTGCTTTATAACAGTCTTCTTTATTTTCAACTATCAACCTTAACCCATGAATGTCATGGACTTCATCCATATTAAGCTTCTTCCTGTAGATATTAACGGCGACATAAAGCAACGTCAGTAAAAAAAACATGCACATGACGGGAAATGCATAAGACTTCCAGAAGTTTCTAAGATGTGATCTCAAGGACAAGTAATTATTATCAAACTCAAATCACAGAAAAGCAATCTCCACAACCCTATAAAGCATTGTCTATGTATGAACTACAAGCACTAAATAGTAAATAATTGACTGATTAGCCAAATCCATTGGTGCAATTCTTACAGGATTAAATGAGCCAATATACTTCGACACATTTGGGTCTTTCTTTCTCTCTTTTTTTCCAGTGCTTATCGAGTGGGTTAGGGAAGAGGGGGGAGAGAAGAGAGAGAAATTACTTTAGCATCTTGCAGTAAATGCTGTACAAGCTCTTGTGACGCCCCGAGAGAACATGATAAGAAACAGAGTCATCCTTTAGCGCTTGCTCCAACTTCCCCACGGAAGAAGTAATCATAACCTCATCAAAAGACTTAACAAGTTTCGATGAGAGCTCATTGTGCTGATCTGGGTTAAGATGTTTAAAGCAGAGGTTTTCCAGCTGCTCCTTCCAGGTTGAGATGCCTAAGCGATTGGCAAGAGGAGCAAAGATTTCCAAAGTTTCCTTCGCAAACCTTTGCTGCTTCGTCAATGGCAATGCATCCAAAGTCATCATATTATGCAAGCGATCAGCTAGCTTTATGAGAACTGCTCTGGCATCTGCCATAGCAAGGAACATGGTGTGCAATCGATCTGCCTCAACAGTTTTACTAGCTGTATTAAAGTCTCTTGCAAGCTTGCTCAATTGACTCAGCTTTGACACCTGGAAGAAATGATACAAGTTAGAACAAGTGTAACACTCGGGAAATCTCATCAAACATAGACGAATCTAGATGCTCGATAGTCCTATCATCTCTTAACCTTCACTAATCAAAGACATGCCACAGCTTTAACATTCAGGAGAATCCACATTCAAACCCAATTAAACCCCGTTTACCCAAAAATGATGTTTCAATAATAATATATTGAACTTCTGTTTCTCCAAATAGTGATTTGGCCATCAGTATTGGACAAACATTCTGAAATACTAATGATGCACTGAAAACTTCTTTGCACAGTACTTCAAATGAACTAACGTTTTACACTAACAAAGCTACAACCTTTTTTCCAAGTGAGATGAGTATCAAAAATAACTTCAAATTCGATATACCCTTTCTTAACTTATCTTCAGATACTCTTTTTTTCAGCTTAAACCATGTATTAAACGCCTACTTTTACCAAATCCCACACTAAAGACATATTTAATCTACGTTTTGGATGTGGAAATTATCACCATCGTTATCAGTTTTGAAAATGAACTGTAACACCCTTTGCATATGGAAATATTATTAGCGAAAGTCAGGTGCCATGTTCAAGCCTACCGCGCAGAAAATATGAAACGCAACACTAAGATCAGATAATAAAACAAGAATAAAACAAGTCTCCATACCCCTTCAACCAAATCAGCAACCCCAGCGCCTAACGTCCGGAAAATATAGTCATAAGTCATGAACGTGTCATCAAGCGTATCGTGCAGAAGTCCAGCAGCGACGACAGTTGAGTTAGCTCCAATCATTGCAAGTAAAACTGCAGTCTCAACGCAATGCTGTAAATAAGGATCACCACTTGCTCGCACCTAACAAACAATACATAATACAAAAGGTCAAAACTAAAACATCGACAACGAATAGAAAAGGAAATTAAACTAAGTTAGACAAAGACACTCACCTGTCCTCTATGTGCTTTCTCAGCTTCATAAAATGCCTTAATCACAAAATCATCATAAAAGATTTTATGCCTCGACTGTGCATTCAACAGCAAATCTTTCGCATAAGGTTCAGAATTCGACTCCAAGAAACCCTCCTCCATGTTAAACGTGAGTTCATCCAATAACCCTGATGAAGGGGAATCCACATCCAGGACCCGGAACGTCACCGGATCGTGATCAACGCAGGATCCTAAAGCGTGCCTAACGAATCCATTGAACAATCCACCAGTCCCAGAACGAATGGACCCCACATCCCCAGCAATTCTCTTCGGCGGACTTCTAGAACATGATCCAATTCCAGTACTACTAGTGCTAACAGGTCCTTGAAAAACCGAAACTGGACTCTGATCCCTTTTTAAGGACGAGCTAAGGGACGAACAACGAAACGAGCTGCTCAATTCGTCACCTCTCTCGTGCCACAAAGACCCCAAATCCTCTGTTCCTGTCGAATAATTCGCCTTCACCGTCGGCGAAGAGAACAGACTCGATAGCCCTCCGACAAATGATTTACCGGACGAAGACGATGTTGAAGATGACGACGAAGATGATCTGCCGTTCAAATCAAAATCATACGACCCGTGTGAATTGATCTGACATGGATACGGCGTGGAACACACACTACTCGGTGGACTTGCGTACAGTGCTATCGTCGGAACCGCCATGATTAACACCAAATTGAAAGCTCAAATACTGAATTTCACCACCAAAGACCGAATTTTCACAACAATTCTGAAACCCTAATTCCTAAATTTGTGTCAATCAATTCAGAATCTAGAGTCACAAATAAAGAAATAATCAATCTAAACCTGAATAAATGTGAGGTAACCTATAAGCTCTTAGATTTTTTTTGATAATTGTGGTATGTACAACAAATATGTGCAGATCTGAGTGAATTTTTTCCCAAAAAAATTGGGGAAAGTTGGGAAAAAAAGGAAAGGAAACTTTAACAAGAATTTGGGGGAAAATAAACTCCTCAAAATCGGGACTAATTGTTGGAAGAGAGAGTTGAAGACGCTGGAACTGAATTGGTTTTTTTTTTCAAGAGAGATTTGTTCTTCTTTTTTCTCCAATTACTCTTTCTTCGAGTTTGTGAATACTGTTTGCGTTGATATTCTTATGCGTTCATGCTCGTCTTTATGGTTGCTTTAGGGGCCAGGAATAGGGAAAGTAAAATGACTGGAATAGCCTCAAGGAGTCTATGAAATAACGGAAAATTCGTGCTTTTCGTCTGCGTTTGTTTCTCCGGCTTAGAGTTTTAATGGAGTAATTTATTGGTAACATACTAAGATCTAATGTCTTAAACTTAAGAATATTTTAATGCTAAGATTGTCAGAATGGATAAAATTAGCTGATTAAATTAATGAAAAGTGATGTGTTTAGATAAGAATGGGATGGTATTATATGTGCCTCATCTGTACCATTTAATGATGCATCTTATAGACCCTCTTTGCATCTAATTCCTTGCTCTACATTTACTCTTTTTCTAAAAGCAAATCCTTAAAAAATAAGGTCATTAGCGTTAAGTTTAAAGAGTATTAAACCGTGTTTTATACAATGGTTTATGTCCTTTTTTTTTCTTGACAATTAATCAATTGCCGTATACAAAGGGAACCAGGGGAACCAGATACATAATAATTTCAATTCTGTCTAGCTTTATTAAGTGAGATAACTCAATAATTGTCTAAACCTTTTCTTGTTCCTTTTAGACCTTGTCCCAGAGTACTAATACTCTTTCTTCATTGATCGGCTCTTTTATTACTTTTTGTTTTAATTTAATAATATTTCATATGTCTAATATTTTAAAATTATTTTTTTATTTAATTATATACAGTATCCTTTGGTTATTTTTAACTAAGAATGGAAGGATCTCACACAGTTCACCCCACCTTTTGTAGCAGGATTTATGTCGCTTTATTTTCAATTTGCGAAAAGATATTTCCTGATGAAATTTACGTAGTTGTTTTTTACTATAAATTTTTAAAATGTATTCTGTATTGCTCACTAGGAAGAGGGTAAACCTAAGTGATTAGCATACATAGAAACCTATTACCTTTGAACTTATCTATATTTATACTATATTAAAAGTACGAAAATTCTTAGCGAAATGTCATTCGACTTTTTATCCTTTTAAAATAAAATTCATGTTAGATAAAATAGTCATTTAATTATTTACCTAATATGTTTAGGATCTTAAAATGCTAAAATTTTGCATATGAAATCCTTCCTTATTTAAAATACTACTATATAAAAAGCCCTAATATTTAAAACTTTTAAAGCAATTAAAATTATAACTAATACGAATAATTTTCAAACATGAACTGCATAACATGACATTTACATTAAATGTAAAGTTTACAAGGAAACTTCAAGTCATTAGTGTTTGACCAAAAAGTATAACTTTCGGTTAAAACTATTATATTTAGATAATGATAGGTTAAACCTAGTTAATGATAATATCTCTAAATGCGGATCTAGAAAGTGTGGATAATGTAGGAGATTGACAATAATATGCATTAAATATTCCAAAAAGTATGAGCAATAATGGAGGAGTAACTAGCAATAAATGACATTTAAGTAAATATGAGGAGTGATTCACCCAATAAAGAATGAACTGGATGATTGTTCCTCTTGACAATGATGAGTGACAGATAATTCCTAGAATGTTCGAACTATTCTCGGATTTGATGGAAAAACATGGAATAATATGAACAAGAATCTTGATGAAAAGGTAATGTTGTATCTTTGCTAGAGAGATAAACTTTTTCTGTAATCCGTTCTTATCATGTCAATGTTACATATCCCCCTTTCCTCTATTTTTTCTATTTTTACGAGACATACCACTAATAAACTCTAATAGTGCATATGCAGAAAGTATTCTTTAGAATATTCCCTCTATTATCCTATTCTAAAAACTAGCTGTTACGGTTCTTTCCGCGGACTTCGTCCTCGACCATTATAAGCATCCCGACCACGAGCTTCACCATTTCCTGATCGACCTCGACTGATTTTTTCACAATACTTTCTTGCCCTAAATGTTCCGTGGTAGATTTCAACCTATACAATTAGTATGGTGGTAAAACTAGATCACCTTTTATGAGCTATATTTCTAAATTCATGTTCATGTTACAATTCAATTAGAAATATGTATGATTAATTTTTTTCTTTGGTTGAGTATTTAAATGATTGGTTCGTAGGCAAAATACTAGCATTTTGGTCCAAACTAGAATATATTGAACTTTCTGATAAGTCTATTCATTCATACAATATTTATTTTACAAATTAAAACTAGATAAAAATGAATGAAATCAAATTTGTATAATTATAAAACCAAACAAAAAACACGATTAAGTCGGATTTAAAATAAAACACCACAAAAATTATGTAGTGTTGGATTTAGTTTCAAAATTCTCTTGAATCGTAATACCTTGAAAGTTACTAATACCAATCTCAAACTACTTTAAAAAATAACAAAACTAATGCAAATACATACATCTTGTTCGGAAATTTATTTAATATTTCAACTAAATCTTGTGCATTAGATCCTTTTCTTATTTTAATTATATATTAAATAATTTTATAAAATAAAAGTATACCAAAAATGAAAAACAATCACAGAGAATAAGTAAAAATTTAACTATTATTTATTTTAGGTTGAATTATTCTTTGTATAAAATTATAATCAATTATGTTTATATATTTTTATTATCTTTGTAGAAATAAAAAATTAAAGTGAAAAAAAAAACTAAGTAGGAAGAAGCTATAGCTAAAATTGATAGTGTCGATGTGATGACCCAAAATATCATCTTTAAAGTTAATAATTAATTCTATATTCTAAGACTTCAAAAAGTATTATTTATCATTACTCGACTTGCGTGCACAGTCTGTAAAATTTTCCGGAAAGCTTTTATGTGAAAAAATGGATTAAAATGTGAATTAGAGCTTTAAAATCCAACTGATTTGACTTTGGTCAACATTTTGAGAAAACAGACTCGGATCAGTATTTTGATAGTTCCGGTAGGTCCGTATAGTGATTTGAGACTTAGGCGTATGCCCGGAATCAAATTCCGAGGTTCCTAGTCCGAGATATGGAATTTTGATTAAAAAAAATTAAAAGTCTAAGTTCAAATAGTGATCGGATATCGAATTATATGCAAATGACCCTGAAATAGAATTTTGATGATTCCAACAGCCCTGTATGGTAATTTTGGACTTAGGAGTATGATCGGAATTTTATTTGGAAGTCCGTAGTAAAATTAGGCTTGAAATAGCTAAAATAGGAATTTAAAGTTTGGAAGTTTGACCGGGGAGTTGACTTTTTGATATCGGGGTTGGAATTCAGTTCCGAAAATTTTTATAGCTCTGTTATGTCATTTATGACTTGTGTGCAAAATTTGAGGTCAATCCGACTTGATTTGATAGGTTTCGACATCGAATGTAGAAGTTGGAAATTCTAAGTTTCATTAGGCTTGAATTGGAGCATGATTCATGATTTTAGCGTTGTTTGATGTGATTTGAGGTTTCAAATAAGTTCGTATGATATTTTAGGACTTGCTGGTGTATTTGGTTGAGGTCCCGAGGGGTTCGGGTGAGTTTCAGATGGTTAACGGATCAAAAATGGGACTTAAACAACTGCTGCAAAAAGCTGCTGCAATTTTTCTTCTGCTGAGCAATCGAGCCCAGAAAGTCGAGCCCCAAAATCGAAGTTCAGAAATCGAGCCCAGAAATCGAGACGAGGATCGAATGCAGGCTCGAGAGCCATGATCGAAGGCAAGGCCCGAGGGCCATGATCGAAGGCAAGGCCCGAGGGCCATGATCGAAGGCTCAAGATCGATGCCATGATCGAAGGCCCAGGCTCGATGCCATGATCGATGCCATGACCGAAGGCCCGGCTCGAGCCTGTGATCGAAGCCACGATCGAGGCCCAGTTCCGAAGGCTGCCTGGGCAGATTTATAAAAGAGGAAATTTCGTCCCATTTGCCATTTTTGACGAACTTGAGCTTGAGCAGAAGCGAGTTTTGACAAATTTTCAAGGAAAAATATTTGGGAAAGTGATTCTAACTCGGATTTGGTCTATATATACGAACATATCATTATTTTCACTATTTAATTAGTGTATCGAGATTGAAATTTTGAGAAACTTTTAGAAATCTCATAGAAATGAATTTTTGAGATTTCTGTGTCGATTCAGAGTCGGATTTGAGTGAAACTAGTATGGTTGGACTCGTAATTGAATGGGTTGTCGAATTTTATAAGTTTTACCGGATTCCGAGATGTGGTCCCCACGGGCGATCTTTGAGCTAATTTCGGATTTTATTGAAAAATATAGTATATTCTTATGAAATTGATTCCTATAATTTTTGTTGACTGTATCGAATTAATTATGACTAGATACGAGTAGATCGGAGTCGAAAAATCTAGGAAAAGGCATACTACTTGGTTAAATTGGAGCAAGTCGAGGTAAGTGACTTGTCTAACCTTATGTGAGGGAAATTTTTCCTAGGATTGGTATTAATTATAATGTGATGAAAGTCGTGTACACTAGGTGACGAGTGTGTACACACACTAAATGTGAAGGATCATGTTTCTAAATTGTGAAGATCATTGTTGCATATTAATTAAATTATTAAATCTTGTTATATTCTCCATCATTGATTTGATTTGTATACTTTAAATTTGCTTAACCTTTTCCTGCTAATTGTTTTACCTGTTTAGTTGAAGCTTGGTTTCTTTTATTCTGTGCATTATTTGAAGTTGATTTCATTTAATTTAAATATTATTAATATGAAGTATTTGATATTTAAAATTTGGTATTAAAGTAACGTATTAAAGATTTTGAAATATTATTTTGCTGAATTGTTTATTCCTAAATATTTGTGTAAGATTTTCGTACTCATTGTGATGGAGCAGTGAGCTCTTTATTGTGAAAAAATATTATTGATGAATTATTTTGGCATGAGCCGTGAGCTCTTTATTGTGGAAAAATATTATTGATGACTTATCTTAGCATGAGTCGTGAGCTCTTTATTGTGAAAAATATTGTTGTTGAATTATGTTGGCAAGTTAAATTATTTGAGCACTTGAGGTGCAAATTGTGATATTGATACGCATGCGGTGGTATAAGGTCTAGGTATTGAAACGCATGCGGTGAGATAAGGGTAGCTTGATACGCGTGGTTAGTAGGGGGAACTACTAGAAGTCATGCGGTGTAATAAGGATGGCTAAAATGCGGGATGCTATTTCGGAAAAAATATTTTTTTAAAAATAAATTGTGAAGGCTTCCGTAGTGATATAAGGAAATAAGAAATTGTGAATTTATTTATGATTTGGGACTACGAGACGGTACCTCGTGAGTGCCCTTGTTGATATTGATTTATGGTCATAGTTGCCTTTAATTATTTGTTGTGATTTTCATAAAGTTGAAAGGAATTCTATTTTGATTCCACGAGATATTATTTGCCATTATTTGATGTAATTAAATGGTGACATGCTACTTGATTCATTTACATTGTCATTTTATTTTATTATATTGTTAAATATTTTACCATGCAATTATTATTTTTCAGTAGGCTCTGACCTGACCTCGTCACTACTCTACCGAGATTAGGCTTGGCACTTACTGGGTACCGCTGTGGTGTACTCATACTACACTTCTGCACATCTTTTTGTGCAGATTCAGGTACTCCTTACGAGCTCCGACATCGGTGAGTTACCTGTGCATGGAGACTTCGAGGTATATCTGCCAACGTCCGTAGACTCCGGAGTCCCCTTCTATCATTATTATGTTGCTACCTTATTTTCTTTAGACCTTGATATATATATATATATATAGAGAGAGAGAGAGAGACATTGAGGATAAATTCCTAGAAGTTTGTAGCTTATTTCTATCGGATTTTGGGAGTTGAAATTGTTTAAATTGTAATTTATTTATTTCAGATTTAGATTTTTATTCCGCATTGATAGGCTTACCTAGTTTTAGAGACTAGGTGCCATCACGACATCCTACGGAGGGAATTTGAGATCGTGACAGTCGATCGACACTCCTTCAATTTTTTTTTCTTAATTATAAATATATAATCGGTCACAAATTAAAACTAATTAATTTTATATAATTTAATTATCTTAGTAAAATAAAAATAGAGAAAATTCTCTTGTGAAAATTATATTTTGTCCGCGTATACAGTAGTGTCATTACCTTTTAATGAAAGATTCATATTATAAGATTTATGTACCAAAATATAGAACATTATAATAAATACCATAATTAAATATAAATTATTTTAATATTTACAATTATTATACTCTTTAATCAACATTAAATTTTAGATATTTTCTAAATGGCACTTAACAATTGCACGTTAGTTATACAAAGTTAAATAATTTTTATAATTTCTTTTAAAGTTTTAAACTTCTTAATATGCGGTACACGTGCAAGGCGAGTACCTTAAAGCTAGTTATAGAGCTTGTTTTGGATTGGCTTAACAAAATTGGCTTTTAAAGAGAAATAGCTTTTAAGCCAAAAAAGCAATAAGTTGGGGTTGTTTTAAGCATTTTATAACTTACTAGTATCTATGAACGTGTGTTATACGTTAATAATGACACGTGATGATTTAAACATTTATTTATATAAATGAACAATAAAATTTAATTAATGAAAAATTGTTTATGTATAATAATACAACAATCATCTAAATGCCGAAAAATATTATTACATTAACATAATACATGAATTTAAAATAAAAAGACATCATCAAAACTTACACAAATGATTAATTTTGTCATTTTAATTAGATAATTATATATTATAGTTTAAAAGTAATTAATGTGATGGTATCTTAACGAACACTTCTTTATGGACAATATTTTTTTGAGTATGTTTCCTCCTAATGCGTTGGTTGCTCTGCCTTAACCAAAACTCTTGTTATCGATATTGATATCCCTCTTGAAAGTGCAACATACAGTTGTTCGTACTAGAAAACATATTGCGATAAATATAATCCAATATTTAGGATGTTTGTCCTTATGCTTTATTTATTATATTTTTGCAAAACATAAACATATTAAAAATTATTTTCACACAAATTTAAAATGATATTTCTCAGTTTCGGAAGACGAAAGTTGAATTCAGGATAAGAATATACTTGGAAGCACTTTAACCAGTATGATAATTTTTGCGTGTATGACGTTATTGTCAAAACTTCTATATATCATCTGTGTGCAATTACATAAGCTATTCGACATATCTAAGTTTTTCAGTAGCACGACAAGCATATTTTTCTTCAAAAGTAACCTATATACAATGGAAGATCAATTTTAACTTAGTCTATTATATATACGGTGACACTAATGTGTGTAAGAAATAAGAAACTTGACAACAAACATGTATGATAGAAGACGATTTGATATTAAAGTATTTAAGTATTTTTCTTGCAAGTAATTATTGGTATTATTTTATGTTGAGTCAAAAACTGAAAAATATTTTATTTTACTATAAAATTTTTCAATCAACATTTTATTTAGTTGATCAACATATTCATTTATGCTAATTAAGATATCTTTTTAGTTCTATCATTTAATTTGCACAAATTACTTTTTAATCTAATGATAGAAATATTTCTCTTATTAAATGCACTACTACTACTACTATTGGGATTGATAACCAAGTGTTCACGAAGAACCAAATCATCTTTTATTGGATGCTCTTCTTCGTTTCCCACACGAAGCAAGAAGACATTGAATACTGGATCTCTTCTTACTTTATATTTCTTGTCAGTTGAATCTTTTTCGTTTGAGGCCAGAAGTATTACTTTGGCAAGCTAGCTTTTACAGTCTCCACTTTTGTCGATTTTGAAACTACTGGTAGTTATTGACAGTCACCTACCAAACCATTAAATTTTTACCAAACGGATCATTAGTATCCAATATATCTCTAGAACTTCGGACAATTATTTTGATCATTTGATACTTAGCCATAAGTGCTTCATCCCATATTATTATTTTTTCTTTCCTTATAAATTTTGCACAGTTTTTTTGCTTTGATATATTTGTGATGGTTATTTAAGTTGTTTGAAGAGGCATATCAAATCTAAAGTGGGTGGCCTCACAATAAAATTGTTGTTGGTACACCACTTGTTATTATTGCTAAGGTGTCATGCCTCTTGATATGATATTTGCAAGTAATGCATAACATAGAAATATTATTTCGATTCCGCCGGAGGAATCTACAAAGAATAATTCTGTTATACCAAAGTCGACTCTTTATAATATAATTTTGAAAGTTTGTTCTTGTTTAGGATTTAGCTTTGATTGTGCTTACTCATATACTTGTATAGCATTTTGATTCTTAATAATATACTAACCTTTTTTACTTTGTATTCTAACGCTATTTTTATGGAATAAATTTATGTACCCTAAGATTTTTTTTTAACTTGAATAAGAATTTTACTCATATGATGAATTTAAAAAATAATTGAATTGGATTCTCTTGCTAACTAATTAATTAAAGGATTTAATTATTTGGTTTTAACATAAAAAATAATTTATTCTATATTGATTCAGATCTTAATATTAGTTCATCTCTTATTTCGAATATTTAATCTTAATTATAATTTTATCCACCATAAATTTTATTTTCAAAGAGTAAAACATTGATACGACATTTCACTTTTAGATCTTTATGATTGTAGAATCATTAGTGGTATTGACTCTTACCAACCATTTTTCTTCTCTTTCTCACACATTTATATTCTTAAATATTTTTTAGTTGTTTAATAATTGGATATTTTTTAATATTACACGAAAAATTGATAAAAATATTATTTGAGTACGAAAATAGTTCAAATATAATATAAAAATATATTATCGTAGGGGTATTGTTTTCTCAATTTCAACTCTTTATGCAGTCCATTTAATATTATTTTTTTTTCTTCGTACTGGATATTGTGGAGTGGTAATGTAATGCCAGTACAGAGGATTCTTATGAAATTAATTTTATTAAACCTTCCTACATATTTTTAGTAAGAATTTAATAGACAAAATTTTATTAATTTTAAAATTTTAAATATTAAAATTAGCATAGAAGGTATTGTAGTAAAAAAATATAGGTTATTGCAGTTATCCCCTTTCCCTATGAGTTATTCCGTTTAATATTTTAGGGCTATTTTGATATATTAATATTGTATTATGCTTTTATAATAATATAGGCTCTCATTTTTCTAAATGAATTTGGACAATATAATACATTCTAAAATTAAATTAGTAATAGGATATTATAATACGTTTTCAAATTAAATTAGTAATAGGATTTTTAAAGAAGTAATAGGATTATATGACTAAAGATATTTACTTGTTCAATTTTATATGAATTAGACAGACCCAAAATAATTATACTAATATGATTCTTAAAGGTAACCATGTAGGATTCTTAACATGTACTATTATATCCTAAAACTAATAGGATTATAAGGCTAATATCTAGAATTTCAGTTATATTTTTTTATTATGCATTATTATGCTTAATATTATAAGGTTATTTTTGTAAATCGACATTGTATTCATACTTTTATAATAATATAGATTTTAAGCACTTTTTAATTTTACCAAACACTAAAAAAAACTAAAAAGAACTTAAAAGCTGATTCGACCAGTTTAAAAGTCAATCCAAACACCCTACAGAGATCCGAATTATGACTGATTGGCTACCAAACTGTTCTCTAAGGACGAATTATCTTTAACTGGGCAATTTTGATTTATTATTTTTTTGTCAACTTCAAGGCAACTTGGCTGTTGTGTTTTTCTTTTATTTTTATTTATTTATTGTCTTCTTGGCCTAGGTCAACTTTAAGGCAACTTGGCTGTTGTGTTTTTTAATTTCTTTTCTTCTTGGAGTATTGTAGTGTAGATAAATATGTTTAGATTTTTTTTCTTGTGCTGAATGGGCCAAAATAAGTACAAAGTAATAGGAATCCACTATGACTCTCTTTTTCCTAACAAAACCAAAACTGATTAGGAAGGTATTATAATGATACTGAACGTTAATCTATTGGGGAACGCATCATGATCGTCAATACACTGGAATTAGGAATCTCAACCGTCTATTCGTCTCCACTATAGTTAAAGCGGGTCCCGCTGAAAAAGCAAGTAATTTCAAGAGAAATACAAGGGTAAATTTGGAACAATGGTTTTAGAAATTAACAATTCAACGAATCTGTCTTGTCCCTGTCTCGATGTTTTTTCCGGACCTTCCTCAATAGCATTCTAGAAAGAGTGTGTAGGTGTAGCAAGCGATAAGGACGGGTTAATTTTCCGACCCGAAATTGAACCCTGTTTATTTGTACCGTAATGAAGAGAATACCACGTGGCGTGTGAAGAAGGAGCACAGACCAACACGTGGTCAGCAGCGGCAACGTAACACTTGGATGACTTTTCTGACGGCCATGACTGTAGGCTGACTACTGATTTGGAATTGGTGGATTTATGAATTTCATCAGGATTAGATACTGTGAGTGAACAGTTCACACGTGTCCAACTTGGAATCTTTACCATACGAATTTTTTTACTTCTTAGTGAATTTTACCTAAATCTAAAAGTAATTACGTCAGTAAATTAGGGATACTAAATGTTACTTCCAAAATGCTTACCTTATGTTTATTACGGAGATCACCTATATAAGTTTCAATTACTCAAATAACCTGTTCTTTTCATTTTTGTAAAGGTAGATACTAGATATATAGATTAATACTATAGTAAAAGGTCTGCGGTGGGGTTTTAGTGGAAAACAGCTAAGTTGTAAGTTCAATCCAGTTAATAATTCAGCTTGCATTGATGAACAAAAAGAAATTTGAATGACCCAATTGACTTAACATATATATGGTTTTGTCTTGCATAATTCAGCATCTGTTTGTTATTAATAGAAAGATAAAATTAAGGAGTATTTCGTGCAACAATACCTAAGTATCTTTTGCTTCATGCCTACTCCAAAGTGGTAATAAAAAGAATACGAAATTGCTCGATCTAGAAGCTTTTCTGATGAAAGTTCAATTTCACGATAATTATTGATAAAGTATGACGATTCCATCTAATAATGTAACTTAGCCGCATGAATTGTAGCATAATTGATATATTTAGCATTAATTTTGTAAATGATCAGTAAAGGCATATGCTATTTGAATTATGTAATTTCAATTGACGTTTCACTACACAATGAGTGATTTGCGATGTTTCATGACAAAGGTTGGGGGATATTAAAATTGGAAAATATCATGAGATGCACTGCCTGCCGGTATATAGTGGTGTATTAATTTGGGTGCAACTTTCGTAGGGTCTATTTTCTAATTATGGCCAAATCCAAATTAGTAGCACTAATTACTATAGCTAGGTTTAGTAAAAGCACACGTTAATTGAATCGTGTGATTTGAATCTTCACGAAAATGGGAAATCTTTGATAAATTGCAAAACTTTAAGCCAACCATCTATAGTGGTTCATTTACCTTTCCTTTCCACTTCTGTTAATTATCCCTCTTTAATTTATGAAATGCTTTTTTTTCTTATATTGTCTTAAAAAATTCTATGAGCTAGAAAGTAAGTCGAGTGTTATGCCCATAAAATATTGAGTTAGCACAATCGACATTTTTCTTTTCTCGTACGGGAAGGAAAACACATGCAGACCTTGGGTGTGTTTGATACGAACGAAAATGTTTTTCACGAAAATATTTTCATATAAAATGAGTAGTTTTATCACTTATTTTCTCTTGTTTGGTTAGTGAGTTAATAACTTTTATCGAAAAATATTTTCTAGTGTTTGGTTAGAGAGTTGGAAAATATTTTTTTATGCTACTCTCCTCACCCCCTCTCCAAGTATCCTACGTTTTTAGAACTCTATTTTCTTTAAAAATTTAATTATTCTTCTAAAAATTCATATAAACCCAAAGGAACTAATATACTGCTTTACTTTTTTTACGCAAAAACAATGTTGAAATTTATGCTTCATAACTGAAAAGAAAATACTCTTTTTGCAACATAGAAATAAAGTACTCATTTTATTGAAATTAAAAAAAATATTTTTTCTACATCATGAAAAGAAAATACTTTTTATTACATCATTTTTTGAAATGAAAGAAAATACTTTTTCTATATCATCAAAGAAAATACTTTTTTATTAAAATGAAAAAAATATATTTTTTTTACATCATGAAAAGATAAATACTCATTTGTTATTGAAATAAAAAAAAAGTAATACTAATAATATTTCTATCTCGGGTGGGGTGGAGGGTTTGGGGGTGGGTTGGTGGGTATGGTAGGGGTAGGGGTGGATAGGTGGGGATGGGGAATAGGGTGGAGAAGTTGAAAAAGAGTTTTGAAAAATGTTTTCCCTTCTCTTGATTTTTCCTCCAATTAGAGAAAAATAAATTCATGAAAAAAATATTTTCCAAAACATTTAAGCCGAAAAAATTGGAAATTCTTTTCCTTCCTACGAAACACACCCCTTAACTAACATGAATTTCAATTCTCAAAATTCCATAGCATGAACAGCAGGTAAAAAGTCAAAGATCAAAAGGGGTTAATATGAAATGGCGTTCCCCGTCGCTATCATATAAGTTTAGGAAAACATGTTTTATGAATAAAACTCGGCCCAAATATTCCAATTATGCGGTCGGCCGGGTAAGTAATGACTTACGCAGATACTGATAGCTAACGGTGTAAAAATGTGCATTCATTTTAAGGAAGGCAGCGAAACCAGACAAAGAAGGAAGCACAACATATGCATGCACTTAGAGAAACATGAAAGAGAAGACAGACTTCAGAAAAGGAAAGGCAACCAATTAACCAAGTTGTTCAGCTGCTGGGGTCAAAATATGTGTAGAACCAAGAAGTTTAAAAAGGTGGCTAGTTAGGACTCTTTTTGGACTTGAGTTCCAATTTCCAGGGAATTACTCATTAGTTTTCTACATGTGCTAAATACTAAGGTTGAAGATTCTATATGATCGACAAGTCAAATCTGTTATTTGTACATCATATCCCTTTCCAATTTTGAAATTAAGAAAATAATATTTTTATATCTTTTATGTATAAAAGACATATCTCTTACGTGTAAAATTAAATTTCTCATGTATAAAAAAGAGGTAGGGTCATAAAATTAAAAATAACTTTGTAAAAAGCCAGAAAACCAATTGACCCGCACAGACGGTCCTATAGGATGTTAATTACTCCTTATTTTCCAATACTAATTAAGCTGATCAAATAGTTGATATATTCATCAACAAAGCTCTGTAGGCGCTTTAACACTGGGTTTTGAATCTATATATATATATATAGATTAGGTTATTTCACTACATTTCTGAAATTTGGTCTCTTATATATAAAATATTTGGTTATTCCTTGGGGACGTGCTTTAACAATATATAAAGGTTATTTGACAAAATAAGAAAATCTAAAATTCAAGTTAAAATTAGCAGGCATCATTGTCAATAAGTTCTCTGCTCCATGAATTCCGCCCTGTTCGACCAATTTTAATTTGACATAATTTTCTAAAAGGCCATATAATAAGACTTAATGCGTGCAATATTTAAAGTGGGAATACATATGTGATGACCCAAAATGTCATCTTTAAATTTAATGATTAATTATATGATCTAAGTACTATTTATTATTACTCAACTTGCGTGCGCAGTCCGTAAAATTTTTCGGAAAGTTTTCAGGTGAAAAATAGATTAAAATGTGAATTAGATGTTTAAAACACAATTGAGTTGACTTTGGTCAACATTTTGAGCAAACAGTCTCGGATCAGTATTTTGACAGGTCCAGTAGGTCCGTATCGTGAATTGGGACTTGGGCGTATACCCGGAATCAAATTCCGAGGTCCCTAGCCCGAGATATGGAATTTTGATAAAAAATTTAAAGTTTAAGTTCAAATAGTGACCGGATGTCGAATTATGTGCAAATGACCCCGGAATAGAATTTTGATGATTCCAACAGCTCCGTATGGTGATTTTGGACTTAGGAGCGTGATCGAAATTTTATTTGGAAGTCCGTAGTGGCTTGAAATGCCGAAAGTTAAATTTTTGGGAAGTTTGACCGAGGGGTTGACTTTTTGATATCGGGGTCAAAATCCGATTCTGAAAATTTTTATAGCTCCGTTATGTCATTTATGACTTGCGTGTAAAATTTGAGGTCAATTGGACTGGATTTGATAGGTTCCGGTGTTGTTTGTAGAAATTGAAAGTTCAAAGTTCATAGATTTTGATTTGAGGTGCGATTAGTCGTTTTAATATTGTTTGATGTGGTTTGAAGTCTCGACTAAATTCGTATTGTATTTTGGGACATGTTAGAATAATTGGTTAAGGTTCCGAAGGTGTCGGGTGGAATTCGGAAGGTAAACGGAATGGATTTCGGACAAAGAAGGTTGCTGGAAATTTGTAGAAATTTCACCAGAAATTTCTGGTGTGTGGAGCCAATGTTAGAAGCTAATATCTCGTAATTCCTAAGGAATCAAAAAATTGTCAAAACATAAAAGTTGTAGTCGTTCGTTTCTAATTTCCATAAAGTTAAACCATTCATTATTTGAACATTTGTATAGAAAGTTATAATAGATTGAATTAAGGCTGGTAGAACAGTTTCGCTAGAAATTCTGATGCATGAAGCCAATTTTGGAAGCTTATATCTCACAATTCATAAGGAATCAGAAACGTTGCAAAACATAAAAGTTGTAGTCGGTTGATTCTAGTTTCCAGAAAGTTAAACCATTTATCATTTGGACATTTGTACATAAAGTTATGATCAATTGAAGGAAGGCTAGTAAAGCCATTTCTGGTGGACTTTTAGTGACGAAAAATGGACTTTTAGTGACGGAAAATGGACTTTTAGTGACCGATTAGCAGAAACTTAAGGACCAAAAATGGTCATTTCATTCATTTCGTTTTGGATTTTTGGAGCACGGTTCTTGGGCGATTTTTGGGCGATTTTTATGGGAAAACATTGGGGTAAGTGTTCCTTATCCTATATTGATTATATTTCATGATTCCATACTCATTTTCATCATGAATCCGTGAATTTATGGAAGAAAAATCAAGATTTTTGCAAAATCTTCCAAAAACGAAAATTTAAGATTTGGAAGTCGAGTTGCTATCGGATTTTAGTAAAATTGGTATGGGTAGACTCGTAATTGAATGGGTTATCGAATTTTATAAGTTTCGCCGGATTCCGAGATGTGGGCCCCACGGACAAATTTTGAGCTAATTTCGGATTTTAATGAAAATATAATATTTTCTTATGAAATTGATTACTATAATTTTTGTTGACTGTATCGAATTAATTATGACTAGATACGAGTCGATCGGAGTCGAAAAATCGAGAAAAAAGCATAATACTTGGTTAAATTGGAGCAGGTCGAGGTAAGTGACTTGTCTAACCTTGTGTAGGGGAAATTTCTCCTAGAATTGATATTAATGTGATTATTGAAATATGTTGAAAGTCGTGTACACGAGGTGACAAGTGTGTACACGGGCTAAATGTGAAATATTATATTTTTAAATTTTGTAGATCATTGTTGCGCATTTATTAAATTATTTTATCTTGTTATATTCTTCATCATTGATCTATGATATATATTTTAAATTTGTTTGCCTTTTTTCCTGCTAATTGTTTTACCTGTTTAATTGAAACTTGGTTTCTTTCATACTGTGCATTATTTGAAGGTTGATTTTTTTTAAATTAAATATTATTAATATAAAGTATTTGACATTTTTAATTTTGATATTGAAGCAACGTATTAAAAATTTGGAATATTATTTTCCTGAATTATTTATACTTGAATATTTTCGTGAGATTTTTTTTCCGTGGAAAATTGAAATATTGGGCACTTGAGGTGCAAATTGTAATATATTGTGATATTGATACGCATGCGGTGGTATAAGGTCTGGGTATTGAAACGCATGCGGTGAGATAAGGGTGGCTTGATACGCGTGGCTAGTAGGGGTGACTACTAGAAGTCATGCGGTGTGATAAGGGTGGCTAAAACGCGGGATGCTATTTCGGAAAAAAATATTTTCTTTAAATAAATTGTGAAGGCTCCCGCGGTGATATAAGAAAATGAGATATTGTGAAATTATTTATAATTTGGGACTACGAGGCGGTACCTCAGTAGTGCCCTTGTTAATATTGATTTATGGTCATAGTTGCCTTCGATTTATTTTTGTGATTTTCATAAAGTTGAAGGAAATTCTGTTTTGATTCCACGAGATATTATTTGCAATTATTTGGTATCATTAAATGTGACATACTATTTGATTCATTTCCCGTGTCATTTTATTTTACTATATTGTTAAATATTTTATCATTCCATTATTATATTCCAGTAGGGCCTCACCTGACCTCGTCACTACTCTACCGAGGTTAGGCTTGGCACTTACTGGGTACCGCTGTGGTGTACTCATACTATGCTTCTGCACATCTTTTTGTGCAGATCCAGGTACATCTTACCAACCTAAACGTCAGTGAGTTACCTGCGTACGGAGACTTCGAGGTATATCTGTCAGCGTCCGCAGACTCCGGAGTCCCCTTCTATCATTTTATGTTGCTTCCTTATATTTTATTTAGACCTTGATATATAGAGACATTGAGAATAAATTCTTAGAAGCTTGTGATTTATTTCTATCGGGTTTTGGGAGTTGAAATTGTTTGAATTGTAGTTTATTTATTTTAGATATTTATTATTATTCCGCATTGATAGGCTTACCTAGTCTTAGAGACTAGGTGTCATCACTACCAATGGGTGGATTACGGGGTCATGTATTATATCAATTTTGGCCTGAAATGTATATATGTGGTACTGAAAGGTTCCCTAAAATTTACACATGTTTAAGACCTGAGATTTTGTACAGGATAAGGTTGGGACTTGTGGTATGTTCGCCTCCTTAATAATCATGTACTTCAGTACCAAAGGAGTTATAGAAACAACTCTAAATTTGCAGAAGGTCTACTCAGCGTGGACGTCACGATTGCAAATTTTGGGGTGCTTCGGAGGAAGTACACTTGTTGACGAGAGTCTGGACAATGTGGTTCGTGACAAGATTTGTCTGTATGGAGCTCTACTTTTGTGATCGTTGTGTATAAATAAAGGTAAGGGTTACCCCAAAGAAGAATCGAAGAGTATGTTAAGAAATGGGTCAGCTCAACAGTGTTGAGTCAGCATAACAAAAAACAAAATTTGCCTTGGGAGAGATAATTCTCCACCAGTATTCATGGCAAGCCTATGAAGAAGGCAGACCAGCTAATGCAACACCGGCCACTTGGCTTAGTTCTCAGAAATGCTTTTGAAAGAGTTTGTTTCCCGGACTCTCCGTAATGCGTGGCGCATAAGGTTTGAATGGTTGCGTCAGGTCACCATTGACGCTGTTAGAATATGCCATCAAGTTCAATAAGTTAGCCCTTCATACTCCTACTTTGCTTCGTACAGCCAGAGGGCGAGTCCACAAACTCATTAAAGAACTCAATTATGATCATAAAATTTTGTACGACTCGGGAGCTACAAGCTGATACTTCATTTCTGCTAGTTGTACAAATTACCAAGATATTTGAATGTGTTCGGGGTGAGGAAAAAGGAAACTAAGGAGACCAAGACGTCTCGAGGTTCTGGGGGATTCAGTGGATTCTACTCTGCAAGTATAAATCATTATGGCAGGGGCTCGGGAAGTCGGCCAGCCCAGTCCGCACATCAGATTACTCGGGGTGCTCCAGTAAGTTCTTTTAATGCACCACCGACATGAGTTCCTACAATGGTTATTCCAGTTATCTGGCACAAACTCAATATGATCAGCCTAACCCGCAAAAGTGTTGTTATGAATATGGTGATACTAGGCACATCATGAGAAAATTGTCCCAAACTTGGGAGAGACATATTTCATCAAAGTACTCAGGCTACGTGCCCCATTGAATTTACTACACCACCCACACGACTAGTTAGGGGTGGAGGATAGGCGGGTAGAAGGCGTTCTAGAGGTGGAGACCCAGCCATTGATATATTTTTATGGTATGGCATAAGTCGCAACATCAGTTGGTGTCATTACAGATACGACCTTGATATAATATAAAGGAATAATTTTCTTAACTTGATTCGGTTCTTAGTCTCGAAACGAGTCCTTCTATGATGCTCCACTTATGAGTGAGCTTCATAATTCTATAATCTACTTATGTGTTTACCCATGTTGGGAGATTTTATGGAGATAACTATGCCTATCATTTCGTGTTGGTCACTAATAAGAGCTGCGAGGCTAAATGTGGCTTTCTGTTACTCATTTCGGTAATTTTTGATGTAAATTCCGAATAATTAATTGTAAATTGTAAATTATATGCCCTACCGGTGTGGGGTTCATTATGTGTTGTGATTTTGTTTAACGGAAATTATTTAGAAGGAGAAAATGGAAAATTTCAATTGGCACGATGTGCATATTACTTGTGATTCAGAACTGAGGACGAGATCCTCACATTTTTAAAATAAACTGATATGTTTAAACCAGGCTATGAGGTGCGGTGAAAGTTATATAAGGACGAGATCCTTATGAGGAAAAATCTTGTGTTTAAGTTCTCCCTTGTGAGATCCAATTTGTACTATAGTACTAATAGGGATTCATGCCTGTTAGGCTTATTTGAAAATACTTATATGAAATCCGCTGTGCATACTTGCCAAATTTGTGTTGTAATTATTGAGTTTTAACCTACGAGATAGGTTCCCGCCCAGGTGACATTAAATGTGACTCATTAATTCGGGTAAATAATTTTGAGGTCTTCATGCCTCGTGTCTCGTTATCAGTATTGTGAAAGTTTGAAATGAGATTTTTGTTAACATGAAGTTAATTGATGATTCTGTAATTGATTATGAACAACTGTTAAGACCAGATTGACCCAGAAGAGTGCTTCATTCAGATGGACCGAGGAATGTGAGGAGAGCTTCCAAAAGCTCAAGACAACTTTGACTATAGCCCCAATGTTGGTATTACCTATATATTCAGGGTCTTATACTGTGTATTGTGATGTGTCGCGTATTGGTCTCGGTGCAGTGTTAATGTAAGACGGTAGGGTGATTGCCTACGCATCCCGACAGTTAAAGGTACATGAGAAGAATTATCCGGTCCATGACCTTGAGTTAGCAGCTATTGTTCATGCCTTGAAGATTTGGCGGCATTATTAGTACAGTGTCCATTGTGAGGTCTACACCGATCACCGAAGTCTATAACATCTATTTAAACAGAATGATCTTAATTTGCGGCAGCAGATGTGGTTGGAGTTGCTTAAGGATTATGATATCACTATTCTCTATCATCCTGGGAAGGCCAATGTAGTGGCCGATGCCTTGAGTCATAAGGTAGAAAGTTAGGGCAGCTTAGCATATTTACCGGTAGCAGAGATACCTTTAGCCTTGGATGTTCAGGCCTTGGCCAACCAGTTTGTCAGATTGGATATTTCCAAGCCGAGTCGAGTTTGGCTTGTGTGGTTTCTCAGTCTTCTCTTTATGACCGTATCATGGAACGTCAGTATGATGACCCCTATTTGCTTGTCTTAAGGATACAATTCAGCACAATGATGCCAAAGAAGCCGCAGTTGGAGATGATGGTGTATTACGGATGCAGGGCAGGCTATGTATGCCTAATGTAGATGGTTTTCGTGAATTGATTCTCCAGGAGGCTCACAGTGCGCGGTACTCCATACATTCGGGTGATGCGAAGATGTAGCAGGACTTGAGGCAACATTATTGGTGGAGGAAGATGAAGAAAGACATAGTGGAGTATGTAGCTCGATGTCTAAATTGTCAACAAGTGAAATATGAGCATCAACGACCGAGTGTATTGCTTCAGAAGTTAGAGATTCCAGAATGGAAATGGGAGAGGATCACTATGGATTTCATTGTTGGGCTCCCAGAGACTCAGAGGAAGTTCAATGCAGCTTGGGTGATTGTGGATAGATTGACCAAGTCAGCTCATTGCAATCCTATGATGACTACCTACTCTTCCGAGCAGTTGGCTCGAATCTATATTCGCGAGATTGTCAGATTTCACGGCGTACCGGTATCTATTATCTCTGACTGGGGTACGCAGTTTACATCACGGTTCTAAGGGGCAGTACAACGTGAGTTGGGTACTCTGGTAGAGTTGAGTACAACATTTCACCCTCAGACAGACGGGCAGTCGGAACGCACTATTCAGATACTGGAGGATATGCTTCTTGCGTGTGTAATAGATTTTGGGGGTGCTTGGGATCAGTTCTTACCACTTGCGGAGTTTGCTTACAACAACAGTTACCAGTCAAGCATTCAGATGGCTCCATATAAGGCCTTGTATGGTAGGCGGTGCCGGTCTCCAGTAGGTTGGTTCGAACCGGGCGAGGCTAGGCTATTGGGTACAGACTTGGTTCAGGATGCCCTGGAAAAGGTTAAGTTGATTCAGGATCGACTTCGTACAGCCCAATCTAGACAGATAAGTTATGCGGATCGGAAGGTTCGTGATGTTGCATTCATGGTTGGTGAGCGGGTATTGCTCCGGATTTCGCCTATGAAGGGTGTGATGAGGTTCGGGAAGAAGGGAAAGTTGAGCCCTAGGTATATTGGGCCTTTTGAGATTCTTGAGAGAGTTGGATAAGTGGCTTACAGACTTGCACTACCACCTAGTCTTTCTGCGGTTCATCCGGTATTCCATGTTTCTATGCTTCGGAAATATCACGGCGATCTGTCTCATGTGTTAGACTTCAGTTCGGTTCAGTTGGACAAGGATCTATCTTATGTTGAGGAACCAGGGGCTATTTTAGATAGGCAGGTTCGAAAGCTGAGGTCAAAGAACATTACTTCCGTAAAGGTTCAGTGGAGGGGTCATCCGGTCGAGGAGGCGACTTGGGAGGTCGAGCATGATTTACGCAGCTGTTATCCACACTTATTCACCAGCTTAGGTACTTTTTCTAACTCCGTTCGAGGACGGACGTTTGTTTTAGAGGTGGAGAATGTGATGACCCAAAATATCATCTTTAAATTTAATAATTAATTATGTGTTCTAAGCACTATTTACCATTACTCGACTTGCGTGCGCAGTCCGTAAAATTTTTCGAAAAGTTTTCAGGTGAAAAATGGATTAAAATGTGAATTAGATGTTTAAAACACAACTGAGTTGACTTTGGTCAACATTTTGAGCAAACGGACTCGGATCAGTATTTCGACAGTTTCGGTAGGTCCGTATCGTGAATTGGGACTTGGGCGTATGCCCGGAATCAAATTCCGAGGTCCCTACACCGAGATTGGAATTTTGATGAAAAATTTAAATTTTAAGTTCAAATAGTGACCGGATATCGAATTATGTGCAAATGACCTCGGAATAGAATTTTGATGATTCCAACAGCTCCGTATGGTGATTTTGGACTTAGGATCATGATCGAAATTTTATTTGGAAGTCCGTAGTGGAATTAGACTTGAAATGCCGAAAGTTGAATTTTTGGGAAGTTTGACCGAGGGGTTGACTTTTTGATATCGGGGTCGAAATCCGATTCTGAAAATTTTCATAGCTTCGTTATGTCATTTATGACTTGCGTGAAAAATTTGAGGTCAATTGGACTGGATTTGATAGGTTCCGGTGTTATTTTGTAGAAATTGAAAGTTCAAAGATCATAGATTTTGATTTGAGGCGTGATTAGTCGTTTTGATGTTGTTTGATGTGGTTTGAAGCCTCGACTAAGTTCGTATTGTATTTTGGGACATATTGAAATAATTGGTTAAGGTCCCGAAGGTCTCGGGTGGAATTCGGAAGGTAAACAGAATAGATTTCGGACAAAGAAGGTTGCTGGAAATTTGCAGAAATTTCGCCAGAAATTTGTAGTGTTTGGAGCCAATTTCGGAAGCTGATATCTCATAATTCATATGGAATCAGAAAATTGTCAAAACATGAAAGTTGTAGTCTATAGTTTCTAATTTCCATAAAGTTAAACCATTTATTATTTGGACATTTGTACAGAAAGTTATGATGGATTGAATGAAGGCTGGTAGAGCAGTTTCGCCAGAAATTCTGATGCATGGAGCGGATTTTGGAAGCTTATATCTCGCAATTCATAAGGAATCAGAAAGGTTGAAAAACATGAAAGTTGTAGTCAGTTGATTCTAGTTTTCAGAAAGTTAAACCATTTATTATTTGGACATTTGTACATAAAGTTATGATCAATTAAAAGAAGGCTGGTAGAGCAGTTTCTGGTAGACTTTTAGTGACGGAAAATGAATTTTTAGTGACGGATTGGCAGAAACTTAAGGACCAAAAATGGTCATTTCATTCATTTCATTTTGGATTTTTGGAGCACGGTTCTTGGGCGATTTTCACGGGAAAACATTGGTGTAAGTGTTCCTTATCCTATAGTGATTATATTTCATGATTCCATACTCATTTACATCATGAATCTGTGAATTTATGGAAGAAAAATTAAGTTTTTTGCAAAATCTTCCAAAAATAAAAATTTAAGATTTGGAGGTCGAGTAATTATCGAATTTTGGTAAAATTGGTATGGGTGGACTCGTAATTGAATGAGTTGTCGGATTTTGTAAGTTTCGCCGGATTCCGAGATGTGGGCCCCACAGGCAAATTTTGAGCTAATTTCGAATTTTAATGAAAATGTAATATTTTCTTATGAAATTGATTACTATAATATTTGTTGACTGTATCGAATTAATTATGACTAGATACGAGTCGATCGGAGTCAAAAAATCGAGGAAAAAGCATAATACTTGGTTAAATTGGAGCAAGTCGAGGTAAGTGACTTGTCTAACCTTGTGCGGGGGAAATTTCCCCTAGAATTGATATTAATGTGATTATTGAAATATGTTGAAAGTCGTGTACACAAGGTAACGAGTGTGTACACGGGCTAAATATGAAAGATTATATTTTTAAATTTTGTAGATCATTGTTGCGCATTTATTAAATTATTTTATCTTGTTATATTCTTCATCATTAATCTGTGATATATATTTTAAATTTGTTTGTCTTTTTCCTGCTAATTGTTTTACCTGTTTAATTGAAACTTGATTTCTTTCATACCGTGCATTATTTGAAGGTTGATTTTCTTTAAATTAAATATTATTAATATAAATTATTTGACATTTTTAATTTTGATATTGAAGCAATGTATTAAAAATTTGGAATATTATTTTCCTGAATTATTTATCCTTGAATATTTTCGTGAGATTTTGTTTCGTGAAAAATTGAAATATTGGGCACTTGAGGTGCAAATTGTGATATATTGTGATATTGATACGCATGCGGTGGTATAAGGTCTGGGTGTTGAAACGCATGCGGTGAGATAAGGGTGGCTTGATACGCATGGCTAGTAGGGGTGACTACTAGAAGTCATGCGGTGTGATAAGGGTGGCTAAAACGCGGGATGCTATTTCGGAAAAAAAATATTTTCTTTAAATAAATTGTGAAGGTTCCCGCGGTGATATAAGGAAAAGAGATATTGTGAAATTATTTATAATTTGGGACTACGAGGCGGTACCTCGGTAGTGCCCTTGTTAATATTAATTTATGGCCATAGTTGCCTTCGATTTATTTTTGTGATTTTCATAAAGTTGAAGGAAATTCTGTTTTGATTCCACGAGATATTATTTGCAATTATTTGGTGTCATTAAATGTGATATACTATTTGATTCATTTCCAGTGTCATTTTATTTTACTATATTATTAAACATTTTATCATTCCATTATTATATTCCAGTAGGGCCTCACCTGACCTCGTCACTACTCTACCGAGGTTAGGCTTGGCACTTACTGGGTACCGCTGTGATGCACTCATACTACGCTTCTGCACATCTTTTTGTGCAGATCCAGGTACATCTTACCAGCCTAAACATCAGTGAGTTACCTGCGTACGGAGACTTCGAGGTATATCTGCCAGCATCCGCAGACTCCGGAGTCCCCTTCTATCTTTTTATGTTGCTTCCTTATATTTTATTTAGACCTTGATATATAGAGACATTGAGAATAAATTCTTAGAAACTTGTAATTTATTTCTACCGGGTTTTGGGAGTTGAAATTGTTTGAATTGTAGTTTATTTATTTCAGATATTTATTATTATTCCGCATTGATAAGCTTACCTAGTCTTAGAGACTAGGTGTCATCACGACATCCTACGGAGGGAATTTGGGATCGTGAAAACATATCACTTGATCATTAATGTATTTATGAAAAACATTTGTGGTCTCATTTATTAATTTAATATAAACACCGAATACAGATAATTTTCACTCCAAAATTATTAGCGACTCGATTTTGAAGTGCATTAAACTAAAAAAATCTCCGGTTTCAAATCATGATTCTCGTAACAACTCAACTAGGAAATTGAAAGAATACTGTGAAGAAGGCAGTAGAAATTTTTTCTGTATATTTCATTCAATTGTTGTACAACTATTTATACAGATAAAAGGAATCAAAATTAATTATGCTACTGTACAAGTGTATTATTTCTATTTGTATAGTCCTCACTAACTATCCAACTGTGCAAGAATATAAAAATAAATTCTCTGTACTGTCACGTGCTCACATGCACAAAAATAAGAATCCTAAGTCTACAGCTGTGTTGAATCAACGGTGTTGATTAAAGGAGTCCTTAAGAGATGAACGTTTGGGATTAAAACCTTTGCTCTGAATTGGATGGCTGAGATCTATTAATTTGTGAGAGAATAAAAGACTTTGGTTGTTCCAACCAAAGTCTTTTTCATTTGGACCAAAACCTAAATCCTTTATATCGTCTAAAATCTTTCCCTCGTTTTCTTCTGTATCTAAGATTGCCATGGTGGATGTTGAATAATCAGCTCCAACTCCCCCCTCCCCCAAGTTTGAGGGGGTATGAACCACTCCCAACTTGCCAATAATGGAGCTATGAGCGGGTCCAGCCAAGGGCTTTGTGAAAATGTCCGCCAACTGAGATTTGGACTGAATGTAAGAGAGTGAGATGATTCCGGCCAAAAATTGCTGCCGGACAAAGTGACAATCCAATTCCACGTGCTTGGTACGCTCGTGAAAGACTGGGTTCTTGGCGATGTGAATAGCCGCTTCACTATCGGAGAAGAGATTGACGGGAAAGGAAGGGGAAACAGATAGGTCATTTAATAAACGTACCAACCAGGTAATTTATGCTGTAACTCTTCTCATTGAGCGATACTCTGCTTCAGCAGAGGAAAGAGAGACTGAAGATTGTTTCTTTAATTTCCAAGAAACAGGAGTTCCTCCCAAGCTGATGAAAAATCCACTAATAGATTTCTAAGATTGAGGTCAAGATCCCCAATCGGAATCACAGACAGCCAGCAACTGGTAATCAGATCTTGAATTTAGAAATAAGCCCAAATCAGGATCTTTGAGGAGGTATTTGAGATAGTGATAGGCAGCATCTAGGTAAGGCTGGCGAGGCGTTTGCATGAACTGGCTGAGGTGCTGCACAGCAAAGGAGAGATCCAGTTGAGTATGGGTGAGGAAATTTAATTTTCCCAATAGTCGACGATAAAAGGTGGGATCTTGAAGCAAAGTGACTTGTTCTGAACGAAGCTTCTGAGTGGGATCCAAAGGAGAAGAAGTTGGTCTCATTTGCATGCAGTCAAACTCAGACAAGAGATCTAAGGTATAATGTTTTTGAGCCAAAATGATTCCTTGCTTTTCTCTGATGATTTCAAACCCCAAAAAATAATGTGCTTCCCCTAGATCCTTGATTTTGAACTCAGAATCAAGAAAATTTTTAAGTTCTGTCTGCTCATTGGAGTCATTCCCTGTGATTAGAATGTCATCAACGTAGACAGCAACTATAGTAGTTTTCCCTGCTGATTTCTTAAAAAATAAAGAGTAATCATTTAGAGAATGTGAATACCCTTTGAAATTCAGGGTTGCGGTAAGCCTTGCATACCATTGTCGTGAGGCTTGTCGTAACCCATATAGAGATTTTTTCAAAAGGCAAATATGATTGGGTGAAGGTGGTGATGTTCCTGCTGGGAATTTCATGTATACTTCTTCCTGCAAATCTCCATGTAGGAAGGCATTGTTCACATCCAATTGTGATACCTTCCATCCTTTCTTTACTGCAATAGCAAGAAGACATCTGATTGTTGTCATCTTGACAGCTGGAGAAAAGGTCTCAGTGAAGTCTATACCTTTTCTTTGTGTGTCTCCCCTAATAACCAAGCGAGCCTTGAACCTTTCCAAAGAACCATCTGTTTTATACTTTACTCTATAGACCCACTTGCAGGGAAGGGCTTTCTTCCCAGTAGGTAAAGGAACTACTTCCCAAGTTTTGTTCAAATCAAGAGCTTCCAATTCCTTAGCCATGGCCTCTTGCCATCCTGGATGCAACATGGCCTGTGAATAAGAGGTAGGTTCTGTGAGGTATGAAGTTGAGTTAATTAGATATTGGTTGGCAAATAAAAGGGCTGTAAAGGGTATCACATTAGGTTAAATTGGTTCCATGAAACAGGAGTTAGTTAGATCAGCTAGGAATACTGAATTGCAAACATAGTCTTGTAGATATGCTGGTATGTTATGTGTTCTGGTGGACTTCCTGATTTCTGGTAGAGTTGTGGGTAAAGAGGAATGAGAAGTTGATCTTGAGTAAGGAGTAGAGGGTGATTGAGGTGTGATAGGTATGTTATGGTTGATGGATTGGGATAGTGATTGAGAATCTTCCATGGATGTGGCAGAAATATGATGAATATGGTCTGAAAGAGGAACATATTTTGTGGTTGATGGAATAGGAAAGATGGAGCATGGAGTTAGGTTGTTAGAGGCAAGAGGGTATTTATTTTCATAAAATTGAACATCCCTGGACACTGTCACTCTTTTTGTATTCAAATCCAGAACCTTATACCCTTTTTGCCTCAAAGGGTATCCCAGAAACACACAAGGCTTACCCCTGAGATCAAATTTTCCTCTCCCAGCAGACAGAGTAGATACATAGCAAAGACAACCAAAACATTTGAATGAATCATAGGATGGTTGTTGTTTGAACAACACAAAGTAAGGTGAGTTTCCTTTGAGTACCTTAGAAGGTAGCTTGTTGATAAGATAAGTAGCAGTCAGCACACATTCTCCCCAATAGATCAGAGGAAGTTTAGACTGAAATAGCAAAGCTCTTGCAATTTCCAAAAGATGTCTATGCTTCCTCTCAACCACCCCATTCTATTGAGGTGTTCCCACACATGATGTTTGGTGCAGTATTCCTTGTGAAGCAAGGAAAGCTGCTTCTTGAGAACCTTTGCCAAGTTCAAATGCATTGTCTGTTCTCAACTTCTGCACCTTCATCCCAAATTATCTTTCTACCATTGTAAAAACGTTTTCCAGAAGACCAAAAGCATTGCTTTTGGTACTCATGAGAAAAGCCCAAGCTCCTCTACTGTAGTCATCCACAATAGTTAAGAAATATTTGAAACCATTATAAGTGGTTACTTTGTAGGGTCCCCAAACATCAATATGAATTAACTCAAAAGGCCTTTTTGTTTTAATTTGACTTAGAGTAAAAGGAATTCTGGTTTGCCTAGCTTTAGGACAGATATCACAGAAATATTCAAACTTAGAGGGTAAAGAGATAAAACTGAGATGTTTCATTGATGAAAAAGGCAAATGCCCCAATCTAACATGTCAAAGGCTTATATCTGATACTACATTTGCTGAGAAAGGAAAAGAAACTGATAATTCACTAAAGACATTTTGATTTGAGGAAGAAGTTGACTCTGCTTTTGTTCTATTCCTAACTTGACTTGGCTACAAGAGGTAAAGACATTCCCTAGCTTCACCAAAAACTTGTGCCCTCTTCATTAAAGGGGCCTGCAGGAAACAATAAGTAGAAGTGAAAAAGAGGATTGACTGAAATTGCAAACAAAATCTGTCAACAGATAATAAGTTGTATCTGAAACTAGGCACGTGTAATACATTTTCCAGGATGTAATCAGGTAGAACAACAATCCTTCCTATGTGAGTGACTGTGACTTTGAATGAATTAGGTAAGTTTATATTCAAGGGAACTGATAAAGCTGTTAAAGAAACAAAGGCATTTGAGTCAAAACACATGTGTTCAGAGGCCCCAGAGTCAATAATCCATGTACTAGAATTAAAAATTGAAAAACAAGTTCCTGAATATCTTGCAATAGTACCAGCAACATCATTGGCATTGATTTCTGCTCCTGAATTTTCTGTGTCTGCAACTTTGACTTGTTTGATCAGTTGTATCAGGTGAGAAAACTGATCTTGTGATAGGTGTTGATTGATCATTTCACTCTGATTAGCATTGTTATGTTCTGTTTGTTCCATTTGAAATGCTCCATTTCCCCTGATTTATATTTGATTTCCCTTTGTGAACTCAAAGTCTTCTGGATATCCAATTATTCTATAGTAATCATTCACAGTGTGTCCAACCTTTTTACAATGACTACAGGAAACATTAGGATTAAACTTGCTTTTCTTTCCTTTGAAAGTTGAATTCCTCTGAATAGAACTGTTGGTTCCCTTTTGCATGTTGTTTCCAAATTTTGGATACTGTGTACTTCCTTTTTGAGTCTGCTTTTCTCCTCTTTGTGCAAAGTTGTTTTGGTTTGTGACCATAAAAGCTGAGGAATCAGGACAGATGAGTGGATTGGCAAAGATCTCTCTCTGGCTTTCATCTAGTAGCACAAGAGAGTATGCATGATTTATGTTTGGTAAAGGATTCATCATGAGAATAATTCCTCTAGCTTGTCCATAACTGTCATTCAAACCCATAAGAAATTGAATGAGTCTCTCATCTTCTAGTGATTTTTCTAGCCTTTGTTTCCCTTCACACACACAAGCAACTTCATTTCACATCACAATTTAGTGAATCCAACTCATCCCATATTCATTTGAGTTTTGTGAAATAGCTTGCTATGTCATTTGTCCCTTAGACTAATCATGACAATTCCTTTCGTAGGTGATAAATCTTAGCTCCATTCGACTGGTCAAATCTGTATTCTAAACTGGTCCATAGGTCCTTAGCAGATTTTGAGTATATGACACTATCCCCTATGTCCTTGGATAGTGTGTTGAGTAGCCAAGATGTGACCATATCATTGCATCTACTCCAGGGCTGGAAGTCCTTCGAATCAGCAGCTGGAGCAGGGCAAGCACCATTAATAAAGCCTATTTTGTTCTTGGCTGACAGGGCTATGAGCACTGACTTTCTCCATCCTTGAAATCCTCTACCATCAAAGGCAGAATTGACAAGCGACATTCCTGGGGCATCAGAGGAATGAAGGAAGTAAGCATGATTGGAATCGATGGTGGATACTGCACCAGTGGTGGCTTGAGTGATAGTTGCTTCAGTGTTATTAGCCATGATTCAAGAGTTACACAGAGCAAGCAAAGAAGGAGATGATGGATCGAGCTTCTATTGCTCTGATACCATGAAAGAATACTGTGAAGAAGGCAGTAGAAAATTTTTCTGTATATTTCATTCAATTATTGCACAGCTATTTATACAGATAAAAGGAATCAAAATTTGTTATGCTACTGTACATGTGTATTATTTCTATTTGTCTAGTCCTCACTAACTATCCAACTGTGCAAGAATATAAAAACAAATTCTCTGTACTGTCACGTGCTCACATGCACAAAAATAAGAATCATAAGTCTACAGCTGTGTTGAATCAACAATGTTGATTAAATGAGTCCATAAGAGATGAACGCTTGTGATTAAAACCTTTGCTCTGAATTGGACGGTTGAGATCTGTTAATTTGTGAGAGAATAAAAGACTTTGGTTGTTCCGACCAAAGTCATCTTCATTTGGACCAAAACCTAAATCCTTTCTCTCGTCTAAAATCTTTCCCTCGTTTTCTCTAAGATTGCCATGGTGGATGTTGAATAATCAGCTCCAACAGAAATAGATATCAGCTGCAGAGAAAATATCACATGTATTAATTTATTTTATTACATGTTCGAACGGAGACAAAAAATGAGAAAAGAAAGCAACAACAAATTGCTGTATCTATCAATTTATTATAGACGTATGAAAATGGCAAGAACGGGAAACAATTTCACACAAGGAAAGTGTTAGGCATGTGCATGGAATAGTAAACTTGGCAGTTGGCACGGGGATGCGTGTGGAAAAAAAATTTGTGTCAACAATAATGGCGTAGGAACTTGCTTTTGGCTAAACGTGCAAGCTATATATGGCTGATTCATTCTACTATCTAAACGTATGAAATTACACAGATGATTCCCTAAATAATACTTGAATTATACCAAAAGTAAACCATTCCACAGTAGAAATAAAGGTGAATTTGAAAATATTATTGCATAATATTAGGTAATGCATATAATTCGAATCGAAATTAAGCAATATGTTATTGACCTTGTAAATCTATCCTTGATTAGAAAATTGACCGTATTGCCATTTTATACTATATATTAATTAATTTTACCATGAAACGAATAACATCAACTATTTTTAGAAAATCAATTCTGCTTGTACAGAAGGTGGCACTGGTGATGAGGAAGGAAGTCATTTTCATGGCCCAATAATAGTGACCAAAAATAGCAAGGCAAGTTTATATAGACCGACGATATAATAATTCTTTACAATATTAGATCATCCAAAGTATATATATCTATATCTATCTATATCTATATTATTATAAAAGCATGAATACAATGTCGGTTTACAAAAATAACCTTATAATTTTAAGCATAATAACTCATAATAAAAGGACATAACCGGAATTCTAGATATTAGCCTTATAATCCTATTAGTTTTAGGACATAATACTACACGTTATAAATCCTACATGATTACCTTTAAAAATCCTATTAGTATAATTATTTTCGGGTTGTCTAATTCATATAAATTTGAACAAGTAAATATATTTAAACATGTAATCATATTACTTTTAGGATATACTTATTAGAAATTCTTATTACCAATTTAATTTGAAAACGTATTATAATGTCCTATTACTAATTTAATTTGAGAATGTATTATATTGCCCAAATCCATTTAGAAAAATGAGAGCCTATATTATTATAAACGCATAAATACAATAGTAATATATCAAAATTGCCCTAAAATATTAAACGGAAGAACTCATAGGGAAAGGACATAACTGCAATAACCTATTTTTTGGACTACAATATCTTCTATGCTAATTTTTAATATTTAAAATTTTAAATTAATAAAATTTTATCTATTAAATTCTTATTTCAAATATATATGAAGGCTTAATAAAATCAGTTTTATAAGAATCCTCCGTATTGGCAATACATGACCACTACATAATGTTCAATACGAAGAAAAAATAAAAGTAATATTAAATAAAATGCATAAAGAGTTAAAATTGATGGGAAAAAATACCACCACGATAATATAATTTATATTATATTTGAACTATTTTCCTACTCAAATAATATTTTTTTATCAATATTTTGTGTAATATTAAAAAATATCCAATTATTAAACAACAACTAAGAAAATATTTAAGAATATAAATTTGTGAGAAAGAGAAAAAAAAATATGGTTTGTAAGAGTCAATACCATTAATGATTCTACAAATATAAAAATCTAAAAGTGAAATGTCATATCAATCTTTTACTCTTTGAAAATAAAATTTATGGTGGATAATATTATAATTAAGATTAAATATTCAAAATAAGAGATGGACTAATATTAAAATCTGAATCAAGATAGAATAAATTATATTTTATGTTAAAACCAAATAATTAAATCTTTTAATCAATTATTTAGCAAGAGAATCCAATTCAATTATTTTTTAAATTCATCATATGAGTAAAATTCTTATTCAAGTTTAAAACAAATCTCAGGGTACATAAATTTATTCCATAAAAGAGCACTAGGATCATGTAGGAAAGTCTAATAAAATCAATTTCATAAGAATCATCCGTATTGGCAATACATTACCACTCCATAATGTCCAAATACCAAGAAAAAAATAAAATAAATATAAATGAACTGCATAAAGTGTTGAAATTGAGAAAAAAATACCCTCACGATAATATATTTTTATATTATATTTGAACTATTTTTCTGCTCAAATAATATTTTTTAATCAATTTTTTGTGTAATATTGAAAAATACCCAATTATTAAACAGCAACAAAGAAAATATTAAGAATATAAATGTGTGAGAAAGAGAAAAAATGGTTAGTAAGAGTCAATACCACTAATGATTCTATAAACATAAAGATCTAAAAGTGAAATGTCATATCAATCTTTTACTCTTTGAAAGTAAAATTTATGGTGGATAAAATTATAATTAAGATTAAATATTCAAAACAAGAGATGAACTAATATTAAGATTTGAATCAATATAGAATAAATTATTTTTATGTTAAAACTAAATAATTAAATATTTTAATTAATTATTTAGCAAGAGAATCAAATTCGATTATTTTTTAAATTCATCATATGAGTAAAATTCTTATTCGAGTTAAAAATAAAAATCTTAGGGTACACAAATTTATTCTATAAAAAGAGTGTTAGAACAAAAAGTAAAAAGGTTAGTATATTATTAAAAATCAAAATGATATACAAGTGTGTGAGGAAGCACAGTCAAAGCTAAATCCTAAACAAGAATAAGCTTTCAAGACTATATTATAAAGTGTCGACTCTGCTATAATGGAATTATTCTTTGTAGATGCCTCCAGCGAAATCGAAATAATATTTCCATGTCATGCATTACTTGCAAATATCATATCAAGAGGCATGACAATTGTAATGATCCAACCAGTCATTTTAACTTTTAGAACCTCGTTTCCTAAAGATAAAACTTTCCGTATGTGCTTGTAATAATTTATGATTTGTGGGGATGGTTGGTTCGGGATTTGAAAGTGTTTGGAGTGAAATCGGAACACTTGGTTCCTTAAGTTGGCCTTAAAGTGTTAAGTTTGACTTCGGTCAACATTTTGAGAAAACGATGCCGGAATAGAATTTTGATAATTCCAACAGTTCCGTATGGTGATTTTAGACTTAGGAGCGTGTTCGAAATTTTATTTGGAAGTCCGTAGTTAAATTAGGCTTGAAATGGCTAAAAATAAGAATTTAAGTTTGGAAGTTTAACCGATGAGTTGACTTTTTGATACCGGAGTCGTAATCCAGTTCCAAAAATTTTTATAATTCCGTTATATAATTTATGACTTGTGTGTAAAATTTGAGGCCAATCGGAGTTGATTTGATAGGTTCCGACATCGAATGTAGAAGTTGAAAACTCTTAGTTTCATTAAGCTTGAATTGAGGTATGATTCATGGTTTTAGCGTTGTTTGATGTGATTTAGAGGTTCGACTAAGTTCGTATGATATTTTAGGACTTGTTGGTATATTTGGTTGAGGTCCCGAGGGCCTCGGGTGAGTTTCGGATGGTTAACGGATCAAAAGTTGGACTTAAAAAACTGCTACAATTTTTCCTTCTGCTGTATATTCTGGGCTGTGATCGAGCCCTAGATCGAACCCAGATATCGAGCCCACGATCGAGGCCTGAGTCGAAGCCAGGGACGGGGCTCAGTATCGAAGCCACGATCGAAGGCAAGGCTCGAGGGCCATGATCGAAGGCAAGGCTCGAGGGCCAGGATCAAGACCCAAGCTCGAACTTGATCGAGGCCATGACCATGTCCCAGGCTCGAGGCCTGATCGAGGCCATGACCAGCTCCCAAGATCGAGCTCCTTGATCGAGCTCCCAAGATCGAGCTCCCTGAGATCGAACTCCCCTGATCGAGCTCCTTGATCGAACTCCCAAGATCAAGCTCCCTGAGATCGAGCTCCCGAGATCGAGTTCCCCTGATCGAGCTCCTTGATCGAACTGGACAGAGCTGTAAGTTATAAAAACAGAGGACATTCGTCCCATTTGCCATTTTTGACGAACTTGAGCTTGAACAGACGCGACTTTTGACAGATTTTCGAGGGAAAAATATTGGGGTAAGTGATTCTAACTCGGATTTGGTCTACATATACAAGTATATCATTGTTTTCACCATAAATTAGTGTTTTGAGATTTAAATTTGGGAAATTTTTAGAAATCTCATAGAAACGAATTTTTGAGATTTCGGTATCGATTCGGAGTCAGATTTGAGTAAAACTGGTATGGTTGGACTCATAATTGAATGGGTTATCGGATTTCATAACTTTTGCGGGATTCCGAGACATGGGCCCCACAGACGAATTTTTAATTATTTTCGGGATTTTTATTAGAAATGTAGTATTTTCTTATAGAATTGATTCCTATAATTTTTAGTGATTGTATCTAATTATTTTGGCTAGATTCGAGCCAGACAAAGTTGGATAATCGTGGAAAAGGCCTTATAGTGGATTAAATTGGAGCAAGACGAGGTAAGTCTCTTGTCTAATCTTGTGAGGAAAAAATTACTCCATAGGTGATTAAATTAATAATGGTTGTTAATTGTGGGGGCTACGTACGCACGAGGTGACGAGAGTCCGTACATAGCTACTATTAATGCTAAAGCCCGGGTAGTTTAGGATACAAAGCATGAATTACTTGTGTAAATTATATTCTTTATTTAATTGAATTATTTGATATATAAATTGTGAATTGTTAGGAAATATAATAAAGATGAAAATTTCATATGCTTAATTTTCTGTTTAAATTAATTAAATGTTTAAAAAAATTGTTCATCCTCCCGAATTTATCTTATAATGAATATACTCTCCTTCTGGAGGTACATAAGAAAATGTCCTCATTTCTTGTGGAGCGGGCCGAACGCCTCGACAGGATAGATGCATCTATGGATCGCGCCGCACGTCCCTCGGCAGTGTACACGACACTCTGGATCGGGCCGTACGTCCCCGGCAGAAATCGTGCTTAATAATAATAATTACACGATACTTTAATAATTTATTTTAGCTTGTGAAGCTAGTTAATAAATTGAAAAATCCTTGGAATTTAATGAATTATTATTCTTGCTTGTTAAGGAATTAATTGTTACTCCTGTAAATGAGATTTAATTGATAAATTGGAAATTATTTGAATTGAAGAAATTTAATTAATATATTGAGAATTTTTACATTGGAAGGAATTTGATTATTTCCGCTGATTAAATAAATTATCGTAAATTCTGTAAATCATGCTGATTTAAATATCCTAATTTTATTTCAGTTATTATTATTGACCCATAGTGAATGTCAAAGTCGGCCATCTCGTCTCTACCACTTCGAGATTAGGCTTGATATTTACTGGGTACACGTTGTTTACGTACTCATACTACACTTGCTGCACTTTTTGTGCAGGATTTGAGACAGGTACTAGTGGAGGACCTATCATCACATACACACGTCATTCCGAGGCATAGTGGTGAGCTGCCTTTTTGAGCCGTTCTGCAGCTACCAGTGTCTCTTCTTATATTTATATTCTGTCTATTTCATTTCAGACAGTATTTGAAGTTTTGTATAATCTACTATATGCTCATTCACTTGTGACACCAGGTCTTGGCACACACATTGGTAGAGTTTGGGTTTATATTTTTCTTGGTTTTAAACTTTATCAATGTATGCTTAATTTATTAGTTGGCTTACCTAGCTGTAGTGTTGGGCACCATCACGACCTACAGCTGAAATTGGGTCGTGACAACAATGTTAGCAATAATAACAAGTGGTGTACCAACAACGATTTTATTTTGAGGCCACCCACTTTAGATTTGATATACCTTTTCAAACAACCTAAATAATCATCACACACACACACACACACACACACACACACACACACACACACACACACACACACACACACACACACATATATATATCAAAGTAGAGCAATGGTGCTTAATTTATAAGGAAAGCAAAATTGCTCAAGTGTCAAATGATTGAAATACCAACAAGGGTTGTGATGGAGTGGTAAGTACTCCTTCATCCTTAACCAAAGGTCTCGGGTTCGAGTCCCTGGGTATGGAGTCTCCTTTGTTAGGGAGCGCTTTACCCCCAATGTGGAACTTTCCGGCGCGAATCTGAATTTAGTCGGGCCTCAATATGGGTACCAGACACCGGGTGGGAAATCAAAAAAAATGATTGAAATAATTACCCGAAGTTCTAGAGCTATATTGGATATTAATGAACCGTTTGGTAAAAAATTAATGGTTTGAGATGTGATTTATGTCAAGTACTACCAGTAGTTCCAAAATCGACAAAAGCAGAGACTGTAAAAGCTAGTTTGCCAAAGTTATACTCCTGGCCTCAAATGAAACAGATTCAACTGACAAGAAATATAAAATAAGAACAGATCCAATATTCAGTGTCTTCTTGCTTTGTGTCAGAAACAAAGAAGAGCATCCAATAAAAGATGATTTGGTTTTTTCTGAACACTTGGTTATCAATTTCAATGGTAATAGTATTGCATTTAATAATAAAAATATTTCTATCATTAGATTAAAACGCAATTTGTGCAAATCGCATGATAGAATTAAAAAGATATCTTAGCTAGCAGAAATGAATACGTTGATCAACTGAATAAAAGGTTGTTTGCAAAATTTTATAGTTAAAACGAAATATTTTTTTATTTTTGACTCAGCAGGAAATGATACCAATAATTATTACCAAGAACAATACTTAAATACGTTAATACCAAATGACCTTCTACCATACATGTTTGTTGTCAAGTTTATTATTTCTTACGTATGTTAGTGTCACTGTTTATATAATAGACTAAGTTAAAATTGATATTCCATTGTATATAGGTTGATTTTGAAGAAAAATATGCATGGCATGCTGCTTAAAAACTTAGATACGCCGAATAACTTATGTAATAGCACATAGATGGTATATAGAAGTTTTGATAATAACGTCATACATGCAAAAATTATGATACTGGTCAATGTACTTCTAAGTATATTCTTATCCCTGAATTCAACTTTCATCTTTCGAAACTAAGAAATATCCTTTTAAATTTGTGTGAAAATAATTTTTAGTATGTTTATGTTTTACAGATATAATAATTAAAACACAAGGACAAACATCCTAAATATTGGACTATTTTATATTTTGCAATTATAATAAATAAAGCACAAGGATAAACATCTTAAATATTAGACTATATTTATCGCAATATACTTTCTTGCACAAACAACTATATGTTGCACTTTCAAGAGGAATATCAATATCGACAACAAGTATGAAACCTAATGCAGAGCAACCAAGTATTAGGAGGAAACATACACAAAAAAATATTGTCCACAAAGAAGTGTTCATTAAGATACAATCACATTAAATATTTTTAAACTATAATACATAATTATCCAACTAACATGACAAAACTGATCATTAGTGTAAGTTTTGATGATGTCCTTTTATTTTAAATTTATGTATTATGCTAATGTAATAATACTTTTTGGCATTTAGACGATTGTTGTATTATTATACATAAAAATTTTCTCATTAATTAAATTTTATTATTCCTTCATTTAAATAAATATTTAAATCATCACGTATCATTATTAATGTGCAATGCACGTTCATAGATACTAGTTATATTAAAAGCACGAAGACCCTTAGCGAAATATCGTTCGCCTTTTTTACCCTTTTAAAATGGAGTTCACGTTGGACAAAATAGTAATTTAAATATTTTCCTAATATGTAGAACTTTCAAATAAAATAAAATATTATTTATTAAATTTTTTCTTATTTGAAATATTAAGACTCATAACTAAAATTTTGGTTATGAAATCTTTCTTTTTAAAATTAGTAGAAAGTTTAATATTTAGAATTTCAAAATAAATATAGTCTCGGAGAACTAGGAATATGTTTTCTTTTCCTTCTATTTTCTTACGAAAATTCCCTTCGAAATATGTTTAGGCATTCATTCTTTTTATAGGTAATAACTTAGAATTTTAAGGGATAGTAAGATGTTTGTACTTAAGAAATATTTTAATTATTAAATGTATTTTTTAAATATTACATAAGAAGATAAAACATTATCTATATTTTCTCTATTATTATAAAATTAAAAATTTCCAATGCAATAAATAAATAAATTATTCTTTTAATGTTAAGAATAAGTAATCAACTCTTTGAATTAATTAATTAACAAAAGAATCCAATTTAATCCTTTTTCAAAATCTCATGTTAGTAAAGTTATTTTTCAAGTTGATCAAACTCTTAAGTTACACAAATTTGTTTCCATAAGAAGAGCGCCAGCGGTGGCAGAAATTAAAAAGTTGAGCAAAATTAGTTATATTATAGTATTAATTTGTTACTTATTTTCAATATTAGGTAACAAAATAATAATAATTTTCATAATATATTCCCAAAGTTCTCATAAATCATAATATGGCATAACGGACTTTTATTGGACAAGATTTCTTTATTTAGTGAACTAGCTAAATTGGATCAATATTCATTATTAAGAGCTAATATTTTTAAATTTTTGTTCAATAACTCAAATATTTTATTTAATCATAGTCACATTATTTTTTAAAATTATATATTCACTGAAATAGGGTACACGCGACTAGTATAGGTAAATGTAATTTGATGATATTAAAAATTCTTTGCAAGACATGATGTATATTAAGTAGTCCATCATTCATTTATGCTTATCTTATTTTAATGTATATTAACTGACAACTCATAAAATAATACAGAACACATAACAAGTGACTCGCTAATTTCTTTTTTCTTAAGTGATGTTCTGGCTCGCGAAATATCCAGAATCTTTTAATAACTCCTAATTCATTTATGAGTCAACCACATCAAATTTTGATAAAAATGGAATTTCTAGAACCTACCAAATCTCCAATGTATGACTAAATTAACAAGTAATGAACCACAATATAATGATACTTTATGAATTTGCTATAAACTATACATCATTTTATTATATAAATAATTGATGATTTAATATTACTTGAATTAAGTATTTGAGTTCCCTTCCCCCTTCTGTTTACTTCCAATTTTTGCGACAGAGATATGATCTTAGGTTGCCATTTATGATATTACTTACTACGAGCACTTTTTTGTTACTTACTCGTTTGGATGGTTGTTACGTATCGTCTCATAATATATTGTATCGTATTGTATTGTATTATATTATTTTAATATATAAAATATCTGGATAGATTGTATTGTTTGTCGTCGTTTCATGATATCATTCACCAACAATATGAATAATAAACTTGCAATAGTACAAAGAAAAAATAAGGTACGGGGTAAAATTATTATATAAAAATGTAGGATAAAGGATAAAATAAAATAATTTAATAATAAGAAAGGACAAGATGAGAGAGAAAAATAAGATAACGATGCGATCACACCAAATCGGTCGTTACATAAAGTAGCACTTTTTGTTGTTACATAACCACAGATTTAACGATACGATACAATAAACTTTAAGTAATAACTAAAACAAAAATTGTATTTAAAGTAATACTATGATACAATACAATATGTAATAACTATCCAAACAAGCGGTAAGATTCTTTCATTATTCAATTTTGTTAATGAATTTATTTGATTACTCCTACTATTTACTAACTTCTTTACCGCCTTGTAGGGGTGTTCATGATTTGGTTTGGATCGATTTTTCGTTAAAAAGAAATCAAACCAAGTAAGTCGGTTCTTCAAGTATTGAAACCAAACCAAACCAATTAAGTCATTTTTTTATCGATTCGGTTTTTGTCAGTTTTGGTAAGTTTTTCGGTTATTTATCGTTTTTTCCTTAAATATGAGACATACACTACCAAATACATATTCTGGAGACTACATTTTCAACGTAACACTATCAAACCAATTGCTCTTTAAGAAATCTATCATTTACCAAGATATATTGACGATAATTGAATCAACAAGTGATGAATAATTTAAGTACTCAATTAAAAATTGATTATTTTTAATATGAAATAAATTCTTGTACTTAGCAAAAAAAAAAGACTACCAATCAAACTAGAATGTAAAGGCAAAGAATTAGATTACTATAATAGCAAAAACCTAGACTAAAAATATAAACGACTAATATGTACCATAAAATATTAGAAACTTTATATAAAAATATACATATATATAGGCATAATAATGAATATAAATAGCTACTTCTACAGTCGGTTTGGTTCGGTTTTTCTGGTTATTTTTTAATTAAAACCAAAACCAAACCAAAATTGATCGATTTTTTAAAATTCAAAACCAAAGCCAAATCAAACCTAAAAAGTATCGAGTTTTTTGGTCTGTTTGGTTCGGTTTTCGATTTGGTTCGATTTTTCGGATTTTTATGAACACCCCTACCGTCTTGTATCACATTTGACCTGCTTTACAGGTGGTGAGTCCATTAGATTAAAAGGTGGAAAAAAGAACAAGTATCACGGTATTAAAAACTTACAAAGAGGTGGAGGTTGAATTTGATAAGCCAAACAGACACGGCATTAGTAAAATTAGATGTCAGTTTAAATATAAAGGGAAATTTCATGGTCTATTGTTAGATTATTTTGGCCGAGTTTTAGGCTAATGTTTAAATGTTATCCCTATTATAAAAGATAGTGCTACAGCTGCAAAGTGTTTGGGTATTCTATGGCCTTGTTGCAGGAAAACCCATTAGCTGAGTAGCCCATTCATATAGCACGTACTCGTATACCTTTTTCCGTTGCTTTAAACCCAAAATTCGGCCCATATATGATTCCTCTAGTGGGTCGGGCCTTCTATTAATTTTCCCGTAAGATAGGCTATTTTCTAGGATTTTTTCGTTCCTATATACTATTTGAAACTTTATTACCAAAATTGTCCGCGTTTAGTTAATTACCCAACCTAAATAAGTTTTATCTACAAAATATATACATTCCACCTTAAAAGACTTTCAATCTATTATTAGTGTCTTCGATCTAAAGGATTTAGTTACACTCTTTTCCTTTTTTTTCTCTTCTCTTTCCTTATTTTTCTTCCGCCTTAATATACGACAATCAATTACATACATACACATAGATTACTGCAACAATGCTAGTGATGACAACGGCGAATGTTATCTTTCTGGTAAAGCGATTATTGCCACCTTGTCCCTCAACAGACATGCCCCAATTGCCATTTTCTCTTCTTAGCTACTTGAAGAGATCGAAAATAATATTTTACAGAGTTTAATTATATTTTCTATAGTCTACAGAGTGAGTAGCTTCACATATATACGAACACAAAGTTATCTACTAAAGTAAGATGTTGATAATTAATGAACCAGTTAGAAGTATCTTGACCTCTTAAATATTTTTAAAAATAGAAGCGATGAAGGAATTTCTGGTGAATTTTAGCTCTGTGCATTTCCTTTTCTGTTCGCTTCCTCTCCTTCAATATACTATAGCTTGCATTTAATTAGTACGCAGCAGTACTGCAAGAGAAGGGTAGGTAAGAGGAGTAAAGACTAATTTTAGCAATTTTTTAAATTCTTCTGGAAATATCCAGTGCTCTTGATCATGCTTAATAATTTATAACTTATCTACAACTTTCATACATTATTTTTACATAGTTAAATACAACTACAATATCATACAACTTAAATACAATTTTTATATAAATTTTATACAATATGTCTTTTGTATTTGTATCTGATTTATACATAGTAAAAATAAATTTCATACAATTAATTATATATTATACAACTTATCTTCAACTTTCATACATTATTTCTACCCAGTTATATACAACTACAATATCATAAAACTTAAATATAATTTTTATACAATATTGTTCAACTTTAATATAATATTTAAATAAAAAATATATATAAACAACACAATACAATTTATCTATAATTTTACTACAACTTTATTACAATTTCGTAAGTATAATATATGCCATGTCTTCTTCTTCTTCTTCTTCTTCTTCTTCTTCTTCTTCTTCTTGTTCTTCTTCTTCGAGTTTTAATCTGAAATTCAACCAAAATCAAGTCTAATCTTCACCAAAACACCCTCAAAATCGAGATATAAACTCCAAACAATATTCCAAATTGATTGCAACAACACCCAATCCAAACAAATAATGATTTTTGAAAACCCAAATTCGAATTCAAACCTTCAAAGCTTTTTAATGGCTGTCAATGGTGGAGAGTCAAATACCTTCAAAATTTATTGATTGACAATTTCAATTTGAACACCAATTGTGCAACACCTTCAGCTCTACATTACTGGAATTTCAATAAGCATGGAATTGTTGTTCTCTTTCCCTTTGCTCTACATTACTGAAATTAGGGATTGGGAGATAGAGAGAGACATAGAGAGAGAGAGAGAGAGAGAGAGAGAGAGAGAGAGAGAGAGTAGGAGGGAGAGAGAATAAAGATGTGAAATAATTGATTCTTAATATAAAGGGATACTCATTTAAATCCTAAAGTGTATATAATTAGTAAATTTGTATATATATGATGTAATTAAATTGAAACTTGAGTAGGGAGGGTAATAAAGTTTCAAATAGTGTATAGGAATATAAAAATCTCTTTTCTAAAATTCAGGCAAATGAGGGGAAGTACACAAATAGTCATTTTTAGGGCTGCTATTTGAGATTAGCCAATATTTATTTTACTTTGAAAATTTAAACTAAAAATCTTAACTTTAAGATTTTGTGTCCTGAAAAATTAAATTAGAAAAGTAAAATTGATGACACACTTTTCTAAATAGCAGCCATCTGAAATGGCTACCTGATATCATTTACATGGCAATTGACTAGCAAATAAGGAAAATAACAAATATAGTTAACATAGAAGTTTATTGCATATAGGTCCTCTATTAAATCAATGAAAATTTAGGGGTCGTTTGATTTTTAACCCTCCGAAAATTAAAATTTCTAAGAATTGTTTTGTATTATTAATATAAACGACACATATTTTAATATTAGTATAATACTTATAAATTATAACATGTTATAACCACGTTATTTATGTTTATGTGTATTGCAAAATCTATTAGATGGTATCTCACTTAATATTTCTTTATTAATGATATTATAGATGTATATTCCCTTGTGTTTATCAGTTAGTTTATTTTTATCAAAACTCTTATCATCACAGTTGATATCTCTCCTACTAGGGTAACTGTTAATTGCTCGTGTGAGGAAATATACTAAAACAAGTGCAATTCAATATTACAGATGCATGGTCATGTATTTTACTTATTGCTATTACAAATTATGAACTGAAAATTGCTATTACACGAATAATTGTTCAAAAGGATATTCATCATTTTTTGTACACAGTCAAATTCGTAAGTAGGATAGCACATAGTACGTTAATCCATCATAATTCATAAACATCTTTTTTTTTTAATTCAACTTTCTGTTATTATATTGTAGTTGTAAAATAATTCTGGAGAAGAAAACAGCGTAGACACAAATGTAGAAGAAATAGAATTTAATCTGAGCCTACTGAATTCACAATATTTCCTTAAGGAACTTAATCCCCTCTTAGTATCCGAGGTTGTGGATTATTTTCTCCCAGGATAGAACGGATTACACACTCACTGGTGTAGCGGTACTTCAAACCCCCCGTGTTTCAGCGAATACAATTAGCGGTAGCAAATCACACTTATTGTTACTTTGTTCGTAGTTAAAATAATGCAGAAAGGAAGAGGAGAACTCAGAAATTTCGTAAGAAAAATCTGAGGGAATGGTCTGCTATTTATAGACAACGGGTTGGGTTTAAATGAAGAGATGCAACTCTTCAGAGTGACCGTTTGCGTAAGAACGACTATTACACAAATGGCTACTTACGTAAAATAAAACGGGAAATCAAAAACGCGGAGGAAAATCAATTTACCGTTACAAAAACGGCTAGTTTGGATTAAAATAATATGACGTTAATCTTAACATTAACAAATAAATTTGGTCCAAAAAATTAATCAATCAATCATTTGACCAAAGCCGAAGCCGAGCGAGCAACGACGACGACGGCGCGAGGCTTGCCTTCTTCTTAACTCTTTAAGAGCTAGAAGAAGAGCAATTGTATATATATACTCATCAAAGGTCTTCCTCCTCCAATATGGGGCAATGCCCATTTGTTAAGAAGGGAAAATCAAAAAATTATTTTTCCCTCCATTTCCCATTCACCCTCTTTTAAGCTAAAATAAGCTTAAAAACCCAACACTTCCAACATTGTGGTGTAGGGGTTAAGGCATAACCCTTTACTTGTGTATAACCAAAACCCAAAAAGTGAACATATGTAGGAGGGGGACATGGTACTATCCAACTTAATTTGTCCATGAAACTTACACAATAGATATATATTACAAGTTCTACTGAAATCAGTTAGAGAATTAGAAGAGGAACCAAGTTCCTGGCCACAGTGTGCTCTAATGAACATAATTACAAAAATGATTACAAAATTAGTCATCATTAGGACGAGAGGATTTCCTGACTTGTCTGATTCTAAAGCATGGGAGATGTGATCTCCATTCTAAATACTCCTCCAGCCTCAGGTGGAAGATCTTTAACCTGAGAATATACTTGAGCGTTCAAAATATCATGTAGGCTAGCTCCATGTTTGGATAATGCATCAACATACTCATTCCTCTATCTGTAACAATGTTGGATAGCAATATCCTGAGACTGAATGATTTGCCTCATATATGTAATGCCATCTTCCAATTCCCAATTAGGTCTATATGCCTTTAAGCATACTAGTATCTATGAACGTGCGTTGCATGTTAATAATGACACGTGATGATTTAAATATTTATTTATTTGAATAAATAATAAAATTAATTAATGAGAGAAATTTTATGTATAATAATACAACAATCATCTAAATACCGAAAAATATTATTACATTAGCATAATACATGAATTTAAAATAAAAGGATATCATCAAAACTTACACAAATGATCAATTTTTTCATGTTAGTTAGATTATTATGTATTATAGTTTAAAAATATTTAATGTGATGGTATATTAACGAACACTTCTTTATGGACAATATTATTTTGTGTATGTTTCCTCCTAATGCTTCGGTTGCTCTGCCCTAACCAACACTCTTGTTGTCGATCTTGATATCTCTCTTGAAAGTGCAACATACAGTTGTACGTGCGAGAAAATATATTGCGGTAAATATAGTCCAATATTTAGATGTGTTACCTTGGGGTGCACCGGTTCTGTTTGTGAAAAAACAATATGGTACTATGCGGATATGCATCGATTATAGGCAGTTGAACAAAGTTACAATCAAAAATAAATATCCCTTGCCACGTATTGATGACTTATTTGACCAGCTTCAGGGAGCGAGGGTGTTCTCCAAAATCGATTTGAGATCTGGGTATCACCAGTTGAAGATTCGGGATTCGGATATTCTGAAGACGGCATTCAGAACTCGTTATGGCCACTATGAATTTCTTGTGATGTCTTTTGGGCTAACCAATGCCCCAGCAGCATTTATGCATTTGATAAATAGTGTATTCCATCCATATCTTGATTTATTTATCGTGGTATTTATTGATGATATTCTGGTGTACTCACGTACCTAGGAGGAGCATGCACGACACTTGGGTATTGTATTACAGAGGCTGAGAGAGGAGAGACTTTATGCTAAATTCTCTAAGTGCGAGTTCTGGCTTAGTTCAGTGGCATTCTTGGGACATATAGTGTCCATTGAAGGAATTAAGGTGGATCCGAAGAAAATAGAGGCAGTTCAGAATTGGCCCAGGCCCTCTTCAGTTACTGAGATTCGGAGTTTTCTCGGCTTGGCCGGTTATTATTGTCGCTTCGTGGAAGGATTCTCGTCAATTGCATCGCCTATGAATAAATTTACCCAGAAAGGTGCTCCGTTCAGGTGGTCGGATGAATGTGAAGAAAGCTTTCAGAAGCTCAAGACAACTTTGACTACAGCCCCAGTATTGGTGTTGCCTACAGGTTCAGGGTCATATACTGTATATTGTGACGCGTCGCGTATTGGTCTCGGCGCAGTACTTATGCAAGACGGTAGGGTGATTGCCTATGCGTCCAGACAGTTAAAGGTACATGAGAAGAATTATCCAGTCCACGATCTTGAGTTAGCAGCTATTGTTCATGCCTTAAAAATATGGCGGCATTATTTGTACGGTGTACAGTGTGAGGTATATACAGATCATCGGAGTCTACAACATTTGTTTAAACAGAAGGATCTTAATTTGCGGCAGCGAAGATGGTTAGAGTTGCTTAAGGATTATGATATCACCATTCTCTATCATCCCGGAAAGGCCAATGTAGTGGCAGATGCCTTGAGTCGTAAGGCAAAGAGTTTGGGAAGCTTAGCATACTTACCGGTAGCAGAGAGGCCTTTAGCCTTAGATGTTCAGGCCTTGGCTAATCAGTTTGTTAGATTGGATGTTTCCGAGCCAAATCAAGTTTTGGCTTGTGTGGTTTCTCGGTCTTCTTTATATGATTGCATCAGAGAGCGCCAGTATGATGATCCACATCTGCTTGTCCTTAAGGATACAGTTCAGCACGGTGATCCCAAGGAAGTCACTGTTGGAGATGACGGTGTATTACGGATGCAGGGCAGGCTATGTGTGCCTAATGTAGATGGTTTGCGTGAGCTGATTCTCCAGGAAGCTCACAGTTCGCGGTACTCTATTCATCCAGGCGCCGCGAAGATGTATCAGGATTTGAGACAACACTATTGGTGGAGGCAGATGAAGAAAGATATAGTTGGGTTTGTATCTCGGTGTTTAATTTGTCAACAGGTAAAGTACGAGCATCAGAGACCGGGCGAATTGCTACAGAGACTTGAAACTCCGGAGTGGAAATGGGAGCGTATTACCATGGACTTCGTAGTTGGGCTCCCACGGACCTTGAGAAAGTTTGATGTTGTTTGGGTGATTGTAGATCGGCTAACCAAATCTACGCATTTTATTCCAGTTGGTACTAATTATTCTTCGGAGCGGTTGGCTAGGATTTATATTCGCGAGATTGTTCGGCTACACGGCATGCTGGTGTCCATTATTTCAGATTGGGGTACGCAGTTTACCTCACAGTTTTGGAGGGCAGTGCAGCGAGAATTGGGCACACAGGTTCAGTTGAGTATAGCATTTCACCCTCAGACGGACGGACAGTACGATCGCACTATTCAGATATTTGAGGATATACTACGCGCTTGTGTCATTGATTTTGGGGGTTCTTGGGATCAATTTCTGCCACTCGCGGAGTTTTCTTACAATAATAGCTACCAGTCAAGCATTCATATGGCTCCGTATGAAGCTTTATATGGGAGACGGTGTCGGTCTCCGGTGGGTTAGTTTGAGCCCGGTGAGGTTAGACTATTGGGTACTGACTTGGTTCAGGATGCTTTAGAGAAGGTTAAAGTAATTCATGAGCGGCTTCGCACGGCACAGTCTAGATAGAAGAGTTATGCCGACAGGAAGGTTCGTGATGTTGTTCACATGGTTGGGGAGAAGGTTCTGGTCAAGATTTTACCCATGAAGGGTGTGTTGAGGTTCGGGAAGAAGGGCAAGTTGAGCCCTCGGTATATTGGGCCTTTTGAGATACTTAAGAAAATTGGAGAAGTGGCTTATGAACTTTCCTTGCCACCCAGTCTATCAGGTGTTCATCCAGTGTTCCATGTATCCATGCTCCGAAAGTATGTCGGGGATCCGTCTCATATTTTGGATTTCAGTACAATTCAGTTGGACGGTAATTTGACTTATGATGTAGAGCCGGTGGCCATTTTAGACCGGCAGGTTCGAAAGTTGAGATCAAAGAACATAGCTTCGGTGAAGGTGCAGTGGTGAGGCTAGCCAGCCGGAGAAGCTACTTGGGAGATTGAGCAGGAGATGCGGAGCAAATATCCACATCTATTTGAGACTATAGGTATGATTCTAAGCTCGTTCGAGGACGAATGTTTGTTTAAGAGGGAGAGAATGTAATGACCCGGCAGGTCATTTTGACTATTGCAATCCCATTCCCCCATTTACTGCTCAAATTGTGAATTACAGTTGTTATTTAGCTTGCCGGGGTAACTGGTTTGGGTTCGGTGAGGTTTCGAAATGATTTAGAGCGCTTAGTTCCAAGGTTTAGAATTTAAGTTGAAAAGGTTGACCGGATGTTAACTTATGTATAATGACCCCGGAGAAATTTTGCTAAGGAAATTAAGGTTTGGTGGTGCCGAGGTAGATTATTTTTGCGACCGCTATGCGGTCGCAGAATCACTCTGTGGACCGCATAATGGTCGCAAAGTGGATCAGGAGAGGGGCAAGATTTGAGGAAAATCTGCGGTGCACTATGCGACCGCAGACCTGTTTTGCGGTGCATTATGCAACCGCAGAACAAATATGTGAGCCGCATAATGATCGCAGACCGGGTCAGTAACGCCCAGCTTTGGAGGCCAAATTATGCGGCCGGTATGCGGACCGCATACCTGTTATGCGATCGCATATGCGACCGTATAACTGCGTCGGAGCTTCCATTCTTTCTAATTTTTGACCTGGCCCAACTTCGATTTATAGCCCTTGAAGCTCATTTTAAGCCAAAATCTAATATTTTAGAGAGAGGTGAGACCATTTTAGAGAGAGAAAGTGAAGACTTAGTCATTCATCCATCAATTCTTGTTCAAGGTTTGAAGATTTCACAAGGATCTTGCTAGGGCTTCAAAGAGGTAAGAATTTATTTCCTCAATTCTTCAATTTCGGGTTTGGAATAAAAATGGGTGATTTATAATATGATTCTTGGGTGTAAGAGTATTATGTATACATACCAGTAAGGTTGTAGAAGGATTGTTAAGTTCAAATGGGTAAGGATTGGGTTGAAACTGGTAGAAATCTTCATAGATTTTAATTGAAGATTTGAGGGTCGAGTTGATGTCGGATTTTGATAAAATTTATATGGTCGGACTCGTGGTTGGATGGGCGTTCATATTCTGTAACTTTTGTCGGGTTCCGAGACATGGGCCCTACAGGCGATTTTTGAGTTAATTTCGGATATTATTGGAAAAATTAGTATTTCCTTATGAAATTAATTACAATAATTTGTATTGACTGATTCGAATTAATTGTGGCTAGATACGAGGCTTTCGGAGGCCAATTCTTGTGGCAAGGGCATATCGGAATAAATAATTACACGGGTTGAGGTAAGTAACAATTATAAATCTGGTCCTGAGGGTATGAAACCCCGGATTTTGCTATCATGTGATTATTTTGTAGGTGGCACACATGCTAGGTGACAGGCGTGTGGGCGTGCACCGGGGAGATTGTGACTTGGTCCTGTAACGACTCGGCCGGTCATTTTGAGAATTTAAGTCCCGTCCGGCGGCATAAGTCCATGAGCAGCTTCGTATTATGTGCCTTGACTTGCGTGCGTGGTTGAATTCAATTATCGGGTGATTCGAAGTGATTTTGGACACTTAGTCCCTAAATGAGAGCTTAAGTCTTAGAATTTGGACCGTAGTCGGAACTATGTGAAGACATATCCGGAATGGAATTCTGTCGACTCTGTTAGCTCCGTTGAGTGATTTTGTGCTTAGGAGCGCGTCCAAAATGTGTTTTGGAGGTCTGTAGTAGATTTAGGCTTGAATTGGCGAAAGTTAGATTTTTGGCGATTTCGGCCGATAGTGGAAATTTTGATATCGAGCTCGGAATGGATTTCCGAAAGTGGTTGTGGGTTCGTAGTGTCATTTGTGACCTATGTGCAAAATTTGAGGTCATTCGGTCGTGGTTTGATAGGTTTCGGCATCGGTTGTAGGAATTTAAAGTTTCAAGTTCTTTAAGTTTGAATTGGAAGGTGATTCGTGATTTTAGCATTAGTTGATATGATTTGAGGGCTCGACTAAGTTCGTATGGTATTTTAGGATTGGTTGGTATGTTTGGTTGAGGTCCCGGGGGGCTCGGGTGAGTTTCGAGAGCTTAACGGATCAAAAGTTGGATTTGTGTTGCTGCTGAAGTCTTCAGGTATCTGTCATTTTTGCACCTGCGGTGGAGAGACCGCAGGTGCGTGATCGCACATGCGGGGAGGCAAGCGTAGAAGCGAAAAAATGGAAGAGTGCCAGGAGTCGCAGGTGCGAGGTGAATTCCGCATCTGCGATGCCCGTAGATGCGTTAGAGTCACGCAGGCGCGGAGGAGATCGCAGAAGCGGGCAATAGTCCGCAGGCGCACACTCGCAGGTGCGTCCCTTTTTCCGCAGAAGTGGACCTAGCCCTCTTAAGTCATTTTTTCACCTGCGAAGGAAATTCCGCAGATGCGACCCAAGGTCCGCAAATACGGAATAACTGGGCAGAAAAGGGGCAGATTCGAGGGTTTAAAGTTTACTTCACAAATTTGATTGAGAGCTCGGTAGAAGGCGAAATTTGGAGAGATTTTCGGAGGAAGTTTTTGGGTAATGATTCTTAACTCCCTTATGGTTATATTCCACTAATCTATTCTAGAATTCATCGTTTAAATTCAGATTTGGGGTGAAAATTTGAGAAAAGTTCTTAGGCCGAATTTTGGGGTTTTGATCGAGATTTTGGTGTCAGATTTTAGTAAATTCAATATGGTTAGACTCGTGAGTGAATGAGCTTTCGTATTTTACGACTTTTACCCGATTCTGAGACGTGGGCCCGTGTCGACCTTTTAGGGCGAATTTCAAAATTTTTGTTAAAGTATTGATTTAATTAATTAGATGAGTCTATTATGATTGTAAATATGATATGTAATTCTTTTTGGCTAGATTTGGGCCATTCAGAGCCGTATCTTCGTGGAAAGGGCATTCTTACGGATTGATTGAGCTTGACTCGAGGTAAGTATCTTGCCTAACCTTGTGTGGGGGAATTACCCCTTAAGATTTGAGTCATCTATGTTCATTGTAGTCTGTGTACGCGAGGTGACGAGTGCGTGCTCGGACTTATTTATAGAAAGTTGGCCTTTTAGGGTTCTTATGTCCTTATATTCACTGTGTATGATATTGTTTTTGATACATTTGAATTCCTATTTTCTAGTTTCACCTCTACATGCTTTGATTAGAGATAATTGCTTTAGGATTCACTCTTACTGTCTATTTGACCCTTATTCGACTTACCCAAAGATTTTACCTCTTCTATCGTCGTGCTATATTTTTCATAACTGTTTATCTTTAATTGAAATCATTATTTTCTCATCCTATAATTGTTTAGTCTTAATTGGAGTTATGATTATCTTCCGCTGCTTATCCTTACTTGAATTGTTGAATTTTCCTCGTAATTGCTCAACCTCAAAAGGAGTTTAGATAACCTATATCTTAGTTGACTTGCCATTATTTGGAACTATTTGACTCGTGTTGGCTTCTTATTGTTGACTTGAATATTATGGAATTGTTGCTACATTTTTGTTTTGTTTTCCCTTGTTAAGCTGTTCTCCTTGTGCCTAGCATTCTTTACTGTGGTTATTCCTTATGAATGAGTTCTACCGTTCTTGTGATTTAAATTCTTGATTTGATTTGCTCGTCGTACCTTGCAATTCTATCATTGTGCTTTTGTACTCGTTGTGGTAATATACGAGATTTCTGTCATGTTATAGTTTTTATCTCTGTTGTTTGCGCTTCATATTTAAATTGGGACTACGGACGTATTCCGGGAGATCCCCCAGCACTGCATATTTAAATTCGGAATATGGACATATTCTGGGAGATCCACCATCACTGCATATTTATTTTGGGACTACGGACGTATTCCGGGAGATCCCCCAGCACTGTATATTTATTTTGGGATTACGAACGTATTCCGGGAGATCCCCCAGCACTGCATATTTAAATTAGGACTACAGACGTATTCCGGGAGATCCCAACACTGCATATTTAAATTGGGACTACGGACATATTCCGGGAGATCCCCTTGTCTTGCATAATTAATTTCGGACTACGGGACGATATCCCGATAGATTTCCCTTGTGGTTATATCTGTATTCGGAGTTGCTAATCTTCCATGCTTAGGTGTCACAGGGTGACTTATACCCGAAGGATATTACTTGAAGAGTTTATATTTGAAAAGTATTTATCTTGAAGGAACTATGTTTGAAGATATTTATTTGAAAGGGTTATACTTGAAAAGTATTTATCTTGAAAGAACTATGTTTGAAGGCTAATTATTTGAAAAGTTTATATTTGAAAGGTTTTATCTTGAAAGAGCTATGTTTGAAAGATATTTATTTGAAGGAAGTATATTTCAAAAATAATTTCTTATTGGAAAGGATTATATTCTAAAGTCCTCAATTTAAAAACTTACGGGTGAAAGTTTACACTTGAAGGATTTGACTAATTTATTGGGGTTGTTGATTGAGACTTGATGTGAAAACTATTGCAGTTGCTGAGTTACTACTTGCCTTTACTGTATTGTGATTTCTGGATTTGGGTTGTGTTTTCGTTCATTCTTCTGTGTCTTATTCTGGTGTTCCGATGTTACTTCCTGTTTTTCCTTCCTTATTGCAGTTGCTCTGTCGTTAGCCATATCGTGGGGTCCTTAGATAGATGTCATGTTCTCTCATCCCTATACTTATGCTTGTTCAGTTTATTAGACCAGTGGGTGTCTTGACTAGTCCTCGTCACTACTTCACCGAGGTTAGTCTTTTTACTTACTGGGCACCGTTGTGGTGTGCTCATGCTACTCTTCTGCACATTTGTTTGTGCAGATCCAGGTAATTGTTCGTTAGCTAGCTGTGTGGACTGTTGTTACGGAGACTCAAGGTAAACCTGCCGCTGCGTTCGCAGGCTTCAAAGTCACCTTCAACTTTTCGTTTTGCACTATTTATTCTTATTTCTGGATAGTTGTATTTAGAAGTTTTCTAGCAAACACTCTATAGAGCTTATGACTTGTACTACCGGTTTTGGGAACTATAAGAGATTCTATTTAAATAATGCAGTTGTTTTAATTATTGTTAGGCTTACTTAGTCCTTAAGACTAGATGCCATCACGATACCCAAACGGAGGGGAAATTGGGTCGTGACAAGTTGGTATCAGGGCCCTAGGTTCATAGGTGCTATGAGTCATAAGCGAGTTTAGTAGAGTCTTGCGGATCGGTACGGAGACGTTTGTACTTATCTTCGAGAGGCTACGGAACTATTAGGACAATTTTACTTCCTTCATTCCTATCATACGAGTTCATTGATCTTGAAGTTTGAAATTTACCATTCCATTCTCTCACAAATGGTGAGGACACGAGGTGCGGTTCCTGATGATGTTATCCCCGGAGTAGATGCCGATATGGTCGAGAGGCAGAGGCCGAAGAGAAGCACGTGCCGCAGCTAGGGAACCTACTAGAGGAGCAGTTGAGGAGCCGCCAGTAGTTCCAGTTGGGGGCAAGAACCGGAGGCGCCTGCTATTACCCCGGACTTCAGGGGGCTTTAGCACAGTTCCTGAGCATGTTTGGTATATTGGCTCAGGCGGGGATATTCCAGTTGCACTAGTTACTTCACAGACCGGGGGAGGAGCCCAGACTCCCGCCGCCCACACTCCAGAGCAGCGAGTTCACGTTGGTCAGGTTCCAGGTGTCATGGTAACACAGGCCGTGGTTCCAGTTTAGCATATGGTCAGAGCAGCAGCATCCGAGGAAGGGCAGCTTAGATTTGCAAGGTTCAAGAGGTATAACCCTCTTGCATTCAGCGGTTTGGCTTCAGAGAGTGCACTGGATTTTCTGGAGGAGTGCAATAACATCCTCCGCACTATTGATATGGTTGAGACGAGTGGGGTTGCTTTCACTACGTTCCAGCTTAAGGGAGCGGCTTATCAGTGGTGGCGGGCATATGAGATGAGTAGCCCAGTCGAGTTAGCTTCACTTACATGGGTTCAGTTTTCATAGATGTTCCTGAGAGAGTTTGTACCTCAGTCCCGTCAAGATGCATGGCGCGCGAAGTTTGAGCAGCTGCGCCAGGGCATTATGTCAGTATAGAGTATGCCATGAGATTCAGTGATTTGGCCAGGCATGCGCCTGTTTTGGTCGCCACAGTTAGAGAGTGTGTCCGTAGATTCATTGAGGGACTCAGGCATGATATTCGGTTCAGTATGGCTCGGGAGTTAGAGTCAGATGTTTCATTTCAGCAGGTGGTAGGGATCACTCGCCGTATAGAGGACATGCAGGGCCATGAGAGAGAGTACAAGCGAGATCAGGAGAGAGAGTACAGGGAGGTGAGGAGGCCTCGTAGACCGTAGAGATCTACTGGTACTTATTTTGGAGGCAGGGTATGACATGGTAGAGGTTTTGTGGGTCAGCCAGTTTGGTTTGCACTTCAAGATTCGCACAGTATTTCAGGTGCTCATGGGTCTCAGAGTACTCGTACCGCACAGTTCCCACAGCCACGTCAACAGAGAGGTTGCTTCGAGTGTGGAGATACCAGCCACAGGGTGAGAGATTGTCCTAGATTCTGAACAGGTATGTCACAGCGGAGTATTCAGGCGAGTAGAGGGCGCCCAAGAGGGGAAGGCCCGGCCCGTTGATGTGTTTCCTATAATAGGCTTGAGGCCACTACGCCAGATGATGTCATACAAGTACGCTTTTTATTTGTTACAAAGGGGCACCATTCGTATTTTGATTCGGTTCTGCTTATCGGGGCGAGTTCCCCTATTTGTTGTCCCACATATGGGTGAGTTCATGACTTAGTATTATGTTTAGGTGTTTACCCATGTTGGGCGACTCTATGAGTGGTAGCCCGTGTCTATCGTTTGTTTCTATTCATTATCGAAAGTTTCGAGACTAGAAGTGAATTCATGTTTTCCATTATTACAGGTTTGATGTGATTCCTGAGTAAATTGGTTACGATTTGTAATTTGATACTCTACCGGGGTGAGGGTTTAGTAAGTGTTGTGATTTTATTGGCAGAATTGAATTAATGAAAGATTTCCATTGGTATGATGTGTATTCGACTTGTGATTCAGAGTTGAGGGTGATACCCTCGCGATTCCAGGTGATTTGATATGTTTGAGTCGGGCTGCGTGCCGCGGTGGAAGTTATATCAAGATGAGATTATTGTGATTTGTTCATATACTTTGATTTTTTCCTATTTAAAATTGATTCATAGTGTGGTACTGTTAGAGAGTTGTGCCTGTCGGGCTTGTTTGATATTTCTCTTATGTATTTCTCTTTACGTATTCAGTCATTCTCGTTATGTGCTTCTTGAGTTTTTGCTTATGGGGTGTGTGCCCGGTGGTGTTAGTTGTGACTTGTTGATTCGGGTGTATAGTTAAGAGGTCTTCGTGTTTTTTTTTTTGCATCGTTGTCAGTGTTGTGGAGGTTAAAACATGGTTCTAACGGATATGACGCTAAATGCCGGTGATGGTTTTGATTTCGGGCAGCTATTGTGATCAGAAATGTTATTATGGGCCTATGTGTGGTGTGTCTTGTTGTGTGGTCGTACCTTATGGGTGTAGGCATGAGTTGTTACAACTGGTTGAGACTGATATCGGTTATGGTTTTAGAATCGTGTCTTTTGAAGACAAATAGAAGGTGAGAATTTTTGACTCTAAGGCTTATCGGTGTTGATAGAAAGGATAAATTACAGTTGGGATGGTTTCATTAGTCTTATGTGGATTGGGGTGACGTGGGGTCCCCGCGGGTGTATGTTGAATATGTGCGTTCGGTGATTGAAGACTTCAAGGCGATTCTTAGCACGTTCGAGGACAAACATTTATTTAAGAGGGGAAGGATGTAACGACCCGGCCGGTCGTTTTGAGAATTTAAGTCCCGTCCGGCGGCACAAGGCCCTGAGCAGCTTCGTATTATGTGCATTGACTTGCGTGCATGGTTGAATTCAATTATCGGGTGATTCGAAGTGAGTTGGGATACTTAGTCCCTAAATGAGAGCTTAAGTCTTAGAATTTGGACCGTAGTCGGAACTATGTGAAGACATATCCGGAATGGAATTTTGTCGACTCTGTTAGCTCCGTTGAGTGATTTTGAGCTTAGGAGCGCATCCGGATTGTGTTTTGGAGGTCTGTAGTAGATTTAGGCTTGAATTGGCAAAAGTTAGATTTTCGGCGATTTTGGTCGATAGTGAAAATTTTGATATCAAGCTCAGAATGGATTTTCGAAAGTGGTTGTGGGTTCGTAGTGTCATTTGTGACCTGTGTGCAAAACTTTAGATCATTCGGATGTGGTTTGATAGGTTTCGACATCGGTTGAAGGAATTTAAAGTTTCAAGTCCTTTAAGTTTGAATTGGAAGGTGATTCGTGATTTTAGCATTAGTTGATGTGATTTGAGGGCTCGACTAAGTTCGTATGGTGTTTTAGGATTGGTTGGTATGTTTGGTTGAGGTCCCGGGGGGCTCGGGTGAGTTTCGAGTGAGTTTTGAGTGCTTAACGGATCAAAAGTTGGATTTGTGTTGCTGCTGAAGTCTTCAGGCATTTGTCATTTTCGCACCTGCGGTGTAGAGACCGCAGGTGCGTGATCGCACATGCGGGGAGGCAAGCGTAGAAGCGGAAAAATGGAAGAGTGCCAGGAGTCGCAGGTGCGAGGTGAATTCCGCATCTGCGATGCCCGCAGATGCTTTAGGGTCACGCAGGCGCGGAGGAAATCGCAGAAGCAGACAATAGTCTGCAGGCGCGCACTCGCAGGTGCGTCCCTTTTTCCGCAGAAGCGGACCCAGCCCTCTTAAGTCGTTTCCGCACCTGCGAAGGAAATTCCGCAGGTGCGGCGTCGCAGGTGCGACCCAAGGTCCGCAGATGCGGAATAACTGGGCAGAAAAGGGGCAGATTCGAGGGTTTGAAGTTCACTTCACAAATTTGATTGAGAGCTCGGTAGAAGGCGGAATTTGGAGAGATTTTCGGAGGAAGTTTTTGGGTAATGATTCTTAACTCCTTATGGTTATATTCCACTAATCTGTTCTAGAATTCATCGTTTAAATTCGGATTTGGGGTTTTGATCGAGATTTTGGTGTCAGATTTTAGTAAATTCGATATGGTTAGACTCGTGAGTGAATGAGCTTTCGTATTTTACGACTTTTACCCGATTTCGAGACGTGGGCCCGTGTCTACTTTTTAGGGCGAATTTCGAATTTTTTTTTAAAGTATTGATTTAATTAATTAGATGAGTCTATTATGATTGTAAATATGATATGTAATTGCTTTTGTCTAGATTTGGGCCATTCAGAGCCAGATATTCGTGGAAATAGCATTCTTACGGATTGATTGAGCTTGACTCGAGGTAAGTATCTTGCCTAACCTTCTTGTGTGGGGGAACTACCCCTTAGGATTTGAGTCATCTATGTTGATTGTAGTCTGTGTACGCGAGGTGACGAGTGCGTGCTCAGACTTATTTGTGAAAAGTTGGCCTTTTAGGGTTCTTATGTCCTTATATTCACTGTGTATGATGTTGTTTTTGATACATTTGAATTCCTATTTGCTAGTTTCACCTCTACATGCTTTGATTAGAGATAATTGCTTTAGGATTCACTCTTACTGTCTATTTGACCCTTATTCGACTTAACCAAAGATTTTACCTCTTCTATCGGCGTGCTATATTTTTCATAACTACTTATCTTTAATTGAAATCATTATTTTCTCATCCTATAATTGTTTAGTCTTAATTGGAGTTATGATTGTCTTCCACTGCTTATCCTTACTTGAATTGTTGAATTTTTTCTCGTAATTGCTCAACCTCAAAAGGAGATTAGATAACCTATATCTTAGTTGACTTGCCATTATTTGAAACTATTTGACTCGTGTTGGCTTCTTATTGTTGACTTGAATATTGTGGAATTATTGCTACATTTTTGTTTTGTTTTCCCTTGTTAAGTTGTTCTCCTTGTGCCTAGCATTCTTTACTGTGGTTATTCCTTGTGAATGAGTTCTACCGTTCTTGTGATTTAAATTCTTGAGTTGATTTGCTCGTCGTACCTTGCATTTCTGTCATTGTTGCTTTTGTACTTGTTGTGGTAATGTACGAGGTTTCTGTCGTGTTATAGTTGTTGTCTCTGTTGTTTGCGTTGCATATTTAAATTGGGACTACAGACGTATTCCGGGAGATCCCTCAGCACTGCATATTTAAATTGGGACTACGGACGTATTCCGGGAGATCCCCCAGCACTACATATTTATTTTGGGACTACGGACGTATTTCGGGAGATCCCCCAGCACTGCATATTTAAATTGGAACTACGGACGTATTTCGGGAGATCTCCTTGTCTTGCATAATTAATTCCGGACTACGGGACGGTATCCCTGTGGTTATATCTCTATTCGGAGCTGCTAATCTTCCATGCTTAGGTGTCACAGGGTGACTTATACTCGAAGGATATTACTTGAAGAGTTTGTATTTGAAAAGTATTTATCTTGAAGAAACTATGTTTGAAGATATTTATTTGAAAGGGTTATACTTGAAAAGTATTTATCTTGAAAGAACTATGTTTGAAGGCTAATTATTTGAAAAGTTTATATTTGAAAGGTTTTATCTTGAAAGAACTATGTTTGAAAGATATTTATTTGAAGGAAGTATATTTCAAAAATAATTTCTTATTGGAAAGGATTATATTCTAAAGACCTCAATTTAAAAACTTACGGGTGAAAGTTTACACTTGAAGGATTTGACTAATTTATTGGGGTTGTTGGCTGAGACCTGATGTGAAAACTATTGCAGTTGCTGAGTTATTACTTGCCTTTACTGTATTGTGATTTCTGGATTTGGGTTGTGTTTTCGTTCATTCTTCTGTGTCTTATTTTGGTGTTCCGTTGTTACTTCCTGTTTTTCCTTCCTTATTGCAATTGCTATGTCGTTAGCCATATCGTGGGGTCCTTAGATAGATGTCATGTTCTCTCATCCCTATACTTATGCTTGTTCAGTTTATTAGACCAGTGGGTGTCTTGACTAGTCCTCGTCACTACTTCACCGAGGTTAGTCTTGATACTTACTGGGCACCGCTGTGGTGTGCTCATGCTACTCTTCTGCATATTGTTTTGTGCAGATCCAGGTAATTGTTCGTTAGCTAGCTGTGTGGACTGTTGTTGCGGAGACTCAAGGTAAACCTGCCGCTGCGTTCGCAGGCTTCGGAGTCACCTTCAACTTTTCATTTTGCATTGTTTATTCTTATTTCTGGACAGTTGTATTTAGAAGTTTTCTAGCAAACACTCTATAAAGCTTATGACTTGTACTACCGGTTTTGGGAACTACAAGAGATTCTATTTAAATAATGTTGTTGTGTTAATTATTATTAGGCTTACCTAGTCCTTACGACTAGGTGCCATCACGATACCCAAACGGAGGGGAAATTGGGTCGTGACAGGTCCATCCCGGGAAACTGTAAATTTGAATAATTTATTGTTAGCTATATGATCTCTATGTGTTGAAAAAATTTGACTATAAATCATATTAGAAATCATGCTTAGGCTATGTTATAGTACTGTTGAGACCCGTAGAGGTCGCGTACTTGTTGAATTATTTGCTAATTGTTGTCCTGTACTCAGTCATGATTTTTCTTGCGTATTATACCTTAGTCTTTATGGATATTTATTGATATACTATGTTATCTTTGTTTGGGCTGATCTTTGTGATTCCTGAGAGCCCGAGAGACTTGAGAGGTTGAGGACTGAGTAAGGCTGAGGGCCTGTCGGTGAGGTAAGGATATTATGGCACGTGAGTTATCCATGCAGGATTTTATAGCATGTGAGTTGTCTGTGCAGCACGTGAGTTGTCCGTGCAGATTATGGCTCTTGGGTTGTAGGTGCCCCTCCGGAGTCTGTACACACCCCCATTGAGTGTGAGTGCTGAGGGCTGAGAGACGAGTGGTTGAGCTGTTGTGATGAGCTGAGTGATTGTTGCCTGAGAGGATGTACTTGCTTTGCATTTGTTGTTGCACTTGGTTGCCATCTGTCATTGTTGTGAAATCTCTGAAATAATTTATATTCGGATTACTTGAAATTGAACTGTATAAATTGATTTGACTTAAACTGCCGGATTTGAAAGTATGTCTATTCTTTGCTGGAACTACTGAAAGTGAACTATGACTATGCAGCTCGTCATTATCTTCAGTTCCTTAGTTATTATTGTTACTTGCTGTGTTGGTTGTACTCATACTACACCCTGCACTTCGTGTGCAGATCCAGGTGTTCCTGAACATAGCGGGTGTTGATCATTTCGCGCAGTTGATTTTCAGGAGATTTTGAGGTAGTTGCCGTGTTCCGCAGACCTTGTCTCTCCTTCTCTATCTCCTTGTTTACTGTATTTAGTCTCAGACTATTATAGACCGTATTTTCTAGACTTGTACTCATATTAGATGCTCATGTACTCAGTGACACCAGGTTTTGGGAGTGTTGTATCGGAAATTGCTAGATTTATTTTTGGTATTGTATTAAACGTTATGTTTTTAAATTTAAAGGAAATCGTAGGTTATTGATGTTGTTGGCTAGCCTAGTACTGAGATAGGCGCCATCACGACAGGTTAAGATTTTTGGGTCATGACACTAGGAATATGTTTTCTTTTCCTTCTATTTTCTTACGGAAATTCCGTTCGAAATATGTTTAGGCATTCATTCTTTTTATAGGTAATAACTTAGAATTTTAAGGGATAGTGAGATGTTTATACTTAAGAAATATTTTAATTATTAAATGTATTTTTTAAATATTAATGGTTTGAGATGTGATTTATGTCAAGTACTACCAGTAGTTCCAAAATCGACAAAAGCAGAGAATGTAAAAGCTAGCTTGCCAAAGTTATACTCCTCGCCTTAAATGAAACAAATTCAACTGACAAGAAATATAAAATAAGAACAAATCCAATATTTAGTGTCTTCTTGCTTTGTGTCAGAAACAAAGAAGAGCATCCAATAAAAGATGATTTGGTTGTTTCTAAACACTTGGTTATCAATCTCAATGGTAATAATATTGCATTTAATAATAAAAATATTTCTATCATTAGATTAAAACGCAATTTGTACAAATCGCATGATAGAATTAAAAAGATATCTTAGCTAGCAGAAATGAATACGTTCATTAACTGAATAAAAGTTTGTTTGCAAAATTTTATAGTTAAAACGAAATATTTTTCTATTTTTGACTCAACAGAAAATGATACCAATAATTATTACCAAGAACAATACTTAAATACTTTAATACCAAATGGCCTTCTACCATACATGTTTGTTGTCAAGTTTATTATTTCTTACGTATGTTAGTGTCACTGTTTATATAATAGACTAAGTTAAAATTGATATTCCATTGTATATAGGTTGATTTTGAAGAAAAATATGCATGGCATGCTACTTAAAAACTTAGATACGCCGAATAGCTTATGTAATAGCACATAGATGGTATATAGAAGTTTTGACAATAACGTCATACATGCAAAAATTATGATACTGGTCAATGTATTTCTAAGTATATTTGTCACGACCCAAAATCTCACCACAGGCGTCGTGATGGCACCTAGTCTCTAAGACTAGGTAAGCCGATTTCTATTACATTTTGAAGCCATTTTTAAAAAAAAAAAATCTAACAGCGGAAATAATTACAACACACAACCTCCCAATACTGGTAGTACTGAGTCACGAACTTTAACTGAATACATGGAATGATCACGAGGACCGAATATACAATACTGTTTGATTACAAATTAACAGTACAATAAAATGAAAAGACCCTAATGGACTGCGACAGCCAAGCAGCTCTACCTTAAATCCTTATGATCTCGCTTTAACTCTGCTCAAGTCCGATATCTTCAATTCCTGGCTCTGCACAAAAATGTGCAGAAGTGTAGAGTGAGCACACCACAGCGGTGCTCAGTAAGTATCAAGACTAACCTCAATGGAGTAGAGACGAGGTACAATCAAGACACTCACTAGTCTAATAACCTGTGCAATATAATATACAAAATAATAGGAAACAAATAATAATAAAGGCAAGATAAAACAACCGGTGATATGCACAACAGACAACAAGAATACTATTAATATCACTCAATAATTAATAAACACAATTACACCCAATTAAATCAAGCCCTTCAAATAAATGTCTTTCACATAGTTCTTCCAGATAACTCTCTTTCAAATATAATTCTCTCAAATAATTATTTTTCAAATATAATTCTTTCAATAAATCTTTTCAAATACAATTTCCTCAAATAAATATCTTTCAAAATACAATTCTTTTATATGATACTTTATAAGTAAAAATCCTTTCAAATAAATATTTTGAATATAATTCTTTCAATTAAAAATTCACCATGTGACACCTCATTTCAAAATCATCAAAATACGGGTCTCGGCCCATTTTCATATTTTTCGTAAATACGGGTCTCAGCCCATTTTCATATTTCCACGGCACCTCGTGCCCATAATTAAATCATCATATTTGCCCGGCACCTCGTGCCCTCATTTCATATCACAACTGCACGGACAATTCACGTGTGAAATATCATTATCATTTCATCACAGCACCTCGTGCCCACATTTTATATCACAATTGCACGGACAATTCACGTGCCAATATCCCCATTTCATATCACAATTCACGGCACCTCGTGCCCACATTTCATTTTATAAACCGCCTGGCAATAGCCACAGGCTCCCAATTTCTACAAAATCAGATTATTATCAATTTACTAACAACAAGACAAGTTGCACAAGGTATAAAAATAAACACAAAAAAATCACAACATCACATGAAAATTTTCAACACCACAACCCCACATCATCACATATCATCCCTGACAATAGCCACCCTTATCGCTCTTATTGCCACCCTTATCGCTCCTATAGCCACCCTTATCGCTCCGCCCAGACAATATCAATAGCCACCCTTATCGCTCCTATTGCCACCCTTATCGCTCCTATAGCCACCCTTATCGCTCCGCCCAGACAATATCAATAGCCAACAAACACAACAGTGAAATGCCACCCTTATCTCCCCAAAATAACAACTCACACAACACAACAATTTACACAGAAAATTATCACAACAACATAACAAAAATTAATCATAACATAATTTGCCCAATGGCCACAACCAAATTTCAAAGCTACAACCAAGTCAATTAATTTCACAGCAAATAGCCAAATGCTCCACACAATGTGTATAACACCCAAAAACAATCAATAGAGATAGAAATTATTCAACATAAAGCAAAGTCTTCATAAAAGATCAAATTTTCAATAATTATATAAACACCTCTTCTTAAGCTCATTTAATTAATTATTTGCAAAGGAAAAAATCCAAAATGAAATTAAATTCCAATAATTATCAAGCCAGCAAATTCACAAAATTTCATAAATAATCAAATAACAATCACATCACATTGTCATATAACAACAGAGTCAACAACAAGGGTTTAGGCACGACAAGTAGATGATAAAATATATACCAACAATTATCCAATTTACTACACAATATGCTCAAGACTTTAACTCAATAAAATTTGCACATATAAACCAAGTACGTACTCGTCACCTCGCGTACATGGTTTTCAATTACCCAAGTTGCACATAAGACTCAATGCCTAAGGGGAATTTCCCCCACTCGAGGTTAAGCAAGACACTTACCTTTTTGAAGTTAGGCCGATATTCCAAAATAGTCTTCTTGCTTGAATTGACCTCCGGACAGCTAAAATCTATCCAAATAAATTGTGTAACTTCATTAAAATTCATCGGAAACAATTCCGGATAATAATACGTCGACTTAAAATTTTATTCCAAAAAGTCAATAAAAGTCAACGCGGGACCCGTCTCTTGGAACCCGACATAATTTTCATGAAATCCGAACACCCATTCCGATACGAGTTCAACCATACCAATTTTATCGAATTTCAATAACATCTCGACCTCCAAATCTTAAATTTAAATCAAGAGGGTTTTCTAAATTTTTCAACCCAATTCACTAATTTAGTGAAAAAAACAACAATAGATTCATGTAATTTAACCAGAATCAATTTAGGAATTCTTACCCCAATGTTTTCCTTGAAAACTCTCGAAAAATCGCCTCACCCGAGCTTCTTGGGTCCAAAAATGGAAGAATGACACGAATTTGGACTTTATTCTGCTTCCCATGGGTTTGTTCTTCGCGTTCGCGAAGAACAAATTCTTCAAAAGTCATTTTCAAACTCTTCTTAGACAGCCTTTAGTATAATGGTCATAACTTTTTGTACAAAACTCCATATAATGAATGGTTTGACTTTCTGAAAACTAGACTCCAAGGACTATAATTATAGTGTAGCAACAGAGATTTCCAAACTCTTCCCGAACAGCTTATAGTGTATCCACCATAACATTTTGTACACAACTCCAAATGACAAATGGTTTACATTTATAGACACAAAGGACTACAACTTTCATTTTTGGATCATCTCCAAATTTCTTATAGATTGCGAGATATGAGCCTCTAAAGTCAGACGGCGAACAATAAAATTCCCTTCTTCGCGAACGCGAGAACCTCTTCGCGAACGCAAAGAACAAAGTCCTAACAGCAAAATCCTTCTTCGCGAACACGAGAGGCTCCTCGCGAATGCGAAGAACAACACCAGAACCAGCAACCAGCAGCATCAAAACACCCAAACTTGGTCCGGAACCACCCCGAATCAAACCCGAGGCCCCCGGGACCCCGTCCAATCGTACCAACCAGTCCCAATACATAACACGAACCTGCCCGAAGCCTCAAATCACATCAAACAACATCAAAGCCACGAATCATACCCCAATTCAAGCCTAATAAATTTTGAAATTTCAAATTCTATATCTTGTGCTGAAACACATCAAATCAATCTGGAATGACTTCAAATTTTGCACAGAAGTCATAGTTGACATAACGAAGCTATTCAAATTTCCAGAATTGGATTTCGGCCCCGATATCAAAAAGTCAACCCCCCGGTCAAACTTTCCAAAAATTCATTTTCGCCATTTCAAGCCAAATTCCTCTACGGACCTCCAAATAATTTTCCGGACACGCTCCTAAGTCCATAATCACCATATTGAGCTATTGACATCATCAAAATTCCATTCCGGAGTCGTCTTCATATAGTTCCGACTACGGTAAAAAATCTAAGACTTAAGCTTCTGTTTTGGGGACCAAGTGTCCCAAATCACTCCAAATCATCCGGTAACTGAATTCAACTACGCACGTAAGTCAATACACATAATAAGAAGCTGCTCAGGGCCTTATGCCGCCAGGCGGGGCTTAATTTCTTAAAACGACAAATCAGATCGTTACAATATTCTTATTCCTGAATTAAACTTTCATCTTCCGAAACTAAGGAATATCCTTTTAAATTTGTGTGAAAATAATTGTTAGTATGTTTATGTTTTACAGATATAATAATTAAAGCACAAGGACAAACATCCTAAATATTAGACTATTTTATATTTTGCAATTATAATAAATAAAGTACAAGGACAAACATCCTAAATATTAGACTATATTTATCGCAATATGTTTTCTTACACAAACAACTATATGTTGCACTTTCAAGAGGGATATCAATATCGACAACAAGTATGAAACCTAATGCAGAGCAACCAAGCATTAGGAGGAAACATACACAAAAACATATTGTCCACAAAGAAGTGTTCATTAAGATACCATCACATTAAATATTTTTAAACTATAATACATAATTATCCAACTAACATGACAAAATTGATCATTAGTGTAAGTTTTGATGATGTCTTTTTATTTTAAATTTATGTATTATGCTAATGTAATAATACTTTTTGGCATTTAGACGATTGTTGTATTATTATACATAAAATTTTTCTCATTAATTAAATTGTATTATTCCTTCATTTAAATAAATATTTAAATCATCACGTGTCATTATTAACGTGCAACGCACGTTTATAGATACTAGTTATATTAAAATCACGAAGGCCCTTAGCGAAATGTCGTTCACCTTTTTTACCCTTTTAAAATGGAGTTCACGCTGGACAATATAGTAATTTAAATATTTTCCTAATATGTAGAAATTTCAAATAAAATAAAATATTATTTATTAAATCTTTCCTTATTTGAAATATTAAGACTCATAACTAAAATTTTGGTTATGAAATCTTTCTTTTTAAAATTAGCAGAAAGTTTAATATTTAGAATTTCAAAATAAATATAGTCTGGGAGAACTAGGAATATGTTTTCTTTTCTGTCACGACCCCAAATTCCCTCCGTAGGATGTCGTGATGGCACCTAATCTCTAAGACTAGGTAAGCCTATCAATGCGGAATAATAATAAATATCTGAAATAAATAAACTACAATTCAAACAATTTCAACTCCCAAAAATCGGTAGAAATAAGTCACAAGCTTCTAAGAATTTATTCTCAATGTCTCTAAATGTCAAAGTCTAAATAAAATATAAGGAAGCAACATAAAATGATAGAAGGGGACTCCGGAGTCTGCGGACGCTGACAGATATACCTCGAAGTCTCCGTGCGCAGGTAACTCACTGACGTCTAGGCTGGTAAAAATATACCTAGATCTGTACAAAAAGATGTGCAGAAGTGTAGTATGAGTACACCACAGCAGTACCCAGTAAGTGCCAAGCCTAACCTCGGTAGAGTAGTGACGAGGTCAGGTGAGGCCCTACTGGAAAATAATAATGGCATGGTAAAATATTTATCAATGTAGTAAAATAAAATGACATTGAAAATGAATCAAATAGTATGTCACATTTAATGACACCAAATAATTGCAAATAATATCTCGTGGAATCAAAACAGAATTTCCTTCAACTTTATGAAAATCACAACAATTAATCGAAAGCAACTATGGCCATAAATCAATATCAACAAGGGCACTACTGAGGTACCGCCTCATAGTCCCAAATTATAAATAATTTCACAATATCTCATTTCTTTATATCACAGCGGGAGCCTTCACAATTTATTTGAAGAAAACATTTTGAGAAAACGACCTGAACACTTGGTTCCTTAAGTTGGCCTTAAAGTGCTAAGTTTGACTTCGGTCAACATTTTGAGAAACCAACCTCGGAATAGAATTTTGATGATTCCAACAGCTCCGTATGGTGATTTTGGACTTAGGAGCGTGTTCGGAATTTTATTTGGAAGTCCGTAGTTAAATTAGGCTTGAAATGGCTAAAAATAAGAATTTAAATTTGGAAGTTTGACCGATGAGTTGACTTTTTGATACCGGAGTCGGAATCCAGTTCCGAAAATTTTTATAGCTCCGTTATGTAATTTATGACTTGTGTGTAAAAATTTGAGGTCAATCGGAGTTGATTTGATAGGTTCCGACATCGAATGTAGAAGTTGAAAACTCTTAGTTTTATTAAGCTTGAATTGGGGTATGATTCATGGTTTTAGCGTTGTTTGATGTGATTTAGAGGTTCGACTAAATTCGTATGATGTTTTAGGACTTGTTGGTATATTTGGTAGAGGTCCCGAGGGCCTCGGGTGAGTTTCGGATGGTTAACGGATCAAAAGTTGGACTTAAAAAGCTGCTGCAATTTTCCCTTCTGCTGTATATTCTGGGCTATGATCGAGCCCCAGATCGAACCCAGATATCGAGCCTATGATCGAGTCCTGAGTCGAAGTCAGGGACGAGGCTCAGTATTGAAGCTACGATCGAAGGCAAGGCTCGAGGGCCAGGATCAAGACCCAAGATCGAACTTGATCGAGGCCATGACCATGTCCCAGGCTCGAGGCCTGATCGAGGCCATGACCAGCTCCCATGATCGAGCTCCCAAGATCGAGCTCCCAATATCGAGCTCCCAGAGATCGAGCTCCCGAGATCGAGCTGTGAGACCCCAGGTGTTTCTCTCTTCTCTTACGTAATATACGTAATGTGGCGTGGTTATATTAGGTATATATGATTGGGTATAGCACATTGGGAGAATAAGACTGAAAATGTGTGGTAATATCAAGGAACTAAACTAAAGCTTTAAGTCAAAGGAATCCCTTAAACAAAGGTTCATGGTTAAAGAAATGGCTCGGGTAGCACCCCGCGCGTTCGGAAGGTTTAAGTTAACTTGATGTGTTATGAGGTATTATAATATCACACTGGTCACATGTTAAGTTTTGGAGTCAAGCAAGTTGTGAAATAAAGGTCGGCAAAAGTTATCGTAAATTTCTCTAATAAATTTTCTAAACTTTGGGTCAAATGTATCAGATCATTTCTCCCAATATATAAAGAGTTATGGGACCCACAACCTACCAAATCGAAGGTCTACGAGTCTAGTTTGCAACCAAAGAAATCTCACATCAAACCGATATTGGAGTACAACGTTATGACTATTTTACCGCGGACTGTCCGGGTTGAAATCGGGTCGCGAACCGGGTCGGGTCAAACAAGTGGTATAAGTCGGAAAATCCGACTTTTAAGACCCCAAAACATTTCATCTTCATCCCAAAACAGTGAAAAATCTGAAGAGAGGGTTTCATGGTGTTCTTGAGTGATTAAGGTGCGTTTTTAACGATTTCTATCGTTAAAGTTTGCCCCCACGCCTAGAAGCACAATCTCTACACTTTGCAATCGTTTTCCCCTTCTATTAGCTGTGTTTGGAACTATTTTTGGAAGATAGGAAATTGTTGTTCTTTCTTGTTCTTCAGGATTTATATTTGGTTTGCCAAGGTAATCATCTTGGGACTCTTTTATGATCGTTTTTACAAAGTTCTACGGGCGTTTAGTCAAGTTAGGGTCATATGGCAAATCTGCCGATTTAAACTTATTTATGAACTGTTTATAGGTGCGTATAAGCTGCATATATATAGTGGTTTGGAAGCTTAGGACATAAGGAACAACTTTCGTGAAGGAACTATAGGCATTCGGACGTTCGTTGGAGAGGTATGTTAAGGCTAAGCTTCGTCCTTCCTTTTAGCATGAATTTTGGGAAATTCCTAAGACGCCAAATGTGATATTTTACTATTCTGTTGCTAGAAAGACCTTCTGTGAAAGGCATTGGTATCGTAGCTGAAGTATTTTCATGATGCTATTAGGTTTATATTCCACTCATTCGGTTAAAAAGGGTATTCAACATCTATATATGTCATTTTGTCGGCTTTCTTAAATATATGTCCATATATATGAATTCTTATTCGTCTTTGGGTTGTGTGACTTAAAAATAAAGGCATTTAGTATTTGCGATCAGTCCTTCTTCCTTGTTAAAGTGTATTTTAAAATCTCTAAAGTGACACATCCATTTCAAAATTTTTAAATATAATGTTTTATGTTTAAACTACTAAAACATTTGATTTTTTTTGAAATACTTTCTTTTACTAATTATCAAGAAATCAGGTATAAGGACTAAGTGAAGCACCTTAAGCTTTTTATGAACATATTCAGAGTTAAGTTATCTTTCTAAAAGTCGAGTTAAGCTTTAAAACTTATTAAAAAAATATGAGGTTCCACGAGACATTTGTATGCGATACGAAGGTGATTATGAGATTATGAGAATAAGAGTACCAATGAGCCAAGGTTGGCTAAGTTCTTGTTATGGCCTATTATGTGCATTCAAAGTTCATATCATACATGACATATTATGTATGGACTTCGAGCTATAATCGGAGGTAAGGGGCCTATTTGCCCGAAAGACTATATATATTGTACAGATGGCCACAGGTTGGCAATATGATACCGGTTAGCTACCGGGAGAGACCGCCATTGCTAGCATTTGGTTGGGTATGTCATGAATTTACATCAATATATATGTATTCACGACATACGATAACACGAGCATACCATGCATATTTTATTACTATGAGGTCGGATGTCGGCCATGGAGGCTATCAGAGTTTCAGTGTCAGGTGGTATCTTTATTACCTTTTTACATCAACTATGTATGATTCTACTTTCTACCTTACATACCAGTACATTTTTATTCGTACTGATGTCCCGTTACCTGGGGACACTGCATTTTTGTTTCGTGCGTGCAGGTCCAGGTAGGGACTCTGATCGACCCCTCCGCTAGGATTTCGGGGTTCAGCTGTGAGTTAGTAAGCTCCACCTCTTCCTGGAGCTTTCATAGGATGGTTACTTTTGTTGTACAGTTTGGGTATAGTTGGGGCCTTATCCCGACAGTGCTTATGACACTCTTAGAGACTATTGTGGACACAATATTCTTGGTTTCTTTTTGCTGCTTTCAGTCTCCAGCCCATAGGCTTGGCATGTATATATAGGTGTGTAGGCATGTATGTCTTCAGTCGCGGCCTCGTCAGCCAGCTAGTATTTTATTATTTTGGCTTGTCTACCTATGTTTATATGGCTTATTGTTATTCATGTCATAACCTTACGGTCCAGGCTTAGTATTTCAGATGTTGTGCTGCCCGATCTGTTGGGCCCCCAGTCTAGTTAGCTAGTATGTTTAGTGGCTAACTCGATCGAATACAGTATCGAGTGCCAGTCGTGCCTCCCCTAGTTTGGGGCATGACAAACTTGGTATCAGAGCAGGTCGTATCCCAAGGAGTCCACAAGCCGTGTCTAGTAGAGTCTTGCTTATGGGTGTGTTGTGCACCACATTTATAATCAGGAGGCTATGAGGCATTTAGGAATGGTTACATTTCTTTCAATTAATAGATCGTGCTATAGAGCGAAGTTATAAGAACATATGAAATCTAAATCGTGCTTTATGTTTCCTATCTAACAGGCTACCTATGCTCAGGAGATGGCACAGCGAGAGATAGGTATGGATCTGGGAGAAGGTACCAGTCGTTCCCCACCGGGTCAGAGGGATAGATTTCCCTTAGAGGCTCACAGTGAGTCTCCAGTACCCCTAGTTTCAGCTTCCCCAGCACTTGTTGGAGCCCAGGGAGATGCAGTACCCCCAGCCTCACCAGTTCCATTGGTACCTGAGGCAGCTAGAGACACAGGACCTCCAACACCTATTGTTCCCCCATCAGAGACTGGGGAGCAGGGGATGAGGGAGGTTGTCCAGTTGCTGACTAGGATAGTTTCTATTCATGAGCGACAGCTAGAGTCAGGAGCAGATGCCCGGAGAGATCAGATAGGAAGCTCGACGGTACGAGAGATTCTTCACTTGGCCCCTCCATTATTTACAGGATCCAGTTCCACTGAGGATCCCCAGGACTTTATAGACCATATGTATAGAGTATTGAGGGTGATGCATGCCTCCGTCACCGAGGCTGTGGAGTTGGCTTCTTTTCGACTACGTGATGTAGCCGTCCTATGGTATGAGGCATGGGAGAGATCTAGAGGACTTGATGCTCCGCCAGCAGAGTGGGAGGACTTCTCTGAGGCTTTTTTAGCCCATTATTTTCCACGGGGTTCGGGAGGCCCGTCTTGACCAGTTTCTTAGCCTAAAGCAAGGGGATATGAGTGTGAGGGATTATAGCCATAAGTTTAATTCTTTGGCAAGGTATGCACCAGATATAGTACGTACCATGAGGGCTAGAGTTCATCATTATGTGGATGGTTTGGGGGATCATCTGATTAGAGACTGTAGGGTTGCATCCCTATCGGATGATGTAGATATTTCCCGCATACAGGCTTTCGCTCAAACTACAGAGGACCTTTCCCGTCGGATTCGTGATACTCGCAGGGATAGGGAGCAGAGTAAGAGGGCTCATACTATGGGGTCTTATAGGGAGCCACGAGTTGATTTTAGGCCCCCACTCCATCGATATCCACCTCGGTCAGCAGGTAGTTTCCCACCACAGATGCAGGGCCAGCGGTTTGATCGTTATATTCATTCAGGACGGGGGCAGAGCTCAGGCCAACCTGAGGGCCGTCGACAGGAATGTTCTGCACAGATGAGACAGCTTACTCCTCCATGTACTCAGTGCGGTAAGCTGCACACCGGGCAATGTAGATAGGGTTCGAGTGCATGTTTTCATTGTGGGCAGACAGGACATTATATTAGCCGGTGCCCGGGGTTAGGCAGAGGTACACCAGCTCAGCCTTCAGGATTCACAGCAGCCTCTTCGCCCTCAGTCCGTGCTCCCCGACCAGGTCCACAGTCTACTCAGGGCCGTGGTAGGGGGAGAGGTGGAGGAGACACCTCAGGTTCTAGTGGTGGCCAGAACCGCTTTTATGCACTCACAGGTCGACAGGATTCAGAGGCATCCCCAGATGTTGTCACAGGTATATTGACAATACATTCTCATGCCATTTATGCATTGATGGATCCCGGCTCTACATTTTCATATATTACTCCATTTATTGCTGGTAAGCTTGACATGAGATCTGAGTTGTTGCCACAGCCAGTTGAGGTGTCTACTCAAGTTGGCGACTCTATTGTAGCTAATCATGTCTATCGAGATTGTACAGTGTTAATTAATGACCGTCCAACCTCTATTGATTTAGTTGAATTGGTTATGCTAGACTTCGATGTCATTATGGGTATGGATTGGTTGGCAGCTTGTTATGCTAATATTGATTGTCGTGCAAAGTTGGTCCGATTTCATTTTCCTGTGAGCCTATCCTTGAATGGAAAGGTAATGCAGCCACGCCCAAGGGTAAGTTTATTTCATACCTTAGGACTCGGAGGTTTATTGCTAAAGGTTGTATATACCATCTGGTTCATGTTAGGGATATAGATAAGGAGCCAGCGACTCTTCAGTCGGTTCCTATTGTGAATGAATTCCCGATGGTATTCCCTGACGAGCTTCCAGGAATTCCCCCCGAAAGAGAAATCGATTTCGCTATAGATTTGCTTTCTGATGCGCAGCCTATATCCATTCCTCCCTACAGAATGGCTCCTGCAGAGCTAAGGGAATTGAAGGAACAACTGAAGGACTTGCTCGATAAAGGCTTTATTAGGCCAAGTACATCCCCATGGGGTGCTCCGGTGCTCTTTGTTCGAAAGAAAGATGGGTCCTTGCGGATGTGCATTGACTACAGGCAACTAAATAAAGTCACTATCAAGAATAAGTATCCTCTTCCACGGATTGATGACTTGTTCGACCAGTTACAAGGTGCCAAATGCTTTTCGAAGATCGACTTGCAATCCGGTTATCATCAGCTACGAGTCAGGGATATTGATATCCCAAAAAACAGCATTTAGGATGAGGTATGGCCATTTTGAATTCCTTGTCATGTCTTTCGGGCTTACAAATGCCCCAGCAGCCTTTATGGATCTTATGAACCGGGTATTCAAACCATTCTTGGATGAATTTGTGATTGTGTTTATTGACGATATCCTGATATATTCATGATCGGAAGCCGAGCATGCGGACCACTTGCGAGCTGTATTGCAGACTCTCCAGGACTACAGGTTATATGCTAAATTCTCTAAATGTAAATTGTGGCTAACTTCTGTAGCTTTTCTTGGTCATGTTATTACCGGCGATGGTATCAAGGTTGATGGCCAAAAGATTGAAGCTGTGATGACTTGGCCGAGGCCCTTGAATCCGACAAAGGTTCGTAGCTTTTTAGGCTTGGCAGGGTATTACCGAAGGTTTGTGGAGGGATTTTCCTCTATCTCTGCACCATTGACGAAACTGACACATAAGGGAGCTAAGTTTCAGTGGACTGAGGCATGTGAACAAAGTTTTCAGGAACTAAAGAAAAGGCTTACTACGGTACATGTCTTGACTCTTCCGGATGGCACCGAGGGTTATGTTGTATATTGTGATGCCTCGAGAATTGGCCTAGGTTGTGTTCTTATGCAGCATGGTAAGGTTATCGCGTACGCCTCCAGGCAGTTGTGAAAACATGAACAGAACTATCCTACGCATGATCTTGAGTTAGCCGCAGTTGTATTTGCCCTAAAGATTTGGCGGCATTATCTATATGGGGTTCATATTGATGTTTTCACCGACCACCAGAGCCTTCAGTATTTATTTAAACAGAGGGAGTTGAACCTACGACAAAGAAGATGGCTAGAATTACTAAAGGACTATGATGTTGATATTTTATATCATCCCGGCAAAGCTAATATTGTTGCTGATGCCCTTAGCCGGAAGTCCATGGGCAGTCTAAGCCATGTTGAAGCTGATAAGGTCAAGATGACCAAATATCTATGCCAGCTAGCTAGTTTGCAGGTGCGTTTGGTAGATACAGAGGGTGGACGCATTCTCGTTCAGAATACGGCAAAATCTTCTTTTGTTACTGAAGTGAAAGAGCGACAACACGAGGATCCTGAGCTTATAAAACTGAGGGAAAGTATTCCACAGCAGCGACAACCTTTATTTGAGCTAACTAGAGATGGAGTCCTTAGATACCAGGGCCGCTTATGTGTATCGTCAGTAGGAGAGCTCCGTGCCAAGATTCTTTCGGAGGCCCATTATTCTAGATATGCAGTTCATCCCGGAGCGACAAAGATATATCGGGACCTTCGACAGATCTATTGGTGGAATGGAATGAAAAACGATATCGCGGAGATGGTAGCCCAATGTCCCAACTGCCAGCAAGTTAAAGCCGAACATCAGAGGCCTGGAGGCCTAACTCAGTGTATTGAGCTTCCATTATGGAAATGGGACATGATAAATATGGACTTCATCACTGGTTTGCCTCGCACTCCACGGAGGTATGATTCTATTTGGGAAATTATTGATAGGCTTACAAAATTTGCTCATTTCCTACCAGTCAGGACGACATATTCAGCCGAGGATTATGCCAAGCTTTACATTCGAGAGATTGTTCGCCTTCACGGAGTGCCATTATCTATTATCTCTGATCGAGGGGCTCAATTTACAGCATATTTTTGGAAATCTTTTCAGAAGGGTCTAGGCACGCAGGTAAATCTTAGCACCGCTTTTCATCCGCAAACTGATGGACAGGCAGAGCATTCTATTCAGACAGTTGAGGATATGTTACGTTCCTGCATGCTAGATTTTAAAGGAAGTTGGGATGATCATCTACCTCTTATTGAGTTCGCTTATAATAACAGCTTCCAAGCTAGTATTCAGATGGCTCCTTACGAAGCACTATACGGGCGGAAGTGTAGGTCGCCGATTGGTTGGTTCAGAAGCAGAGTTGCTAGGTCCTAACTTAGTCCAGCAAGCAATGGAAAAGGTAAAACTTATTAGAGACCGGCTGCGTACAGCACAAAGTCGGCAAAAGTCTTATGCAGATGTTCGACGACGAGACTTAGAGTTTGATGTAGAAGATTGGGTTTTCCTGAAAGTATCGCCTATGAAGGGCGTCATGTGATTTGGAAAGAAGGGGAAGCTCAGCCCCAGGTATGTTGGACCGTATAAGATTATTCGGAGGATTGGTAGGGTGGCGTACGAGCTTGATTTGCCTTTAGAATTGGAAGCAGTCCATCCTGTGTTTCATGTATCTATGTTGCGAAAGTGCATTGGAGATCCTTCACGTATTACGCCCATTGAGGATATTCACATTGCTGAAGACTTATCTTATGCAGAGGTACCAGTAGTTATTTTAGATCGGCAGGTAAGGAAGCTTCGAACTAAAGAAGTGGCTTCCGTGAAAGTGTTATGGCGAAATAACAACATCGAGGAAATGACCTGGGAAGCTGAGGAGGAAATGAGGAAGAAGTACCCCCACCTATTTACGACTTAAGGTGAGTCGCATTTAAATAATTGCCAATTATTTCTTTACAGCAACTTAATTGGATTTTAAATGACTTGAAAATGCAATTTAAATTTCTTATTGCGAGATAGCTATACGAAGCCTAGTAGTTGGAATCTTCAGAATTTGATTTATGCTTTGCAAATGTAACAAATATAGCCTCGCAAATAACGTATTAGCGGACAAGAAATGAAACCAAAGAATTGACTTGACCCATTCGCGGACGAATGTTCTTAAGGGGGGGAGACTGTGAGACCCCAGGTGTTTCTCTCTTCTCTTACATAATATACGTAACGTGGCATGGTTATATTAGGTATATATGATTGGGTATAGCACATTGGGAGAATAAGACTGAAAATGTGTGGTAATATCAAGGAACTAAACTAAAGCTTTAAGTCAAAGGAATCCCTTAAACAAAGGTTCATGGTTAAAGAAATGGCTCGGGTAGCACCCCGCGCGTTCGGAAGGTTTAAGTTAACTTGCACTTGTAGGATAAGACTAAGAGTGAATAATATGATAAGAATAATGTGTTATGAGGTATTATAATATCACACTAGTCACATGTTAAGTTTTGGAGTCAAGCAAGTTGCGAAATAAAGGTCGGCAAAAGTTATCGTAAATTTCTCTAATAAATTTTCTAAACTTTGGGTCCAATGTATCAGATCATTTCTCCCAATATATAAAGGGTTATGGTACCCACAACCTAACAAATCGAAGTTCTACGAGTCTAGTTTGCAATCAAAGAAATCTCACATCAAACCGACATTGGAGTAAAACGTTATGACTGTTTTACCGCGGACTATCTGGGCTGAAATCGGGTCGCGAACCGGGTCGGGTCAAACAAGTGGTATAAGTCGGAAAATCCGACTTTTAAGACCCCAAAACATTTCATCTTCATCCCAAAACAGTGAGAAAGCTTAAGAGAGGGTTTCATGGTGTTCTTGAGTGATTAAGGTGCGTTTTTAACGATTTCTATCGTTAAAGTTTGCCCCCGTGCCTAGAAGCGCAATCTCTACACTTTGCAATCATTTTCCCCTTCTATTAGCTGTGTTTGGAGCTATTTTTGGAAGATAGGAAATTGTTGTTCTTTCTTGTTCTTCAAGATTTATATTTGGTTTGCCAAGGTAATCATCTTGGGACTCTTTTATGATCGTTTTTACAAAGTTCTACGGGCGTTTAGTCAAGTTAAGGTCATATGGCAAATCTGCCGATTTAAACTCATTTATGAACTGTTTATAGGTGCGTATAAGCTACATATATATAGTCGTTTCGAAGCTTAGGACGTAAGGAACAACTTTCGTGAAGGAACTACAGGCATTCGGACGTTCGTTGGAGAGGTATGTTAAGGCTAAGCTTCGTCCTTCCTTTTAGCACGAATTTTGGGAAATTCCTAAGACGCCAAATGTGATATTTTACTATTCTGTTGCTAGAAAGACCTTCTTTGAAAGGAATTGGTATCGTAGCTGAAGTATTTTCATGATACTATTAGGTTGATATTCCACTCATTCGGTTAAAAAGGGTATTCAACATCTATATATGTCATTTTGTCGGCTTTCTTAAATATATGTCCATATATATGAATTCTTATTCGTCTTTGGGTTGTGTGACTTAAAAATAAAGGCATTTAGTATTTGCGATCAGTCCTTCTTCCTTGTTAAAGTGTATTTTAAAATCTCTAAAGTGACACGTCGATTTCAAAATTTTCAAATATAATTTTTATGTTTAAACTACTAAAACATTTGATTTTTTTGAAATACTTTCTTTTACTAATTATCAAGAAATCAGGTATAAGGACTAAGTGAAGCACCTTAAGCTTTTTATGAACATATTCAGAGTTAAGTTATCTTTTTAAAAGTCGAGTTAAGTTTTCAAACTTAATAAAAAAAAATGAGCTTCCACGAGACATTTGTATGCGATACGAAGGTGATTATGAGATTATGAGAATAAGAGTGCCAATGAGCCAAGGTTGGCTAAGTTCTTGTTATGGCCTATTATGTGCATTCAAAGTTCATATCATATATGACATATTATGCATGGACTTCGAGCTATAATCGGAGGTAAGGGGCCTATTTGCCCGAAAGACTATATATATTGTACAGATGGCCACAGGTTGGCAATATGATACCGGTTAGCTACCGGGAGAGACAGCCATTGCTAGCATTTGGTTGGGTATGTCATGTATTTACATCAATATATATGTATTCACGACATACGATTACACGAGCATACCATGCATATTTTATTACTATGAGGTCGGATGTCGGCCATGGAGGCTATCAGAGTTTCAGTATCAGGTGGTATCTTTATTACCTTTTTACATCAACTATATATGATTCTACTTTGTACCTTACATACCAGTACATTTTTATTCGTACTGATGTCCCGTTACCTGGGGACACTGCATTTTTGTTTCGTGCGTGCAGGTCCAGGTAGGGACTCTAATCGATCCCTCCGCTAGGATTTCGGGGTTCAGCTGTGAGTTAGTAAGCTCCACCTCTTCCTGGAGCTTTCATAGGATGGTTACTTTTGTTGTACAGTTTGGGTATAGTTGGGGCCTTATGCCGACAGTGCTTATGACACTCTTAGAGACTATTGTGGACACAATATTCTGGGTTTCTTTTTGCTGCTTTCAGTCTCCAGCCCATAGGCTTGGCATGTATATATAGGTATGTAGGCATGTATGTCTTCAGTCGCGGTCTCGTCAGCCAGCTAGTATTTTATTATTTTGGCTTGTCATCTTATAATAAATATACTCTCCTTCCGGAGGCACATAAGAAAATGTCCTCCTTTCTTGTGGAGCGGGCCGAACGCCTCGGCATGATAGATGCATCTATGGATTGCGCCGCACGTCCCTCGGCAATGTACACGACACTCTGGATCGGGTCGTACGTCCTCGGCAAAAATCGTACTGAATAATAATAATTACACGATACTTTAATAATTTATTTCAGCTTGTGAAGCTAATTAATAAATTGAAAAATCCTTGGAATTTAATGAATTATTATTCTTGCTTGTTAAGGAATTAATTGTTACTCCTATAAATGAGGTTTAATTGATAAATTGGAAATTATTTGAATTGAAGGAATTTAATTAATATATTGAGAATTGTTACATTTGAAGTAATTTGATTATTTCTGCTGATTAAATAAATTATTGTAAATTCTGTAAATCATGCTGATTTAAATATCCTAGTTTTATTTAAGTTATTATTATTGACCCATAGTGAGTGTCAAAGACGGCCATCTCGTCTCTACCACTTCGAGATTAGGCTTGATACTTACTGGGTACACGTTGTTTACGTACTCATACTACACTTGCTGCACTTTTTGTGCAGGATCTGAGACAGGTACTAGTGGAGGACCTATCATCACATACCCACGTCATCCCGAGGCATAGTGGTGAGCTGCCTTTCTGAGCCTCTGCAGCTACCAGTGTCTCTTCTTATATTTATATTCTGTCTATTTCATTTCAGACAGTATTTGGAGTTTTGTATAATCTACTAGATGCTCATGCACTTGTGACATCGGGTCTTGGCACACACACATTGGTAGAAGTTGGTATTTTATTATTTTCTTGGAACAAAAGTTTAACCAATGTGCGTTTGACTTATTGGTTGGCTTGCCTAGCTGTAGTGTTGGGCGCCATCACGACCTATAGGTGAAATTAGGTCGTGACAATATGATATCAGAGCACTAGGTTCACGTAGGTCTCACAAGTTATGAGCAGACCTAATCGAGTCTTGCGGATCGGTATGGAGACGTCTGTACTTATCTTCGAGAGGCTATATGGTGTTAGGAAACTACCTTTCTTCATATTCCATCGTGCAATTGATGTAGTACTAAATATCCTTCTCTTATTCTCTCACAGATGGTGAGAACACGCTCTAATGAGATTCCAGACCAGGGAAGAGCTACTCCCCTAGTTGCTAGAGGCCGAGGCAGAGGCAGAGGGAAGGCTCCAGGCCGTGGTAGAGGGCGAGGACATCCCAGGACTGTTCCAGTTATGCCGCCAGTGAATCCAGCAGAGAATCCCATTATTGAGGAGCAGGGTGAGGTGCCTGTGGTAGAGCCAGCTCTGGTGGACTTCATATCTGCACAGGGATTTCCGGATGTTATGGGTCGTATGATGCGATTCATGGACAATATGACTCAGGCCGGTTTATTTCCGGCAGACCCAGCCACATCTCAGGCTGGCGGGGGGGCACAGACCCCTACCGCGCAGGCTCATGGACAGGCAGCTGTTGTATATCAGACCCAGGGTGCACTACCCGTGGGTGGAGTCCAGCCTGTGGCAGCAGCTACACCTGAGCCCAGGCCAGCTGCAGCCGCCGATCCTCAGAAACTATTGGACAGATGGACTAGACTACATCCTCCTGTCTTTGGGGGTGAGCGACATGAGGATCCACAGGATTTCATTGATCGTTGCAAGGATAGACTGTACAATATGAGGATATTGGAATCCTATGGGGTTGATTTCGCTACTTTTCAGCTAGAGGGTAGAGCCCGTAGATGGTGGCAATCTTATGCTCTTGGCAGACCAGCAGATTCTCCTCCCATGACTTGGGACAGGTTCACCCGTATCTTCTTGGACAGGTATATTCCACCCTCCTAGAGGGAAGAATTGCGGTTTCAGTTTGAGCAGCTCCAGCAGGGTTAGATGTCAGTGACTGATTATGAGGCGAGGTTTTCTGAATTATCTCGCCATGCACTAATGATACTCCCTACTGAGGCGGAGAGAGTGCGAAGGTTTGTAGCCGGTTTACATACTGCTATTCAGGCCACTATGGCTCGAGAGGTTGAGATGGGTACTTTTTATGAGTAAGTTGTGGAGATAGCCCGGAGGATTAAGGGTGTACGTCAGCGGAGCTGAGAGCAGATTATGAGAGATAAGTGGTTCAGGTACTCTGGAGAGTTCAGAGGTGCTCCGTCCGGGGGCAGAGGTCAGTTCGTGAGGGGGCAGTCCAGCAGACCCCCATATCCAGCACCACCACCTCCTCGAGGTGCTCCAGTATGACCTTATTTCAGTGCTATACCAGAGAGTTCTTATCACCCACCAGCTATTTAGGGTTCTTTCCGTGGGTATTCAGGTCCCCAGGGCCAGACACTTAGTCAGCAGCCCATCGCACTGAAGAGTTGTTACGAGTGCGGGGATCCCAGTCACATGCGGAGGTTTTGCCCCAGGCTTCGAGGTAGACCAGTACAGCAAGGTCAGTAGCCTATGCTTACCGGACCAGTTGCTCCACCAGTAGTCCGACCACTGAGAGGCGGAGGACAGGTGGGTAGGGGCCGTCCTAGAGGTGGAGGTCAGCCAGGCGGAGTCCAGACAGTTGGCGCTCCAGCTCGGTTCTATGCTTTTCCGGCTAGACCAGATGCAGAGGCCTCAGATGTCGTGATTACAGGTATTATTTCTATTTGTGACAAAGATGCCTCGGTATTATTTGATCCAGGATCTACGTATTCATATGTGTCATCTCTATTTGCTCCATTCCTGGGTGTTTCTCGTGAGTCCTTGAGTACTCATGTTTATGTGTCCACTCCTATGGGCGATTCTGTTGTTGTGAACTGGATCTACCGGTCCTGTATTATTACATTTTGTGGTTATGAAACTAGAGAAGATCTCCTATTGCTTGAGATGACCGATTTTGAAATTATTCTAGGCATGGACTGGTTATCTCCATATCATGCTATTCTAGATTGTCATGCCAAGACTGTTACCTTGGCTATTCCAGCATTGCCTAAGCTGGAGTGGAAGGGTTCGCCTGTTAATTCATTTAATCGAGTTATTTCTTTTATAAAGGCTCAACACATGGTTGAGAAGGGTTGTTTGGCTTATCTAGCCTATGTTCGGGATACTACTGCAGAGACTCCGGCTATTGATTCAGTGCCTGTAGTTCGGGAGTTCCCCGATGTATTTCCGTCAGATCTTCCAGGTATGCCACCTGATCGTGATATTGATTTCTGTATTGACTTGGCTTCAGATACCCAGCTTATATCTATCCCACCGTATCGCATGGCTCCGAAAGAATTGAAAGAATTGAAAAAACGACTTGAAGAGTTACTAGCCAAAGGGTTTGTCAGACCGAGTGTATCGCCTTGGGGTGCACCAGTATTATTTGTGAAAAAGAAGGATGGAACAATGCGGATGTGTATTGATTATCGCCAATTGAACAAAGTCGCTATTAAGAACAAGTACCTGTTGTCGTGTATTGATGATTTATTTGACCAGTTGCATGGTGCTAGGGTATTCTCTAAGATCGACTTGAGGTCGGGGTACCATCAGTTGAAGATTCGGGATTCGGATGTTCCGAAGACTGCTTTCCGGACTAGATATGGTCATTATGAGTTTCTGGTGATGTCCTTCGGTTTAACTAATGCCCCGGCAGCGTTTATGGATCTGATGAACATGGTATTCATGCCATATATTGATTCGTTTGTCATTGTCTTCATTGATGACATATTAATCTATTCGCGCAGTAAGGAGGAACATGAGCAACATATAAGAGTAGTGCTTCAGACATTGCGGGAACAAAATCTATATGCTAAGTTCTCCAAATGTGAGTTTTGGCTAGAGTCTGTTGCATTTTTGGGACATATTGTATCGGGCGAAGGTATTAAAGTTGATCCCAAAAAGATTGAGGCAGTTCAGAATTGGCATCGTCCCACTTCGGCGACTGAGATCAGGAGTTTTCTGGGTTTAGCAGGTTATTATCGTCGATTCGTGGAAGGTTTTTCATCTATTGCAGCACCTTTGACCAAATTAACCCAGAAGGGTGTTCAGTTCCGATGGTCCGATGATTGTGAGTCAAGCTTTCAGAAGCTCAAGACAGCACTGACTACAGCACCCGTGTTAGTGTTACCATCTGGTTCGGGAATATATATAGTGTATTGCGACGCGTCACGCGTTGGCTTGGGTTATGTATTGATGCAGGAAAGGTGAGTTATTGCATATGCTTCACGTCAGCTGAATCCCCATGAGAAGAATTATCCAGTACATGATTTGGAGTTAGCTGCGATTGTTCACGCTCTAAAGATTTGGAGGCATTATCTTTATGGGGTGTCTTGTGAAGTTTACACTGATCATCACAGTTTGCAGCATTTGTTCAAGCAGAGGGATCTAAATTTGAGGCAGCGCAGATGGCTAGAGTTACTAAAAGATTATGATATTACTATCTTGTATCATCCGGGCAAAGCAAATGTGGTTGCAGATGCCTTGAGCAGGAAGGCGGAGAGTATGAGTAGTTTGGCTTTCATTTCAGCAGAGGAAAGGCCATTAGCCTCAGATATTCAATCCTTGGCTAACAAACTTGTGAGGTTGGATATTTCAGAGCCCAGCCGAGTTCTTGCATGTGTGGTGGCCCAATCTTCACTATTTGAGCAGATCAAGGCTCGCCAGTATGATGACCCATACTTGATGGTTCTTCGTGAAACGGTACTACGAGGTGGTGCCAAGGAAGTTACTATTAGAGCGGATAGTGTTCTGCGACTCCAGGATCATCTATGTGTTCCTAATGTGAATGGACTGAGGAAAAAGATCCTGGAAGAGGCACACAGTTCTCGGTATTCTATTCATCCAGGTGCTAATAAGATGTATCGTGACTTGAGGCAACATTATTGGTGGCGACGAATGAAAAAGAACATAGTTGAGTATGTATCTAGGTGTCTAAATTGCCAGCAAGTTAAATATGAGCACCAGAGGCCAGGTGGCCTACTTCAGCAGATGACTATACCAGAGTGGAAATGGGAACGAATTACTATGGACTTTGTAGTTGGGTTGCCGCGAACCTTGAGGAAGTTTGATGCAGTTTGGGTGATTGTTGACAGGTTGAATAAGTCGGCACATTTTATTCCTGTTGTGACTACGTATACTTCAGAGTGGTTGGCCCAGATTTATATTCAGGAGATAGTTCGGTTGCACGGTGTGCCAATTTTCATCATATCAGATAGAGGCCCTCAGTTTACTTCACATTTCTGGAGAGCAGTACAAAGTGAGTTGGGGACCCGTGTAGAGCTCAGCACAGCCTTTCATCCGCTGACCGATGGACAGTCAGAGAGGACAATTCAGATTTTGGAGGATATGCTCAGGGCATGTGTGATCGACTTTGGAGGTCAGTGGGATCATTTCCTGCCTTTGGCCGAGTGTGCTTATAATAACAGTTACCAATCCAGCATCGAGATGGCTCCATTTGAGGCTTTATATGGTCGGCGATGTCGTTCACCTATCGGATGGTTTGAGCCAGGTGAGGCTAAGTTATATGGTACAGATTTGGTAAGGGATGCCTTGGAAAAGGTAAAGTTGATTCAGGAGCGACTTCGTACAGCACAGTCCAGACAAAAGAGTTAAGCGGATCAGAAAGCGCGTGATATATCATTTATGGTAGGTGAAAAAGTTCTCTTGAAGGTTTCGCCGATGAAGGGAATTTTGAGATTCGGGAAGAAGGGCAAGTTGAGCCCAAGGTATATAGGACCATTTGAGGTGTTGAAACGAGTTGGGGAGGTTACTTATGAGCTTGCATTGCCTCCCAGCCTATCCGGAGTTCATCCGATTTTTCACGTATCTATGCTCCGGAAGTATCATGCCGACCTATCACATGTGTTAGACTTCAGCACTGTTCAACTAGATAATAGCTTGGGTTATGAAGAGGAGCCAATTGTCATTGTTGATAAACAGGTTCGCCAGTTGAGGTCCAAGAGCATTTCTGCAGTAAAAGTCCAATGGAGGGGCCAACCAGTCGAGGAAGCGACTTGGGAGGCTGAGGAAGACATGCGGAGCAGATATCCAAACTTATTCAACACTCCAGGTACAATTCTAAACCCGTTCGAGGACGAACGTTTGTTTAAGAGGTGGAGAATGTAATGACTCAACCGGTCATTTTAACTTTTAGAACCCCGTTCCCTAAAATAAAACCTCTCGTAGGTGCTTGTAATGATTTATGACTTGCGGAGATGGTTGGTTCGGGATTTGGAAGTGTTTGGGGTGAAACCGGAACACTTGGTTCCTTAAGTTGGCCTTAAAGTGCTAAGTTTGACTTCGGTCAATATTTTGAGAAAACGACCCCGGAATAGAATTTTGATGATTCCAACAACTCCGTATGGTGATTTTGGACTTAGGAGCGTGTTCAAAATTTTATTTGAAAGTCCGTAGTTAAATTAGGCTTGAAATGGCTAAAAATAAGAATTTAAGTTTAGAAGTTTGACCGATGAGTTGACTTTTTGATACCGGAGTCGGAATCTAGTTCCAAAAATTTTCATAGATCCGTTATGTAAAATTTGAGGTTAATCGGAGTTGATTTGATAGGTTCCGACATCGAATGTAGAAGTTGAAAACTCTTAGTTTCGTTAAGCTTGAATTGGGGTATGATTCATGGTTTTAGCGTTGTTTGATGTGATTTAGAGATTCGACTAAGTTCGTATGATGTTTTAGGACTTGTTGGTATATTTGGTTGAGGTCCCGAGGGCCTCGGGTGAGTTTCAGATGGTTAACGGATCAAAAGTTGGACATAAAAGCTGCTGCAATTTTCCCTTCTGCTGTATATTCTGGGCTATGATCGAGCCCCAGATCAAACCCAGATATCGAGCCCACGATCGAGGCCTGAGTCGAAGTTAGGGATGAGGATCAGTATCGAAGCCACGATCGAAGGCAAGGCTCGAGGGCCAGGATCAAGACCCAAGATTGAACTTGATCGAGGCCATGACCATGTCCCAGGCTTGAGGCCTGATCAAGGCCATGACCAGCTCCCAAGATCGAGCTCCTTGATCGAGCTCCCAAGATCGAGCTCCCTGAGATCGAGCTCCCTGAGATCGAGCTCCCCTGATCGAGCTCCTTGATCGAACTGGACAGAGCTGTAAGTTATAAAAACAGAGGACATTCGTCCCATTTGCCATTTTTGACGAACTTGAGCTTGAGCAGAGGCTACTTTTGTCAGATTTTCAAGGGAAAAATATTGGGGTAAGTGATTCTAACTCGGATTAGGTCTACATATACAATTATATCATTGTTTTCACCATAAATTAGTGTTTTGAGATTTAAATTTGGAAAATTTTTAGAAATCTCATAGAAATTAATTTTTGAGATTCCGGTATCGATTCGGAGTCGTATTTGAGTGAAAATAGTATGGTTGGACTCGTAATTGAATGGGTTGTCGGATTTCGTAACTTTTGCCGGATTCCGAGACGTGGGCCCCACAGACAAATTTTTAATTAATTTCGGGATTTTTATTTAAAATGTAGTATTTTCTTATAGAATTGATTCCTATAATTTTTAGTGATTGTATCGAATTATTTTGGATAGATTCGAGCCAGACAGAGTTGGATAATTGTGGAAAAGGACTTATAGTGGATTAATTGGAGTAAGACGAGGTAAGTCTCTTGTCATCTTGTGAAGGGGAAATTACCCCATATGGATTAAATTGAATAATTGTTGCTAATTGCGGGGGCTACATACGCACGAGGTGACGAGAGTCCGTGCGTAGCTACTATTAATGCTAAAGTCCGGGTAGTTTAAGACTCAAAGCATGAATTACTTGTGTGAATTGTATTCTTTATTAATTAAAATAATTGATGTATATATTGTGAATTGTTATGAAAAGTAGAAAAATATGATATTTTCGTATTCTTAATTTTTGTTTAAATCAATTAATTGATAAAAGAAATTGTTCTCCTCCCAAATTCATCTTATAATAAATATACTCTCCTTCCGGAGGCACATAAGAAAATATCCTCCTTTCTTGTGGAGCGGGCCGAACGCCTCGGCAGGATAGATGCATCTATGGATCGCGCCGCACGTCCCTCGGCAGTGTACACAACACTCTGGATCGGGCTGTACGTCCTCGGCAGAAATCGTACTTAATAATAATAATTACACGATACTTTAATAATTTATTTCAGCTTGTGAAGCTAATTAATAAATTTAAAAATCCTTGGAATTTAATGAATTATTATTCTTGTTTGTTAAGGAATTAATTGCTACTCCTGTAAATGAGGTTTAATTGATAAATTGGAAATTATTTGAATTGAAGGAATTTAATTAATATATTGAAAATTGTTACATTTAGCCACCCTTATCACACCGCATGACTTCTAGTAGTCACCCCTACTAGCCACGCTTATCAAGCCACCTTTATCTCACCGCATGCATTTCAACACCCAGACCTTATACCACCGCATGCGTATCAATATCACAATATATTATAATTTGCACCTCAAGTGCCCAATATTTCAATTTTTCCACAAAAAAATCAACAACAATAGTTTTTAATAATAAAGAGCTCACGGCTCATGCCAGAATAATCCAAAAAAAAAAAAAACAATCTTACGAAAATATTCAAGAATAAATAATTCAGGAAAATAATATTTCAAATTTTTAATACGTTACTTCATTATCAAATTTAAAAATGTCAAATACTTCATATTAGTAATATTTAATTTAAAGAAAATCAACCTTCAAATAATGTACAGTATAAAAGAAACCAAGTTTCAATTAAAAAAAAATAATTAGCAGGAAAAGGTCGAGCAAATTTAAAAAATATAAACATTAAATCAATAATGAAGAATATAACAAAATGAAATAATTTAATTAATGCGCAACAATGATCTACACAATTTAAAACATAATCTTTCACATTTAGTCCGTATACACACTCGTCACCTCGTGTACACGACTTTTCACACATTACAATTATCAATCCTAGGGGAATTTCCCTCACACAAAGTTAGACAAGTCACTTACCTCGACTTGCTCTAATTTAACCAAGTATTTTGCTTTTTCCTCGATTTTTCCGACTCCGATCGACTCGTATCTAATCATAATTAATTCGATACAGTCAACAAAAATTATAGTAATCAATTTCATAAGAAAATATTATATTTTCATTAAAATCCGAAATTAGCTCAAAATTTGTCTGTGGGGCCCACATCTTGGAATCCGGCGAAACTTATAAAATTCGACAACCCATTCAATTACGAGTCCACCCATACTAATTTTACCAAAATCCGATAACAACTCGACCTCTAAATCTTAAATTTTCGTTTTTGGAAGATTTTGCAAAAATCTTGATTTTTCTTCCATAAATTCATGGATTCATGATGTAAATGAGTATGGAATCATGAAATATAATCAATATAGGATAAGGAACACTTACCCCAATGTTTTTCCGTGAAAATCGCCCAAAAATCACCCAAGAACCGTGCTCCAAAAATCCAAAACGAAATGAATGAAATGACCATTTTTGGTCCTTAAGTTTCTGTCATTCCGTCACTAAAAGTCCTTTTTCCGTCACTAAAAGTCATTTTTCGTCACTAAAAGTCCACCAGAAACTGCTCTACTAGCTTTCCTTCAATTGATCATAACTTTATGTACAAATGTCCAAATGATAAATGGTTTAACTTTCTGGAAACTAGAATCAACCGACTACAACTTTCATGTTTTGCAACTTTTCTGATTCCCTATGAATTGCAAGATATAAGCTTCCAAAGTCGACTCCACATATCAGAAATTTCTGGCGAGATTTCTGGCAAAACTGCTCTACCAGCCTTCATTCAATCCATCATAACTTTCTTTACAAATGTCCAAATGATGAATGGTTTAACTTTCTGGAAACTAGAATCAAAGGGATACAACGTTTATGTTTTGAAATTTTTTTGATTCCTTATAGATTGCGCGATATAAACTTCCAAATTTGGCTCCACGCACTAGAAATTTCTCGCGAAATTTCTGCAACAGAAATTTCCAGCAGCCTTCTTTGTCCGAAATCCATTCCGTTTACCTTCCGAAATCCACCCGAGACCCTCGGGACCTTAACCAATTATACCAACATATCCCAAAATATAATACGAACTTAGTCGAGGTTTCAAACCACATCAAACAACATCAAAACGACGAATCGCACCTCAAATCAAAATCTATGAACTTTAAACTTTCAAATTCTATATCTTGTGCCGAAACACATCAAATCAATTCGGAATGACTTCAAATTTTGCACACAAGTCATAAATAACATAACAGACCTATTCCAATTTCCAGAATCGGATTCCGACCTCGATATCAAAAAGTCAACCCCGCGGTCAAACTTCCCAAAAATTCAACTTTTGGCATTTCAAGCCTAATTCCACTACGGACTTCCAAATAAAATTCTGATCATGCTCCTAAGTCCAAAATCACTATATGGAACTGTTGGAATCATTAAAATTCTATTCTGGGGTCGTTTGCACATAATTTGACATCTGGTCACTATTTGAACTTAAACTTTTAATTTTTCATCAAAATTTCATATCTCGGGCTAGGGACCTCTGAATTTGATTGCGGGCATACGCCAAAGTCCCAAATCACGATACGGACCTACCAAAACTATCAAAACATTGATTCGAGTCCGTTTGCTCAAAATGTTGACCAAAGTCAACTTAGTTGAGTTTTAAAACTCTAATTCACATTTTAATTCATTTTTCACCTGAAAACTTTCCGAAAAATTTTACGGAATACGTACGCAAGTCGAGGAATGATAAATAATGCTTTTCGAGGTCTTAGAATACAAAATTAATTATTAAATTTAAAGATGACATTTTGGGTCATCACATTCTCCACCTCTAAAACAAACGTTCGTCCTCGAACGGAGTTAGAAAAAGTACCTAAGCTGGTGAATAAGTGTGGATAACAACTGCGCATATCATGCTCGGTCTCCCAAGTCGCCTCCTCGACCGGATGACCCCTCCACTGAACCTTCACGGAAGCAATATTCTTTGACCTCAGCTTTCGAACATGCCTATCCAAAATAGCCATTGGTTCCTCAACATAAGATAGATTTTTGTCCAACTGAACCGAACTGAAGTCTAACACATGACACGGATCGCCGTGATATTTCCGAAGCATGGAAACATGGAATACCGGATGACTGGCACAGAGACTAGGTGGTAGTGCAAGTTTGTAAGCCACCTCTCCAACTATCTCAAGAATCTCAAAAGGCCCAATATACCTAGGGCTCAAATTACCCTTCTTCCCGAACCTCATCACACCCTTCATAGGCGAAACCCGGAGCAATACCCGCTCACCAACCATGAATGCAACATCACGAACCTTCCGATTCGCATAACTCTTCTGTCTAGATTGGGCTGTACAAAGTCAATCCTGAATCAACTTAACCTTTTTCCAAGGCATCCTGAACCAAGTATGTACCCAATAGCCTAGCCTCGCCCGGTTCGAACCAACCCACTGGGGACTGGCACCACCTACCATACAAGGCCTCATACGGAGCCATCTGAATGCTTGATTGACAACTGTTATTGTAAGCAAACTACGCAAGTGGTAAGAACTGATCCCAAGCACCCCCAAAATCTATCACACACGCACGAAGCATATCCTCCAGTATCTGAATAGTGCGTTCGGACTGTCCGTCCGTCTGAGGGTAAAATATTGTACTCAACTCTACCCGAGTACCCAACTCATGTTGTACTGCCCTCCAGAACTGTGATGTAAACTGCGTACCCCGGTCAGAGATAATAGATATCGGTATGCCTTGAAATCTGATAATCTCGCGAATATAGATTCGAGCCAACTACTCGGAAGAGTAGGTAGTCATCATAGGATTGCAATGATCTGACTTGGTAAATCTATCCACAATCACCCAAGCTGCATTGAACTTCCTCTGAGTCCGTGAGAGCCCAACAATGAAATTCATAGTGATCCTCTCGCATTTCCATTCTGGAATCACTAACTTCTGAAGCAATCCACTCGGTCGTTGATGCTCATATTTCACTTGTTGACAATTTAGACACCGAGCTACATACTCCACTATGTCTTTCTTCATCTTCCTCCACCAATAATGTTGCCTCAAGTCCTGCTACATCTTCGCAGCACCCGGATATATGGAGTACCGTGAACTGTGAGCCTCATGGAGAATCAATTCACGAAAACCATCTACATTAGGCATACATAGCCTGCCCTGCATCCGTAATACATCATCATCTCCAATTGCGACTTCTTTGGCATCACTGTGCTGAACTGTATCCTTAAGGACAAGAAAATGGGGGGTCATCATACTGACACTCCCTGATACGATCATAAAGAGAAGACTGAGAAACCACAATAGCCAAAACTCGACTCGGTTCGGAAACATCCAATCTGACAAACTGGTTGGCCAAGGCCTGAATATCCAAGGCCAAAGGCCTCTCTGCTACCAGTAAATATGCTAAGCTGCCCAAACTCTCTGCCTTACGACTCAAGACATCGGCCACTACATTGGCCTTCCCAAGATGATAGAGAATGGTGATATCATAATCCTTAAGCAACTCCAACCATCTCCGCTGCCGCAAATTAAGATCCTTCTGTTTAAACAGATATTGTAGACTTCGGTGATCGATGTAGACCTCACAATGGACACCGTACAAATAATGCCGCCAAATTCTTCAAGGCACGAACAATAGCTGCTAACTCAAGGCCGTGGATCGAATTTTTTTTATTTTTTTTCTCATGTACCTTTAACTGTCTGGACGCGTAGGCAATCACCCTACCGTCTTGCATCAACATCGCGCCGAGACCAATACGCGACGCGTCACAATACACAGTATAAGACCTTGAACATGTAAGTAATACCAACGCTTGTGTCGGAGTCAAAGTGATCTTGAGCTTCTGAAAGCTTAACTCACACTCGTCTGACCCTGTAAATGGGGCACCCTTTTGGATCAATTTGGTCTTAATAGTTGTTCATAATCAATTACAGAATCGTCATTTAACCTCATGTTAACAAAACTCTCGTTGCAAACCTTCACAATACTGATAACTAGATGCGAGGCATGAAGACTTCATAATTATTTACCCGAATTAACGAGTCACATTTAACGCCACCTAGGCGGACACCTACCTCGTAGGTTAAAATTTAATAATTACAATACGAATTTGACAACTATGCACAGAGAATTTCATAAAAGAATTTTTAAATAAGCCTAACATGCATGACTCCCTATTAGTACTATAGTACAAATTTAATTTCACAAGGGAGAACTTAAACACAAGAATTTTTCTCACAAGGATCTCGTCCTTATATAACTTCCACCGCAGCTCGTAGCCCGGTTTAAACATATCAATTAATATAAAAATGTGAGGATCTCGTTCTCAGTTCTGAATCACAAGTAATATGCACATCGTGCCAATTGAAAATTTCCATTTTCTCCTTTTAAATAATTTCGGTTACACCAAATCACAACACATAATGAACCCCACACCGGTAGGGCATATAATTCACAATTTGCAATTAATTATTCGGAATTTACATCAAAAATTACCGAAATGAGTAACAGAAAGCCACATTTAGCCTCGCAGCTCTTATTAGTGACCAACACGAAATAATAGGCGTAGTTATCTCCATAAAATCTCCTAACAGGGGTAAACACATAAGTAGAGTATAGAATTATGAAGCTCACTCATAAGTGGAGCACAATAGGAGGACTCGTTTCGATATTGAGAACCGAATCAAGTTAAGGAAATTATTCCTTTATATTAAATTGAGGTCGTACCTGTAATGACACCATCTGATGTAGCAACCTCTGCCATACCGTAAAATAAATATATCAACGGCTGGGTCTCCACCTCTAGGACGCCTTCTACCCGTCTGTCCTCCACCCCTAACTGGTCGTGTGGGTGGTATAGTAACTGTAATGGGGCACGTAGCCTGAGTGCTTTGATAGAATAAGTCTCTCCCAAGTTTGGGACAATTTTCTCATGATGTGCCTAGTATCACCGTATTCATAACAACCCCTTTGCAGGTTAAGCTGCTCATATTGAGTGTGTGACAGATAACTGGAATAACCATTGTAGGAACTAATGTCGGTGGTGCATTAAAAGAACTTACTGGAGCACCCCGAGTAATCCGATGTGCGGACTGGGCTGGCCGACTGCCCGAGCCCCCTCCATAATGATTTATACTTGCAGAGTAGAATCCACTGAATCCCCCAGAACCTTGAGACGTCTTGGTCTCCTTAGTTTCCTTTTTTTTTTCCTCACCCCAAACACATTCTAATATCTTGGCAATTTGTACAACTAGCAGAAATGAAGTATCAGCTTGTAGCTCCCGAGTCGTACAAAATTTTACGATCATAATTGAGTCCTTTAATGAGTCTATGGACTCGCCCTCTGGCTGTAGGAAGCAAAGTAGGAGTATGACGGGTTAACTTATTGAACTTGATGGCATATTCTGACATCGTCAATGGTGACATGATGCAACCGTTCAAACCCTATGCGCCACGAATTACGGAGAGTCCAGAAAACAAACTCTTTCAAAAGCGTTTCTAAGAAATAAGCCAAGTGGGCGGTGTTGCATTGGCTGGTCTGCTCTCTTCATAGGCTTGCCATGAACACTGGTGGAGAATTATCTCTCCCAAGGCGAATTTCTTCTTTTGTTATACTGACTCTACAATGTTGAGCTGACCAATTTCTTAACATACTCTTCGACTCTTCTTAAGGGTAACCCTTACCCCTGTTTATACACAACGATCACAAAAGTAGAGCTCCATACATACAAATCTTGTCACGAACCACATAGTCTAGACTCTCGTCAACAAGTGTACTTACTCCGAAGCACCCTAAAATCCGCAACAGTGACGTCCACGCTGAGTAGACCTTCTACAAATTTAGAGTTGTTTCTATAACTCCTTTGGTATTGAAGTATATGATTATTAAGGAGGCGGACATACCGCAAGTCCCAACCTTATCCTCTACAAAATCTCAGGTCTTAAACATGTGTAAATTTTAGGGAACCTTTCAGTACCACATATATACATTTCAGGCCAAAACTGATATAATACATGACCCCGCAATCCACCCATTGGTAGTGGACTCCCTCTAGGCGCGAAGTCTTAGGTCACAACGTCCGATGATCCACAATAATAACCTTCACAGCTTGTATAAATCAACTAGACGCCAACGTCCGTTGCACCCCCACATGATTCACTAGGTGATCTCTCAATACGCCCGCATCTTCAGCCGAAACCACACGTTGAGGCAATGTTTGAGCATCTCTGGCTCCCTTATAGTCCCATCTACGGCATCATGAACCGTCGACGTACAACTGATACCGAGTGCGCAATGTCATACACGAGTGGATACAAAGGAATATAAGATATATGTTTCAAGCTAAATCAATGCCGCACGATAAGGAATCAAGGAAATGAATATTTTCCTAACAGTTCCATAGCCTCCCGAAGATAAGTACAGACGTCTCCGTACCGATCCGCAAGACTCTACTAAACCTGCTTGTGACTTATAACACCTATGAACCTAGTGTTCTGATACCAACTTGTCACGACCCCAAATTCCCTCCGTATGATATCGTGATGGCACCTAGTCTCTAAGACTAGGTAAGCCTATCAATGCGGAATAATAATAAATATCTGAAATAAATAAACTACAATTCAAACAATTTCAACTCCCAAAACCCGGTAGAAATAAGTCACAAGCTTCTAAGAATTTATTCTCAATGTCTCTATATGTCAAGGTCTAAATAAAATATAAGGAAGCAACATAAAATGATAGAAGGGGACTCCGGAGTCTGCGGACGCTGGCAGATATACCTCGAAGTCTCCGTGCGCAGGTAACTCACTGACGTCTAGGCTGGTAAAAATATACCTGGATCTGCACAAAAAGATATGCAGAAGTGTAGTATGAGTACACCACAGCGGTGAGGCCCTACTGGAATATAATAATGGCATGATAAAATGTTTATCAATGTATTAAAATAAAATGACATTGAAAATGAATCAAATAGTATGTCACATTTAATGACACCAAATAATTGCAAATAATATCTCGTAGAATCAAAACAGAATTTTCTTCAACTTTATGAAAATCACAACAATTAATCGAAAGCAACTATGGCCATAAATTAATATCAACAAGGGCATTACCGAGGTACCGTCTCATAGTCCCAAGTTATAAATAATTTCACAATATCTCATTTTCTTATATCACCGCAGGAGCCTTCACAATTTATTTAAAGAAAATATTTTTTTCCGAAAGAGCATCCCGCGTTTTAGCCACCCTTATCACACCGCATGACTTCTAGTAGTCACCCCTACTAGCCACGAGTATCAAGCCACCCTTATCTCACCACATGTGTTTCAACACCAAGACCTTATACCACCGCATGCGTATCAATATCACAATATATCACAATTTACACCTCAAGTGCCAAATATTTCAATTTTTCCACAAAAAAATCAACAACAATAGTTTTCAATAATAAAGAGCTCACGGCTCATGCCAGAATAATTCAAAAAAAAAAAACAATCTTACGAAAATATTCAAGAATAAATAATTCAGGAAAATAATATTTCAAATTTTTAATACGTTACTTCAATATCAAATTTAAAAATTTCAAATACTTCATATTAATAATATTTAATTTAAAGAAAATCAACCTTCAAATAATGCATAGTATAAAAGAAACCAAGTTTCAATTAAACAAAAAAAATAATTAGCAGGAAAAGGTCAAGCAAATTTAAAAAATATAAATATTAAATCAATAATGAAAAATATAACAAAATGAAATAATTTAATTAATGCGTAACAATGATCTACACAAGTTAAAACATAATCTTTCATATTTAGTCCGTGTACACACCTGTCACCTCGTGTACACGACTTTCCACACATTACAATTATCAATCCTAGGGGAATTTCCCTCACACAAAGTTAGACAAGTCACTTACCTCGACTTGCTCCAATTTAACCAAGTATTATGCTTTTTCCTCGATTTTTCCGACTCCGATCGACTCGTATCTTGTCATAATTAATTCGATACAGTCAACAAAAATTATAGTAATCAATTTCATAAGAAAATACTACATTTTCATTAAAATCCGAAATTAGCTCAAAATTTGCTTGTGGGGCCCATATCTCGGAATCCGGAGAAACTTACAAAATCCGACAACCCATTCAATTACGAGTCCACCCATACCACTTTTACCAAAATCCGATAACAACTCGACCTCCAAATCTTAAATTTTCGTTTTTGGAAGATTTTGCAAAAAACTTGATTTTTCTTCCATAAATTCACGAATTCATGATGTAAATGAGTATGAAATCATGAAATATAATCAATATAGGATAAGGAACATTTACCCCAATGTTTTCCCGTGAAAATCGCCCAAAAATTGCCCAAGAATCGTGTTCCAAAATCCAAAACGAAATGAATGAAATGACCATTTTTGGTCCTTAAGTTTCTGCCAATCCGTCACTAAAAGTACATTTTCTGTCACTAAAAGTCCATTTTTCGTCACTAGAAGTCCACCAGAAACTACTCTACTAGCTTTCCTTCAATTGATCATAATTTTATGTACAAATGTCCAAATGATAAATGGTTTAACTCTCTGAAAACTAGAATCAATCGACTACAACTTTCATGTTTTGCAACTTTTCTGATTCCCTATGAATTGCGAGATATAAGCTTCCAAAGTCGGCTACACACATCAGAAATTTCTGGCGACATTTCTGGCAAAACTGCTCTACCAGCCTTCATTCAATCCATCATAACTTTCTTTACAAATGTCCAAATGATGAATGGTTTAACTTTCTGGAAACTAGAATCAAAGGGCTACAACTTTTAAGTTTTGAAACTTTTCTGATTCCTTATAGATTGCGCGATATAAGCTTTCAAATTTGGCTCCACGCAACAGAAAGTTCTGGCGAAATTTCTGCAACAGAAATTTCCAGCAGCCTTCTTTGTCCGAAATTCATTCCGTTTACCTTCCGAAATCCACCCGAGACCCTCGGGACCTTAACCAATTATACCAACATGTCCCAAAATATAATATGAACTTAGTTGAGGCTTCAAACCACATCAAACAATATCAAAACGATGAATCGCACCTCAAATCCAAATCTATGAACTTCGAACTTTCAAATTCTATATCTTGTGCCGAAACACATCAAATCAATTCGGAATGACTTCAAATTTTGCACACAAGTCATAAATAACATAACAGACCTATTTCAATTTTCAGAATCGGATTCCGACCTCGATATCAAAAAGTCAACCCCCCTCTCCCCCCGGTCAAACTTCCCAAAAATTCAACTTTTAACATTTTAAGCCCAATTCCACTACGGACTTCCAAATAAAATTTTGATCATGCTCCTAAGTCCAAAATCACCATACGGAGCTGTTGGAATCATCAAAATTCTATTCCGGGGTCGTTTGCACATAATTTGACATTCGGTCACTATTTGAACTTAAACTTTTAATTTTTTATCAAAATTTCATATCTCGGGCTAGGGACCTCGGAATTTGATTTCGGGCATACGCCTAAGTCCCAAATCACGATACGGACCTACTAAAACTATCAAAATACTAATCCGAATCCGTTTGCTCAAAATGTTGACCAAAGTCAACTCAGTTGAGTTTTAAAGCTCTAATTCACATTTTAATTCATTTTTCACCTGAAAACTTTACGGAATGCGCACGTAAGTCGAGGAATGATAAATAGTGCTTTTTGAGGTCTTAAAATATAAAATTAATTAATAAATTTAAAGATGACATTTTGGGTCATCACATTTTCCTTCTATTTTCTTACGAAAATTCCCTTCGAAATATGTTTAGGCATTCATTCTTTTTATAGGTAATAACTTAGAATTTTAAGGGATAGTGAGATGTTTATACTTAAGAAATATTTTAATTATTAAATATATTTTTTAAATATTACATAAGAATATAAAAAATTATCTATATTTTCTCTATTATTATAAAATTAAAAATTCCCAATGCAATAAATAAATAAATTATTCTTTTAATGTTAAGAATAAATAATCAACTCTTTGAATTAATTAATTAACAAAAGAATCCAATTTAATTCTTTTTCGAAATCTCATGTTAGTAAAGTTATTTTTCAAGTTGATCAAACTCTTAAGTTACACAAATTTGTTTCCATAAGAAGAGCACCAGCGGTGGCAGAAATTAAAAAGTTGAGCAAAATTAGTTATATTATAGTATTAATTTGTTACTTATTTTTAGTATTAGGTAACAAAATAATAATAATTTTCATAATATATTCCCAAAGTTCTCATAAATCATAATATGGCATAACAGACTTTTATTGGACAAGATTTCTTTATTTAGTGAACTAGCTAAATTGGATCAACATTCATTATTAAGAGCTAATATTTTTAAATTTTTGTTCAATAACTCAAATATTTTATTTAATAATAGTCATATTATTTTTTAAAATTATATATTCACTGAAATAGGGTGCACTCGACTAGTATAGGTAAATGTAATTTGATGATATTAAAAATTCTTTGCAAGACATGATGTATATTAAGTAGCCCATCATTAATTTATGCTTATCTTATTTTAATGTATATTAACTGACAACTCATAAAATAATACAGAACTCATAACAAGTGACTCGCTAATTTCTTTTTTCTTAAGTGATGTTCTGGCTCGCGAAATATCCAGAATCTTTTAATAACTCCTAATTCATTTATGAGTCAACCACATCAAATTTTGATAAATTTGGAATTTCTAGAACCTGCCAAATTTCCAATGTATGACTAAATTAACAAGTAATGAACCACAATATAATGATACTTTATGAATTTGCTATAAACTATACATCATTTTATTATATAAATAATTGATGATTTAATATTACTTGAATTAAGTATTTGAGTTCCCTTCCCCCTTCTGTTTACTTCCAATTTTTGCGACAGAGATATGATCTTAGGTTGCCATTAATGATATTACTTACTACGAGCACTTTTTTGTTACTTACTCGTTTGGATGGTTGTTATGTATCGTCTCATAATATATTGTATCGTATTGTATTGTACTATATCATTTTAATATATAAAATATCTGGATAGATTGTATTATTTTTCGTCGTTTCATGATGTCATTCACCAACAATATGAATAATAAACTTGCAATAGTGTGAGCACCTAAATTTTGACTATATTTAAATTTTTATCACCTTATACTATGTAAATATTTTCAGAAATTTAATATATATGTTTTTTAGCTTTGTTACATTTTTTTAGGGAAAAAATTAATAATAACTTAAAAAGTCAATTATTACTATTACTATTATTTTTATTTTTATTTTTATCTTTATTTTTAAATAAAATGAAATTAAAAACCCGAAAATAAATAAAAATTAATTAATTTTTTTTAAAATAAATTTCGGATGGAAATTAAAAAATAGAAAAAGTAGAAATATAAAATTAAAAAGTAAAAGTAAAAGTAGGTGGAAAGTGTTTAATAAAAAAAGTAAAAGAAAGTGGAAAATTAAAAAAAAAAAAGTAAAGTAAAAGAATGTGGAAATTTAAAAATAAAAAGTAAAAGAAAGTTGGAATTAAAAATAAAAGTAAGGGTAGCTGAAATATTTTTTTTTAAAAAGTAAAATTAATTGAAAATTAAAAAAAAAAGTAAAATAAGTGAAAAATTAAAAAAAAGTATAAAAGTGGGAATTTAAATATAATAAAAGTAAAAAAAGTAAGAAATAAAAAAAGTAAAGGAAAGTGGGGAATTATTTTTTATTTAAAAAAAATGAGAAATGGGAATTCTTTTTAATTAAAATAAAAATAAAATAAAATAAAATAAATCTGAAAAAAATTCAAAATGTTTTCTATAAATAGAAGAGAAATGTGAGGAGAAAAGGGGGGGAGAAGGAGAAAAAAAAGAGGGAGGAGGAAATTGAGAGAAATTTATTTTCTTCTTCTATGATAAGGGAATTTCTACTTGTGTTATTCTTTCAACGTCTTTCTTTTGAAAATCCAGCCTAAAATTCCAGCAAAAAAACACCTAACGCCTCATCTTCCTTCATGAACCACCAGCTGAAACTTACCCAAACATTAAAATAAAAAAGTTTCAATCGAGGTTCTCGATACCGTTTCCGGTTGTGGTTAGTTCATACAAAAGTTCATCAGAGCTTTATTCATGTTGTACCGAAGAATATTTAGCTATTGAAAGGTCCATTTCTTGTTCTCCGGTTTTCGGATTCCAATTCAGATTATGTTTGCTATAAGTTTGAATATTTTTTTATGTTTTGCTTAAAGATTGATTCACGATTGGTTTACTGTTTCTCTTGTTATTTTTTAAGGATATTTTAGTCTAATTGCTTAATGTTTTTAGTTTTAGTTAATTAGCATGCCTTGAAGTCCTTGGTTAATTTTTTTTGTGTTAAGACGTGAGTTTTGCTTCACCGGTGTCGTTATTTTAGAATGATTGTTAGTGCTAAGAATATGGGCTCAAAGCTTAATTGGTAAATGAATTATTTCCTAATTTGGCCATACACTAATATCTTGAAAGATGAGTTGGATATTAACATGAAATGATTGGGCTTTAGGAATTACTTTTTAATGATAAGAACGATTGGATTAATTAATATATTACTATCACTTGGGGCATATTCTATAGATTATAAGATGAATTGAAAGAGCCTTTTGGTCATCAAGTACTAATTGATCCATTAGCAATTAAGACATGTCATCCACAAATAAATTCCATAATCTATGGTCTTCACAATAATCTCAAATTAGTTTAGGAAGATAGACTTATAAACATTCGTAGCTTGCTTTAGGCGCGATTAATAAATCATCGTGACTATGGGTACGATTTCCGTGGCATAGTCACGATATGTAAACCCCAACTCAAGTGTGCGTTTCACGCGACTTGACTTCAACTTCGAATAATAATAAAAATAAGCATGTTGTAAATTGCGGGTGCGTTTCACGTGACGCGATTCGCAATATGTACAAAAACAAATAAGTGTGCGACATCGCGACTTGTTCAAATAAGTTCCATAAATAATTAAAAGCGATTAAAAGTTAAAAATGCACAATAGGTTTTAAGCATGTATTAAATCAGATAATTAGGCCAATCATTAATAGTTGAGCGACCGTGCTAAAATCACGGAACTCGGGAGTGCCTCACACCTTCTCCTGGTTAACAGAATTCCTTACTCGGTCTTCTGTGTTCGCAGACCACAAAAATAGAGTCAAATTTCCTCGATTTGGGATTTAAAATAAACTGGTGACTTGGGACACCATAAATTATTCCAAGTGGCGACTCTAACTGAAACAAATAATTTTATTTCGAATAATGTCACTTTAATTGGAAAAACTCCCCTACCCCTACCCCCTCGGGAAAAAGGAGGTGTGACAAATAGTACAAAGAAAAAGTAAGATACGGGGTAAAATTATTATATAAAAATGTAGGATAAAGGATAAAATAAAATAATTTAATAATAAGAAAGGACAAGATGAGAGAGAAAAATAAGGTAACGATACGATCACACCAAATCAGTCGTTACATAAAGTAGCACTTTTCGTTGTTACATAACCACCGATTTAACGATACGATACAATAAACTTTAAGTAATAACTAAAACAAAAATTGTATTTAAAGTAATACTACGATACAATACAATATGTAATAACTATCCAAACAAACGGTAAGATTCTTTCATTATTCAATTTTATTAATGAATTTATTTGATTACTCCTACTATTTACTAACTTCTTTATCGCCTTGTAGGGGTGTTCATGGTTTGGTTTGGATCGTTTTTTCCTTAAAAAGAAACCAAACCAAGTAAGTCGGTTCTTCAAGTATTGAAACCAAACCAAATCAATTAAGTCATTTTTTTATCGATTCGGTTTTTGTCAGTTTTGGTAGGTTTTCCGGTTATTTATCGTTTTTCCCTTAAATATGAGACATACACTACCAAACACATATTCTGGAGACTACATTTTCAACGTAACACTATCAAACCAATTGCTCTTTAAGAAATCTATCATTTACTAAGATATATTGACGATAATTGAATCAACAAGTGATGAATAATTTAAGTACTCAATTAAAAATCAATTATTTTTAATATGAAATAAATTCTTGTACTTAGCAAAAAAAAAAAACTACCAATCAAACTAGAATATAAAGGCAAAGAATTAGATTACTATCATAGCAAAAAACTAGACTAAAAATATAAACGACTAATATGTACCATAAAATATTAGAAACTTTATATAAAAATATACATATATATAGGCATAATAATGAATATAAATAGCTATTTCTACGGTCGGTTTGGTTCGGTTTATCTGGTTATTTTTTCATTAAAACCAAAACCAAATCAAATTTGATCAGTTTTTTAAAATTCAAAACCAAAGCCAAATCAAACTTAAAAAGTATCGGTTTTTTGATCTGTTTGGTTCGGTTTTCGATTTGGTTCGATTTTTTGGATTTTTATAAACACCCCTACCGCCTTGTATCACATTTGACCTGCTTTACAGGTGGTGAGTCCATTAGATTAAAAGGTGGAAAAAAGAACAAGTATCACGGTATTAAAAACTTACAAAGAGGTGGAGGTTGAATTTGATAAGCCAAACAGACACGGCATTAGTAAAATTAGATGTCAGTTTAAATATAAAGGGAAATTTCATGATCTATTGTTAGATTATTTTGGCCGAGTTTTAGGCTAATGTTTAAATGTTATCCCTATTATAAAAGATAGTGCTACAGCTGCAAAGTGTTTGGGTATTCTATGGCCTTGTTGCAGGAAAACCCATTAGCTGAGTAGCCCATTCATATAGCACGTACTCGTATACCTTTTTCCGTTGCTTTAAACCCAAAATTCGGCCCATATATGATTCCTCTAGTGGGTCGGGCCTTCTATTAATTTTCCCGTAAGATAGGCTATTTTTTAGGATTTTTTCGTTCCTATATACTATTTGAAACTTTATTACCAAAATTGTCCGCGTTTAGTTAATTACCCAACCTAAATAAGTTTTATCTACAAAATATATGCATTCCACCTTAAAAGACTCTCAATCTATTATTAGTGTCTTCAATCTAAAGGATTTAGTTACACTCTTTTCCTTTTTTTTCTCCTCTTCTCTTTCCTTATTTTTCTTCTGCCTTAATATACGGTAATCAATTACATGCATACACACAGATTACTGCAACAATGCTAGTGATGACAACGGCGAATGTTATCTTCCTGGTAAAGCGATTATTACCACCTTGTCCCTCAACAGACATGCCCCCAATTGCCATTTTCTCTTCTTAGCTACTTGAAGAGATCGAAAATAATATTTTACAGAGTTTAATTATATTTTCTATAGTCTACAGAGTGAGTAGCTTCACATATATACGAACACAAAGTTATCCACTAAAGTAAGATGTTGATAATTAATGAACCAGTTAGAAGTATCTTGACCTTTTAAACATTGTTAAAAATGGAAGCGATGAAGGAATTTTGGGTGAATTTTAGCTCTGTGCATTTCCTTTTCTGTTCGCTTCCTCTACTTCAATATACTATAGCTTGTATTTAATTAGTGCGCAGCAGTACTGCAAGAGAAGGGTAGGTAAGAGAAGTAAAGACTAATTTTAGCAATTTTTTTAATTCTTCTGGAAATATCTAGTGCTCTTGATCATGCTTAATAATTTATAACTTATCTACAACTTCATACAATATTTCTACATAGTTAAATACAACTACAATATCATACAGCTTAAATATAATTTTTATATAAATTTTATACAATATGTCTTTTGTATTTGTATCTGATTTATACATAGTAAAAACAAATTTCATACAATTAATTATATATTATACAACTTATCTTCAACTTTTATACATTATTTCTACCCGGTTATATACAACTACAATATCATACAACTTAAATATAATTTTTATACAAATTTTATACAATATTGTTCAACTTTCATACAATATTTAAATATATATATATATAAACAACATAATACAATTTATCTACAATTTTACTACAACTTTACTACAATTTCGTAAGTATAATGTATGTCATGTCTTCTTCTTCGAGTTTTAATATGAAATTCAACCAAAATCAAGTCTAATCTTCACCAAAACACCCTCAAAATTAAGATATAAACTCCAAACAATATTCCCAAATGATTGCAATAACACCCAATCCAAACAAATAATGGTTTTTGAAAACCCAAATTCGAATTCAAAGCTTCAAAGTTTTTTAATGGCTGTCAATGGTGGAGAGTCAAACACCTTCAAAATTTATTGATTAACAATTTTAATTTGAACATCAATTGTGCAACACCTTCAGTTCTACATTACTAGAAATTCAATAAGCATGGAATTGCTGCTTGTCATGACCCCAAATTCCCTCTGTAGGAGATTGTGATGGCACCTAGTCTCTAAGACTAGGTAAGGCTATCAATGCGGGAAAATCATAAATATCTAAAATAAATAAAGTACAATTCAAATAATTACAACTCCCAAAATTCGGTAGAAATAAGTCACAAGCTTCTAAAAAATTATTCTCAATGTTTCTATATATCAAGATCTAAAAAAAAATAAGGAAGCAACATAAAATGATAGAAGGGGACTCCGGAGTCTACGGACGCTGGCAAATATACCTCGAAGTCTCCGTGCGCAGGTAACTCACTGGCGTCTAGACTGGTAAGATGTACCTGGATCTACACAAAAAGATGTGCAGAAGCGTAGTATGAGTACACCACAGCGGTACCCAGTAAGTGCCAAGCCTAACCTCAATAAAGTAGTGACGAAGTCAGGTCAGGCCCTACTGGAGAATAGATAATGACATGAAAAAATATTTAAACAATTTAATAAGATAAAATGACTATGGAAATGAATCAAATAGTATGTCACCTTTAATGACACCAAATAATTGCAAATAATATCTCGTGGAATCAAAACAGAATTTTCTTTCAACTTTATGAAAATCACAATAATTAATCGAAGGAAACTATGGCCATAAATCAATATCAACAAAGGCACTACCGAGGTACCGCCTCGTAGTCCCAAATCATAAATAAATTCACAATATCTCATTTTCTTATATCACCGCGGGAGCCTTCACAATTTATTTAAAGAAAATATTTTTTCCGAAATAGCATCCCGCGTTTTAGCCACCCTTATCACACCGCATGGCTTTTAGTAGTCACCCCTACTAGCCACACGTTTCAAGCCACCCTTATCTCACCGCATGCGTTTCAATACCCAGACCTTATACCACCGCATGCGTATCAATATCACAATATATCACAATTTGCACCTCAAGTGCCCAATATTTTGATTTTTCAAAAATAAATCAACAATAATATTTTTCAATAATAAAGAGCTCACGGCTCATGCCAAAATAATCCAACCATAATATTTTTCCACAATAAAGAGCTCACGGCTCCATCACAATGAATACCAAAAATCTTACGAAAATATTCAGGAATAAATAATTCAGTTAAATAATATTTCAAAATCTTTAATACGTTGCTTTAATATCAAATTACAAAAAACAAATGTCAAATACTTCATATTAATAATATTTAATTTAAAGAAAATCAACCTTCAAATAATGCACAGTATAAAAGAAACCAAGTTTCAATTAAACAGGTAAAACAATTAGCAGAAAAAAATCAAACAAATTTAAAGTATATATCTCAGATCAATGATGAAGAATATAACAAGATAAAATAATTTAATAAATGCGCAACAATGATCTACACAATTTAAAAATATAATCTTTCACATTTAGCTTGTGTACACACTCGTTGTCACGACCCAATTTTTCTTCCGTCTGGGTATCGTGATGGCACCTAGTCCTAGGGACTAGGTAAGCCTAACAATAATTAAAACAACATTGTTTAAATAAAATCTCTTAAAACTCCCAAAACCGGTAGTACAAGTCATAAACTCTACAGAGTATTTGCTAGAAAACTTCTAAATACAACTGTCTAGAAATAAGAATAAACAGTGCAAAACGAAAAGTTGAAGGTGACTGTGAAGCCTGCAAACGCAGCAGCGGGTTTACCTTGAGTCTCCACATTAACAGTCCACACAGATAACTAACGAACAAGTACCTGGATCTGCACAACAAAAAAATATATAAAAGAGTAGCATGAGCACACCACAGCGGTGCCTAGTAAGTATCAAGACTAACCTCGGTGAAGTAGTGACGAGGACTAGTCAAGACACACACTGGTCTAATAAACTGAACAAGTATAAGTACAGGGATGACAGAACATGACATCTATCTAAGGACCCCGAGATATGGCTAACGACATAGCAACTGCAATAAGGAAGGAAAAACAGCAAGTAACAACGGAACACGAGAATAAGACACAGAAGAATGAACAAAAAACACAACCCAAATCGAGAAATTCACAATACAGTAAAGGCAAGTAGTAACTCAGCAGCTGCAATAGTTTTTACATCAGGTCTTAACCAACAACCCCAATAAATTAGTCAAAATCCTTCAAGTGTAAACTTTCACCCGTAAGTTTCTTTTTTAAATTGAAGTCTTTAGAATATAATCCTTTCCAATAAGAAATTATTTTTGAAATATACTTCCTTCAAACATAGTTCTTTCAAGATAAAACCTTTCAAATATAAACTTTTTGAAATAATTAGCCTTCAAACATAGTTCTTTCAAGATAAATACTTTTCAAGTATAACCCTTTCAAATAAATATCTTCAAATATAGTTCCTTCGAGATAAATACTTTTCAAATATAAACTTTTCAAATGATTAGCCTTCAAACATAGTTCTTTCAAGATAAATACTTTTCAAATCATATCCTTCGAGTATAAGTCACACTGTGACACCTGAGCATGGAAGATTTGCAGCCCCGAACACAGATATAACCACAGTGGGTAATCTACCGAAATACCGTCCCGTAATCCCAAAATAAATATGCAGTGCCGGGGATCTCCCGGAATACGTCCGTAGTCCCAAAGTAAATATGCAAGACAGGGGGATCTCTCGGAATACGTCAGTAGTCTCAATTTAAATATGCAATGCTGGGGGATCTCCCGGAATACGTCCGTAGTCCCAATTTAAATATGCAGTGCAGGGCGATCTCCCGGAATACGTCCGTAGTCCCAAAGTAAATATGCAAGACAGGGGGATCTCCCGGAATACGTCCGTAGTCCCAATTTAAATATGCAGTGCTGGGGGATCTCCCGGAATACGTCTGTAGTCCCAATTTAAATAAGCAACGCAAACAACAGAGATAACAACTATAACACGACAGAAACCTCGTAAATCACCACAACTAGTACAAAAGCAACAATGACAGAAATGCAAAGTACGACGAGTAAATCAACTCAAGAATTTAAATCACAAAAACGGTATAACTCATTCAGAAGAAATAACCACAGTAAAGAATGTTAGGCACAAGGAGAACAGCTTAACAAGGAAAAACAAAACAAAAATGTAGCAACGATTCCACAATATTCAAGTCAACAATAAGAAGCCAACACGAGTCAAATAGTTCCAATAATGGCAAGTCAACTAAGATATAGGTTATCTAAACTCCTTTTGAGGTTGAGCAATTACGAGGAAAATTCAACAATTCAAATAAGGATAAGCATCGGAAGATAATCATAACTCCAATTAAGACTAAACAATTATAGGGTGAGAAATTAATGATTTCAATTAAAGATAAGCAGTTATAAAAAAAAAATATAACACGACGATAAAAGAGGAAAAATAATCTTTGGTTAAGTCGAATAAGGGTCAAATAGACAGTAAGCGTGAATCCTAAAATAATTATCTCTAGTCAAAGCATGTAGGGGTGAAACTAGCAAATAGGAATTCAAATGTATCAAAAACAACATCATACATAGTGAATATAAGGACATAAGAACCCTAAAAGGCCAACTTTCCACAAATAGGTTCGAGCACGCACTCGTCACCTCGCGTACATAAACTACAATTAACATATATAACTCAAATCCTAAGGGGTAGTTCCCCCACACAAGGTTAGGAAAGATACTTACCTCGAGTCAAGCTTAATAAATCCGTAAGAATGCCCTTTCCACGAATATCCGGCTCTGGATGGCCCAAATCTAGCCAAAAGAAATTACATATCATAATTACAACAATAATAGACTCATCTAATTTACGAAATCAACATTTTAACGAAAATTCCGAAATTAACTCAACATCGCCCGGGGGCCCCACTTCTCGGAATTGGGTAAAAATCACAGAATATGAACACACATTCACTCACGAGTCCAACCATATAAGAATTACTCAAATCCGACCACAAATCCCCTTTCAAAACTCGAAATCTTCATAGAAGAAGTTCTTCCAATTTTTCCCAATTTCAACCCCAAAAATCCGAAACTAAATGGAGAAAAACACTATAGATTAATGGAATACAACCAAAAACGAGTTAGGAATCATTACCCCAAAGTTTCCTCTGAAAATCCCTAAATCGCCAAATTCCGAGCTCTCAAGTCCAAAAACGAAGAATGAAACCAAACCCTCGGATTTCTCTTTTCTGCCCAGGCCTGACCGCACCTGCGCATAATTAGTCGCATCTGCGCGACCGCAGGTGCGCACGTCCAAGCCGCACCTGCGCTTCCTCTCACTTCTACGCGCCAAAATCCGCATCTGCGAGCATCGCAGATGCAGAATTTTCCTCGCACCTGTGACCCCTGGCGCTCCTCCACCCTTCCGCTTCTGCGCTTGCCTCTCCGCATGTGCGCACTCGCACTTGTGGCCTCTTCACTGCAGGTGCAAAAATACCAGAAGCATAAAGACTTAGCAGCAACACAAATTAAACTTTTAATCCGTTAAGCACCCAAAACACCCGAGGCCCCCGGGACCTCAACCAAACATACCAACCAATCCTAAAACACCATACGAACTTAGTCGAGCCCTCAAATCACATCAACTAACGATGAAACTATGCATCACACCATGAATCGCACTTATAAATTTCAAATCTTTCAACTTCTAAAACCTGTGCCGAAACCTATCAAATCAACCTAGAATGACGTCAAAATTTGCAGGCAAGTCCCAAATAACATAACGAAGTTGTTCCAACTCTCAGAATCGCATTCCGACACCAATATCAACAAGTCCACATCCGGTCCAAATCTCCAAAAAATCGACTTTCTCCATTTCTAGCCTAAATCCGCTACAGACCTCAGATTTTCAGTCCGGACACGCTCCTAAGTCCAAAATCACCCAACGGAGCTAATGGAACACATGTAACTCTATTCCGAAGTCGTCTTCATATAGTTCCGACTACGGTCAAAATCCTAAGATAATATGAAGCTGCTCAGGGCCTTATGCCGCCGAACGAGACTTAAATTCTCAAAACGATCAGCCGAGTCGTTACACTCGTCACCCCATGTACACGACTTTCAACACATTTTAATAATCACATTAATATCAATTCTAGGGAAAATTTCTCCCGCACAAGGTTAGACAAGTCACTTGCCTCAACTTGCTCCAATTTAACCAAGTAGTGTGCTTTTTCCTCGATTTTTCCGATTCCGGTCGACTCGTATCTAGTCATAAATAATTCGATACCGTCAACAAAAATTATAGAATTAATTCTATAAGAAAATACTACATTTTTCAATAAAAATCCGAAATTAACTCAAAAATAGCCCGTGGGACCCACGTCTCGGAATCCGGCAAAAGTTATGAAATATGAACGCCCATTCAATCGCGAGTCTAACCATACCAAAATGACTAAATTCCAATAACAATTCGACCCTCAAATCCTCAAATCTATCCATGAGGATTTTTCAAAATTTTCCAACTTATATCACCAATTAAATGTTAAAACAGTGATGGATTCGGGTAATCTAATCAAGATTGAGTTAAGAACACTTATTCCGATGTTTTCTCTGAAAATCTCCCAAAACTCACCTCAATCCGAGCTCCAAATCGTTAAAAATAAAAAAAATTCTGAACTTAAACATTCTGTCCAGTGGTTTCTTCTTCGCGAACGTGACCCTTGCCTCGCGTTCGCGAAGCACAAAAATGTGCTGCCCAACTTTCCTCTTCGCGAACGCGACCAACACTTCGCGAACGCGAAGCTTTGCAAACTCAGACCTTCGCGAATGCGTCCCTTATCTCACGAACGCGTAGAACAAAAGACTGGGGTTCCCAGCTGCCTCACTCTCCTTCGTGAACGTGACGCCACTCATGCGTTCGCGATGCACACACAGACCATATATTCGTGTTTGCGTCCTCCCCTTCGCGAACGCGAAGATCAAAACCTCATACTCAGAAAACACTCTTCGCGAACGCGTCCTACTCCTCGCGTTCGCGATGCTTCCACTTACCACACCTTCGCGAATGCGAAGAACAAACTTCTGCAACAAAAAATAGAAAAATCTGCTACTTCTCTAAGTCCAAAAATGACCCGTTGAGCATCCGAAATACACCCGAGGTCCCCGGGACCTCCACCAAACATACCAACAAGTCCTAAAATACCATACGAACTTAGTCGAATCCTCAAATCACATCCAACAATGCTAAAACATGAATCACACATAGATTCAAGCCTAATGAACTTTAAAATTTCTAATTTCTATAAATGACTCTGGAACCTATCAAATCAAGTCCGATTTACCTAGAATTTTGCGCACAAGTCATAAATGACATAACGGAGGTACTCAAATTTTCAGAATCGGATTTCGACCCAGATATCAAAAAGTCAACCCCTCGGTCAAACTTCCTAAAACTAGAAGAAGATCGTTTCGGAGTCACTGTGGTGTGGCTAATTCAACTTTCGGCATTTCAAGCCTAATTCCACAACGGACTTCCAAATAAAATTTCGATCATGCTCCTAAGTCCAAAATCACCATACGTAGCTGTTGGAATCATCAAAATTCTATTCCGGGGTCGTTTGCACATAATTCGATATCCGGTCACTATTTGAACTTAAACTTTTAATTTTTCATCAAAATTTCATATCTCGGCCTAGGGACCTCAAAATTTGATTTCGGGCATACGCCCAATTCCCAGTTCACGATACGGACCTACCGGAACTGTCAAAACAGTGATCCGAGTCCGTTTGCTCAAAACGTTGACTAAAGTCAACTCACTTGAGTTTTAAAGCTCTAATTCATATTTTAATTCATTTTTCACATAAAAACTTTTTAGAAAATTTTACGGATTGCGCACGCAAGTCGAGGAATGATAAATAGTACTTTTTGAGGTATTAGAATATAGAATTAATTATTAAATTTAAAGATGATATTTTGAGTCATCACACTGCTTTCTTTCCTTTTGCTCTACATTACTGGAATTAGGGATTGGGAGATAGATAGATAGAGAGAGAGAGAGAGAGAGAGAGAGAGAGAGAGAGAGAGAGAGAGAGAGAGAGAGAGAATAAGGATGTGAAATAATTGATTCCTAATATAAAAGGATACTCATTTAATTCCTAAAGTATATATAATTGGTAAATTATATATATATATATATATATATATATATATATATATATATATATATATATATATATATATATATATAATGTAATTAAATTAAAACTTGAGTAGGGAGGGTAATAAAATTTCAAATAGTGTATAGGAATGTAAAAATCACTTTTTAAAAATTTCCGCATGCAAATGAGGGGAAGTACACAAATAGCCATTTTTAGGGCTGCTATTTGAGATTAGCTAATACTTATTTTACTTTAAAAATTTAAACTAAAAATCTTAACTTTAAGACTTTCTGTCCTGAAAAATTAAATTGGAAAAGTGAAATTGATGACACACTTTTCTAAATAGCAGCCATCTGAAATGGCTACCTGGTGTCATTTACATGGCAATTGACTAGCAAATAAGGAAAATAACAAATATAGTTAACATAGAAGTTTATTGCATATAGGTCCTCTATTAAATCAATGAAAATTTAGGGGTCGTTTGATTTTTAACCCTCCGAAAATTAAAAATCCTAAGAATTGTTTTGTATTATTAATATAAACGACACATATTTTAATATTAGTATAATACTTATAAATTATAACATGTTATAATCACATTATTTATGTTTATGTGGTATTGCAAAAGCTATTAGATGGTATCTCACTTAATATTTCTTTATTAATGATATTATAGATGTATATTCCCTTGTGATTATGAATTAGTTTATTTTTATCAAAACTCTTATCATCACAGTTGACATCTCTCCTACTAGGGTAACTGTTAATTGCTCGTGTGAGGAAATATACTAAAACAAGTGCAATTCAATATTACAGATGCATGGTCATGTATTTTACTTATTGCTATTACAAATTATGAACTGAAAATTGTTGTTGCGTGAATAATTGTTCAAAAGGATATTCATCATTTTTTGTACACAGTCAAATTCGTAAGTAGGATATCACATAGTACGTTAATCCATCATAATTCATAAACATCTTCTTTTTTTTTAAATTCAACTTCCTGTTATTATATTGTAGTAAAATAATCCTGGAGAAGAAAATTGCGTAGACACAAATGTAGAAGAAATAGAATTTAATCTGAGCGTACTGAATTCACAGTATTTTCTTAAGGAACTTAATCCCCTCTTAGTATCCGATGTTGTGGGTTATTTTCTCCCAGGATAGAACGGATTACACACTCACTGGTATAGCGGTACTTCAAATCCCGATGTTTCAGCGAACACAATGAGCGGTAGTAAATCACACTTACTGTTGCTTTGTTCGTAGTTAAAACAATACAGAAAGATAGAGGAGAACTCAGAAATTTCGTAAGAAAAATCTGAGGGAATGGTCTGCTATTTATAGCCAACGGGTTGGGTTTAAATGAAGAGATGCAACTCTTCAGAGTGACCGTTTGTGTAAGAACGACTATTACGCAAATGGCTACTTACGTAAAACAAAACGGGAAATAAAAAATACGGACATTAATTTACCGTTACAAAAATGGCTAATTTGGATTAAAATAATATTACGTTAATCTTAACATTAACAAATAAATTTGGTCCAAAAAATTAATCAATCAATCATTTGACCAAAGCCGAAGCCGAGCGAGCAACGACGACGACGGTGCGAGGCTTGCCTTCTTCTTAACTCTTTAAGAGCTAGAAGAAGAGCAATTGTATATATATACTCATCAAAGGTCTTCCTCCTCCAATATGGGGCAATATCCATTTGTCAAGAAGGGAAAATCAAAATTTTATTTTTCCCTCCATTTTCCATTCACCCTCTTTTAAGCTAAAATAAGCTTAAAACCCCAATACTTCTAATATTGTGGTGTAGGAGTTAAGGCCTAACCCTTTACCTGTGTATAACCAAAACCCAAAAAGTGAACATATGTAGGAGGGGGACATGGTACTATCCAACTTAATTTGTCCATGAAACTTACACAATAGACATATATTACAAGTTCTACTGAAATCAGTTAGAGAATTAGAATAGGAACCAAGTTCTTGACCACAGTGTGCTCTAATAAACATAATTACAAAAATGATTACAAAATTAGTCATGATTAGGACGAGAGGATTTCCTCACTTGTCTGATTCTAAAGCATGGGAGCTGTGATCTCCATTCTAAATGCTCCTCTAGCCTCATGTGGAAGATCTTTAACCTCAGAATATACTTGAGCATTCAAAATGTCCTGTAGGCTAACTCCATGTTTGGATAATGCATCAACATACTCATTCCCCTATCTATAACAATGTTGGATAGCAATATTCTGAGACTGAATGATTTGCCTCATATATGTAATGCCATCTTCCAATTCCCAATTAGGTCTATATATGCCTTTAAGCATAAAGTATCTATGAACGTGCGTTGCACGTTAATAATGACACGTGATAATTTAAATATTTATTTATTTGAAAAAATAATAAAATTTAATTAATGAGAGAAATTTTATGTATAATAATACAAGAATAATCTAAATGTCGAAAAATATTATTACATTAGCATAATACATGAATTTAAAATAAAAGGATATCATCAAAACTTACATAAATGATCAATTTTTTCATGTTAGTTAGATTATTATGTATTATAGTTTAAAAATATTTAATGTGATAGTATATTAACGAACACTTCTTTATGGACAATATTATTTTGTGTATGTTTCCTCCTAATGCTTTGGTTGCTCTACCTTAACCAACACTCTTGTTGTCGATCTTGATATCTCTCTTGAAAGTGCAACATACAGTTGTACGTGCGAGAAAATATATTGCGGTAAATATAGTCCAATATTTAGGATGTTTGTCCTTGTGTTTTATTTGTTATATTTGCAAAACATAAACACACTAAAAATTATTTTCACACAAATTTAAAAAGATATTCCTTGGTTTCGGAAGACGAAAGTTGAATTCAGGGATAAGAATATACTTAGAAGCACATTGACCAGTATCATAATTTTTGCATGTATGACGTTATTGTCAAAACTTCTATATACCATTTGTGTGCTATTACATAAGCTATTCGACGTATCTAAGTTTTTCAGTGGCATGAAAGACATATGTTTTTAAAAAAAATTAACCTATATAAAATTGAAGATCAATTTTAACTTAGTCTATTATATATACGGTGACGCTAACATACGTAAGAAATAATAAACTTGACAACAAATATGTATGGTAGAAGGTTATTTGGTATTAAAGTATTTAAGTATTCTTCTTGGTAGTAATTATTGGTATCATTTTCTGCTGAGTCAAAAACTGAAAAATAGTTTATTTTTATTATAAAATTTTGTAATCAACCTTTTATTTAGTTGATCAACATATGCATTTCTGCTAGCTAATTAAGATATATTTTTAATTCTATCCTGCGATTTGCACAAATTATATTTTAATCTAATGATAGAAATATTTCTCTTATTAAATGTACTACCATTACCATTGGGATTGATAATGAAGTGTTCAAGAAAAAACAAATCATCTTTTATTGGATGCTCTTCTTCATTTCCGACATGAAGTAAGAAGACACTGAATAATGGATCTGTTCTTACTTTATATTTCTTGTCAGTTGAATCTTTTTTCATCTGAGGCCAGAATTATAACTTTGGCAAGCTAGCTTTTACGGTCTCTACTTTTGTCAATTTTAGAACTACTGGTAGTATTTGATAGAAATCATCTCCCAAACCATTAATTTTCTACCAAACGGTTCATTAATAAGAACTCTCGGCAATTATTTCGATCGTTTGACACTTTGCCATAATTGCTTCATACAATATTATCAATTTTGCTTTCATGACAAATTTAGTATCATTGCTCTGTTTTGATATATTTGTGATGGTTATTTAAGTTTTTTGAAGAGGTATATCAAATCTAAAGTGGGTGGTCTCACAATAAAATCGTTGTTGGTGGTAAACCACTTGCTATTATTGCTAATAATATCATGCCTCTTGATATGATATTTGCAAGTAATGCATGACATAGAAATATTATTTCGATTACGCCGGAGGCATCTACAAAGAATAATCTCGTTATACCAGAGTCAGATCTTAATAATATAGTCTTGAAAGCTTGTTCTTGATTATGATTTAGCTTTGATTGTGCTTCGTCACTCACTTGTATAATATTTTGATTCTTAATAATATACTAACATTTTTACTTTGTGTTCTAACGCTCTTTTTATGAAATAAATTTATGTATCCTAAGATATTTTTTTAACTTGAATAAGAATTTTACTCGTGTGATGAATTGAACAAATAATTGAATTGGACTCTCTTCCTAAATAATTAATTAAAGATTTAATTATTTAGTTTAAACATAAAAATTAATTTATTCTATGTTGATTCAGATCTTAATATTAGTTCATCTATTGTTTTGAATATTTAATTTTAATTATAATTTTATCCACTATAAATTTTATTTTCAAAGAGTAAAAGATTGATATGACATTTCAGTTTTAGATCATTATGTTTGTAGAATCATTAGTGGTATTGACTCTTACCAACCATTATTTTTTCTCCTTCTCACACATTTATATTCTTAAATATTCTTAAATATTCTTAGTTTCTTAGTTGATGTTTAATAATTGGGTATTTTTCAATATTACATGAAATATTTATAAAAAAATATTATTTGAGTAGGAAAATAGTTCAAATATAATATAAAAATATATTATCGTGGGGGTATTTTTTCTAAATTTCAACTCTTTATGCAGTCCATTTAATATTACTTTTATTATTTTTGGTATTGGACATTATGGAGTGGTAATGTATTGCCAATACGGAGGATTCTTATGAAATTAAATTTATTAAACCTTCCTACATATTTTTAATAAGAATTTAATAGATAAAATTTTATTAATTTTAAAAATTAGCAAATAAGGTATTGTAAATCCAAAAAATAAGTTATTGAAGTTATGTCCTTTCCCTATGAGTTATTCCGGTTAATATTTTAGGGCTATTTTGGTATATTAATATTGTATTTACGCTTTTATAATAAAATAGGCTCTCCTTTTTCTAAATGAATTTGAACAATATAATACATTTTCAAATTAAATTAGTAATAGGACATTATAATACGTTTTCGAATTAAATTAATAATAGGAATTTTTAAGAAGTATATACTAAAAGTAATAGGATTACATGACTAAAGATATTTACTTGTTCAATTTTATATGAATTAGACCGACCGAAAATAATTATACTAATAGGATTCCTAAAGGTAATCATGTAGGATTTCTAACGTGTTGTATTATATCCTAAAATTAATAGGATTATAAGGTTAATATCTAGAATTCCGATTATGTCCTTTTATTATGAGTTATTATGTTTAATATTATAAGGTTATTTTAGTAAACCGACATTGTATTCATGCTTTTATAATAATATAGATTAACAACGATTAGAGAGTCCATCTTATACCTGTTTAACGGGCCGGGCCGACCCATTTCCGGCTCGGTCCAGACCGGTTGTAACCCGGCCCGGCCCGATAGTTAGGGGCCCGGGCGGGCTGGGTTAGGGGGGTTGGTCCGTTTTAAAAAAAAATCGATTAACCGGATCGGTCAAAAAATACTGTTGAACCGGTTAACCGGCCCGGACCGGTTCAACGGCTATAAATCTTAATTTTTTTTAAGTGATATGACCATTGGCAACGGTCAACTTCAATTTGGCCGTTGCCCAACGGTTTGATTGCAAAAATAGCCCTTTTTTGGCAATTTTTTTAAAAAATAACACTTTTAGTAATTACAAATTTAGCCCTTTGAAAAACTATAAATACCCCCCTCCCTTCTTCTTCATTTCTTCACTCATCTCTCATTTCTCAAACTCATATTCTCAATTATCATTCTCTCATTCTTCACCTAAAGTGCAATTAACTATTTGGCTCTCATTTTTTTTGGAATTTAATTTATCGTATTATTTATTATTTGAAGTTTGAACAATTGAACTTCAAACTTTGAACAATTGACGTTTCTTCGTGGTAACATTAGAGTTGCAAAATCATCAAGTGTTCAATTTATTGCCGAATTCGGTGCACTCCCTCCAACTCTTTCTCTTATTTACTATTTTATTTGCATATTTAATTTTTGCTAGTAGTTAAATTTTCACAATATGTTTAATGCTACAAAAAGAGTTTGTAATAAGGTTGATAATCGGGGTAATCGGGGAATGTCATGACCCGAAATTTCCCACCGACGGGACCGCGATGGCGCCTAACATTTTACTTGCCAGGCAAGCCAACGTTAGAAAATCATTAAACCAATTCCTTATTTCCATTCAGTAAATAACAATAATTAACTAAAATAAAATATAATAAGTGCGGAATATCATAAAACTTTATTAATTACTACCACCCGGATCTGGAGTCACAATTCACGAGCATTCTAGAATTTACTACAAGTAATAGTCTAAAAGAAATACAACTGTCTGAATGAAAGAAAACAGTAGGACATAAAAGATAGACAGGGACTTCAAGGTCTGTGAACGCCGACAGATCTACCTTGAGTCTCCGGACACTGGACCAGTAGCCAATCTCGATCAACCTGAACCGGTATCAAAATCTACACAGAAAGTGCAGAGTGCAGCATCAGTACAACCGACCCCATGTACTGGTAAGTGTCGAGCCTAACCTCGACGAAGTAGTGACGAGGCTAAGGCAAGGCACCTACAATTTAACCTGTACAATTTAACAATGTATATGCAAATAACAGAAATGAAGAACTAAACAGGAAATGTCGGGAGGGAAAACATACTAAGGGGAATACAAGATAAAGAACTACAACAGAATGATCACCGGAGCAGTCAATATACCATGAATCAACAGGAATAGTGAATACAGTAAGGAAAAATGCACAGTATCACACTTCGTGCTTTTACTCTCAACCTCACCATAAAATTAATAGAAACAGCATGACATCACCCTTCGTGATTTTACTCTCATATCATGGCACAACATCACCCTTCGTGCATTAACAATCACAATATGGCACGACATCACCCTTCGTGCATTAACACTTACAATATGGCATGACATCACCCTTCGTGCATTAACACTCACAATATGGCACGACATCACCCTTCGTGCATTAACACTCTCCCTTACCATAATGCAATGCATAAATAACAACAGGGAGATAGAATAATAAGTACAAACCTTACTTCAACATTTGGTTCCATAATATCAATCTCAACTTTGAAATAAAAAAAAACTCAGTTATCACCAGAAAAATCTGTAAACATGATAAGAACGATAATTTGGACAACACTAGTATAACACGTAGCAATTTGGCATAGGAATGAGACAATATCAGAAAAATAGAGAAACATGGAAAAACAGGTAAATTGGCGGCGCATAGGTACTCGTAACCTCACATATACGCCGCTCACATAAATTTAACTTAGCAAATAATCTAAGGTTCCTAATTCCCTCAAGTCAGGGTTAGACACAACACTTACCTCGCTGCGAAGGCCACTTAATTCTCAATCACAGCTTTTCCTTTGGAATTCACCCCTAAACCACTCGTATCTATTCAAAAATGACTTAATAATATCAAATATTGGTAAAGGAATCAATTATATTGCATAAATTAAATTTTCCAATTTTTCCTCCAAAAAGTCGAAAAATCGATCCCGGGCCCGCTTGGTCAAAACTCGAGGTTCGGACCAAAATCTTTTTACCCATTCACCCCCGAGCCCGAATATGTAATTAGTTTTGGAATCCGACCTCAAATTGAGGTTTAAATCCCCAAATTACCGAAATCCCTATTTTTTCTACTCTAACCCCTAATTCTACCATGAAAACTCTAGGTTTTAGGTTGAAAATTCATGAAATATAATGGGTAATTGAAATAAAATGGTTTAGAATCACTTACCAACAATTTGGGGAAGGAATGACTCTTGAAAAATCGCCCCTCACCGTTTGGTTTTTGAGAAAAAAATGAGTTTTTTGGTAAAAATCCCGTTTTGGATTCTGTTAAGTGCTGGGCGACAATGTTTATCGCGTTTGCGAGAGCACTGTCGCGTTCGCGAAGTGTATGGGCTGCCAAGCCTTCGCGTTCGCGAGGCAGTGCTCGCATTCACGTAGGCTACCCTTCCCTAGTCTTCGCGTTCGCGAGACATTGCTCGCGTTCGCGATGAAGAAAAGGCTACCCCCCCCCCCCAGTGCCTGACACTACGCGTTCGCGATGGGCTTGTCACGTTCGTGAAGGGTAATGCCCCCATCGTTTCGCGTTCGCGAAGAAGAAATTCCGGCCTCATCATTTTACTCTTCGCGTTCGCGAGAGGACCTTCGCGAACGCGAATAAGGACATGCCAGAACACAGATTCTGCAGAAAAACCAGACTTCCAAAGTCTAGAACATCCCGTGGCCTATCTGAAACTCACTCGAGCCCTCGGGGCTCCAAACCAAACATGCACACAAGTCTAAAAACATCATACGAACTTGCTCGCGTCGATCAAATCGCCAAAAATAACACCTAGAACTCTAAATTTAGTGCCAATTCAAATGAAATTCTCAAGAACACTGTAAAACTTCTAATTTCTCAACTGGACGTCCGAATCACGTCAAATCAACTCCATTTCTCACCAAATTTCACAAACATGTCTTAAATATCATAATGAACCTGTACCGGACTCCGGAACCAAAATACGGACCCGATACTAACAATGTCAAATATCAATCAATTCTTAAAAACAAATAATTTCCAAACTTTTAATTTTTCATCAAAAATTCATAACTCAAGCTAGAGACCTCCAAATTCGATTCCGGGCATACGCCTAGGTCCCATAATTCGATACGGACCTACCGATACCGTCAAAGCACAGATCTGGGCCCGTTTACCAACAATATTGATCAAAATCAACTAAAATTAACTTTTAAGGCAAATATTCTTATTTTCATTAGTTTTCAACATAAAAGCTTTCCGGAAACTTGCCCGGACTGCGCACGTAAATCGAGGAGGGTAAAAATGAGATTTTTATGGCTTAAGAGTGCAGATTCGAGTTCTAAAACATAAGATGACCTTTTGGATTATCACATTCTCCACCTCTAAAACAATCATTTGTCCTCGAACGGACATAGAAAAATACCTGGGCTGGTGAAAATGTGGGGATATCTACTCCGCATATCGGACTCGGACTCCTAAGTAGCTGCCTCAATAGGTTGACCTCTCCACTGCACTCGAATTGAAGGGTAACTCTTTGACCTCAACTGACGAACCTGCCAGTCTAGAATGCCCACCAGCTCCTCCTCATAAGTCAAATCCTTGTCCAACTGGACAGAGCTGAAATCTAACACGTGGGACGGGTCACCATGATATTTCCGGAGTATAGACACATGGAATACCGGATGAATTGAGGATAACCCTGGAGGCAACACAAGTCTATAAGCTACCTCCCCAATTCTCTCGAAGATCTCAAATGGCCCGATATACCTAGGGCTCAACTTGCCCTTCTTCCCAAATCTCATAACACCCTTCATGGGCATTACCCGAAGCAATATTCTTTCTCCAACCATGAGTGCAATATCACAAACTTTACAGTTAGCATAACTATTTTGCCTGGACTGAGCTGTACGAAGTCGATCCTGTATAATCTTGACCTTGTCCAAGGCCTCCTGAACTAAATCTGTACCCAATAACCAAGCCTCCCCCGGCTCGAACCACCCAACTAGCGACCTACACCGTCTACCATATAATGCCTTATAGGGAGCCATCTGAATGCTCGACTGGTAACTGTTATTGTAGGCAAACTCCGCTAACGGCAAAAACTGATCCCACGTACCTCCAAAGTCGATAACACAGGCGCAGATCATATCCTCTAAGATCTGAATAGTACGCTCGGACTGCCCGTCCATCTGAGGATGAAATGCTCTGCTCAACTCAACCCGCGTACCCAACTAACACTGAACTGCCCTCCAAAAGTGCGAGGTAAACTGCGTACCTCGATCAGAAATGATAGACACGGGCATACCGTGAAGACGGACGATCTCACGAATATAAATCTCTGCCAGCCACTCCGAGGAATAGGTAACTGCCACAGAAATGAAATGCGCAGACCTAGTCAGCCTATCCACAATGACCCAAACTGCATCAAACTTCCAGTGAGTTCATGGGAGTCCAACAACAAAGTCCTTAGTGATACGCTCCCACTTCTACTCAGGAATATCTAACCTCTAAAGTAAACCACCAGGTCTCTAATGCTCATATTTTACCTGCTGGAAATTTAGGCACCGAGCTACATAGGCAACTATGTCCTTCTTCATTCGCCTCCACCAATAATGATGCCTCAAGTCCTGATACATCTTGGCGACGCCCGAATGAATAGAATACCGGGAACTGTGGGACTCCTCGAGGATCAACTCACGAAGTCCATCCACATTAGGCACACAAATACGACTATGCATCCTCAAAACTCCGTCATCTCCAATAGTAACCTGCTTGGCACCACCGCGCTGCACTGTGTCTCTAAGGACAAGTAAATGAGGATCGTCATCCTTCCAATCTCTGATGTGCTCAAATAAAGAAGACCGAGCAACTGTACAAGCTAGAACACGGTTGGGCTCAGAAACATCTAACCTCACAAACTTGGTGGCCAAGGCCTGGACACCCAATGCAAGCAGTCTCTCACCAACTGGAATATATGCAAGGCTACCCATACTGACTGACTTTCTAATCAAAGCATTGGCCACCACATTGGCCTTCCCGGGATGATACAATATGGTGATATCATAGTCTTTCAATAGCTCCAGCCACCTCCTCTACCTCAAATTGAGTTCCTTCTACTTGAACAAATACTACAAGCTCCGATGATCAGTGAATACCTCACATGGCATGCCGTAAAGATAGTGCCTCCAAATCTTCAGCGCATAAACAATGACTGCAGCTCTAGATCATGAACATGGTAATTCTTCTCGTGAACCTTCAGCTGCCATGAAGCATATGCAATAACCTTGCCACCCTGCATCAATACCGCACCCAGACCAATACGAGATGCGTCACAATATACTGTATAAGATCTTGAACCTGTGGATAACACCAATACCGGTGCCGTAGTTAAAGCTGTCTTGAGCTTCTGAAAGCTCGCTTCACACTCGTCTGACCACCTGAACGGGGCACCCTTCTAGGTCAATCTGGTCAACGGGGCTGCTATGGATGAAAACCCCTCCACAAATCGACGGTAATAGCCCGCCAAACCCAGAAAACTACGGATCTCTGTAGCTGATGTGGGTCTAGGCCAATTCTGGACTACCTCAATCTTCTTAGGATCCACATGAATACCCTCTGCTGATACAACGTGACCCAAGAAAGCAACTGAACTCAACCAAAACTCGCATTTTGGAACTTAGCATATAATTGGCTGTCTTTTAGAGTCTGAAGAACGATCCGAAGGTGCTGCTCATGCTCCTTTCGACTGTGGGAGTAGATCAAGATATCATCAATAAACACAACCACAAAGGAATTCAGGTAGGGTTTGAACACCCGGTTCATCAAATCCATGAATGCTGCTAGGGCATTTGTCAGCCCAAATGACATCACTAGAAACTCATAATGCCCATACCGAGTCCAAAAAACTGTCTTAGGAACATTGGATGCCCTAATCCTCAACTGATGGTAGCCAGATATCAAATCAATCTTTGAAAATACCTTGGCACCCTGAAGCTGATCAAATAAATCATCAATCCTTGGCAATGGATTCTTGTTCTTGACAGTGACTTTATTCAACTGCCGATAATCTATACACATCCTCATCGATGCATCTTTCTTCTTCACAAACAACACAGGTGCACCCCAGAGCGAGACACTAGGTCTAATGAAGCCCTTATCCAGCAAATCTTACAACTGCTCCTTCAATTCTTTCAACTCTGGTGGGGCCATGCGATATGGCAGAATGGAAATAGGCTGAGTGCCCAAAGCCAAATCAATGCAGAAATCAATATCCCTGTCGGGTGGCATCCCCGACAGGTTTGTAGGAAACACCTCTGGAAACTCACGAACAACCGGCACCGAATCTCTGGAAGGAACATCCGCACTAGAATCGCGGACATAAGCCAAATAAGCTAGATACCCATTCTCGACCATATGCCGAGCCTTCACATAAGAGATAACCTTGCTGGCAGAATGGCCAAGATTCCCTCTCCACTCTAATCGAGGCAACCCCTGCAAGGCTAAGGTCACCATCTTGGCGTGACAATATAATATAGCATGATAAGGTGATAGCCAATCCATACCCAATATGACATCAAAATCAACCATGTCGAGAAGTAGAAGATCTACACGAGTCTCAAGACTCCCAATGGTGACCACACACGAACGGTAAACACGATCTAAAACAATAACATCTCCCACTGGTGTGGACACATACACAGGAGCACTCAAAGAATCACGGGGCAGAACCAAATAGGAAGCAAAATAGGATGACACATAGGAGTAAGTAGATCCCGGATCAAATAGAACTCAAGCATCTCTACTGCAAACTGAAATAGTACTTGTGATAACAACGTCAAATGACTCAGCCTCAGGCCTAGCTGGGAAAGCATAACATTGGGGCTGGGCCCCACCACCCTGAACTACGTCCCTGGGACGGCCTCTAGCTGGCTGGTCTCCACCTCTAACGGCCTGACCTCCACCTTTAACTGTCTGGCCCCTACCTCTGGCTGCCTGACCCTTGCTTCTGGCTGGTTGAGCAGGTGGTGCAGCAACTGGTGCCAGAACTATGGCACGAGAACTCTAATGCTGTGAGTTGCCCGTTGCCCGAGGGCAAAATCTGGCAATGTGCCTCGGATCACCACAAGTATAACATAACCTCAGTTGTTATGACTGTTGACCCTGAAATTGACCATGTCGACCTGAATAACTACCCTGATAACTCTGGAGTGGAGGTGCACTAATAGGGGCTAGTGGTGCACTGTAGGCTAGCTGGTCGGAATAATGCATCTGAGGGCCACAACCACCTGATGCACCGTGGGATGACTGGAGCGCTGAATGAAACGGCATGGGAGGATGGCCTCTACCAAAAGTACTCCTGCCTCTAGATGAGGCACTACTGAACTCACCGGAATGACGAGGCCTCTTGTCAGACCCCTGACCTCCCTGAGTAAGAACCATCTCGACTCGTCTGGCGACATTAGCAGCCGCCTGAAAAGAAATCTCACTCCCAGTCTCCTTAGCCATCTGCAATCTGATAGGCTGAGCAAGTCCATAAATAAACCTCTTCACCCTCTCTCTCTCGGTAGGAAGCAGAAGAATAGCATGACGGGCCAAATCCACAAAACGGATCTCATACTGAGTAACCGTCATACCGCCCTGCTGGAGACGCTCAAACTGACGGTGACGCTCCTCTCTCAATGTGATAGGCAGAAACTTCTCTATGAAGAGTTGAGAGAACTGGTCCCAAGTAAGAGCAGGCGACCCAGCTGGTCTGGTCAACAAGTAATCTCTCCACCATTTATTGGCGGAACCAGTCATCTGAAATGCAGCAAAATTGACCCCATTGGTCTCAACTATACCCATGTTCCGCAGAACCTCGTGACATCTGTCAAGATACTCCTGGGGGTCCTCTAAAGGAGCACCACTGAAGTGAACAGTAAAGAGCTTGGTAAACCTGTCCAATCTCCATAAAGCCTCGGAAGACATAGCTGGCTCATCTCCGACCTGTGCCGTAATAACCAGCTGAACTAATCTGATTAACTAAGCTGCCGGAGCCTGATACTAGGGAGCTATCTGCTCCGAAGTGGGAGTGGTAGAAGTTTGGGCTCCTCCTCCAGCCTGAGAGACTGCTGGTGCCATGGGAAATGCGCCGGTCTGGGCCACACTCTCCATAAGTCCCACCAAATGGACCAAAGCGTCTTGAAGTATTGGTGTAGCAATGAACCCCTCCGGAACCTGAGCTGGTCCGACAGGAACAGTCTAGACTGGAACCTCCTCGTCAATCTCTATCTAAGGCTCCACTATTGGGGTTGCTGCTCGGGCCCTAGGCTGAGCCCTGCCCCTGCCTCGGCCTCTGGCACGGCCTCGGCCTCGACCTCTACCCCGCGTAGGAGCTATCACTGGAGGCTCTGGTTGCTGCTCAGCTGAGGAAGCGGTACGTGTTCTCGCCATCTACGAGAAAATAAGAGTAGAAGAGTTCAATCAGTATCGAGGAAGCAAAATCGCACGACAAAGAAGAATAGAAGTGAAACTTGTTCCTAAACTTCATAGCCTCTAGAAGATAAGCACAGACGTCTCCGTACCGATCCTCTAGACTCTACTAAGTTTGCTCGTGAATCATGAGACCTATGTAACCTAGTGCTCTGATACCAACTGTCACGACCCGAAATTTCCCACCGACGGGACCGCGATGACGCCTAACATTTCACTTGCCAGGCAAGCCAATGTTAGAGAATCATTAAACCAATTCCTTATTTCCATTCAGTAAATAACAATAATTAACTAAAATAAAATATAATAAGTGCGGAATATCATAAAACTTTATTAATTACTACCACCCGGATCTGGAGTCACAATTCACAAGCATTCTAGAATTTACTACAAGTAATAGTCTGAAAGAAATACAATTGTCTGAATGAAAGAAAATAGTAGGACATAAAAGATAGACGTGGACTTCAAGGTATGTGAACGCTGACAGATCTACCTTGAGTCTCCGGACACCGGACCAGTAGCCAATCTCGATCAACCTGAACCGGTATCAAAAACTGCATAGAAAGTGTAGAGTGCAGCATCACTACAACCGACCCCATGTACTGGTAAGTGTCGAGCCTAACCTCGACGAAGTAGTGACGAGGCTAAGGCAAGGCACCTACAATTTAACCTGTACAATTTAACAATGTATATGCAAATAACAGAAATGAAGAACTAAACAGGAAATGTCGGGAGGGGAAATATACTAAGGGGAATACAAGATAAAGAACTACAACAGAATGATCATCGGAGCAGTCAATATACCATGAATCAACAGGAATAGTGAATACAGTAAGGAAAAATGCACAGCATCACACTTCGTGCTTTTACTCTCAATCTCACCATAAAATTAATAGAAACGACACGACATCACCCTTGGTGATTTTACTCTCATATCATGGCACAACATCACCCTTCGTGCATTAACACTCACAATATGGCACGACATCACCCTTCGTGCATTAACACTCACAATATGGCACGACATCACCCTTCGTGCATTAACACTCTCCCTTACCATAATGCAATGTATAAATAACAACAGGGAGATAGAATAACAAGTACAAACCTTACTTCAACATTTGGTTCCATAATATCAATCTCAACTTTGAAATAAAAAAAACTCAGTTATCACCAGAAAAATATGTAAACATGATAAGAACGATAATTTGGACAACACTAGTATAACACGTAGCAATTTGGCATAGGAATAAGACAATATCAGAAAAACAGAGAAACATGGAAAAACAGGTAAATTGGCGACGCATAGGTACTCATTACCTCACATATACGCCGCTCACATAAATTTAACTTAGCAAATAATCTAAGGTTCCTAATTCCCTCAAGTCAGGGTTAGACACAACACTTACCTCGCTGCGAAGGCCACTTAATTCTCAATCACAGCTTTTCCTTTGGAATTCACCCCCAAACCACTCGTATCTATTCAAAAATGACTCAATAATATCAAATATTGGTAAAGGAATCAATTATATTGCATAAATTAAATTTTCCAATTTTTCCTCCAAAAAGTTGAAAAATCGATCCCGGGCCCGCATGGTCAAAACCCGAGGTTCGGACCAAAATCTTTTTACCCATTCACCCCCGATCCCGAATATGTAATTAGTTTTGGAATCCGACCTCAAATTGAGGTTTAAATCCCCAAATTCCCGAAATCCCTATTTTCTACTCTAACCCTTAATTCTACCATGAAAACTCTAGGTTTTAGGTTGAAAATTCATGAAATGTAATGGGTAATTGAAATAAAATAGTTTAGAATCACTTACCAACAATTTGGGGAAAGAATGACTCTTGAAAAATTGCCCCTCACCGTTTGGTTTTTGAGAAAAAAATGAGTTTTTTAGTAAAAATCCCGTTTTGGATTCTGTTAAGTGCTGGGCGACAGTGTTCATCGTGTTCGCGAGAGCACTGTCGCATTCGCGAAGTGTATGGGCTGCCAAGCCTTCGCATTCGCGAGGCATTGCTCGCGTTCGTGTAGGCTACCCTTCCCTAGTTTTCGCGTTCGTGATGAAGAAAAGGCAACCCCCCCCCCCAAGTGCCTGACACTACGCATTCGCGATGGGCTTGTCGCGTTCGTGAAGGGTAATGCCCCCATCGCTTCGCGTTCGCGACCAAACCTTCGCGTTCGCGAAGAAGAAATTTCGGCCTCATCATTTTACTCTTCGCGTTCGCGAGAGGATCTTCGCGAACGCGAAGAAGGACATGCCAGAACACAGATTCTGCAGAAAAACTAGATTTCCAAAGTCCAAAACATCCCGTGGCCTATGCCCTCGGGGCTCCAAACCAAACATGTACACAAGTCTAAAAATATCATACGAACTTGCTCGCGCTATCAAATCTCCAAAATAACACCTAGAACTCTAAATTTAGCGCTAATTCAAATGATATTCTCAAGAACACTTTAAAACTTCTAATTTCTCAACTGGACGTCCGAATCATGTCAAATCAACTCCATTTTTCACCAAATTTCACAGACATATTTTAAATATCATAATGAACCTGTACCGGGCTCCGAAACCAAAATACTGACCCGATACTAACAATGCCAAATATCAATCAATTCTTAAAAATAAATAATTTCCAAACTTTCATTTTTTCATCAAAAATTCATAACTCAAGCTAGAGACCTCCAAATTCGATTCTGGGCATACGCCCAGATCCCATAATTCTATACGGACCTACTGGGACCGTCAAAGCACGGATCCGGACCCGTTTACCATAAATATTGACCGAAGTCAACTAAAATTAACTTTTAAGGCAAAAATTCTTATTTTCATTAGTTTTCAACATAGAAGCTTTTCGGAAACTTGCCCGGACTACGTACGCAAATCGATGAGGGTAAAAATGAGATTTTTAAGGCTTAAGAGCGCAGATTCGAGTTCTAAAACATAAGATGACCTTTTGGGTCATCATAAAGAAATAGAAAAAGAGGTACTACTTCAACATCTGGTAGTAATTTAAATGACTCTACACTTGTTTCTGAAACATTATCTGATAATAATATAGATTATGAATAATTACAGAAAGATTTCGGTATAAAAGATAATGAATTATAAATTGAAGATGATACACCACTTACACTTAGTAGTGTTAGAGTTGGTAGCAGGGGTGGTGGTCGTGGTGCTAGTAGTAGACCACTTGTGGCCCCGACTACTAATCGGAGAAAAAGAAGCAAGGTTTGGAATTTTTTTGACGAAATAGAGAATACTGATAGAGTTAGATGCAAACTTTGTAAAGATAATTTTAAACATAAGACTGGAGGACAATTAGGGGGGACTGGGACACTTAGTAGATATATGAGAATTACTCATCCTATAGAATGGGGCTCTGATTTAGATGAAAATCAAGGAACTCTAAACCATAGTACTAGAGGAGTTAGCAAAAATGATTGTTTTGGATTGCCTACCTTTTTCTTTTGCTTCTTCATCATATCTTATTATGTATATTCAAAGGATTTATAATCCTTTATTTAAAGGTATCCCTATAAGTACTTGTAGATCTGATATCTTTTGTAATGACCCAATCGGTCATTTTAAGTTTTAGAATCCCGTTCCCTAAAAATAAAACGTCCAGTATGTGCTTGTAATGATTTATGATTTATGGGGATAGTTGTTTCGGGATTTAGAAGTGTTTGGGGTGAAACCGGAACACTTGGTTCCTTAAGTTGGCCTTAAAGTGTTAAGTTTGACTTTGGTCAACATTTTGAAAAAACGACCTCGGAATAGAATTTTAATGATTCCAACAGCTCCGTATGGTAATTTTGGACTTAGGAGCGTGTTCGAAATTTTATTTGAAAGTCCGTAGTTAAATTAGGCTTGAAATGGCTAAAAACAAGAATTTAAGTTTGGAAGTTTGACCGATGAGTTGACTTTTTGATATCGGAGTCGGAATCCAGTTTCGAAAATTTTTATAGCTCCGTTATATCATTTATGACTTGTGTGTAAAATTTGAGGTTAATCGGAGTTGATTTGATAGGTTCCTGCATCGAATGTACAAGTTGAAAACTCTTAGTTTCATTAAGCTTGAATTGAGGTATGATTCATGGTTTTAGAGTTGTTTGATGTGATTTAGAGGTTCGACTAAGTTCGTATGATATTTTAGGACTTGTTGGTATATTTGGTTGAGGTCCCGAGGGCCTCGGGTGAGTTTCGGATGGTTAACGGATCAACAATTGGACTTAAACAGTTGCTGCAATTTTTTTCTCTTCTGCTGGAAATTCTGGGCTGAGATCGAGCTCCCATGATCGAGCTCGCAAGATCGAGCTCGCAAGATCGAGCTCCCAAAAATCGAGCTCCCAAGATCGAGCTCCTGAGATCGAGCTCCCATGATCGAGCTCCCTGAGATCGAGCTCCCATGATCGAGCTCCCTGAGATCGAGCTCCCTTGATCGAGCTCCTTGATCGAACTGGACAGAGCTGTATGTTATAAAAACAAAGGGCATTCGTCCCATTCGCCATTTTTAACAAATTGGAGCTTGAGCAGAGGCCATTTTTGATAGATTTTCAAGGAAAAGACATTGGGGTAAGTGATTCTAACTTGGATTTGGTCTATAAACATAAATATATCATTTTTCTCATCATTTAATTAGTGTTTTGAGATTGAAATTTGGGAAATTTTAGAAATATCATAGAAACGAATTTTCGAGATTCCGGTATCGATTCGGAGTCAGATTTGAGTGAAACTGGTATGGTTGGACTCATAATTGAATGGGTCGTCGGATTTCATAATTTTTGTCGGATTTTGAGACGTGGGCTCCACGGATGAATTTTTAATTAATTTTGGGATTTTTATTAAAAATGTAGTATTTTCCTATAGAATTGATTCCTATAATTTTTAGTGATTGTATCGAATTATTTTGGCTAGATTCGAGTCAGACAGAGTTGGATAATCGTGGAAAAGGCCTTATAGTGGATTAAATTGGAGCAAGACGAGGTAAGTCTCTTGTCTAATCTTGTGAGGGGGAAATTACCTCATAGGTGATTAAAATTAAATAATTGTTGCTAATTGTGGGGGCTACGTACGCACGAGGTGACGAGAGTCCGTGCGTAGCTATTATTAATGCTAAAGTCCGGGTAGTTTAGGATTCAAAGAATGCATTACTTGTGTAAATAGTATTCTTTGATTAATTAATATTAATTGATATATATGAATATATTGTGAATTGTTAGATAAAGATATTAAAGGATGGAAATCTCATAGGCTTGATTTTCTGTTTAAATCAATTAATTGTTAAAAGAAATTGTTATCCTCCCGAATTTATCTTATAATAAATATACTCTCCTTCTAGAGGCACATAAGAAAATGTCCTCCTTTCTTGTGGAGCGGGCCGAACGCCTCGGCAGGATAGATGCATCTATGGATCGCGCCGCACGTCCCTCGGCAGTGTACACGACACTCTAGATCGGGCTGTACGTCCTCGGCAGAAATCGTGCTTAATAATAATAATTACATGATACTTTAATAATTTATTTCAGCTTGTGAAGCTAATTAATAAATTAAAAAATCTTTGAAATTTAATGAATTATTATTCTTGCTTGTTAAAGAATTAATTGTTGCTCCTGTAAATGAGATTTAATTGATAAATTAGAAATTATTTGAATTGAAGGAATTTAATTAATATATTGAGAATTGTTACATTTGAAGGAATTTGATTATTTACGCTGATTAAATAAATTATTGTAAATTCTGTAAATCATGCTGATTTAAATATCCTAGTTTTATTTCAGTTATTATTATTGAGTCATAGTGAGTGTCAGAGTCAGTCATCTCGTCTCTACCACTTCGAGATTAGGCTTGATACTTATTAGGTACACGTTGTATACGTACTCATACTACACTTGCTGTACTTTTTTGTGCAGGATCTGAGACAGGTACTAGTGGAGGACCTATCATCACATAACCACGTCATCCCGAGGCATAGTGGTGAGCTGCCTTTCTGAGCCGTTCTGCAGCTACCAGTGTCTCTTCTTATATTTACTTTCTGTCTATTTTATTTCAGACAGTATTTGGAGTTTTGTATAATCTACTAGATGCTCATGCACTTGTGACACCAGGTCTTGGCACACACACATTGCTAGAGTTTGGATTTATATTTTTTTGGTTTTAAATTTTATCAATGTATGCTTAATTTATTAGTTGGCTTGCCTAGCTGTAGTGTTGGGCGCCATCACGACCTACAGGTAAAATTGGGTCGTGACAACATGGTATCAAAGCACTAGGTTCACGTAGGTCTCACAAGTTATGAGCAGACCTAATAGAGTCTTGCGGATCGGTACAAAGACGTATGTACTTCTCTTCTAGAGGCTATAGGGTGTTAGGAAATTACCTTTCTTCACATTCCATCATGCAATTAATGTAGCACTAAAAATCCTTCTCTTATTTTCACACAGATGGTGAGAACACGCTCGAATGAAGTTTCAGACCAGGGAAGAGCTACTCCCCCAGTTACTAGAGGCCGAGGCCGAGGCCGAGGGAGGGCTCCAGCCCGTGGTAGAGGGCTAGGACGTCCCAGGACTATTTCGATTATGTCGCCAGTGGATCCAGCAGAGAATCCCATTATTGAGGAGCAGGGTGAGGTGCCTGTGGCAGAGCCAGCTCCGGTGGACTTCACATCTGCACCGGGATTTCAGGATGTCATGGGTCGTATGCTGCGATTCATGGACAATATGACTCAGGCCGGTTTATTTCCGGCAGACCCAGCCACATCTCAGGCGGGCGGGGGAGCACAAACCCCTACCGCGCAGGCTCATGGACAGGCAACTGCTATATATCAGACCCAGGGTGCACTACTCGTGGGTAGAGTCCAGCCAGTGGCAGCAGCTACACCTGAGCCCAGGCCAGCTGTAGCCGCCGATCCTTAGAAACTATTGGACAGATGAACTAGACTACATCCTCCTATCTTCGGGGGTGAGCGACATGAGGATCCACAAGATTTCATTGATCGTTGCAAGGATAGACTGTACAACATGAGGATATTGGAATCCCATGGGGTTGATTTCACTACTTTTCAGCTAGAGGGTAGAGCCCGTAGATGGTAGCAGTCTTATGCTCTTGGCAGACCAGCAGATTCTCCTCCCATGACTTGGGACAAGTTCACCCGTATCTTCTTGGATATGTATATTCCACCCTCCCAGAGGGAAGAGTTGCGATTTCAGTTTGAGCAGCTTTAGCAGGGTCAGATGTCAGTGACTGATTATGAGGTGAGGTTTTCTGAATTATCTCGCCATGCACTAATGATACTCCCTACTGAGGCGGAGAGAGTGCGAAGGTTTGTTGCCGGTTTACATACTGGTATTCAGGACACTATGACTCGAGAGGTTGAGATGGGTACTTCTTATGAGCGAGTTGTGGAGATAGCCCGGAGGATTGAGGGTATACGTCAGCGGAGTCGAGAGCAGATTATGAGAGATAAGCGGTTCAAGTACTCTGGAGAGTTCAGAGGTGCTCCGTCCGGGGGTATAGGTCAGTTCGTGAGGGGGCAGTCCAGCAGACCCCCATATCCAGCACCATCACCTCCTCGAGGTGCTCCAGTGCGACCTTATCTCAGTGCTATCCCAGAGAGTTCTTACCACCCACCAACTATTCAGGGTACTCCCAGTGGGTATTCACGTCCCCCAGGGCCAGACACTTAGTCAGCAGCTCATCGCACCGAAGAGTTGTTACGAGTGCGGGGATCCCAGTCACATGCGGAGGTTTTGCCCCAGGCTTCGGGGTAGACTAGTACAACAGGGTCAGCAGCCTATGCTTACCGGACCAGTTGCTCCACCAGTAGTCCGACCACCCAAAGGTGGAGGACAGGTGGGTAGGGGTCGTCCTAGAGGTGGAGGTCAGCCAGGCGGAGGCCAGACAGTTGGCGCTCCAGCTCGGTTCTATGCGTTTCCAACTAGACGAGATGCAGAGGCCTCAGATGCCGTGATTACATGTATTATTTCTATTTGTGGCAAAGATGCCTCAGTATTATTTGATCCAGGATCTACGTATTCATATGTGTCATCTCTATTTGCTCCATTCCTGGGTGTTTCTCGTGAGTCCTTGAGTATTCCTGTTTATGTGTCCACTCCTGTGGGTGATTCTGTTGTTGTGAACTGGATCTACCGGTCCTGTATTATTACATTCTGTGTTTTTGAAACTAGAGCAGATCTCCTATTGCTTGATATGACCGATTTTGAAATTATTCTGGGCATGGACTGGTTATCTCCATATCATGTTATTCTAGATTGTCATGCCAAGAATGTTACTTTGGCTATTCCAGCATTACCTAAGGTGGAGTGGAAGGGTTCACCTGTTAGTTCATTTAATCGAGTTATTTCTTTTATAAAGGCTCAACACATAGTTGAGAAGGGCTGTTTGGCTTATCTAGCCTATGTTCGTGATACTACTGTAGAGACTCCGGCTATTGATTCAGTGCTTGTAGTTCGGGAGTTCCCCGATGTATTTCCGTCAGATCTTCCAGGTATGCCACCTGATCGTGATATTGATTTCTGTATTGACTTGGCTTCAGATACCGAGCCTATATCTATCCCACTGTATCGTATGGCTCCGAAAGAATTGAAAGAATTGAAAGAACAACTTGAAGAGTTACTAGCCAAAGGGTTCGTCAGACCGAGTGTATCGCCTTGGGGTGCACCAGTATTATTTATGAAAAAGAAGGATGGAACAATGCGGATGTGTATTGATTATCGCCAATTGAACAAAGTCACTATTAAGAACAAGTACCCGTTGCCACGTATTGATGATCTATTTGACCAGTTGCAGGGTGCTAGGATATTCTCTAAGATCGACTTGAGGTCGGGGTACCATCAGTTGAAGATTCGGGATTCGAATGTTCCGAAGACTGCTTTTCGGACTAGATATGGTCATTATGGGTTTCTGGTGATGTCCTTCGGTTTAACTAATGCCCCGACAGCGTTTATGGATCTGATGAACAGAGTATTCATGCCATATATTGATTCATTTGTCATTGTCTTCATTGATGACATCTTAATCTATTCGCGCAGTAAGGAGGAACATGAGCAACATATGAGAGTGGTGCTTCAGACATTGCGGGAACAAAAGTTATATGCTAAGTTCTCTAAGTGTGAGCTTTGGCTAGAGTCTGTAGCATTTTTGGGACATATTGTATCGGGAGAAGGTATTAAAGTTGATCCCAAAAAGATTGAGGCAGTTCAGAATTGGCATCGTCCCACTTCGGCGACTGAGATCAGGAGTTTTCTAGGTTTAGCAGGTTATTATCGTCGGTTCGTGGAAGGTTTTTCATCTATTGCAGCACCTTTGACAAAATTAACCCAAAAGGGTATTCAGTTCCGATTGTCCGATGATTGTGAGTCAAACTTTCAGAAGCTCAAGACAGCACTGACTACAGCACCCGTGTTAGTGTCACCATCTGGTTCGGGAATATATACAGTGTATTGTGACGCGTCACGCATTGGCTTGGGTTGTGTATTGATACAGGAAAGGCGAGTTATTGCATATGCTTCACGTCAGCTGAAGCCCCACGAGAAGAATTATCCAGTACATGATTTGGAGTTAGCTGCGATTGTTCACGCTCTAAAGATTTGGAGGCATTATCTTTATGGGGTGTCTTGTGAAGTTTACACTGATCATCACAGTTTACAGCATTTGTTCAAGCAGAGGGATCTAAATTTGAGGCAGCGCAGATGGCTGGAGTTACTAAAAGATTATGATATTACTATCTTGTATCATCCGGGCAAAGCAAATATGGTTGCAGATGCCTTGAGCAGGAAGGCAGAGAGTATGTGTAGTTTGGCTTTCATTTCAGCAGAGGAAAGGCCATTAGCCTCGGATATTCAGTCCTTGGCTAACAAACTTGTGAGGCTGGATATTTCAGAGCCCAGCCGAGTTCTTGCATGTGTGGTGGCCCAATCTTCACTATTTGAGCATATCAAGGCTCGCCAGTATGATGACCCATACTTGATGGTTCTTCGTGAAACGGTACTATGAGGTGGTGCCAAGGAAGTTGCTATTAGAGCGGATGGTGTTCTGCGACTCCAGGATCGTCTATGTGTTCCTAATGTGGATGGACTGAGGAAAAAGATCTTGGAAGAGGCACACAGTTCTCGGTATTCTATTCATCCGGGTGCTACTAAGATGTATCGTGACTTGAGGCAACATTATTGGTGGCGACGAATGAAAAAGGACATAGTTGAGTATGTATCTAGATGTCTAAATTGCCAACAAGTTAAATATGAGCACCAGAGGCCAGGTGGCCTACTTCAGCAGATGACTATACTAGAGTGGAAATGGGAACGAATTACTATGGACTTTGTAGTTGGGTTGCCGCGGACCTTGAGGAAGTTTGATGTAGTTTGGGTGATTGTTGACAGGTTGACTAAGTCGGCACATTTTATTCCTGTTGTGACCACGTATACTTCAGGGAGGTTGGCCCAGATTTATATTCAGGAGATAGTTCGGTTGCACGGTGTGCCAATTTCCATCATATCAGATAGAGGCCCTCAGTTTACTTCACATTTCTGGAGAGCAGTACAGAGTGAGTTGGGGACCCGTGTAGAGCTCAGCACAGCCTTTCATTCGCAGACCGATAGACAGTGAGAGAGGACAATTCAGATTTTGAAAGATATGCTCAGGGCATGTGTGATCGACTTTGGAGGTCAGTGGGATCATTTCCTGCCTTTGGCCGAGTTTGCTTATAATAACAATTACCAATCCAGCATCGAGATGGCTCCATTTGAGGCTTTATATGGTCGGCGATGTCGTTCACCTATCAGATGGTTTGAGCCAGGTGAGGCTAAGTTATATGGTACTGATTTGGTAAGGGATGCCTTGGAAAAGGTCAAGTTGATTCAGGAGCGACTTCGTACAGCACAGTCCAGGCAAAAGAGTTATGCAGATCAGAAAGCGCGTGATATATCATTTATGGTAGGTGAAAAAGTTCTCTTGAAGGTTTCGCCGATGAAGGGAATTATGAGATGTTGAAACGAGTTGGGGAGGTTGCTTATGAGTTTGCATTGCCTCCCAGCCTATCAGGAGTTTATCCGGTTTTTCACGTATCTATGCTCCGGAAGTATCATGCCGACCTATCACATGTGTTAGACTTTAGCACAGTTCAGCTAGATAATTGCTTGGGTTATGAAGAGGAACCAATTGCCATTGCTGATAAACAGGTTCGCCAGTTGAGGTCCAAGAGGATTTCTGCAGTAAAAGTCTAGTGGAGGGGTCAACCAGTCGATGAAGCGACTTGGGAGGCCGAGGAAGACATGCGGAGCAGATATCCACACTTATTCAGCACTCCAGGTGCAATTCTAAACCCGTTCGAGGATGAACGTTTGTTTAAGAGGTGGAGAATGTAATGACCCAACCGATTATTTTAACTTTTAGAACCCCGTTACCTAAAAATAAAACTTATAGTATGTGCTTGTAATAATTTATGACTTGCGGGGATGGTTGGTTCGGGATTTAGAAGTGTTTGGGGTGAAACCAGAACACTTGGTTCCTTAAGTTGGCCTTAAAGTGCTAAGTTTGACTTCGGTCAACATTTTGAGAAAATGACCCCGGAATAGAATTTTGATGATTCCAACAGCTCCGTATGGTGATTTTGGACTTAGGAGCGTGTTCGAAATTTTATTTGGAAATCCGTAGTTAAATTAGGCTTGAAATGGCTAAAAACAAGAATTTAAGTTTGGAAGTTTGACCGATGAGTTGACTTTTTGATACCGGAGTCGGAATCCAGTTCCAAAAATTTTCATAGCTCCGTTATGTCATTTATGACTTGTGTGTAAAATTTGAGGTTAATCGGAGTTGATTTGATAGGTTCCTGCATCGAATGTACAAGTTGAAACTCTTAGTTTCATTAAGCTTGAATTGAGGTATGATTCATGGTTTTAGCGTTGTTTGATGTGATTTAGAGGTTCGACTAAGTTCGTATGATATTTTAGGACTTGTTGGTATATTTGGTTGAGGTCCCGAGGGCCTCGGGTGAGTTTTGGATGGTTAACGGATCAACAATTGGACATAAACAGTTGCTGCAATTTTTTTCTCTTCTGCTGGAAATTCTGGGCTGAGATCGAGCTCCCATGATCGAGCTCGCAAGATCGAGCTCGCAAGATCGAGCTCCCAAAAATCGAGCTCCCAAGATCGAGCTCCTGAGATCGAGCTCTTGAGATCGAGCTCCCATGATCGAGCTCCCTGAGATCGAGCTCCCATGATCGAGCTCCCTGAGATCGAGCTCCCTTGATCGAGCTCCTTGATCGAACTGGACAGAGTTGTATGTTATAAAAACAAAGGGCATTCGTCCCATTCGCCATTTTTAACAAATTGGAGCTTGAGCAGAGGCGGTTTTTGATAGATTTTCAAGGAAAAGACATTGGGGTAAGTGATTCTAACTTGGATTTGGTCTATAAACATAAATATATCATTGTTCTCATCATTTAATTGGTGTTTTGAGATTGAAATTTGAAAAAATTTAGAAATCTCATAGAAACGAATTTTCGAGATTTCGGTATCGATTCGGAGTCAGATTTGAGTGAAACTGGTATGGTTGGACTCATAATTGAATGGGTCATCGGATTTCATAATTTTTGCCGGATTTCGAGATGTGGGCCTCACATATGAATTTTTAATTAATTTCAGGGTTTTTTTAATTAAAAATATAGTATTTTCTTATAGAATTGATTCCTATAATTTTTAGTGATTGTATCGAATTATTTTGGCTAGATTCGAGTCATACAGAGTTGGATAATCGTGGAAAAGGCCTTATAGTGGATTAAATTGGAGCAAGACGAGGTAAGTCTCTTGTCTAATCTTGTGAGGGGGAAATTACCTCGTAGGTGATTAAAATTAAATAATTGTTGCTAATTGTGGGGGCTACGTACGCACGAGGTGACGAGAGTCCGTGCGTAGCTACTATTAATGCTAAAGTCCGGGTAGTTTAGGATTCAAAGCATGCATTACTTGTGTAAATAGTATTCTTTGATTAATTAATATTAATTGATATATATGAATATATTGGGAATTGTTAGATAAAGATATTAAAGGATGGAAATCTCATAGGCTTGATTTTCTGTTTAAATCAATTAATTGTTAAAAGAAATTGTTCTCCTCCCGAATTTATCTTATAATAAATATACTCTCCTTCCGGAGGCACATAAGAAAATGTCCTCCTTTCTTGTAGAGCGGGCCGAACGCCTCGGCAGGATAGATGCATCTATGGATCGCGCCGCACGTCCCTCGGTAGTGTACACGACACTCTGGATCGGGTTGTACGTCCTCGGCAGAAATCGTGCTTAATAATAATAATTACATGATACTTTAATAATTTATTTCAGCTTGTGAAGCTAATTAATAAATTAAAAAATCTTTGGAATTTAATGAATTATTATTCTTGCTTGTTAAGGAATTAATTGTTACTCATGTAAATGAGATTTAATTGATAAATTAGAAATTATTTGAATTGAAGGGATTTAATTAATATATTGAGAATTGTTACATTTGAAGGAATTTGATTATTTCCGCTGATTAAATAAATTATTGTAAATTCTGTAAATCATGTTGATTTAAATATCCTAGTTTTATTTCAGTTATTATTATTGACCCATAGTGAGTGCCAAAGTCGGCCATCTCGTCTCTACCACTTCGAGACTAGACTTGATACTTATTGGGTACACGTTGTATACGTACTCATACTACACTTGCTGCGCTTTTTGTACAGGATCTGAGACAGGTACTAGCGGAGAACCTATCATCATATACCCACGTCATCCCGAGGCATAGTGGTGAGCGCCGTTCTGCAGCTACCAGTGTCTCTTCTTATATTTACATTCTGTCTATTTCATTTCAGACAATATTTAGAGTTTTGTATAATATACTAGATGCTCATGCACTTGTGACACCGGGTCTTGGCACACACACATTGGTAGAGCATGGGTTTATATTTTCTTGGTTTTAAATTTTATCAATGTATGCTTAATTTATTAGTTGGCTTGCCTAGCTGTAGTGTTGGGCGTCATCACGACCTATAAGTGAAATTGGGTCGTGACATCTTTAGACTTCATGGACAATATCAAACATACATACGTTATTTGTTTGACCACCCTCCTTGTAGAGTTTCTCTAACTCCTGATATTAGCCATGCTGTTAATGGAAATGATTATTTGACAATTACATGTCGTTGGATAGATAATAATTATTATATGCAAAAACGTATTATCGCTTTTAAATATGATGAAGATCAAAGTCATACTGTTATGTTTATAAGTACTACTATTTGCGAAGTTGTTGAATTTTATAATCTTAAGAAAAAAATATTGTGTATATCTTTTGATAATGCTTCTAACAATAATGCAGCAATTTCAATATTAAGACTGCATTTGCAACCACCACTTGACGAAATTTTTCATGTTAGGTATGCATGTCATGTTTATAATTTAATTGTTAAAAGTGGCCTTGATTTATTTTCAACTGAGATTACTCATGTTAGAAGAGCAGCTGGTGTTATTTAAGGAAATAACAAACAATCTAGAATTAGGGAATTTAAGAATAAGTGTACCGAGCATAACCTTAATCCCAGATTCATGCAAGACGAAATTGTTACTAAATGGAATTATACATACTTATTTTTAAAATATTGCTACAAATATAGATTGCCAATAACTGAAGTTGCTAATGAGCATTGTACTGATCCAAACCGTATGTCAACAACTACTACCTGGGAGGTCATTAATGATGTTGTTAAATTTTTACATAAATTTTATACGGCAACTGTTGAGTTTTCTGGAGCATATTACCCTACTGTTACTATGGCTTTAGTACATATAGCTGAAATTTCTTTTCTACTCTTTGAATTTAAGAAGAAAGAAAAATATAAGGATGCTGTTGAAAAAATGCAAGCAAAATTCAAAAAATATTTCTTTCCAATTCCTCTGATTTACTTAATTGTTGTTATTTTAAATCTTTCTATTAAGATGTCTGATTGTCACCAATTAATCAATGCTTTATATACTTATATAGAGATTGGACCAACTGAAACCCCTATATATATATATATATATATATATATATATATATATATATATATATATATATATATATATATATATATATATATATATATTATTATTGTATGAACAAGCTAAATGATTATTTACAATAATTATATAATTATTATGCAAATATAGTTGATGATGCTATTCTTAATGTAGGCAATGTTAATCCCACTATGCATTGTACCACTTCTACTACTATGGATGATGATGAAGGCCTTGATGGTTTTAATATTTGGTATACATTTTCTACCACTCAAACGAGTAACAGGAACATTGATGAACTTCAATTCTACTTGCAAAAGTAAAAAGAGTCTCGCACAAAGGAATTTTTACCGTTGGGATGGTGGCATGAGAATGAAAAGCAATTTCATGTTCTTTTCGCTATGGCTTGGGACGTGCTGAATGTGCCAATTTTAACTGTTGCATCAGAGAGTGCATTTAGTCAAGCAAGACAACAACTTGGAGACTCCCGTCACTCATTGGGAAGCAATGCTTTGGAAGTTTTAGTATGTTTCAGAGATTGGATTAGATCGGAACGAAGAAATCAGGGACGTGAAGATGTTGATAGACCAGAAGACGAGGAACTTGGAGATATATTAACACATGGTAACCCGTCTGAATTTAACACTCCAGAAGATGGTCAAGAAGTTCATATTGATTATGAAGAACTTACTAAGGCAATGCAAAACCTTTGAATTTACTCTTTTTCGTTAATTTACTTGTTGTTAAATGTAAACTTCAATTTGTAAGTTTGAAATAAAAAAAGCATTTGCAAATTATAAGTGCAATTTTTTTTCCATTTTCATTGTATTCTATTATCTTAAATTCTTAATGAAATATTCAAAATTTCAAATATAAAGATTTTAAAACCTTTGCATTCTTTTATTCAAACACTCTTTTTATAAGATTATTTTTTTGTTTTATATTTTTACTTTATATTAATATAAATTATGATAGTTATACAAAATACAAAAAAAAATTAACATTAACCCGGCCCGGCCCCTTGGACCCGTAACCGTCTCGGTTCATTTTTTACCCGGATGAACCCGGACCTGTTAAGCCCGGTATAAAAAAATCGGTAACCGGCCCGGATTGGAAACCGTCTGATCACTTTTTTTCTCACCCCGGCCCGGCCCGGCCCACCCGTTAAACACCTTTAGTCCATCTCCAATGTAATGTAATTGATGCCTTGAGTTTTACACTAGTTTAAAGTATAGTAGGCCGCTTGAGTTTCTGATTGATTGTTACTACAGAATTGTAGGGCTTTGGCAAAAATCGTAACAAGCTCTCCATCCTATTTCTAACAATCCCTCCTATTCCAGCTTTCTTGATGCTACTATTGCTGCTTCCATCAGTGTTGATCTTGAGCCATCCATAAGGTAGTTTATCCCATGTTACTGCTCTGCTACACATGTTGGGTCTATATCCTTCTATCTTTTGGCACAATTAGCTCCATGACCATGTCATGTCCAGTTCAACACCATTCTTGTTCATAAATACCTTCAAATGAAGAAGAACAAAGTGTTTTAGTTTGGAAATTGAGGTTCTAAAATTACCATACCTGATTGAGCATCTATGTTTCATTAGCTCGCAGAAGATGAATATAGGCACAACTTGACAAAAAAATTTCAGCATATAATTTTTGATGTTATTGAGGTTCCACTGTGTAAGAGTTAGAGCAATATAGTGAAGGTCATTCCTAATTCCCAAAGGACCTGCAAACAAATTTCAAATTAGAAAAGCAGTGTCACTTCTTGACATAATATGGGAAATAGTTTCCTCCAAGTTAGAAAAGCAGTCACTCCTTTATATTGTTATGGAAGATTTATGAAGATGGGTTTTATTAGTAGAGAGAAACGCCTTATAATGTTTAAGATATAGAGTATATACTTTCCTATTAATATAGCCATAATAATATGAATAATTAATTATCTTTATAAGATTGAATATTTACCTACATAACTCATTATATGATGTCAGCTTTATAAGAAAATTCTTCCTGTCCATCCTCGGTGCATTATGGCAATGTTCTAGTGTGCATTTTTTTTTTGAAACGATAGGATCACATCTCTTTATTTATTTGTTTATCATATGTATTTTTCTATTCTATTGTTATGATAGCATAAATGAATAATATATTTTTTAATTCATAAATTTCTTTTCTTATAGCGATTTACATGATTGGAAATTAATTGTACGCATATAGCAAGATATTCTGAACGTGCTGAAATCTTAATAATATTTTAGCTTTGTGATTAATCATTAATGTTGAAATATGAACACAATAACTAATGATTTAACTTCTTATACTATTGTAATTTCTTCCGTTCTCTAGAAAATTCAGTCATTTAATTTTTAGCAAAATCATTCATGTCTGCTAAAAGTTTGTTTGGAGTACACGTACCATACACTGTCACCTTCTTTACTTTTAATTTAATTAAGGACAATAGAATAGAAGAAATCTTATTGGAAGGGTAAAAGTAAATTTCCTAACTTTTAAACCATAATATATAATAATCGAAAAGTATAATTTACAAAACCAAAAATCAAATCCAATAATAATAAAAAAAAGGTAAGAGAAACGAGAGTTGATAGCCAAGTGAAAGGGAACTATATAAAGGAAGCTCTCACAAAAGCCTCCGTCCTCTCCTCCTTCTTCAATCTCTTAACCAAGTCCCAAAGACTACAGTCTCTGTTCTTACGCAGTCTTTTTTATATAAATTAAAAATTAGAAAAAAAATCACTTTCAGTTATTGATTTAGAAACCCTAGTTTTGGGCTGAATTTTTTTCCTCCATTGCTCATTCTAAAACCCTAGCTCTACATTCTCATTCTAATCATATCCTATGAGGTAAGGCCCGGAATATCTTTTTTTTTCCTCAATAAATTATCGTTTTATAAGCTCTAATTGAATCTAATCAAATTCATTATTAAGTTATTACTCAGATTCAAAGGAAGAGTTGGATATTTTCATTCATAATCCTTGATCACCGTTGAGGTTTTATTTAGGGTTTATAGGGTTTAAAAACAGTAATGGATGATCTCGACAAGGCAATACTTATAAGTTTTGATGAATCTGGAGCAGTTGATTCTGCTCTTAAAGCACAAGCTGTTGCCTATTGCCAACAATTTAAAGAAAATCCATCAATTTGTAGTATATGTATTGAGCGTTTGTGTTTTTCTAAATTGGTTCAAGTTCAGTTCTGGTGTTTACAATGCTTACACGAGGTCCTCCGGGTCCGGTATTCGTCAATGGGTCCAGAGGAGAAATCCTTTATTCGAAAATCTGTTTTTTCGCTGGGTTGTTATGAGAGTATTGATGATAAGAACTTGGTTAGGCTTTTGGATGGTCCAGCTTTTATTAAAAATAAGCTTTCTCAGGTTATGGTTACTTTAGTTTATTTCGAGTATCCCATGATATGGCCCTCGGTGTTTGTTGATTTTTTGTCGAATCTTAGTAAAGGTGTTGTGGTTATTGATATGTTTTGTCGAGTTCTTAATGCCTTGGATGATGAAGTAATTAGCATGGACTATCCGAGAAGCCAAGAGGAGGTGGCTGTCTCGGGGCGAATTAAGGACGCAATGAGGCAGCAGTGTATTTCTCAGGTTGTTAGGGCTTGGTATGACATCCTGTTGATGTACAGAAATTCTGATCCCGATTTGTGTTGTAGTGTTTTAGATTCTATGAGGAGGTATGTTTCGTGGATCGACATAGGTTTGATAGCAAATGATACGTTTGTTGGGTTGTTATTTGAGCTGACATTGGCGAGTGGTTTTCGTGATCAACTCAGAGGTGCAGCTGCTGGTTGCATCCATGCTGTTGCTGCTAAGCGTATGGATCCGAAAGCAAAACTCACTCTTTTGCAGAGCCTTCAGATAAGAAGGGTTTTCAGTTTGGTAGCTGAGGATAATGACTCCGAGTTGGTATCAAGTGTTGCTTCTTTGCTTACTGGATATTCAACTGAGGTTTTGGAGTGTTTGAAGCGTTTGAACTCTGAGGATGGGAAAGCTGTCTCGACTGAACTATTGAATGAGGTTTTGCCCTCTGTTTTCTATGTAATGCAAAATTGTGAAATTGATGAAACCTTCAGTATTGTGCAGTTCCTCTCTGGGTATGTTGGCACATTGAAGAGTCTGGTTCCATTGACTGAGACACAGTCACATCATGTAGGTCAGATACTGGAAGTGATCCGTACTCAGATCCGATTTGATCCTGCTTATCGTAATAATCTCGATGTGTTGGACAAAATTGGGAGGGAAGAGGAAGATCGGATGGCTGAGTTTAGGAAAGAGTTGTTTGTTCTACTTCGGAGTGTGGGCCGTGTAGCACCTGATGCAACTCAGATTTTCATCAGGAACTCCTTAGCTAGTGCTGTTGCATCTAATGGGGATGTGGATGTTGAGGAGATAGAAGCTGCACTCTCTCTTCTATATGCCTTTGGGGAATCACTTACTGATGAAACCATGAAAACAGGAAATGGTCTCTTGGGAGAACTAATACCAATGCTTTTGTCGACAAAGTTTCCTTGCCACAACAACAGGCTTGTTGCACTTATCTACTTGGAAACAATAACAAGGTATATGAAATTTTTCCAGGAGAATACACAATACATTCCCTTGGTTTTAAGCGCCTTTCTTGATGAAAGAGGCATACATCACCCGAATAGCAATGTAAATCGAAGAGCAAGTTATCTTTTCATGAGGGTTGTGAAACTGCTCAAAGCAAAACTTGTACCCTACTTAGAGACTATTCTACAGGTATTGATTTTCCCATCCCCTTCCTCTGTTTCATCTCCCAAGTTCCACTGAATGGGGAATATTTCATTTTCTTTTATTTGAATTCTGTTTCTGAAACCCTCACTTTTTATGTTCATTCAGAGTCTGCAAGATACAGTTGCTCAATTCACAACAATATATGCTTCCTCCAAGGAGCTTTCTGGTTGTGAAGATGGTAGTCACATTTTTGAGGTGCATACATGGTTTGAGCATATGTGCTTCAGATTTTTTTTCCCAACTTGCTGCCTGACTTCTTTAACTCACCTTAATAGGAATGTTTTGTAGGCGATTGGCTTATTAATTGGAATGGAAGATGTACCACTTGAAAAACAATCCGAGTTCCTCTCTGCCTTGCTTACTCCTCTTTGTCAGCAGGTCATTTCATTAGTTAGAAAACTCTAAATTGAATATTCTTTTGATGTTCGATTAGCTGGATGTGTATGCACTCAAATGGAGGTTTTGGTGTTCATATTGTATGGTTGCATGTATAATGTGGAATGCAAGTATTTCCTGACAGATGCTTACATTAATTATATGAATTGACAGTAAATACTTTTCGCAGGTTGAGGCTTTGCTCTTAAATGCCAAAGCTCAGAATCCTGAAGAGTCTCCGGCAAAGATCGCAAATATCCAGCAGATAATTATGGCCATTAATGCTCTGAGCAAGGTTTTTACTTGTACTATCGAAATCACTACAGCTTTTTATAGTTTCCTTTCTGGTAAATCAAATTATTTCATCAATAGCACAACAAGGCGGTGTCAAAAGTATGTACAAAGTTGTTTGGGATTCTCTTTTTGCACCAAAAGTATGAAGGAAACAAAAAAAATGATCTTCTAATTACTGGTTACGTATGTTTCACTATTATGGACAACTGTATTTCTTTGTTCCAAATAAGCCACAAATGACATATTGGTGCGCTTCAAGCTGTGTTCCTTTCTACGCTAATCTTATATAACATGCTATTTGACAGTGCTTCACCGTCAGATTTTTTATAAATCCAGCGAAATGTTAAACAAAGATTAATCCAAGTTCCATATTTTTGATGTAAAGCTGCAATGCAACAAAATGTGGTTTCTGTACTGTCCTCTTCAAACTCCTTACATAAGCAACTCAAAATAATTCGTCTCGCCTTACTTTGTCTGCCATTAATATTGCATCCTTCATTGCTCCCCATCCAGAATTTGTAGAATTACTTAAGTAAGACTGTACCTGAGTCCGGTCTCTTGACAACAATAACTACGCCTCAGTCCCAACCAGTTGGGGTTTGCTATATGAATCCCACTAACCATATTTCTCCATTTAAATTCATCTTAGCCAACATTATGCAGAACAACAACAACTACTACTATGCCTCAGTCTCTAACAAGTTGAGGTTTAATAGATGAATCCTCAACATTGTACAGAATAAAAATAAAAAGTTCTAGAAGATCTCAATGTATTTTCAATAATACAATACCTGACTTTGAACAATTTTTCCCTTGGAATTTATACCTTCCTTCTCAGCTTACTGCCATGTTATGTTTCTAGCACTGGTGATTCAGCATTTGTAGCCTGTTCCTTCTACCCTCACCACAATGTTTCTGCATGCCAGGGGTTTAGCGAGCGTCTTGTAACTGCTAGTCGCCCTGCAATCGGTCTCATGTTCAAACAGGTTGGTTGATTGGTGCTTGAGTTTTTGTCTTACTCTTCTACATTGATTCCAAACTCCATTTTCTATTTTAGTCTATTTGAGCTTACTACTGGTGACAATACATTGTGGCGCACTTGACTATCAATAGGCATGTCAACTATTGTGCATTTTGTAATCCTGAATATTCTCCTTTTTAGTGTCACTATTTAAGGAGGCTGATATCTGTTTCAGGTGTATTACTTAATGGATTTTGGTTGTTGACTTGGTTCTCAGAAATAAGTTTGACTAATATCGGATTTTTGGTTCCCCTTTCGATTTTGTGTTGTTAATTTTTCTGGTGCACCTTTTGTATTAGACAGATATCTGTTTTTGTGGTCAAATAAAGCCCTAATCCAAGTACTACCTTTCTGTGTCAATACTTATCATGTTTATTTCTTTTTCGTCCAGACATTGGATGTCCTTCTACGTATTCTTATCATATTTCCAAAGATAGAACCTCTGCGGTGCAAGGTATGTATTTAGTTTCTTATTATTCTTGCTCAATCCAATGCACCTTTGGTGATGTAAATGTTAACTCCTCTAGGTCACATCATTCATTCACCGTATGGTGGACATACTAGGATCATCTGTATTTCCATATCTACCAAAGGCACTGGAGCAATTGTTAGCCGAAAGTGAGGTAAAGTCATTATAAATTTAAACCAATGTCCAAGCATATTTTCAAAAGTGTATTGCTATTTTAATATATTATGTGTCACCAATTGGACCTATGTGTTGTAATCTCTGAAATGCTAAACAACTCCTAGAAAAGTTATTGTGAAGATTCATCATGAAATTGGCTAATTTACGTTGTTTGCCAGCCTACCGCAACCCTCTTTCTTTATCCGGGATCAGAACCGTCAATGTGAGCAAGCTCACTCAAGCAGAGTTAACTATTCAAAGCAGCAACAACAACAACCCAGTATAATCCCACTAGTGGGGTCTGGGGAGGGTAGGTGTACGCAGACCTTACCCCTACCCTGGGGTAGAGAGGCTGTTTCCGATAGACCCTCGGCTCACTCCATCTAAGAATTCCCCACCTTGCTCTTGGGGTGACTTCGTTGGAAGTGGAGGGTGCTTACCACTAGAGCAACCCACTCTTGTCTTATTAGAATATTATTTGTAATTCCAATTATTATTAAACTTGTGTAAAATGGAATTTGCAGCAAGAAAACTATAGGTAACAAAATTTGTTTCATTTGAAAATGTTATGAACTCTAGCTTGAGTGCACAAACAATGCAATAAAAGTTTGAAACATTAGGATGTTACCAATGCAGGCCAAAGTTAATTTTTTTTTGGATGCTGGATATCCTAATTATATCGTAATTGAGCTGAATTCTACTTCCTGACAAATTTAGGGATACAAGAGACAAATGAAAAGAAATGGAGTAACATCTAAAATATAACATGAATTGACTCTTACCAAATAAACGTTCTATTTCATTTCTAATATTGTCTAATCTTGTATTGTCGCATCCAGCTTAACATTTAGATTTCTACAATAGTCATCTTGTGGATATAAGGCTCAATAGTCACTCCCATATAACATTACTGGTCTTAAAACTATTATGTAGGACTATCTTTCACTTCGGTGGGTGTCGCTGTATTACATAACTCTTTCTTAACATTGCATCCATTTTAACTATCTTATCTTAAATCTGTTTGTTACGTCTTCATCTATTATACCATCTTCCTGAAACACCGAGTAGATTAAATTTTTTTCATTTGGACATGACAGTCCCATTCAAGTTCACCTCAACTTCATTCTTTTTTTTTGATAAGGTAAATTGTATTAATCAAAAGGGAGAAAAAAACTCCCGCATACAAGAAGTATACCAAAAAGTAGAGAATTTACATCAGAACATGATTCTCTACAAAAGATGCCCAATCTTCTACACAAGTAGGGGCTATATGTGTGTACCAAAAAGCGATCAAAGACAAAAGACTATTCTTAAGATGTGAAAACGGAGACTCAATCCCCTTAAAAACTCTCCTATTTCTCTCTCCCCAGACTATCCACATGAGAGCTAACGGGGCGAACTTCCACGCCTTTTGCTTGCTTCTTCTACGGAAACCGGCCCAGCTATATAGCATTTCCTATACAGTGTTTGGCATCACCCATTGAACACCAAAAAGATTCAAGATTTCCCTCCACAAACCCCAGGACACAGGGCAATGCAGCAGAAGATGATCAACTTCTTCCCCTGAGCTTTTACACATGTAGCACCAACTAATAAGTGTAATTCCTCTCTTTCGCAGATTTTCAGCTGTTAAGATCACTCCCTCGCTGCTAGCCATGCAAAAAAACACACCTTCGTGGGTGCCTTAGGAATCCAGATCGATGAGTATGGAAAAGTAGTCTCCTCTCTCGCCAACATACTCTGGTAAAATGACTTTACGGTGAACAAACCATCGCCACACAACCCCCATCTCCAAGAATCGCAAGATGGATGGGGCCTGTCTTGTCCGTATAGCAGTGCCAACAAATTTTGGAGCTCCGAAATCTCCCAATCTTGCATGTTACTTCTAAAAGAGAGGTCCCATACTACCCCCTTCATGCTCCTTGCGAATCTGTTGGACCATCAATTCCTTCTGGTTTGAAATTCTGAAGACGTGGGGGAAAGAGACCCTCAGAGTATCCTCTCCACACCACCTGTGATTCCAAAAGCTGATTCTCCTTCCATCTCCCACCCTGTAAGTGATGTTGCCATAGAAAGCTTCCCAGTTCTTCATGATGTTCCTCCACATGCCACACCCGAACGGTGCTGTGATTGCCTTAGTCCCCCAACCCCCTCCCGTGGAATCGTACTTTTCTATTATGACCTCCCTCCATAGAGCATGCTCTTCAATCCCGAATCTTCACAGCCACTTCCCCAGCAAAGCTCTGTTGAATACACTAAAATCTTTTACTCCAAGTCCACCCCACTTCTTTGGGGAAGTGACTGTCTGCCAATTCACTAGATGAAACTTTCTAGTTCCATCCGCTGCATCCCAAAGAAAATTCCTTTAAAGCCACTCCAGTTTTTCTGTGACGCTCACAGGAGCTTGCAACATGGACAAGTAATAGGTAGTGATACTCGACGAAGTGCTTTTGATAAGCACTTCCTTACCGCCTTTTGACAATTACCGTTTCTGCCAGCCTTTTAATCTTTTTTCAATCCTTTCAATGACTGGATTCCAAACCGTAGTATCCTTATGCAAAGCGCCCAATGGTAGACCCAGGTAAGTAGTGGGAAGAGAGCCCAACTTGCATCCGAGAACATGAGACAAAGCATCAATGTTAGCAACCTCACCCACCGAGAAAATCTCACACTTGCCGAGGTTGATTTTGAGTTCTGATACTATCTGAAACCACTGCAGTACCTGCTTCAGACAGTCAACTGATCCATATCGGCATCACAGAAAACCAGGGTGTCATCCGCAAAAAGCAAATGAGAGACTCTTCGGGCACTGGGCACCCCGATCGGAGCTGAGAATCCTCTCAAGAAGCCTCCACCCGCCGCACGATCCATCATTTTACTCAGAGCATCCATCACTAAAATGAATAGCATGGGGATATGGGGTCACCTTGCCCGAGACCCCTGGAGCTGCCAAAGAAACCACACGGGCTACCATTAACCAGGACAGAAAATTTGACTGAGGAAATGCAGAACTTGATCCATCCCCTCCATCTTTCCCCAAAACCCATCCGATTCATAATGAAGTCCAGGAACTCCCAATTGACATGGTCGAAAGTCTTCTCAAGGTCCAACTTGCACAGTAAGCCGGGTTCTCTATTTTTCCTTCTGGAGTCTACAAGTTCATTTGCCACCAGAGCAGCTCAACTTCATTCTTATGCTAGCTAAATTTGCAGTGCATATGTTCTTACTTCCATGTATCCTGAAATCGTTATTCTCTATAGTGCATCTCCGTAGTTCAAGCTTTTGGCTAACTCCCTCGCTAGTTTCGTTGATGTATGTAATACATCTACACATAGCAGAATACACCATGTGACCTTATTCATGATTAGGGTAAACAAGTATGTATGACTAAGGTAGATAAACGGTGTAAACCCACTATTATGGTAAACTCCTTTGTATCTCCTAGCACTTTCCTCGCATTGTGACATCTAATTCGTACTTATTGTTTATGGCATTTTACTATTTTGTAAGGTTTCCATTCTTCTCCGGCACACACACATGATGACTTTTTGTGGCACTTTAATATACAGTTTTTCTAGTTTAATGAGTATCATGTGTAGATCCTCCTTTAATTTATGGATAACATTTTACCTTATCAATTTTTTTATGGATAACATTTTCATTACTTTTCTTTGCAAGATAACATTTTTCTAGCATTTTAAGATAATGCAAGGTTTAAATTGGTAGACTTGCATAATTTCTTGGTTATGGTCAACTACGCTTTGTGGAATTTCTCAACCTAAATCAGAGGCAAGCATAGGAAATGTTGGGAAGTATAAAATCTCATAGATGGTTAGCATGGCATATAATCACCGAGTACAACATTATTGAGATGCATAAAGTTAAATTGATAAAAATTAACAGAAGTATTTTCGAAAAAACTTAAAAACTGATTTGGCTAAAACGTCAAACAATTGTACTGTTACAAATGTCATATAAATGATTTTGATATATTGAAGTAAAACTAAACCATGTTAACATGTTTAATATCGAGGTATTTAAGAGATTGTAACAGACTGTAAAATGGCTAAAGTAACTTTGTTCTGAGCAGCATTTGAAGTGTTCCTGTTCTCATTATCATGAGAATAACTTTCTTTTGTGTCTCAATGTAGCCGAAAGAACTGGCAGGCCTTTTGGTGTTGCTTAATCAGCTTATCTGCAAATTCAACACTGGAGTTCGAGACATTTTGGAGGAAGTTTACCCTGCTATTGCTAGTAGAGTATTTAATGTTCTCCCAAGAGATGCTTTCCCTACAGGTCCTGGTAGCAATACAGAAGTATGTGAAGTTTCTTTAGTGTAACATTTCTTGCTTTCCTGCATCGTCATGTGAGAGCTTACCTTTTGTTGAGGGCCCATGCATTCTCCAAGTTAAGACCTTCCTCCTTCCTATCTTTATTTTCGGTTGGGGTTATGAATCCATCCTTTGCATTTAGAAAATTACCAGCATAAATACCCAGAGAACAAAATGTGGTAACTCTTTCTGAAATCTTCTGTTTTAATTCATTCAGATGCTGCGGCTTCATGTTTCCATTTTCTTTAAAATGCTCAGTTGTTAATAGCTCATGCCATCCTTGCCCAATTGTGCATGGACTATATCTTTTCTATGGCTTGCACATAGCTATTCACTTCTCGTCCTGGGCATATTTTTTTGTGGTGGTTTGGAGGGGGGGGGGGACCATTAGTAAGTTTTTTATCAAGAAACTCAAAGGCTAATCCATTGCTACCGACCCCGTGAGAACCCCCCAAAGTGCAGTTACTTTCTACCCCGTGAGAACCCCCAAAAGTGCAGTTACTTTCTACCAGGCGGATCTTAAGTGTGTATTTTCTCAAACATTTCACGACCATGTCCAAGACCAGAGTTATCGGCAGTCAAAAGAGAACTTTAACATGCATGGCCAGTCAGTTCCCAGTTCATTTACTATTTACAAATTTCACGCTTCATGCTGATTTTCAAGCGTGTTAGCCCATCACTTTTAAGAACTAGTACCAATTTATTTTTAAGAACTAGTACCAATTGTTCCTCCCTTGTTATGTCCCTATTTCCTATTGTACCAATTGTTTTGCCCTTGTTATGTCCCTGTTTTTAGTTCTCCTCATCTATTTTCAAGTCCTCCTAATCCCTCGCTTAAGTTCATGGTTAACCTCTGTAAGCTTCCTTATCTGTCCTGCTTCCATTTGGATTACCATTGATGACTGTTTGTGCGAATGAGCTCTATCAGATTCTTTGGCATTCTTCGTCCATGATTTCTTGCCATTGTTATCTTTCCTTCATTCAGACAGTGTATAGGAAATATCTGAAAGCTCAAAATTGTGCAGACCGTAATCCTGGTTGGGTTATTATCATCTAAATGTATATCCTGGATTTTATATTTGCTTTTCGAACTGAGGATGCTTCTTTTTATAGTCTTCTTTACTGTCATTTCATGATAGCTGTACTTCCTCTCAGGAAATCCGAGAGCTACAGGAGCTCCAGAGGACGTTTTACACTTTTCTTCACGTGATTGCTACGCATGATCTGTCATCAGCTTTTCTTTCCTCCAAAAGTAGGGTCTACTTGGATCCGATGATGCAGCTGGTTTTACATGCATCCTGTAATCACAAGGATATCGTTGTTCGTAAGGTTAGTTTAGCATTGATTTACTTGTGCTTATTTAGTGTTCAGGAACTTCACTAAAACATGTTATATCCCACTTGTCGGAACTTGATTCTTTACCATTTTCTTATTCAGGCATGTGTACAGATATTTATAAAACTAATCAAAGACTGGTGCGCGAGACCTTATGGCGAAGAAAAGGTGAACTGTCTTTGAGCTGTACTGCAACAATAAAGATTACTTGTGCTGACTGATATGTAAAATGTCTTCTCTGTTCCAGGTGCCTGGTTTCCAAAGTTTTGTGATTGAGGCCTTTGCAACGAACTGTTGTCTGTACAGCGTCCTCGACAAATCCTTTGAATTTCGTGATGCAAATACGGTAAGTTGGTGTGTTGACTAGTCTAAAAAATTCCTATTATCAGTTGTGGCACAATAATGTTAGCGCGTGGTGCTTTGATATGAATATTCTGCTTTTATTGTCAATCGGTTTGCTTTCATGTGGGCTGATATAATTTCAGCATGTTTGTGGCTTTTTCCTTCTGGAACTGGCATTTGGCAGCAAATTGAATATATCCTTCTGTTTCTTCCTGCTGTAGCAATTTAGTTCCTCTTTTGGCATTGCCGCATTACATAAAACTGCGAAATCCTACTTGCTGTTTGCTATAGTTATATGATTGCAAGAGTCTGATTTTCCTGGGTTGCATAGTTAATCTTCTTTTTCTTTTGGATTACCATGGCAGCTTGTTCTTTTTGGAGAGATTGTAATGGCTCAGAAGGTCATGTATGAGAAATTTGGCAATGATTTTCTTGTTCATTTTGTATCAAAAGGCTTCCCAAGTGCTCATTGCCCCCAAGATTTGGCTGAGCAGTACTGTCAGAAATTGCAGGTATTCTACTTTTTGTTTGACATTTTGAATTAAGTTTTAGAATTGATTTTTCCTGCATAGGACTGTCTTTTCGAAAAACATTGTTTAAGGAACTGGAAGAAGTAGAAAACATACAGTTTCCTTCCTCCAGTTTCACAATAAAATCTCTGTTGAAGTATCTACATGCAAACTGCAAGAATTATAATTGGATAATCCACTTTTACTGACTTTTCTTTCTATTGTTCTGTGCTTTTATTGCCAGGGTAACGATATCAAAGTGCTGAAATCATTTTACCAGTCGCTTATTGAAAATTTGAGACGTCAACAAAATGGAAGCTTGGTGTTTAGATAGCATTTCAGTAAACGATGAGATCAATCACTTTATTGTTGCCTATATGCTTCTTGTTATAACCAGTTGTCCTGGTTATAAATAATTTTGTCAACAGGTGTGTGTGCCAATGTATATGCCAAGCATATTATATAGAATCAGATTCTTGTTCTGCACAACATTTTATTATAATATTTGTTATTTTTGATTTTGCAGGGTTCGTTTCTGTAAATATTATTCGTTTAAGTCTTCATAGCAGCGAGGTATGGGCAAATAGAATGCTTTCATTGCTAATAGAATTCTATTCCTATTTTATTTTGTAATCTGTTTATTTTCTGATGTGGTAGGTGTAAATTTGCGGAAGCAGTTTCTTGATATGAAAATGTTAATTTATCACACAATTTTGCTGCTTACGACGGTGAAGGCTGCCGAAGTCATTTTTGTGTAAATGTATTTGTTTTTACAGCGCCTTGAGGGATTTTTTTCAGTGCCTTTGAGTTGCTTTCTTTTCCTGTCTTCTTCTAACATTTGAAGGATTTTCAGAATGTTCTGTGTATGCCATTAAAGCTGCAGGTGGTTATGAATGCTGTCATATATCTTCGGTTTAGACTATAGATGAAGCAAATAAATGATCCCTTACCTTCATCCTACAGATCCAATTTAAACATGGCTTTTGAATTTTGCCAGTTGCTTCAATCTAAAATACAAGATTTGAGTTGGATAACCAGACGATTTCATTACAAAATATGTAGAGCATTAGAGCAACCTTAGCGGATATGGCGATATGGCCCACCATTTAAAACAGAATAAACATTTCTTGAAGGAACACAAATAGTGCTAAATCAAGCAGAGTAAAGATTTGGTTCAAGTTTTGGCTCAATCACAGCAGCAAGTGGAATCTTTTTTGGTATGGAGAGGCAAAAAATTTCCTCCATGTTGAGGTCCTCAGGGGTCATATTATCGGGCAATGACCATTTAAATCCGTGTAGAAGATTAGCTAAGCTAGCTTGAATCACCTTAAGCCCTAAGTTGTATCCCGGACACATCCTTCTCCCAGCTCCAAATGGCAGTAGCTCAAAATTATGTCCTTTGACATCAATGGAATTTCCGAGAAACCTCTCAGGTTTGAACGCCTCAGGCTCGTCCCACAAAGTAGGGTCTCTTGCGATAGTCCATACGCTTACTAGGACCCTGGTTCCTTTCAGAATGTCGTAGCCGGCTACTTTACAGTCTTCTCCGCAGAGCCGTGGAGTTAACATTGGTGCCACGGGGTGAAGTCGCATAGTCTCTTTAACAATTGCCTCTATGTATGGAAAATTTGGGATGTCCTTTTCTTGTACCCATCTGTTCTGCCCAATCACTCGATCCAATTCCTCTGTTGCCTTGTTGAAAATCTCCGGCTTCTTTAGCAGCTCTGAGATTGCCCACTCCACGATCACTGCTGTACTCTCGGTTCCACCAGCCAGCAAGTCCTGATTGTGCAATACATATTTAAGTCTTATCATCAAGCGCCAAAAAAATAAAGAAATACTTGACCCGTACGTAGCCCTCCAACTTTCATAGAAAAAGTTCGATTTCGTTAATTATTATATGTTTTAACGTGCGGATAGACATTGGAACCAACTATATCTCGGTCAACCATAAAGTTCCAAACTTTTCTTAGCAAATTTTCCTTTAGTCCTAGTGAAGAAATCATCAGTAGTGGCACCCAAGTGGTAGAAGCAATAAAGGATCTAGTACGCGGTTAATAAGATTATTCATAAATACTAGAGTAGTACTTTAATTTTTGTGTGCTATTATTTTTCTTTTGTCTTAAATTGATAAGACACCACGAGTTGTGAATTAAAGTGATATGTACCTGGGTGAAAGCCTTGACTCCATGTCTCTCTAGTTTAACCTCCAGAGTGGGATCATCAGCAAACTGTAGTTAAACATCCACCATGTCTTTGGCAACGTAATTCTCCTCAGCGTTTCTCCTAGCGTTATGCTCGTCGAGAACATACTCCAAAAACCTGTCAAACTTGTTGCTTAATACCTTCATCCTCTTAACATAACCTTGCAAGTCCATGAAATCAATCCAGGGGATATAATCTCCAATATTAAGTACACCATTTAGCAAGAACAGCTCGTCTAACATCTTCTTAAATTCCTCAGGAGTCACGATCGAGTTCTTGGACTCGTCCAAATACCTCTTCCCAAGTACCATCCTGCTAATAACATTTAAACTCAGCGTCATCAAATAATCTTTCAGCAGAATTGGTTTTCCCGTTAAGTTATACAAATCATGGAGGAGAGATTGTAACTCCTCTGTCCTAATATACTCGAGTGACTCGAGCCGTTTTGCGGTGAACAATTCCATAAGGCACATCTTACGTGCCTGGCGCCAATAGGGTCCGTAGGCGGACCAAGTGATATTCGAATAGTTGTAGGTGGTGTACTTGCCAGCAGCCATTTTAGGCCTGTCTACAAAGTTGATATCCATTGATTTGAGGAAAACCTTAGCCATTTCGACTGAGGAGCCCACCACCACAGGAAAAGACCCGAAGCGGAGTTGCATAATGGGTCCATACTTGAGGGAGAGTTCGTGGACAGAGCGGTGAGCGAGGGGGGCGATGAGGTTAAAGTTTCCGACAATTGGCCATGGTTTTGGGCCGGGTGGTAAGTTGAGTTTCCTTTGGCGGAGAAATTTGGAAAGGAGAAAAAGAGACAGTGTAGCTAGACATGCAGCTGCATATGCAGTCCAGGTAGGAGTTTCCATTTGGAATTACTGATAGTGAATCAATTGTTGAGCTAAATTTATATTAATGTTGGAAAGAAAATATTGCTTGTAGTACGATGAGTCAATAGTTATATTGATCATTTTCTGTTGTTTCTCCTTGCTTTGTGATCTGTGATCTGTGATCTGTCATTTTTTATTATATTACTGCTAGAGGACAGATTCTCTAAATAAACATTCTTAATGAGAGCAGTTAGCACTTAGCACTCCTCATTTATCTTAAACATGATGTCAAACTATTAAGAATAATAGTATAAGGAGATCTACTTGAAAGTTGGAATACACTAATGAGTTAAAAACTCAAGCATAAGCACAGGCTTAAAACAATATTTTAATGAGAGATGGAGACAAAGGCTCCAAAAGAGACAAGAACAAGAGGAATCAGAATGGATCAGTATTTCCGAAGTGTGCATTTTTAATCCCTAAACCAACAAACTAAAACTAAACGGAAAACTTAACAAGATACAGATCTGAACTTCTTCCAAGGAACCTGGAAGAGAAAGAATTAAGACTGGAATGTAATTAAAGAACTTTAGCTAGTATTTATATCCTACTGATTATTATCTATGTTTCTTGATATTCCCCACCAGAAGAGGCGATGTTAAGAAGTCACATAGATCATCTGGCAGCCAACTATTGAAGATCCAGAAGAGAAACTAACAATAAGTTAGTCCAACATATTTTTGATTGTGAAACGGTTATTAGATGGAAGAATATTATTGTCTCTAAGCCATGTTTAATGGACAGGTTAGTCACAGTTTTGCAAAATACTAAATTTGTAGAGTTGATAAGTTTTCGTTTTATTCTGCTATGTCATTCCATATACAACAAGATAGACTATCGGCTATTTTATCACCAGATACGTGTTTATAATACAAGCTCTCGCAGGTATATATATAGTGCCAAATAACAAAATTCATTTAAGACAAAAAAAAAAAAAAAAAAAATTTTAAAGCTTGACATTCAACATTGTTCATTCTTCAGAAGTAAGTTTATGGCTCCACGATGAGCTGTATTTATAGGGAGCATGTAATTTACACATGAAAAAACGTGATTAAGCAATCAATAAAAAGAAGACATGTGGCATCTAGGCCAAAATAGTTACTCCAATAAACTTGTGACAGGAAAGAAACAACAGGATTTTCCAGAATAGGATGAGGTCAGATGAAGCAAGTACTAGAATGATAATGCAGGAGGTCTACTAAAGAGTACTTATTTTTCCTAAATTAGCAGCGCATCTCTATAAGCTGAATGTGAATTCTTACCCTGTCTAGTTTGCTAGTGTTTGATTAGTAGTTTGCTAGTGTGAGAGGAGGTTATCCTTCGGCAAAAGGTTATCTACACTCTATAGCAATATGACAGCATCAGAAAAATCACAAGGCTCTAATGTTATTATTTCTGAAGATATAACTGCATTATGACATACATACATACATACTTTTGTGTTCACTACTAAAATCACTTTCAAGCAAAATAAAAGATACAAGATTTAAGTTGGATAAGTAGACGATACCATTACAAAAGATTTAAAGCACGAGTTCAAACATAACAAAGAGTCTATCTTGATGGAACCACAGAAGTGCTGAATCAAACAGAGTAAAGTTTAGGTGAAAGTCTTGGCTCAATCACAGTAGCAAGTGGAAACTTTTTAGGTGTGGAGAGCCCAAAAATCTCATCCATGTCGAGGTCCTCAGGAGTCATATTATCAGGCAATGACCAGTTAAATCCATGTATAAGATTAGCTAAGCTAGCTTGAATCACCTTAAGCCCCAAGTTATAACCCGGGCACATCCTTCTCCCAGCTCCAAATGGCAAAAGCTCAAAATCATGTCCTTTAACATCAATGGACTTTTCGTGGAACCTCTCCGGCTTGAACGCCTCAGGCTCGTCCCACAATGTAGGGTCTCTTCCAATAGTCCATACGCTCACAAGGACCCTGGTTCCTTTCTTAACGTCGTAGCCTGCTACCTTACAGTCTTCTCGACACTCACGTGGCACCAACATTGGTGCCACGGGGTGCAGTCGCATAGTCTCTTTGACTATTGCCTCTATGTAAGGAAGATTTGGAATGTCTTTTTCTTGTACCCATCTATTCTGCCCAATTACTCGATCCAATTCTTCTGTAGCCTTTTTGAAAATCTCTGGCTTCTTTAGCAGCTCTGAAATTGCCCACTCCACTGTCACTGCTGAACTCTCGGTTCCACCAGCAAGCATATCCTGATTGTGCAATTACACATTTTACTCTTGTCGTCAACTACAACAAAGCATCGAAAACAAATACAAATATCCTGACCAACTTGACTTTCTATTTCCTAATTTTTTCTTGTAATTTATCTACTGTTGGATTCACTCCATTGTCCGTTCTACTTCGACAGAAAAGTGGGCCAGATATCATTTCAGTAACATTATCAACAGGTCAATTATTACGGGCATATTATTTTTCTTGTTTTTTTCAATACGACAGACCCGTACATAGCCAACTAAATTTCGGGTTCCACAATGTCTTGTCAATGTCCAGTAACTCCAATTGGGTGTAGGAAGTCATAAGTACTGTCCACCCGAGTGGAGCAGAGCAATAGGGATCTAGTCTGTGGTTAATTAAAATTATTCTTAACTATAATCTATGTACCTTTTAAGTTTTCCGTGCTATTAAGCAGACGTGAATCCCTCATTTTTAGAGGATACGACTTTAATCTATTACTACGAACCCACTACGGCTTTCATTGGACAAACACATTTTGGAAAAAGAAAATTCGAAAAAAAGGAAAACTTTTTTACGGACAAACGGGTCCTAAGTATTACTCCTATTATTTTCTTTCTATAGTCCTAACTTAAAGAGATTATGAGAAATATGAATTGATATCATTTCTTTATTACAATACCTGAGTGAATGCTTTGACTCCATGTCTCTCCAGCTTAACTTCCAACGTCGGATCATCAGCAAGCTGCAACAGAACATCAACCATGTCCTTAGCAATGTAATTCTCCACTCCATTTCTCCTAACGTTATGCTCATCGATAACATGCTCCAAAAACTTGTCGAATTTCTTGCTCACAAATTTCATCCTCTTAACATAACCTTGTAAGTCCATGAAATCAATCCAGGGAATAGAATCTCCAATATTAAGTACACCATTTAGCAAGAACAGCTCGTCCAACATCTTCTTAAATTCCTCAGGAGTCGCAATCGAGTTCTCGGATTCGTCCAAATACCTCTTCCCCAGTACCATCCTGCTAATAACATTTAAACTCAACGTCGTCAAATAATCTTTCAGCACAATTGGTTTCCCTGATATTTTATTCAAATTATGGAGCAGAGAATGCAACTCCTCAGCCCGAATATACTCGTATGAATCGAGACGTTTCGGGCTGAATAATTCCATTAGGCACATTCTACGTGCCTGGCGCCAATATGGTCCATAAGGAGACCATGTAATATCTGAATAATTGTAAGTTGTGTACTTCCCGGCGGCCGTTTTAGGCCTGCCTACAAAGTTAATATCCATTGATTTGAGGAAAACCTTGGCCATTTCGACGGAAGAGCCAACAACAACGGGGAAAGTCCCGAATTGGAGTTGCATAATTGGCCCGTACTTGAGTGAAAGTTCGTGGATTGAGCGATGAGGAAGATTGCCGATAAGGTTTAAGTTTCCGATGATCGGCCATGGTTTTGGGCCTGGAGGTAAGTTGAGTTTTCTTTGGCGAAGAAATTTGGAAAGGAGCAAAAGAAACAGAGTACCAAGAAATACTGCTGCATATGCAGTCAAGTTTGTACCTTCCATTGAATTATTGGTACTTTTGTTGGTGAGTCAGTGATTTGTAAGAAGACAGAATGTGTTTGTAAGTTGATTTAATGGTGGAGTATATGGTTCCCCGAATAAACTGTATTTATAGTGTTGGAGAGAAGCTTGAATAGTACTACAAGTATATATTTTAAGTAGTATTTTTCAATTATTTTTCCTTACTTTAAAATCTGTGATCCTCATTTTCTGTTATTCTAATCTAATGGGGAGAGTGAACTTCTGTAAAGAAACAATCTAGTATATTTTTCCTCGAAACTTTGTTTCAGTTGCCTTTGGTTTTCCAGGAAAGTATTTTTAAGTTCTTCAGTACCTTTAGCAGGGTGTGAAAATACTACTACTTTGACTAAAATAATAAGGTACCCCACAAAAGAAAGGAACAATTTTTATATTTTAAAAAAGAAGGTTCCCCACAAACCACTAATTGGAAATAATTCAGTGAAGTTTCACCAATTAAAATATAATATAAGTCAGAGCATTTGAAGTTCATATATTTGTGATTTTAATTTTTCTAAATTATTGGATTTTAAATTTATAATTTATATATATTTAATAATTTTTTAAGTCGAACTCGTAGTTAGCTCAGTCCTTGGTTTATAGTTTATGAAACTTCTAATGAACCAAACAGAAAAAACGACTGAAGAGTTGCAAAGTTTCTTCGTTTTTCCATAATGTGGAAAAGACATTTTTGTCGTTCCATGTTTGTTACATGAGAAACGAAACTTTGTAAGAGTTGGCACGAAATTACCTAGACTTTGAGACTTGCCTTGAGACCGTTGACTTTAAATATATTTTGACGTACACCGTACTCTTAAATAATACTCTACTACATAAATCGGAATACTTAAATTATTCGCTACAGTCGTATTATATTTTTCTAATTTGTAGAGTGTTCGATTTCATACTATAGCAACGAAATAAAGCACTCTTGAAATATGAAACAAACCGTGTCAAGTGTCAACAACAATAAGGGCCTTTTTCTGGCGCGAACACGACATTCAGCCGAACCCAGTAACTTTTATCTTTACCATATATTTGTCTTAAAAAATTTATCAAATATGTATAATTTATTATTTAGAACCCAGTAATTTAAACAAATTAGATTCTCGAACTTATAAATTTTAAATCCAGGCTCCGCCTCTACCTTTTTCTTTATTTTTTTTCTCTTAATAAGCAAAGAAATTTCATTGGTTTGGCCCTTTAACCACTCTAAGTATGAATTTATTATCATCAAACAGTGGAGGGCTGCTACCCTAACAACCATCCAACCGAGAAAGAAAATTAAAAATTGCTTGTAATATAGAGTATATCAAAAGTGCAAGAAGCTGATGAAATTTTATGGAAAGTGAGAAGTCAATCGTATTGGTTATAGACTTATAGTCCAAGTCTGTAAAGATGTGGGGTCACTTAGATATATTAGTTAGTGGAAGATCCCAAACCAAGAAGGCATTTCGCCAGCAGCCATGGAGAAATTCTCGTATTGCGACCCGATTAATCCGGTTAAGACTCATTTAAGGGAAGGCATTCACTAATTTTTTTATTAATACCTAAGACTCGAACTTGAAGGGTATGATTAATGTTGTGTGGTCAGTAATATTGAATCACAAGCCATGAAACAAGGATGACTCTAGACGGCATCGATCAATGGGATGACGAATTATAAGACATCATTATTTGTTATGAAAACGGACCTTAACTTTAATCCAAGCGCAAAAGCTAATTCACGAGGTGAAAAATTATTCAAAATTATATAAGAATATCTATTCCTTCAATTAGAGGTGTGCAAACCGAATCGGAAAATCGCATCAAATCGTAAATTCAAACCAAATCAATTAAAAATCCTAATTAGGTTTGGTTTGGTATTGAGTAAAAAAAAATCCGAACCAAACCGACATATAAATATATAATTTTTATATATACTTTTAAGACTTTTCATAGAATATTTCTTTTAAAAATATCTAGAAATATTTGCGATTCTCTTATTGTGATGACCCAAAAGGTCATCTTATGTTTTAGAACTCGAATCTGCGCTCTTAAGCCTTAAAAATCTCATTTTTACCCTTTTCGATTTGCGTGCGCAGTCCGGACAGGTTTTCGGAAAGTTTTTATGTTGAAAACTAATGAAAATAAGAATATTTGCCTTAAAAGTTAATTTTAGTTGATTTCGATCAATATTTTTGGTAACGGGTCCGGATCCGTGCGTTGACGGTCCCAGTAGGTACGTATCGAATTATGGGACCTGGGCGCATGCCCGAAATCGAATTCGGAGGTCCCTAACTTGAGTTATGAATTTTTGATAAAAATTAAAAGTTTAAAATTATTTATTTTTAAGAATTGATTGATATTTGGCATTGTTAGTATCGGGTCCGTATTTTGGTTCCGAAGCCCGGTACAGGTTCATTATGATATTTAAGACCTGTTTGTGAAATTTGGTGAGAAACAGAGTTGATTTGATGTGATTCAGACGTCCAATTGAGAAAATAGAAAATTTAAAGTGTTCTTGAAAATTTCGTTTGATTTGGTACTAAATTCATAGTTCTAGGTATTATTTTGGCTATTTGATCGCGCAGGCAAGTTCGTATGATATTTTTAGACTTGTGTGCATGTTTGGTTTGGAGCGCGAGGGCTCGGGTGAGTTTCAGATAGGCTACAGAGTGAGATTTAGCTTGGAAAACACTACTGGGCATCTGATATTATTGCAGGCCTCTGATCTCGCATTTGCGAGATCAAGCATCGCAATTGCGACCTCTGAGAGGTTCGTATTTGCGAGCTTCTCATCGCAAATGCGAAGAGAAGCTGGGCCAATAGTTTTCGCATTTGCGAGTTTTCTTTCGCATTTGCGAAGGGAGTCGGGGAAGGGCAGTGATCGCAAATGCGATTATTTAGTCGCATTTGTGAAGATTCAAGGTTGCATTTGCAAACTTATCTTCGCATCTGCGAAGGCAGCAGAAGTGTGAAGCGCTTCACATTTGCGATGACTCCTTCACATTTGGGAGCTTCGCATTTGCGAAGCTCAGGTCGCAAATGCGCCATCTGCAGCTGATCAAAATGACTTTTGGACGGGAATTTTCATTCATTTCCCAAATTTTCAAGACCTAAAACACAAGAGGCGATTTTTCCAAAGACCATTTCTTCCCCAAATCATAGGTAAGTGATTCTAAACTTGTTTCTTTCAATCTTTCACTACATTTTATAAGATTTCAACCTAAAATCTAAGGTTTCATGGTAGAATTAGGGGTTTTAGGTAGAAACTAGGAATTTCAAAAATTTGGGTATTTAGACCTCAATTTGGGGTTGGATTCCAAAACTAATTATATATTTGGGCTCGGGGGTGAATGGGTAAATGGATTTTGGTCCAAACCTCGGGCTTTGACCAAGCGGGCCCGGGGTCGATTTTTGACTTTTGTTAGGAAAACTTAGGAAAACTGTAATTATGCATTAAAGTTGATTCCTTTAGCAATAATTGATGATATTAAACTAATTATGATTAGATAGAGTGGGTTAGAGGTGAATTCTAAAGGGAAAGCGATACTTGAGCAGTGAATGGCTTGCGAAATTGAGGTAAGTATCGTGTCTAACTTTGGCTTGAGGGAATAGGTATTGTGTGAGTATTTGCTATGTGTTTTGTTGTTGAATACGATGTATAGTTGAGGTGACGAGCATCTATGCGTTGTGGTCGAGTCATAGCATGCGAGTGAAATTCCATTCTTGCAAATTTGTAGTCTTAAATCTTGTTATCCATACTTATTGTTATTGTTGAAATGTTGGGAGACTTGTATTCGGTTCTACCAAGGTTGATAATATTGTGAATATTGATTCGATGTTGAGATGTTAAATTGTGAAAGTAATCATTGATGAAATATTGATTTCTTTGTGAAACTTCTCTCTATCCGTTGTTATTGATTCTGTGATTGGTGAGGAGGAGTGTAAAGCACGAAGGGTGATGCACTGCATGCATTATTTATATTGTGAGGAAGAGTGTAAAGCATGAAGGATGATGCCGTGTATATTATGAGAGGTTTAAAGCACGAAGGGTGATGTCGTGTATATTATGAGAGGTTTAAAACACGAAGGGTGATGCCGTGTATATTATGAGAGGTTTATTGCACGAAGGGTGATGCCATGTCGTTCTATTTATTTATTTGGTGAGGTTGAGAGTAAAAGCACGAAGGGTGATGCCGTGCAGTTCTCCTTGCTATTTTAATTGCTCAATTCGTTTAAGGATTTTTGGTTTAATTCTGTCTTTTCATTGTTCTCACTCTTTATGTTGTATTCCCCCACTGTATGTTCCCTTCCCATTATTTTTGCGTTATTTCTTTATTTATTGTTGTTGCCACTAGCATGATTATACTGTTCAGGTTATATGTGGGTATCTTGTCCTAGCCTCGTCACTACTTCGCCGAGGTTAGGCTCGACACTTACCAGTACATGGGGTTGGTTGTACTGATGCTGCACTCTGCACTTTCTGTGCATACTTTGATACCGGGTCAGGTTGATCAAGATTTTGCTATTAGTCCGTTGTCCGGAGACTCAAGGTAGATCTGTCGGCGTTTACAGACCTTGAAGTCCCCGTCTACTTTTTATGTCACTGTTGTTTTCTTTCATTCAGATAGTTGTATTTCTTCCAGACTATTACTTATAGTAAATTCTAGAATGCTCGTGAATTGTGACTCCAGATCCGAGTGGTAGTAATTAATACAGTTTTATAAAATTTCGCACCTTTTATATTTCACCTTAGTTAATTTTTGTTATTTACTAAATAGAAATAAGGAATTGGTTTAACGTTTTCTAACGTTGGCTTGCCTAGCAAGTGAAATGTTAGGCGCCATCACGGTCCCGTCGATGGGAGATTTTGCGTCATGACAGTTGGTATCAGAGCACTAGGTTACATAGGTCTCACGAGTCACGAGCAAACTTAGTAGAGTCTGAAGGATCGGTACGGAGACGTCTGTACTTATCTCTCAGAGGCTATGAAGTTTAGGAACAATATCATTTTTTTTCATTCCTTATCGTGCGACATTGATTTTTGCTTGAAACCTATATCTCGTATTCCTTTGTATCCATTCGTGTATGACATTGCACACTTGGTATCAGTTGTGTGTCGACGATTCGTGATGCTGCAGATGAACTACGAGGGAGCTAGAGATGCTCAAACATTGCCTCAACATGTGATTCCGACTGAAGATGCAGACGTATTAAGAGATCACCCAGTGAATCAGGTGGGGGATGCAACGGACCTTGGCATCTGGTTGATTTATACAAGCTCTAAAGGTTAATATTGTGGACCATCGGACGTGGTGAACTATGACTTCGTGCCGGGGAGTGGGGGGAGTCCACTATCAATGGATGGATTGCAGGGTCATGTGTTATATCAGTTTTGGCCTAAAATGTATATATGTGGTACTGAAAGGTTCCCCAAAAATTTACACATGTTTAAGGCCTGAAATTTTGTAGAGGATAAGGTTGGTACTTGCGGTATGTCCGCCTACTTAATAATCCTATACTTCAGTACAAAAGGAGTTAGAGAAACAACTTTAAATTTACAGAAGATCTACTCAGCGTGGACGTCATGGTTGCGGATTTTGGGATGCTTCGGAGGAAGTACAGTGGTTGACGAGATTCTAGACTATGTGGTTTGCGCCAAGATTTGTCTGTATGGAGCTCTACTTTTGTGATCGTTGTGTATAAATAGGGGTAAGGGTTACCTTTGAGAAGAATCGAAGAGTATGTTAAGAAATGGGTCAGCTCAATAGTGTTGAATCAGCATAACAAAAGAAGAAATTGGCCTTGGGAGAGATAATTCTCCACAGGTGTTCGTGGCAAGCCTATGAAGAGGGCAGACCAGTCAATACAACACCGCCCACTTGGCTCGGTTCTCATAAATGATTTTGAAAGAGTTTGTTTCCCGGACTCTCCGTAATGCATGGCGCATAGGGTTTGAACGATTGCGTCAGGTCACCATGACGGTGTCATAATATGCCATCGGGTTCAATAAGTTAGCCCGTCATATTCCTACTTTGCTTCCTACAGCCAGAGAGCGAGTCCACAGACTCATTAAAAGACTTAATTATGATCGTAAAATTTTGTATGACTCGGGAGCTATAGGCTGATTCTTCATTTCCACTAGTAGTAGAAATTGCCAAGATATTAGAACGTGTTCAGGGTGAGGAAAAAGGAAACTAAGGAGACCAAGATTTCTCGAGGTTTTGGGGGATTCAGTGGATTCTACTCTACGAGTATAAATCATTATGGCGGGGGCTCGGGTAGTCGGCCAGTCCAGTTCGCACATCGAATTAATCGAGGTACTCCAGTAAGTTCTTTTAATGCACCACCGACATAAGTGTCCTACAATGGTTATTCTAGTTATCTGGCACAGACTCAGTATGAGCAGCCAAACCCGCAAATGGGTTGTTATGAATGCGGTGATACTAGGCACATCATGAGAAAATTGTCCCAAACTTGGGAGAGCCATATTTCATCAAAGAACTCAGGCTACGTGCCCCATTGCAGTTACTACACCACCCACACGACCAGTTAAGGGTGGAGGACATGCGGGTAGAAGGCATCCTAGAGGTGGAGACCCAACCGTTGTTATATTTGTTTTATGGTATGGTGGAGGTCGTTACATCAGATGGTGTCGTTATAGGTTCGACCTCGATTTAAAATAAAGGAATAATTTTCGTAACTTGATTCGGTTCTGAGTATCGAGACGAGTCCTCCTATTGTGCTCCACTTATGAGTGGGCTTCGTAATTCTATAATCTACTTATGTGTCTACTTCTGTTGGGAGGTTTTATGGAGATAACTACACATATCATTCCATGATGGACTCTAATAAGATCCGTGAGGCTAAAGGTGCCTTTCTGGTACTTTTTTCGGTATGTTTTGACGTATTTCCAGATAATTAATTACAAATTGTGAATTATATGCCTTACCAGTGTGGGGTTCATTATGTATTATAATTTTGGTTAATGAAAGTTATTTAAAAGGAGAAAATGGAAAGTTTCAATTGGCAAGATGTGCATATTACTTGTGATTCAGAACTGAGGCCGAGGTCCTCGTATTTTAAAATAAATTGATATGTTTAAACCGGGCTATGAGCTGCGGAGGAAGTTATATAAGGACGAGATCCTTGTGATAAAAAAATTCTTGTGTTTAAATTCTCCCTTGTGAAATTAAATTTGTACGATAGTACTAACAGGGAGTTATGCCTGCTAGGCTTATTTAAAAATATTTGTATGAAATTCTTTATGCATACTTGCCAAATTCGTGTTGTAATATTGAGTTGTAACCTACGAGGTAGGTTCACACCCAGGTGGCGTTAAATGTGACTCGTTAATTCGGGTAAATAATTATGAGGTCTTCATGCCTCGCATCTCGTTATTAGTATTGTGAAGGTTTGAAACGAGATTTTTGTTAACATGAAGTTAATTGATGATTCTGTAATTGATTATGAACAAGTATTAAGACCAGATTGACCCAGAAGGGTGCCTCATTTAGATGGTTAGACGAGTGTGAGTTGAGCTTTCAGAAGCTCAAGACCGCTTTGACTACAATACTAGTGTTGGTATTACCCACAGGTGCAGGATCGTATACGGTATATTGTGACGCCTCTCACATTGGTCTTGGTGCAGTATTAATGCAAGATGGTAAGGTAATTTTATATGCGTCGCGGCAATTGAAAGTTCACGAGAAGAATTATCCTGTTCATGACTTAGAACTGGCAGCCATTGTTCATGCGCTGAAGATTTGGAGGCATTACCTCTACGGTGTCTCGTGTGAGGTATTTACTGATCATCGTTGCCTTCAGTACCTGTTCAAACAAAAAGATCTTAATTTGAGGCAGAGAAGATGGTTGGAGTTGTTGAGAGACTATGATATCACCATTTTATATCACCCCGGAAAGGCCCATGTTATGGAAGATGCTTTGAGTAGAAAGGCTGTGAGTATGTGCAGTCTTGCGTATATTCCGGTTGGTGAGAGGCCATTAGCTGCATATGTTCAGACTTTAGCTAACCAATTCGTGAGGTTAGATGTTTCAGAACCTAGTCGAGTTCTAGCTTGCACAGTCGCTCGGTCTTCTTTATATGAGCACATCAGAGAGAGGTAGTATGATGATCCTCATTTACTTGTCCTTAAGGACATGGTGCGGCACGGTGATGCCAAAAGGTTGCTGTGGGGGAAGATGGAGTTCTGCGAATGCAGGGTCGTATTTGTATGCCTAATGCGGATGGGCTTCGTGAATTAATTCTTGAAGAGGCGCACAGTTCCAGATATTCTATTCATCCAGGTATCGCCAAAATGTATCAAGATTTGCAGCAACATTATTGGTGGAAGAGAATGAAAAAGGATATAGTTGCATATGTAGCTCGGTGTCTGAATTGTCAGCAAGTTAAGTATGAGCATCAGAGACCTAGTACGTTGCTTCAGAAGTTAGAAATTCCTGAATGGAAATGAGAGCGTATCACTGTGGATTTTGTTATTGGACTCCCACGGACTCAGAGAAATTTGATGCAGTTTGGGGTCATTGTGGACAGGTTGACCAAGTCAGCACATTTCATTCCAGTGGCAGCTACCTATTCTTCAGAAAGGTTAGCTAAAATTTACATTCGTGAAACTTCTCTCTATCCGTTGTTATTGATTCTGTGATTGGTGAGGAGGAGTGTAAAGCACGAAGGGTGATGCCGTGCATGCATTATTTATATTGTGAGGAAGAGTGTATAGCACGAAGGGTGATACCGTGTATATTATGAGTGATTTAAAGCACGAAGGGTGATGCCATGTATATTATGAGAGATTTAAAGCACGAAGGGCGATGCCATGTATATTATGAGAGATTTAAAGCACGAAGGGTGATACCGTGTATATTATGAGAGGTTTAAAGCACGAAGGGTGATGCCGTGTATATTATGAGAGGTTTAATGCACGAAGGGCGATGCCGTGCCGTTCTATTTATTTATTTGGTGAGGTTGAGAGTAAATGCATGAAGGGTGTTGCCGTGCCATTCTATTTCTTTATTTGGTGAGGTTGAGAGTAAAAGCATGAAGGGTGATGCCGTGCAGTTCTCCTTGCTGTTTTAAGTGCTCAATTCGTTTAAGAATTTTCGGTTTAATTCTGTCTTTTCTTTGTTTTCACTCTTTATGTTGTATTCCCCCACTGTATGTTCCCTTCCCATTATTTTTGCGTTATTTCTTTATTTACTGTTGCTGCCACTAGCATGATTATACTGTTCAGGTTATATGTGGGTGTCTTGTCCTAGTCTCGTCACTACTTCGTCAATGTTAGGCTCGACACTTACCAGTACACGGGGTCGGTTGTACTGATGATGCACTCTGCACTTTCTGTGCAGACTTTGATACCGGCTCAGGTTGATCGAGATTTTGCTATTGGTCCGCTATACAGAGACTCAAGGTAGATCTGCCGGCGTTCACAGACCTTGAAGTCCCCGTCTACTTTTTATGTCACTGTTATTTTTTTTCATTCAGACAGTTGTATTTCTTCCAAACTATTACTTGTAGTAAATTCTAGAATGCTCGTGAATTGTGACTCCAGATCCGGGTGGTAGTAATTAATACAGTTTTATAAAATTTCGCACCTCTTATATTTTACCTTAGTTAATTATTGTTATTTACTAAATGGAAATAAGGAATTGGTTTAACGATTTTCTAACGTTGGCTTGCCTAGCAAGTGAAATGTTAGGCGCCATCACGGTCCCGTCGGTGGGAGATTTCGGGTCGTGACACTTATGTGATGTAATATTTAGTTTAATATGAAGTGCTCTATTTTTATTAACTTTAAATAATGAGTTGTACGATCACTTTCTTATCAAGTGTTAGTGAAATGCGTCAATCTCTTTGTTCTTCCATATTCATATGTTTAAATATATTATATTCTTATATCTTTTTTGAATTTGAATTTATATTTCAATAATTTAAAATTAAATAGAATATATCATTATATAGGTATCATATGATTTTAGTTTAATTATTAAATTCAGTTAACCTTGAAAGTGTACATTAACGAAAAAATATTGTCAGATGACTAAAAAAATAACTATCATATGCTACTAAGAAAATTCTCCCATAAGAATATATATTACTAGAAAACTGCCTAATTTCGTCCAAGAAAACCGACCGATATCGGCCGGAATTTGAGAAAAAACGACCGATTTCCGACCGCTTTTAATTAGTCAGAAAAATAATGGTCGCTAAGGTGTTGCGATAGAAATTGATCGAAATTTTTCGACTGAAAACGGTCGGTTATTTCAACGCGTTGACTGACAACAAAGATAAATATACCGACCGAAATCGGTCGGTATTAATTAAATTTTTTATTTTTTTTATTTTTCAAATAGAGACCGACATCGGATGGAAGTTTAAATATATTATAATTTTATAATTATTTGTAAATTGTAATAAACCAACCGAAATCGGTCGGTATACTAAATAAATAAATAAATTTAAAAAGATATATCCGACCGACTTCGGTTTCGAAAATTTCAAGATTCTGCAGATTTCATTTGAAATTTTCGACCGAACTCGGTCGGAATTTTTGAATTTCTGGGAAAAAAAAATGATATTTCTGACCGACTTCGGTCGGTTTTCTAGGTAAAAACCGAGCAGAATATGCATGCTTTTAAGCTACACCACCTGCCAATTACAACCAATATCTATCCTATAATGACAGAATTATATTGCTTCCATTCAACCATAATTAACCGACAACAACAACAATTAACCGACAACAACCACAATAACACCAACAATTAACCAAGAAAAATAATTAACCAACAACAACAATTAACCAACAACAATGCTAATAACAACCACAACCACAATGCTAAAAATAACAATGCCAACCACAACCACAACAACTATACAAATATTCAATAACAAAATAATATCAACAATACAATCATCATTCATAACTATTCCCAACTAAATATTCACAAATTCAAGATTTTGTTTAGCAATACACACCATCAATGAGTGTTTTGTATTGCATAATCTCCATCTTTACTACTAGAACCTTCATCGTCGACATAGTTCGAAGGATCATGACGAGAAGGATTATGTCACGACCCAAAATCTCACATGTCGTGATGGCGCCTATCTCAATAATAGGCAAGCCGATAACATCAATAACCCACGATTTCCTTTAAGTTTGAAAATATAATGTTTAAACACAATCCAAAAATCTTGCAAATACCGATACAAACACTCCCAAAACCTGGTGTCACTGAGTACATGAGCATCTATATATTACAAGTCTAGAAAACACAGTCTATAATGATCTGAGACCAAATATAATAAACAAGGGGATAGGGAAGGAGAGACAAGGTCTGCGAAACATGACAACTACCTCTAAATCTCCGAAAAATCAACCGTGTGAAAGAATCAACACCCCCTGTGTCCGAGATCACTTGGATCTGCACATGAAGTGCAGGGTGTAGTATGAGTCAACCAACTCAGCAAGTAACAATAATAAATAAGGAACTGAAAGTAGTGATGAGCTTCTCAGCTAAGTTCAAATATAATACTTTCCAACATAAAAGGGTAGGCATGCTTTCAAGTTCAACATTTAAAACTTCACAGTAATTTCATATCAAATTTGATTGAAACAAAAAATAATATTTTTCCGAAATTTCCAAAATAGTGATATATGACAACTGAAGTGCAACAATAATGAAATCAATGCATCCTCTCAGAGTAATAGTCACTCAGTCCTCTCATTCACTCCAACCTCACAGTCACTCATTCCTCTCAATCACTCAGCACTCGCACTCAGTAGGTACCTGTGCTCACTGGGGGCGTGTACAGACTCCGGAGGGGTTCCTTCAGCCCAAGCGCTATATCAAGCCAATCATGACATATAACAATGAAACATGCTGCAGTGTACAGTTCGATCCCATAAATATCCTCATAATTAGGCCCTCAGCCTCACTCAGTCATCAACCTCTCCTGTCTCTCGGGCTCTCAGAAATCATGATAAGCAGCCCAACAACAATGATATGATGCATTAATAATGAATAAGAGAGATTGAGGTAAAAATGTGTAAATAGAACCGTGACTGAGTGCAAAACAATAATTTAGCAGATAATTTCACAAGTACACGACCTCTGTGAGTCTCAACAGTGTAAACATATGATTTAAACATGATTCATAGATCAATTTCTCTAATACGGGAAAAATGTACGGAAATCAACAGATTTTTCAACTACACAGTTCCATGGAATTGACCAAGTCACAATTCCTATGGTTTTCCTATGGTGCACGCCCACACGCCTGTCACCTAGCATGTGCATCACCTCAAAATCAATCACATAATACATAATCCGGAGTTTCATACCCTCATGACCAAATTTAGAACTGTTACTTACCTCAAACCATGTAATTCTTTATTCTGCAATGCCTTTGCCTCGTGAATCGTCCTCCAAATGCCTCGAATCTAGCCACATATAATTCGATTCAGTCAATAAAATAATTCCATATGAAAATACAATTTTCCATCAAAATTCAAAATTTCACCCAAAAATTGCCCGTGGGACCCACGTCTTGAAACCCGATAAAAGTTACCAAAATATGAAAGCGCATTCAATTACGAGTCTACCCATACCAATTTTACCTTATTCCGACATCAACTTGACCCTCAAATCTTCAAATTAAACCAAGAGGGTTTTCTAAATCTTCCAACTTAATTCACTAATTAAATGTCAAAAACAACCATGGATTCAGGTAATTTAACCAATATTGAGTTAGAAACACTTACCCCGTTGTTTTCCTTGAAAATCTTCCAAAAATTCTCTCTCTACTCGATTGCGGACAACCACACGCGATCGCGAAGCACAAATTTCCACTGCCCAGATTTAACCCTACGCGATCGCGAAGCACAACACTCTAAGGCTTACGCGGTCACAGACTTGCCCACGCGATCGTGAAGAAATAAGTGCTTGGCCCCCGACTTTCCTATTTCATCTACACGAATGCGACTTTAGCCATGCGTTCGCGAAGCACAGTCTGTCGAAAAACACGCGATCGCGGTTGCCTTCACGCGATCGCATAGAACAATCTCACCTCCGCCCAAACAAGCCTATGCGATCACGGACCATCTTACTCAATAACATAGAAGGAAACCAGTGACAGAAAACCAGCATTCTTCAGTTGAAATGCAAGGTCTAAAATTGATCCGTTAGCCGTCCGAAACTCACTAGAGGCCCTCGGTGTAACGACCCAGCCGGTGTTTTTGAGTATTACAACCCCGTTTCCCCATTTACTACTCAAATTGTACTTTACAGTTGTTGTGTGAATTACCGGGGTAAATGGTTCGGGTCCGGTAAGGTTTTGAAATAAATTGGAACACTTAGTTCCAAGGTTTAAAGTTTAAGTTAAAATAGTGACCAAATGTCGACTTATGTGTAAACGACCACGGAATGGAGTTTTGATGATTCCAATAGCTCCGTATAGTAATTTTGGACTTAGGAGCGTATCCGAAAAAATTATTTGGAGGTTTGTAGTGGAATTAGGCTTGAAATGACGGAAGTTAAATTTTTGAAAAATTTGACCGGGGAGTTGACTTTATGATATCGGGGTCAAAATCCGATTCTGAAAATTGGAATAGGTCCGTAATGTGTAATGTGACTTGTGTGCAAAATTTGAGGTCAATCAGACGTGATTTGATAGGTTTCGGCGTCGTTTGTAGAATTTGGAAATTTTCAAATTCATTAGGCTTGAATCTGTGTGTAGTTCGTATTTTTAAAGTTGTTTGAGGTGATTTGAGAATTCAACTAGGTTCGTATTAGGATATAAGACTTGTTGGTATGTTTGGTTGAGGTCCCGGGGACCTCGGGTTGAGTTTGGGTGGTTAACGGACCAAGGTTCGAAGTTGAAGAATTTCTGGAGGTATGCTGGTTCTGGTGTTTTCGCACCTGCGGAAATGGACGCACAGGTGCGATGGTCGCAGGTGCGACGACTTAGGCGCATAAGTGAGACGGCTGGAAGCTGAGGATTTTCGGATCTGCGATGTCTTTCCTGTAGATGCGGTCTCGCAAATGAGATGGTGCCCTCGCAGATGCGCAAACTGGGCAGGCGAGTGAAGTCCGCAAATGCGACGTTTTGCTCGCACAAGCGGAGGCGCAAGTGCGCGAATACTGTCCGCAGATGCGGATTAACTGGACAGATCCCTTTAAGTTCGAGGGTTCGCGATTTTTCACCTATTTTTCGGATTTTGGAGCTCAGTTTGGGCGATTTTGGAGAGGAATTTTCCCACACATCTTGGGGTAAGTGTTCTTGACTCCCTTGTGATTATATTTCATGAACTAATCTTCATTTTTGGTGTAAGAGTATCAAATCTTCAAGAGAAATCGAAGGAAATTTCTATAATGTCACAAAACAAATTTTTCGAGTTTTGAATACCGATTCGGAGTCGGATTTGAGTGAAATTAGTATGGTTGAACTTGTAATTGGATGGGTTGTCGTATTTACTGAGTTTTGTCGGATTCCGAGACGTGAGCCCCACAGGTGATTTTTGGGGCGTAATTTAGGATTTTGTGGAAAAGTATTAGTATTTTGATATGGAATAAATTCCTATAATTTGGGTTGACTGAATAAAATTAATTGTGACTAGATTCGATCCGTTTGGAAGTTGTTACGCGCAGAATGGAATTTCTGGAGCATTGTTTAGCTTGCTCGACATTAGATTTGGCTTGTTCGAGGTAAGTAACTCTTCTAATCTTGGAGCTGACGGTATGAACCCTGAACATATGTATTATGTGAATTGTTGGGAGGTAACGCACATGCTAGGTGACGGGCGTGTGGGCGTGCACTATAGAAATTGTGACATAATTATTTATGTGGAATTTTTGTAATTAAATAATCTTGGCATTTTCCATGCACTTTTATGTGTTAAAGAAATTGAGTTGAGAATCATATTAAAAATTATGTTGAGGTTATGTGCCAGTATTATTGGGGCCCATAGAGGTCATATTGCTGTTAATTATTTATTTTAAATTGAAAAATTTATACTCAGTCATATTCATGTCATTACATATATTATCTTAGTCTCTGTTGTTATTTATTGATAAATCATATCATCATTGTCGGGCTATTTTCATGACATTGTGAGCCCATGAGAGAGAGACTAGAGAGATTGATGACTGAGTGAGGCCGAGGGTCTGATTGTAAGGATTATTATGTGGATCGGGGCTTCCCGCTTACAGCAGGCCTTATAAGCTTTATTATAGCACGTGAGTTGTCCGTGCGGATCTAGATATTATTATAGCACGTGAGTTATCCGTGCGACACGTGAGTTATACATGCAGATCCAGATATTATTATAGCACGTGAGTTATCTGTGAAGCACTTGAGTTGTCTGTGTGGATCCAGATATTATTATAGCACGTGAGTTGTCCGTGCAACACGTGAGTTGTCAGTGCAGATTATAGCGCTTGGGCTTAAGGAGCCCCTCCGGAGTCTGTACACACCTCCAGTAAGCGCTGTACCTACTGAGTGCGAGTGCCGAGCGATTGGGAGGACTGAGTGACATTGAGGACTGAGTGAAACGATACTCGGAGACATGCACACATGACATACAGGCATAAAGATATATTTTCCTCATGATGTACAGTATCACATCATTCAGGATTTCTCATACATGTTGATAGATGGGCATAGTGATGCATTTGTTTTACACGTGTTATCTGGAAAGAAAATGAAACATCTCATTTATTATTGAAAGGATTTTTGGAAAATTATTGTTTTCAAACTTATTCATATTTTTGACAACTTCGGTAAACGATTTGGGTTTTCCATGATGTACTTGAAAGGAAGAACTATTATTTTTGAAATCATGATTTAGCTGAGCATTTTATCTCTGAGTTACTTATGGTATTATTTGCTTTACGTTATTATAGACTGTTGTGGACTATTGGTTTTGGACCCGACCTTGGTAGAAGCTCATCACTACTTTCAACCTAACGCTAGGTTTGTTACTTACTTAGTACATGAGGTCGGTTGTACTCATACTACACTTTTGCACCTTGCGTGCAGATGTTGGCTGCTGATGTTGCTGTGTTCGTTGGGAGCTGGATCTGAAGATGTACCTGCATTCCTATTGTAGCTACCTCTTGTTCATGGTAGACTTAGATTATAAAAACTCTGTTTATGTACTTTCCAAATAGAAGATGTATTTACTTCATATCCGCTTTGTAAATTCTATTCTTAGAAGCTCATGATTTGTACTATCAAATTCTTGGGAAATGTATTAGATTAAGATCTTTATTTATTTAAATTGCTTTAATAATTATTATTGAAATTGGATAGTTGAAAGTTGGCTTACCTAGAGGGTTGGGTTAGGTGCCATCACGACTAGTTGAATTTTGAGTCGTGACAAGGTGGTATCAGAGCTCTAGGTTCATAGGTTTTACAAGTTATGAGCAAGTGTCTAGTAGAGTCATATAGATCGGTATGATGATGTCCATACTTAACTTCGAGAGGCTACAGGACATTTAGGATAATTTTCCATTTTTCTTTCCTTATCGTGCGGAATTGATTCAGCTTGAAATATAACTCTTTGAATTCCTTCCACGTATTCGTATGCGCATACGAGCACTCGGTATCAGCTGTGCATCGCCGGCTTGTGATTCTATGGATGAGGTTCGAGGTGAGTATTTTGGGTTTTGGTGATGGGCCAGCCTGGAGGACTTGAGGCTAGGATTAGTCTACAGCTTAGGCTCGGTAGTTTCAGTTGTGTGAACTTGTACAATTGGACTCATATGCCCGATAATGTCCCTATGAGGGGAATTTGCGGCTCGATGAACGGTGAAATGATTTTGTGATGAGTATGATGTAAATGCGGGTTGTGTTAAGACGACTTGAATGTGACGAGAAGTGTTTTCTTGAAATATAAAGGAAGGCCATTGGGTGCTTGATTTTCGATTTGATGTGACGTACAGTCTCGGGTATGAATATTTTGAAGGATCTTTCACATTGTTAAATTTTGGGACAAATTAAATTCTCATGTCTGGTTAATGAGTTTGGACTCATAAAGATTAAGTGATTTCATAGTAATTGTAACTGCGAAAGGGTATAACAAGATACCAATTTGAGGCTAAGCAGGTGGGTTATCCCCTGCAGAGTAATCTACGTAGGTATGTTTCTTATATGTGAATGGAGAGTTTCTTTGCTACCAACGGGGCGTATGTGTTGAGATATGAATTTGAATGTGGTCGAGAAAGTTGACTCGAGTGTTGAGATAATGAATGCGAACTTAGCAGACGATTGAGGTATTTTATGTTTGGTGTTGCATGAGCTTGAAAAGAAAATTTGTTGGACCGACTGCAGTATTATGGCAGTAACAAAGTATCAGTATTATGAGTTATTGAATGTTTAAATCTATGGCTTTGAGCCAAGTGTGGGAGTCTACTATGGACAAATCAATTCATGGGTATGTGTCAAATGTTGTTTTGATCTGAAGTATGCTTGGGAATCAGTGATGACTTGCAGAAGTTGAGATCGAGGATGACTCGAATAAGGAAAATTCCTGGATACGGGTTATATTGCACTTATGAGTATATAAAAATAGTGGGATGAGTGAGTTGTTATATGTGAATGATGTAGTGCGCACGGAGTATGAATTTGATAGGTGGTGTTAAAGTAGAGTTACTTCTTGAGTGTTGTTGTGCTAATGAGGCACGAGGGTTTTGGCCCATTTGGGCGGTGTAATTTGGATTTGAACAAAGTGGGTGACTCTCAAGAAAGTTCCAATAGGTTCGAGGTTTATATATAGCAATTGAGAATTTCACCGGACTTGTGTATGGATTCTAAATTTTAGTATATGGAGGCTAAGAAGAACAATTTCAAATTCACATAATGTATTCTTAGAGTAAGTGTTACAGTGGTGGTATTTTTGAAGGTGCTTAAGAAGAATACAGTTGCTTGTGGGCCGTAGTACATTGTGGTTCTATGCTAGGGTTTGTGGGGTGAGTTGTGGTTAAAGATTGTGGTGTTTTAGCAAGGAGAAGTATCAATTTGAAGACAAATTCGGAAGGGACTCGGAGAAATAGGACAAGTTGGTGGTAGGTTGGATCAGTATGGTAATGGATATGATCAGTTCTGTGGGTGCTTATGATGTGGGGGTTTTCTACAGGTGCTTTGTGGCAATACACCTGGGTTTGGAGACCTGCGTGGCTTGGTTGATCTAGGGAGATTCACTCTGATGGCTTGATCATGTGCAAATGCATTCCAAAGCATTCTCGAGGATTTCTACCACGGTTTGAGATGGGTATTTTCCTACTGGCCTGAGGAGCATGTTGAGCATTGTGATTTTCTACCGGATGGGATCAAATGGAAGGCTTCTGGCTGATCGGATATGTATTCTACTTGTTACTCCAAATGATTATGAGGTTCTCGTATTTTTCAAATGATGGCATGATAGATGCGGTGTGTTATGTGGGATTAAGCTTGACGTGTGCAAGGTCACAATTTAGCTTTGAAAGGGAGGTCATAGATTCTTAGAGGGCATGAACAATTTTCGATGTTTAGATGAATGCTATAACTATTTGGTATTGCGTGAGTAGGGTGTATATTTCAGAAGGCACACTATGTTTTGAATTATGGATATTTCATAGGTATTGCATCATTTTCCTGGTTGATTGACTGCTAATTTTCAGACGTTTCTATGTGGCATGAAAGAATGGGAGAAATATTCCTCGTGGGATGATCGTGTATGAGAGATGTGTTAGACATTCAAGCGGTGGAGATAGAATCGGAAATGGTGAATCGGGTGTTCTATGGATTTGGAGACTGGGAGTTTTCAGGAACAGATTGTTTCATGGTTGTGAACTGTGAAGTTGTGGCCGAAGCTAGCCAGATAATAGAATGTGTTATGATTCAGTCGTTGTGGATTTTTGGATGGTTATTTGTCTATTTGTGGGTGACCAGAGTTGATTTGGGGGTCCATTGGTAGGCCCCAATTAGGAGGTGTATTCTACACCAAGTCAGACTGGTTGGCTCCATACTACTATTGTCGAAGAATGTGCCATTTGGTTGATGTTGAACTTATTCGTGTTCTGAAATGATCTGTGAGTTACTCCTTTATGCTACGAGGAGTTGTGATTCATTGGCTATGTGCACACATGGTGCGCTTCTATTGGGGGCATTATGGCAGAATTTGAACAAGATGAGCATTTGGGTATTGCATGATTGATGGCGTATTGATTATGTTCTTTAGGGTTTGTGTGGCATTGTGTCATTTGCTTCTACATGGTTATGGTAATGCACTTTGAGTACTTAATGATAGATTACGCGTGGTTATTGATTTTGAGCATGGTGGCTGAGGTATTTCACGTGGATCAATGTTTGGATAGGGTCACGCATTGCAGCGGAGTTATGTTAAGGTATGAACCTTGTGATATAATAGTGTAATGGTTCTACGGTGTGTGATGGATTTTTAGCATTTCTTTGTGTCGGTACTTGTTAATCTGGAGGGGCAGTTCTCTCATTTGAGTCATTTTTCATGACTGAGTACATTTGAATTGTTGCGTATTGGTGCACGAATGGCACGGGTTGTGGCTCTGAGTTATATTGGCGCGGCATGTCTGTGGAATAGTTGTGTTTAGTGATATAAGGTCATTGGACCTAGAATGGGTATTATCAGGTTTGATTACGATATGTTCAGAAGGATAATATTGAAAGTCGACTCAGAAGGCGATTAAGGTTCTGGTTGGGGCGAGAGAACTCCGTGACTTGTTGATCTAGTAAGTGGTCATGAAATTTCGCATGTTTCTTTTATTATCAACAGTGTATGAAGGTTTTGGGATGAGGTTTGGTCGATATGAGTTTAATATTAGTATTTGGTTAGTTTTGGAGTAGTCACTGTGATCAGGAATAGTGCTACGAGCGTGCGAGTTGTGTTATATGTTAGGTGATTATGTCTGTGGTTATGGTTATGGTTATGGCTTGATACAACTTGTTCAAACTCATACAGTGTGTAAATGTAAGATTTGTGTCTTGAAAGAAATTCTAAAGGTTGGAAATTAAATTCCAAGGTTTATGGGCTAAAGTTAAATTAATGATTTCAGTTGTATTGTGTTTTCAAGCTTATATGCAATAGGGTGACATAGGTTCACCCCCGGATACGTGGGTGGTAAGATGGAACAATGATTTGATGGCTTGGAAACAACTCTTGGCACATTCGAGGACGAACGTATGTTTAAGTGAGGGACAATGTAACGATCCAGCCGATTTTTTTGAGTATTACAACCCCGTTTCTCCATTTACTGCTCAAATTATACTTTACAGTTATTGTGTTAATTGCCGGGATAAATGGTTCGGGTCCGGTTAGGTTTTGGAATGAATTGGAACACTTAGTTCCAAGGTTTAAAGCTTAAGTAAAAATAGTGACCGAATGTTGACTTATGTGTAAACGATCCCGAAATGGAGTTTTGATGATTCCAATAGCTCCGTATGGTGATTTTAGATTAGGAGCGTATCCAGAAATCTTATTTGAGGTCCGTAGTGGAATTAGGCTTGAAATGGCGAAAGTTAAATTTTTGGAAAGTTTGACCTGGGGGTTGACTTTTTGATATCGGCGTCGGAATCCGATTCTGGAAATTGGAATAGGCCCGTAATGTGAAATGTAACTTGTGTGTAAACTTAGAGGCCAATAAGACGTGATTTGATAGATTTCCGCGTCGTTTGTAGAATTTGGAAATTTCAAAATTCATTAGGCTTGAATCCGCGTGTAGTTTGTATTTTTGAAGTTGTTTGGGGTGATTTGAGAGTTCAAGTAGGTTCGTATTGGGATATAAGACTTGTTGGTATGTTTGGTTGAGATCCCGGGGACCTCAGGTTGAGTTCGGGTGGTTAACGGACCAAGGTTCGAAGTTGAAGAATTTCTGGAGGTATGCTGGTTCTGGTGTTTTCGCACCTGCGGAAATGGACGCACAGGTGCGATGGTCGCAGGTGCGACGACTTAGGCGCATAAGTGAGACGGCTGGAAGCTGAGGATTTTCGGATCTGCGATGTCTTTCCCGTAGATGCGGTCTCGCAAATGAGATGGTGCCCTCGCAGATGCGCAAACTGGGCAGGCGAGTGAAGTCCGCAAATGCATCATTTTGCTCGCACAAGCGGAGGCGCAAGTGCGCGAATACTGTCCGCAGATGCGGATTAACTGGGCAGATCCCTTTAAGTTCGAGGGTTCGCGATTTTTCACCTATTTTTCGGATTTTGGAGCTCAGTTTGGGCGATTTTGGAGAGGAAGTTTCCCACACATCTTGGGGTAAGTGTTCTTGACTCCCTTGTGATTATATTTCATGAACTAATCTTCATTTTTGGTGTAAGAGTATCAAATCTTCAAGAGAAATCGAAGGAAATTTCTATAATGTCACAAAACAAATTTTTTGAGTTTTGAATACCGATTCGGAGTCGGATTTGAGTGAAATTAGTATGGTTGAACTTGTAATTGGATGGGTTGTCGTATTTACTGAGTTTTTGTCGGATTCCGAGACGTGAGCCCCACAGGTGATTTTTGGGGCGTAATTTCGGATTTTGTGGAAAAGTATTAGTATTTTGATATGGAATAAATTCCTATAATTTGGGTTGACTGAATCAAATTAATTGTGACTATATTCGATCCGTTTGGAAGTTGTTACGCGCAGAATGGAATTTCTGGAGCATTGTTTAGCTTGCTCGACATTAGATTTGGCTTGTTCGAGGTAAGTAACTCTTCTAATCTTGGAGCTGACGGTATGAACCCTGAACATATGTATTATGTGAATTGTTGGGAGGTAACGCACATGCTAGGTGACGGGCGTGTGGGCGTGCACTATAGAAATTGTGACATATTTGTTTATGTGGAATTTTTGTAGTTAAATAATCTTGGCATTTTCCATGCACTTTTATGTGTTAAAGAAATTGAGTTGAGAATCATATTAAAAATTATGTTGAGGCTATGTGCCAGTATTATTGGGGCCCATAGAGGTCATATTGCTGTTAATTATTTATTTTAAATTGAAAAATTTATACTTAGTCATATTCATGTCATTACATATATTATCTTAGTCCCTGTTGTTATTTATTGATAAATCATATCATCATTGTCGGGCTATTTTCATGACATTGTGAGCCCATGAGAGAGAGACTAGAGAGATTGATGACTGAGTGAGGCCGAGGGTCTGATTGTAAGGATTATTATGTGGATCGGGGCTTCCCGCTTACAGCAGGCCTTATAAGCTTTATTATAGCACATGAGTTGTCCGTGCGGATCTAGATATTATTATAGCACGTGAGTTATCCGTGCGACACGTGAGTTATACGTGCAGATCCAGATATTATTATAGCACGTGAGTTATCTGTGCAGCACTTGAGTTGTCTGTGTGGATCCAGATATTATTATAGCACGTGAGTTGTCCGTGCAACACGTGAGTTGTCAGTGCAGATTATAGCGCTTGGGCTTAAGGAGCCCCTCCGGAGTCTGTACACACCTCCAGTAAGCGCAGGTACCTACTGAGTGCGAGTGCCGAGCGATTGGGAGGACTGAGTGAAACGATACTCGGAGAGTATGCATATGATTTTATCACTGAGTTGCATCGCATTGACATGCACACATGACATACAGGCATAAAGATATATTTTCCTCATGATGTACAGTATCACATCATTCAGGATTTCTCATACATGTTGACAGATGGGCATAGTGATGCATTTGTTTTACACGGGTTATCTGGAAAGAAAATGAAACATCTCATTTATTATTGAAAGGATTTTTGGAAAATTATTGTTTTCAAACTTATTCATATTTTTGACAACTTCGGTAAACGATTTGGGTTTTCCATGATGTACTTGAAAGGAAGAACTATTATTTTTGAAATCATGATTTAGCCGAGCATTTTATCTCTGAGTTACTTATGGTATTATTTTCTTTACGTTATTATGGACTGTTGTGGACTATTGATTTTGGACCCGACCTTGGTAGAAGCTCATCACTACTTTCAACCTAACGCTAGGTTTGTTACTTACTTAGTACATGAGGTCGGTTGTACTCATACTACACTTTTGCACCTTGCGTGCAGATGTTGGCTGCTGATGTTGCTGTGTTCGTTGGGAGTTGGATCTGAAGATGTACCTGCATTCCTATTGTAGCTACCTCTTGTTCATGGTAGCCTTAGATTATAAAAACTCTGTTTATGTACTTTCCAAATAGAAGATGTATTTACTTCATATCCGCTTTGTAAATTCTATTCTTAGAAGCTCATGATTTGTACTACAAAATTCTTGGGAAATGTATTAGATTAAGATCTTTATTTATTTAAATTGCTTTAATAATTATTATTGAAATTGGATAGTTGAAAGTTGGCTTACCTAGAGGGTTGGGTTAGGTGCCATCACGACTAGTTGAATTTTGAGTCGTGACAAGGTGGTATCAGAGCTCTAGGTTCATAGGTTTTACAAGTTATGAGCAAGTGTCTAGTAGAGTCGTATAGATCGGTATGATGACGTCCATACTTAACTTCGAGAGGCTACAGGACATTTAGGATAATTTTCCATTTTTCTTTCCTTATCGTGCGGAATTGATTCAGCTTGAAATATAACTCTTTGAATTCCTTTCACGTATTCGTATGCGCATACGAGCACTCGGTATCAGCTGTGCATCGCCAGCTTGTGATTCTATGGACGAGGTTCGAGGTGAGTATTTTGGGTTTTGGTGATGGGCCAGCCTGGAGGACTTGAGGCTAGGATTAGACCACAGCTTAGGCTTGGTAGTTTCAGTTGTGTGAACTTGTACAATTGGACTCATATGCCCGATAATGTCCCTATGAGGGGAATTTGCGGCTCGATGAACGGTGAAATGGCTTTGTGATGAGTATGATGTAAATGCGGGATGTGTTAAGACGATTTGAATGTGACGAGAAGTGTTTTCTTGAAATGTAAAGGAAGGCCATTGGGTGCTTGATTTTCGATTTGATGTGACGTACAGTCTCGGGTATGAATATTTTGAAGGATCTTTCACATTGTTAAATTTTGGGACAAATTAAATTCTCATGTCTGGTTAATGAGTTTGGACTCATAAATATTAAGTGATTTCATAGTAATTGTAACTGCGAAAGGGTATAACAAGATACCAATTTGAGGCTAAGCAGGTGGGTTATCCCCTGCAGAGTAATCTACGTAGGTATGTTTCTTATATGTGAATGGAGAGTTTCTTTGCTACCAACGGGGCGTATGTGTTGAGATATGAATTTGAATGTGGTCGAGAAAGTTGACTCGAGTGTTGAGATAATGAATGCGAACTTAGCAGATGATTGAGGTATTTTATGTTTGGTGTTGCATGAGCTTGAAAAGAAAATTTGTTGGACCGACTGCAGTATTATGGCAGTAACAAAGTATCGGTATTGTGAGTTATTGAATGTTTAAATCTATGGCTTTGAGCCAAGTGTGGGAGTCTACTATGGACAAATCAATTCATGGGTGTGTGTCAAATGTTGTTTTGATCTGAAGTATGCTTGGGAATCAGTGATGACTTGCAGAAGTTGAGATCGAGGATGACTCGAATAAGGAAAATTCCTGGATACGGGTTATATTGCACTTATGAGTATATAAAAATAGTGGGATGAGTGAGTTGTTATATGTGAATGATGTAGTGCGCACGGAGTATGAATTTGATAGGTGGTGTTAAAGTAGAGTTACTTCTTGAGTGTTGTTGTGCTAATGAGGCACGAGGGTTTTGGCCCATTTGGGTGGTGTAATTTGGATTTGAACAAAGTGGGTGACTCTCAAGAAAGTTCCAATACGTTCGAGGTTTATATATAGCAATTGAGAATTTCACTGGACTTGTGTATGGATTCTAAATTTTAGTATATGGAGGCTAAGAAGAACAATTTAAAATTCACATAAGGTATTCTTAGAGTAAGTGTTATAGTGGTGGTATTTTTGAAGGTGCTTAAGAAGAATACAGTTGCTTGTGGGCCGCAGTACATTGTGGTTCTATGCTAGGGTTTGTGGGGTAAGTTGTGGTTAAAGATCGTGGTGTTTTAGCAAGGAGAAGTATCAATTTGAAGACAAATTCGGAAGGGACTCGGAGAAATAGGACAAGTTGGTGGTAGGTTGGATCAGTATGGTAATGGATATGATCAGTTCTGTGGGTGCTTATGATGTGGGGGTTTTCTACAGGTGCTTTGTGGCAATACACCTGGGTTTGGAGACCTGCGTGGCTTGGTTGATCTAGGGAGATTCACTCTGATGGCTTGATCATGTGCAAATGCATTCCAAAGCATTCTCGAGGATTTCTACCACGGTTTGAGATGGGTATTTTCCTACTGGCCTGAGGAGCATGTTGAGCATTGTGATTTTCTACCGGATGGGATCAAATGGAAGGCTTCTGGCTGATCGGATATGTATTCTACTTGTTACTCCAAATGATTATGAGGCTCTCGTATTTTTCAAATGATGGCATGATAGATGCGGTGTGTTATGTGGGATTAAGCTTGACGTGTGCAAGGTCACAATTTAGCTTTGAAAGGGAGGTCATAGATTCTTAGAGGGCATGAACAATTTTCGATGTTTAGATGAATGCTATAACTATTTGGTATTGCGTGAGTAGGGTGTATATTTCAGAAGGCACACTATGTTTTGAATTATGGATATTTCATAGGTATTGCATCATTTTCCTGGTTGATTGACTGCTAATTTTCAGACGTTTCTATGTGGCATGAAAGAATGGGATAAATATTCCTCGTGGGATGATCGTGTATGAGAGATGTGTTAGACATTCAAGCGGTGGAGATGGAATCGGAAATGGTGAATCGGGTGTTCTATGGATTTGGAGATTGGGAGTTTTCAGGAACAGATTGTTTCATGGTTGTGAACTGTGAAGTTGTGGCCGAAGCTAGCCAGATAATAGAATGTGTTATGATTCAGTCGTTGTGGATTTTTGGATGGTTATTTGTCTATTTGTGGGTGACCAGAGTTGATTTGGGGGTCCATTGGTAGGCCCAATTATGAGGTGTATTCTACACCAAGTCAGACTGGTTGGCTCCATACTACTATTGTCGAAGAATGTGCCATTTGGTTGATGTTGAACTTATTCGTGTTCTGAAATAATCTGTGAGTTACTCTTTTATGCTACGAGGAGTTGTGATTCATTGGCTATGTGCACACATGGTGCACTTCTATTGGGGGCATTATGGCGGAATTTGAACAAGATGAGCATTTGGGTATTGCATGATTGATGGCGTATTGATTATGTTCTTTAGGGTTTGTGTGGCATTGTGTCATTTGCTTCTACATGGTTATGGTAATGCACTTTGAGTACTTGATGACAGATTACGCGTGGTTATTGATTTTGAGCATGGTGGCTGAGGTATTTCACGTGGATTAATGTTTGGATAGGGTCACGCATTGCAGCGGAGTTATGTTAAGGTATGAACCTTGTGATATAATAGTGTAATGGTTCTACGGTGTGTGATGGATTTTTAGCATTTCTTTGTGTCGGTACTTGTTAATCTGGAGGGGCAGTTCTCTCATTTGAGTCATTTTCCATGACTGAGTACATTTGAATTGTTGCGTATTGGTGCACGAATGGCACGGGTTGTGGCTCTGAGTTATATTGGCGCGGCATATCTGTGGAATAGTTGTGTTTAGTGATATAAGGTCATTGGACCTAGAATGGGTATTATCAGGTTTGATTACGATATGTTCGGAAGGATAATATTGAAAGTCGACTCAGAAGGCGATTAAGGTTCTGGTTGGGGCGAGAGAACTCCGTGACTTGTTGATCTAGTAAGTGGTCATGAAATTTCGCATGTTTCTTTTATTATCAACAGTGTATGAAGGTTTTGGGATGAGGTTTGGTCGATATGAGTTTAATATTAGTATTTGGTTAGTTTTGGAGTAGTCACTGTGATCAGGAATACTGCTACGAGCGTGCGAGTTGTGTAATATGTTAGGTGATTATGTCTGCGGTTATGGTTATGGTTATGGCTTGATACAACTTGTTCAAACTCATACAGTGTGTAAATGTAAGATTTGTGTCTTGAAAGAAATTCTAAAGGTTGGAAATTAAATTCCAAGGTTTATGGGCTAAAGTTAAATTAATGATTTCAGTTGTATTGTGTTTTCAAGCTTATATGCAATAGGGTGACATAGGTTCACCCCCGGATATGTGGGTGGTAAGATGGAACAATGATTTGATGGCTTGGAAACAACTCTTGGCACATTCGAGGACGAACGTATGTTTAAGTGAGGGACAATGTAACGATCCAGCCGATTTTTTTGAGTATTACAACCCCGTTTCTCCATTTACTGCTCAAATTATACTTTACAGTTGTTGTGTGAATTGCCGGGATAAATGGTTCGGGTCCGGTTAGGTTTTGGAATGAATTAGAACACTTAGTTCCAAGGTTTAAAGCTTAAGTAAAAATAGTGACCGAATGTTGACTTATGTGTAAACGATCCCGAAATGGAGTTTTGATGATTCCAATAGCTCTGTATGGTGATTTTAGAATTAGGAGCGTATCCGGAAATCTTATTTGAGGTCCGTAGTGGAATTAGGCTTGAAATGGCGAAAGTTAAATTTTTGGAAAGTTTGACCTGGGGGTTGACTTTTTGATATCGGCGTCGGAATCCGATTCTGGAAATTGGAATAGGCCCGTAATGTGAAATGTAACTTGTGTGTAAACTTAGAGGCCAATCAGACGTGATTTGATAGATTTCCGCGTCGTTTGTAGAATTTGGAAATTTCAAAATTCATTAGGCTTGAATCCGCGTGTAGTTTGTATTTTTGAAGTTGTTTGGGGTGATTTGAGAGTTCAAGTAGGTTCGTATTGGGATATAAGACTTGTTGGTATGTTTGGTTGAGATCCCGGGGACCTCAGATTGAGTTCGGGTGGTTAACGGACCAAGGTTCGAAGTTGAAGAATTTCTGGAGGTATGCTGGTTCTGGTGTTTTCGCACCTGCGGAAATGGACGCACAGGTGCGATGGTCGCAGGTGCGACGACTTAGGCGCATAAGTGAGACGGCTGGAAGCTGAGGATTTTCGGATCTGCGATGTCTTTCCCGTAGATGCGGTCTCGCAAATGCGATGGTGCCCTCGCAGATGCGCAAACTGGGCAGGCGAGTGAAGTCCGCAAATGCGACATTTTGCTCGCACAAGCGGAGGCGCAAGTGCACGAATACTGTCCGCAGATGCGGATTAACTGGACAGATCCCTTTAAGTTCGAGGGTTCGCGATTTTTCACCCGTTTTTCGGATTTTGGAGCTCGGTTTGGGCGATTTTGGAGAGGAATTTTCCCACACATCTTGGGGTAAGTGTTCTTGACTTCATTGTGATTATATTTTATGAATTAATCTTCATTTTTGGTGTAAGATTATCGAATCTTCAAGAGAAATCGAAGAAAATTTCTATAATGTCACAAAACAAATTTTTCGAGTTTTGAATACCGATTCGGAGTCGGATTTGAGTGAAATTAGTATGGTTGAACTTGTAATTGGATGGGTTGTCGTATTTACTGAGTTTTGTCGGATTCCGAGACGTGAGCCCCACAGGTGATTTTTGGGGCGTAATTTAGGATTTTGTGGAAAAGTATTAGTATTTTGATATGGAATAAATTCCTATAATTTGGGTTGACTGAATCAAATTAATTGTGACTAGATTCGAGCTGTTCGGAAGTTGTTACGCACAGAATGGAATTTCTGGAGCATTGTTTAGCTTGCTCGACATTAGATTTGGCTTGTTCGAGGTAAGTAACTCTTCTAATCTTAGAGCTGACGGTATGAAACCTGAATATATATATTATGTGAATTGTTGGGAGGTAACGCACATGCTAGGTGACGGGCGTGTGGGCGTGCACTATAGAAATTGTGACATAATTATTTATGTGGAATTTTTGTAGTTAAATAATCTTGGCATTTTCCATGCAGTTTTATGTGTTAAAAAAATTGAGCTGAGAATCATATTAAAAATTATGTTGAGGCTATGTGCCAGTATTATTGGGACTCACAGAGGTCATATTGTTGTGAATTATTTGTTTTAAATTGAAAAATTTATACTCAGTCATATTCATGTACATGTCATATCTCAGTCTCTGTTGTTATTTATTGATAAATCATGTCATCATAGTCGGGCTATTTTCATGACATTGTGAGCCCATGAGAGAGAGAGACTGGAGAGATTGATGACTGAGTGAGGCCGAGGGCCTGATTATAAGGATTATTATATGGATCGGGGCTGCCCGCCTACAACAGGTCTTATAGGCTTTATTATAGCACATGAGTTGTCTCCACATAGTTTCAACTACGGTCAAAATCCTAAGACTTAAGCTTCCGTTTTAGGAACTAAGTGTCCCAAAACACTCTGAAACCACAAATTAAACCTCCCGGCAAGTCACATTAGCAGAAAAAAGATACGGGGAAAATAGTAAATAGGGAATCGGGGCTATTACTCTCAAAACTACCGGCCGGGTCGTTACTCCCAAGTCGCCTCCTCGACTGGCTGACCCCTCCACTAAACCTTCACAGAAGCAATTTTCTTTGACCTCAGCTTTCGAACCTGCCTGTCCAAAATAGCCACTGGCTCCTCAACATAAGATAGATCCTTGTCCAACTGGATTGAGCTGAAATCCAACACATGAAACGGATCACCGTGATACTTCCGGAGCATAAAAACATGGAATACCGGATGAACTCCTGCTAGACTAGGAGGTAAGTCAAGCTCATAAGGAACCTCGCCAACGCGTCGCAACACCTCGAATGGGCCGATAAACCTTAGGCTCAGCTTTCCCTTCTTCCCGAACCTCATAACGCCCTTTATAGGCGAAACCCCGAGCAAGACCCGCTCTCCAACCATGAATGTAACATCGCGAACCTTCCGATCCGCATAACTCTTCTTTCTGGACTGGGCTGTGCGAATTCGATCCTGAATTACCTTCACCTTATCCAGGGCATCCTGAACCAAGTTTGTACCCAATAATCTCGCCTCGCCCGGTTCGAACCAACCCACTAGAGACCGGCACCGCCTATCGTACATGGACTCATACGGTGCCATTTGAATGCTCGATTGATAACTGTTGTTGTAGGAAAAATCCGCAAGTGGCAAGAATTGATCCCAAGAACCTCCAAAATCTATCACATACGCGCGGAGCATATTCTCTAATATCTGAGGGTGAAATATTGTGCTCAGCTCCACTCGAGTACCCAACTCATACTGTTCGGCCCTCCAGAACCGTGATGTAAACTGCGTACCCCGATCAGAGATGATAGATACCGGTACGCCATGAAGCCTGACAATCTCACGGATATAAATTCGAGCCAACTGCTCGGAGGAATAGGTGGTCATAACAGGAATGAAATGAGATGACTTGGTCAGCCTATCCACAATCACCCAAACTGCATCAAGCCTCCGCTGAGTCTATGGGAGTTCAACAACGAAATCCATAGTGATTCGCTCCCATTTCCACTCTGGAATTGCTAACTTTAAAAGCAATCCACCTAGCCGATGATGCTCATACTTTACATGCTGGCAATTCAGACACCAAGATACATATTCCACTATGTCCTTCATTCTTCCCCACTAGTAATGCTGCCTCAAGTCCTGATACATATTCGCGGCACCCGAATGAATGGAGTACCGCAAGCTGTGAGCCTCCTGAAGAATCAACTCTCACAAACCATCTACATTGGGCACACATAACATGCCCTGCATCCTCAATGCACCATCATCCCCAATAGTGACCTCCTTAGCATCACCATGCTGTACCGTGTCCTTAAGGACACTTATATGGGGGTCATCATACTGACGCTCCCTGATAAGATCATAAAGAGAAGACCGAGAAACCACACAAGCCAATACTCGACTCGACCCAGAAGTATCCAATCTAACAAGCTGGCTGGCTAAGGCCTGAACATCCAACACTAATGGCCTCTCTGCTGCTGGTAGATATACTAAGCTCCCCAAACTATCCTCCCGGTGACTCAAAGCATCGACCACCACATTGGCCTTCCCGTGATGGTACAAAATGGTGATATCACAATCCTTAAGAAACTCCAACCAACTCAGCTGACGCAAGTTAAGATCTTTCTGTTTGAGCAAATGCTGCAAACTCCGGTGATAGGTGTAAGTCTCACAAGGAACACCGTACAAATAGTGCCACCATATCTTCAAGGCATGAACAATAGCTGCTAGCTCAAGGTTGTGGACAAGATAGTTCTTTTCATGCACCTTCAACTATCTGGACGCGTAGGCAATCAGCCTACGGCCCTGCATCAACACCGCGTCGAGACCAACCTGCGATGCATCACAATATAGAGTATAAGACCCCAAACCTGTAGGCAATACTAATACTGGGGTTGTAGTCAAAGCTGTCTTGAGCTTCTGAAAGCTCTCCTCACACTCCTCTGTCCACCTGAACTAGGGTTGTTCATTTGGATCGGATATCCGAAATCCGAACTGATCCGTTTAATTTCGGATTTTGAATTTCGGATATTTTGATCGGATTTCGGATTATGTTTCTTAAAATTTCGGATATTCGGATCGGATTGGATTGATATAATTGTAATCGATCCGATCCAAAATCCGAAATTATTAGGGCATGTATAAACATTAAACTTTAATTTCTGATAGTTAGTACTTCCTTTACATCTTCCTAAGTTATTACCTTTACAATTGGTGGATTTAGCTATATTGGCACCATAGTACTCTCATAATTGCAAAACATGAATTTTTCTTACTGTATTGCCTCTTTTACAAAGAAAATATACATATGAGTTTGCAACTTTAAGGCATAATAATCCGATCCGAAATCAGAAAATCCGATCCGATCCAAATTTTAAAATCCGATCCGATCCGATATTAATTCGGAACGGATTCGGATTACATTTTATAGAATCCAAAATCTAAAATCTAAATTCAAAATGTGCTAAATCCGATCCGATCCATGCACAACCCTAACCTGAACGGAGCACCCGACGGTAATACCCTGCCAAACCCAGGAAACTCCGGATCTCTGTGGCTGAGGACGGTCTGGGCCAACTTTGCACTGCTTCAATCTTCTTCGGATCCACCTGGACCCCATCACTCGATATTATATGGCCCAATAATGCCACTGAGTCTAGCCAAAACTCATAGTTTGAAAATTTTGCATATAACTTCTTTTCTCTCAGGGTCTGAAGCACAGTCATCAGGTGCTCCTCATGATCCTCTCGAATCCGGGAGTACACTAGAATGTCGTCAATAAATACAAAGACGAATGAGTCAAGATAGGGTCGGAACACACTGTGCATCAAGTGCATAAATGCTGCTGGGGCATTGGTTTGCCCAAATGATATCACAAGAAACTCGTAGTGACCATACCGAGTCCTGAAAGCAAGTTACGGGATATTTAGCGCTCGAATCTTCAACTGATGATAGCCTGAACATAAGTCAATCTTGGAAAATACTCTGGCACACTGTAACTGATCAAATAAATCATCAATACGAGGCAATGGATACCTGTTCTTCACTGTAACTTTGTTCAGCTGGCGATAATCAATGCATATATGCATAGAGCCATCCTTTTTTTTCACAAACAAGATAGGATCACCCCAAGGTGACACACTGGGCCGAATGAAGCCCTTATCAAGAAAATTCTGTAGCTGCTCCTTCGACTAAGGAGGAGCCATACGATACGGAGGAATAGAGATGGGCTGAGTGCCCGGCAATAAATCAATGCCAAAATCAATATCTCTATCGGGCGGCATGCCCGGAAGATCTGGAAAATCCCTCACTACTGGGACTGACTCAACTGTAGGGGTATCAATACTAACATCTCTCACATAAGCTAGATACACGTCACACCCTTTCTCAACCATTCATTGATCTTTAAGAAATGAAATAACTCTTCTGGAAGTATACTCTAAGGTACCTCTCCACTCTAATCGCGATAATCATGGCATAGGCATCACGGTCTTAGAGTGAAAATCAAGAATAGCATAATGGGGTGACAACCAATCCATGCCCAAGATAACATCAAAGTCTACCATACTAAGCAATAATAAATCGGCTCTGGTCTCAAAACCACTAAGAGCAATCAAACACGACCAGTGCACACAGTCCACAATAAGAGAATCTCCCAATGGAGTACGCACATAAATAGGGGAACTCAAAGAGTCCCGAGATACACCCAAATACGGGGTAAAATAAGAGGACACATAGGAATATGTAAAGCACGGGCCAAATAATACCGACGCATCTTTATGACAGATCGGAACAACACCTGTAATGATAGAGTCAGAAGCAACTGCCTCTGTATGAGTAGGAAGAGCATAATATCTGGTCTGGCCTCCCCATCTAGGGCAACCTCGACCTTTCCGACCTCCACCTCTAGCTGGCTGAGCAGGTGGGGCGGTAGCTGGTGCTGGAAGCATAGCCTAAGGACCCGGTGGAGCACACTGTGCCTGAGAAGTCTGTGGAGGTGCACTCCTCCTAAGTCTGGGGCAATCTATCACCATATGGCGAGTGTCGCCACACTCAAAACAAGATCTCGGAGAGTGTGGCTGATGTGATTGGCTCGGGCCAGGTATGCTGGACTGACCTAAAATCACCACGTGCAGGAGGTACACTAGATACCGGCGGTGCATAATAAGCCTCCTGGGGCCTAGAAGGGACCGGAATACCACTAGCGGCTGGAAGAGATGAATGGAAGGGGCGACTCACATAACCCCCTATCATGGCGAGCTGTTGGGGCACGAGCACCAGAATAGGAACCAGTCTCTCGAGACCTCTTGGCGTCTCTCTCCTTTCTATCCCGGGCAAGCATGACCTCCAATCTTCTGACGATACTCACAACCTGCTGATATGAAATATCCATTTCCAACTCCCTAGCCATACTAATCTAGATACTGGGGTGGGGTCCCTCAATAAACCGACGAACCCTCTCTCGAACTGTGGCAACCAAGGCCGGTGCATGGCGGGCCAAATCACTGAAGTGAACTACACACTCTGACACAGTCATAGCACCCTGGTGCAACTGCTCAAATTCCGCGCGCCATGAGTTCCTGAAGCTCAGAGGGACATACTCTCTCAAAAACATGTCCGAGAACTGAGTCCATGTAAGTGAAGATGCCTCATCCGGACTACTCAACACATAAGCATGTAAGCACGTAATTTCTGACCCGCACATTAGAATTATCTTTTGTAGTCTTAGTATTTTTAGAATATTTATTTAAGTTTGTTTCTATAGGATTTCACTCTATTATTAATTTTAATTCTAGTTTTTAAAGCACAAATATTGATAAATACAAAAATAGTTTCATTTTTTCTATTTAATTCAGGTATTAGGTATTTTTAGAAAGATACTATTTTTAACCCATTTCTATTTTAGTATAATCCTTGAAAATAACAAAAAATAGTTTCATATCATAATATAGTTGTTTTAATTAATTAGGATTGATTTTATATTTTTATGGTATGATAGTTTAGGAAAAGAAATTAATATTTTAGCTTTGTAGAATTAAAGGGCCACTTTTAAAGGCAAATTTGGCCCAAACTTGAGCCCAAATTCTGGTAGCCCACTCCTCCCTTCAGCCCATTTACCTATTCCCTAACCCACAACCCTTTTATAATCAAAATTAAACCTAAATTCCGACACCTCTAAGTATCAACCATAGCTCCCCACCCATTTTTCTTCCATTCGCCCCAGCTCACTACCCGCTGGCCCAATATCCCCTTTATCTCTAAAATACACCCTGATTTCCCTCTCCAGAAGATCAGAAATAGAGAACAGATCCCCTCCCTCAAGGAAAACCTAGCAGTCGATGACCTCTTCTTCTCCATTCCCTCCAAGCCGCCTTCTCCCTCCTCTTCTCACATCACACACCATTATACTGCATTCCTCTCAAAAAGACAGTTACAAAAGGTTTCTGAGAATTAAAAGAAGTTTGCAAATTTAAGTTGGAGAGTTGAGCCTTTTAGCTTTAGGATTTGAGAGAAAGCGCGCACACACAAAACAAATATATAATTTAGACTGATTTTACAGTCATAAAAAGAGCATCTATCTCAAAGTGATTCAAAGAGTTTTTCTTCAGTGTTTATCTAGGTTTTGGGTTTGAATATAACTTAAGAAGATGGAGCTGTCTGGTTGCTGTTACTCCCCTGTTGCTAGCTGAGCTCCAATCTTCCTTTTCTAACCTTTATTTGGTTTCTTTGCCTGCTATAATTTCGATTGTTGTATGGCAACATCAGTAGATTAATCCCTTCTTATTTAACTTTTAACGTTATGAATCAAATATGACAATGCCATCTATGTTGTTTCATTATCTTATTAGTAGATTTGAAATAGTGTTGACTTAAATGTATAATTTTAGTAATAGATTATAATAACAACAATGAGCAATAGCTTTAAGCAGAATGCCAAATTAGTTGAAGTAGAGATATGCTCAACTTCACAGCAGTTCAAAAACAACCAAACCTTCACCTATCAATTTATTTTCTCACAAATCCATGACCTTTTTATTCCAAATTAGAATAAACAAAACGTTCATAGTTTCTTCTAAGCACGACTAATAATAAGTCATCGTGACTATGTGTACGGTTCTCGTGGAATAGTCATGATACGTAAACCCCAATTTGAGTGTGCGTTTCACGTGACTCGACCCTACAACTTCAAATAATAATAAAATAAACATGTTGTAAATCGTGGGTGCGTTTCACGTGGCGCGATTCGCAATGTGTACAAAAACAATTGAGCGCGCGATATCGCGACTTTTTCAAATAATTTCCATAAATATTAAAAGCGGTTAAAAGATAAAAATGCACAATAGGTTTCAAATATGTATAAATCAGATAATTAGGCCAATTATTAATAGTTATGCGACCGTGCTAAAATCACGGAATCCGAAAGTACCTCACACCTTTTTCCGGATTAACAGAATTCCTTACCCGGTCTTCTGTGTTCGCAGACCAAAAAATAGAGTCAATTTTTCTCGATTTGGGATTCTAAAATGAACCGGTGACTTGGGACACCGTAAATTATCCCAAGTGGCGACTCTGAAATAAATAAATAATCCCATTTCGATTAATGTCACTTAAATTGGAAAAATTCCCTTATCCCCCTCGGGAAAAAAAGAGGTGTGACAGCTCTGGCGACTCTGCTGGGGATCAAACCCAGAATCTGTGGTTCAGGGTTCAGAATTCGAGCTTAGATGACTGTTATACTTGGCTTTTGTTGATTGTCTGATATTGCATGTTTGAGCCTAATGTGCTAATTGCCGCTCTTTACTGCTTTGATATTGCCGTGAACTATATATAAAACTATTACGACACCCTTCTTCTCTCCGAGTCTTCTAAATCTTCTGGGAACGTGCGCTTCGCGTGGCTTCTTTTCTGTTAGTGTCATACCCTAATTTTAGAACGAGGATCGGACAAGTTGCAAAGCCGGTGAATCTTCTATATTCCCAATACACTGCCCCCTCCCCCAGCTTGAGTTGTCCGCTCGGGTAAGTCATGTCTAGAACAATACACCCCAGGGTTCAAACCTAGAATAACATAACCTCATGCCGAATCCTTAGTAGGTACGTTTGTTTGCATCATATGCATTTTGACTTTGTAGACTCAACACAGGGGTTGGGTCCGTGTAGGACAGGTGTACCCAAATTAAAAAGACCATCCCGATGCATCTTACGTGCTACTTGCGCAGTTGTTTGTTTCGGCTTGCATGTTGACTGGCTTCTAGAATAGAGAAAGAAAATAAAAAAAACAACGAAAAAAAGAGTGAGAGGTAGGTGTTTGAAATCCGATACTCAGCCAAAATTTTGAGGAAAAAAAGAGAAAACAAAATAAGCAAATGTTTTCAAAAAGTCATGTTCCCATGTTCCGTCAAAACTGGTAGAACTACGCGGGTCTGATTCTCACCGGATGTGAGATACGTAGGCAAACCTCATCGGTTCCGGCCCCATTTTTTAAAAATCCAAAAATATTTTCCTTTAATTCCTTCTTTAGGAGTCTTTTTTTTTTTAGAAAATCCTAAACAAATAAAAAACAAGAAAAGTTTTAAACCAAAAAATATTTTATTTGTAGGAGTCTTTCATTAGAAAAAGAAAACAAATGAAATCAAAATCCAAAAAAATATTTTCTACCTTATTTTTAGAAGTGTTTTTCCCAAAATTCAAAAAACAAAATTAAAAATACAAAAAATATTTTCTTTATTCTTTAGAAATGTTTCTTTCAAAAATTTTAAAAAAAAAAAAAAAAATCAAAAAACCATAAAACCAAAACCAAAAATTCAAAAATATTTTCTTTCCTCTTTAAAAGCCTTTCTTTCAAAAATTTAACAAAAACAAATTGCAAAAAAAGTACATATTCTTTTTCTAAATGCTTTCATTGTTTGAGTTTTTTTCAAAAGTAAAAAAAAAAGTGTTAGCTTATATACCTATTCATAATCCTCCCGAACTACGCAAGATCTGATTCATGTTCCCACATGATACGTTGGCAACCCACATCAGGTTCAATCGAATGGTTAAAAAAACAAAAAAAGAGAAAAGAAAGAAAGAAAAAAGAAAGAAAAAAAAAGGAAAAAAAGGAAAAAAAGTAAGAGAGTGTTTATTCTAACATCCTTGTTGTTTGAAAACAACTCTATTTAAAGGTGGTCGGTTTGTTGGTTTGCAATGACGAGTCACAAAAACAATCCATGATCCCACAGAAATGAAAGCACCTTCTCAACCAAAGGAACAAGAACCACTATTTTTGATCCAACTAAGGTCACGAAAAGACAAGTAGACAAGCTGGTGACAAAAATGGGGGCAAATATTGGCTGACTTCTACCAGGTTTGAGCAATAGGACATGTCCTGCTCGGGATGATTTAATGATAGGGAGACATGAGATTTTTTTCCAAGTGTTTTGGCAAATTGGTTGCTATAAAAGTTCCCATGTCGTCAGTCCTGAAATTTGATAGCCAATATTGGGACGGTTTGATCAAAAAATCAAAATTTGAGTGTTGAATAAGAAGCAATCAAAATGGTTAAATGCCATAGTAATGCTGATGTGCGAATGTGTGGCTAAGATGTCACTTAGTAACTGGAAAGTCACTTCTCTTTTAGCCATGATAGATTATTTTATCGTCTTTTCTTCTTCGTTTTGTGTTATCGGACCCTGCTATCCTTTATTCAATAAAAAGCAGTCAGTTATTTTGTGTCCATTTTGTGCATAGTTCTTTTCACGCTAGTTCTAGTGATATGACATGCATGCGGAACTTTTGGCCAGATCTTAAAAAATTGATTTAGTCTTGAATTGGATAAGTGAGAAAGATACACTTTTGAAGATTAATAAAGACATGATACATTTCGAAAATAAGCATAAGCCAAGTGAAACACTGCCCAGGCTTCTCACTTCTGCGGCACCGCTTTTGCGGTCCGGCCCTCGCATCTGCGGAGGCCACTAAGCCACCCAACCGCTTCTGCGGTCATAACCCCGATTCTACTGGCGCGCTTATGCGCATCAGAACCAGCTTCTGCGAACCAGCCTCAAACTCCCGCATCTGCTTCTGTGATCCTCCAAGTGCAGGTGTGAGTTCGCACCTGCGGAACACCCTCCGCATCTGCCCTCCACAGCCTAAGCTTGACCAAACTGCACATGCGCTCCTCATTTCGCACGTGCGAGTCCACACCTGCGATCTTCCCTCTAAGGCCCCCAGGACCTCAACCAAACATACCAAAAAGTTATAAAATACCATAAGAACTTAGTCGAGCTCTCAAATCACATCAAACAACGCTGAAAACATGAATCACCCTCCGATTCAAACTTAATGAACTTGAAACTTTCAATTTCTACAACCAATGTCGAAACCTATCAAACCACGTCCGATTGACCCCAAATTTTGCACACAAGTCATATTCAATATTATGGACCTACTCCAACTTCCGTAATCGGATTCCGACCCCGATATCAAAAAGTTCACTACCGGTCAAAATCTCCAAAAATTAGACTTTTGCCATTTTAAGCCTAAATAAGATACAGACCTCCAAAACACAATCCGAACACGTCCCTAAGTCCAAAAATTATCCAATGGAGCTAACGGAACTGACGAAACTCTATTCCGGAGTCATCTCCACACAGTTCCAACTACGGTCAAAATCCTATGACTTGAGCTTCCGTTTTAGGAGCTAAGTGTCCCAAAACACTCCGAAACCACAAAAAAAACCTCCTGGCAAGTCACATGAGCATGAAAAAGATACGGGGAAAATAATAAATAGGAAATCGGGGCTATTACTCTCAAAACGACCGGCCGGGTCATTACAAGTTACCTTTACTACATTTCAATTGTTAAGAGCAGTGTATCGATAATGGCAAGCTTATGAAGAGGGCACGCCAGCCGATGCAACACCACTAACTTGGGCTCAATTTTCAAAAATATTTTTGAAAGAGTTTGTTCCCCATACTCTAAGGGATGTATGGCGCACAAAGTTTGAACGGTTGCGCCAGAGCACCATGACGGTGTCAGAATATGCTATCAGGTTCAGTGAGTTAGCCCGACACGCACCTATCTTAGTTCCTACAGTCAGAGAGCGAGTCCGCAGATTCATTGAAGGGCTCAAATATGATTTTAAAATAAGCATGGCTCGAGAATTGCAAACTAACATTCCATTTCAGCAAGTAGTAGAGATTACCAGGATGTTAGAACGTGTTCGAAGTGAGGAAAATAATTCTAAAGAGACCAAAAGATCTCGAAGCTCTAGAGGGTTCATTGGATTTTACTTTTCAGCTATGACCCATTATGGCGAAGTCTCGAGCAGTCGCCTAGCTTAACCCGTACATCAGATTACTCGGGGTGCTCCAATATGTTCTTATAGTACACCACCAGCACGAGGTTCTTATAGTGGTTATTCCAGTTATCCGGCACAAACTCGGTACGAGTAGTCACGACCTCAGAGGGGTTGTTATGAGTGTGCTGATACTAGGAACATCATGAGAGATTGTCCCAGACTAACATCCTTGTTGTTTGAAAAATAATATCTATTTAAAGGTGGTCGGTTTTTTGGTTTGCAATGATGAGTCACAAAAACAATCCATGATCCCACATAAATAAAAGCACTTTCTCATCCGAAGGAACAAGAACCACTATTTTTGATCCAACTAAGGTCACGAAAAGACAAGTAGACAAGCTGGTGACAAAAATGGCGGCAAATATTGGCCGACTTCTACCAGGTTTGAGCAATAGGACATGCGCTGCTCGGGATGATTTAATGATAGGGAGACATGAGAATTGTTTCCAAGTGTTTTGGCAAATTGGTTGCTATAAAAGTTCCCATGCCTTCAGTCCTGAAATTTGATAGCCAATATTGGGACAGTTTGATCAAAAAGTTAAAATTTGAGTGTTGAATAAGAAGCAATCAAAATGGTTAAATGCCGTAGTAATGCTGATGTGCGAATGTGTGGCTAAGATGTCGCTTAGTAACTGAAAAGTCACTCCTCTTTTAGCCATGGTAGCTTATTTTATCGTCTTTTCTTCTTCTTTTTGTGTTATCTCACCCTACTATCCTTTATTCAATAAAAAGCAGTCAGTTATTTTGTGTCCATTTTGTGCATAGTTTTTTTCACGCTAGTTCTAGTGACATGACATGCATGCGAAATTTTTGGCCAGATCTTAGAAAATTGATTTAGTCTTGAATTGGATAAGTGAGAAAGAGACATTTTTGAAGATGAATAAAGACATGAAACATTTCGAAAATAAGCATGAGCCAAGTTTACATGGAACCAAAGCAGTCATGCTCATGGAAGTTAAGGATCTCTACCTTTTGAATCATTGAGAAAATCGGGCTTAAGGATGATCAGACAGGTTGAAGTCTGTTTTGCACTAAGAGATAGAAAGTGTATTTCAAAATAAGGTGTATTCCAGACAACATGAAATGGTTCAGTTTAGTGGGAAAATGCATCTTCTACATCAAGACAAAATCCAAGAAAAAGTCACACAGATTGACAAGGGTCATTCACTACGAGGAAAGTATTGCGCATACAACTTTACACTAAAAAAGACCTAGAAAGCAACATGTCCATCAATGTCATGATTTTGAAGGGCTAACATGATTGGCATTCTCGAGGCTAGGAGGCTCTTTTTCTGCTATCTAAATACTTTATACCCTTCTATACCCCTTTTGAGAATGTGTTATTTTCTTTGACCACCCTCTTTTGGAATCAAGTTTAGAGTCAAAAGTAAAAAAAAATGAAACAAAATGAAAAGAAAAGTCCTTGCTCCCAGAGTACAAACTGGGTCATCTCATTGAAAGTTCAAGTGAAAAAACAAATAGAGAACAGTCAAAGGTCCATGCCCCCAGAAAATAAAGGCTGGGGCAGTTTGTTTTGAAAAAAAAAAGGAAGAAAGAAAAAAAATGAGAAAAGAAAAAAAATAGGAAAAAGATAGAGAAAAAAAAATAGTTAGGTCAGATGTATGAACTACGTTTGACCTGATTCCTTTAAAAAAGGATACGTAGGCAGCCTTACACGGTTCGGTCCAACCTAATAAGAATTCAGAAGAAAGAGAAAAAAAAAATCCAAAAATCCAAAACTCCCAGTATCTAAACTGGGGCATGAGTTTGCTTTAGTTTTTTTTAAAGAGTCGATTCCAAGAGTTGTAAGTGTACAACCTATCATATTGAGTCTACTTGGAGCGTTCATGCCATCCTTTCTTTCCAACCCTATCCAAAAACCTTCGTAATAAGACCTCCCGATAAGTCTTCAAGAATGTCAAAAGAAGCATGCAATGAGCAATGGTTGTCACGTGACATAGAACACTGTCAATTTGCTCACACAAGAAAGCAAAAGCAAAAGAAAAATATAAAAAAATGAGAGAGTCTTACTAGTGAAAACCCTCACGGGCACTGTAAGGCGACGGTAAGCAGAGATAAATAAAAGATAGAGACTTATTAGTGAAAACCCCTCGGGGCACCATTAGTCGATAGTGAGTCGTGAAGCTGATGCAAAGGATTGGCACGAACAAGTCCGACTTCAAAGTCATAAGAATGGTAAAAGGGAAGATTTGGTCAGTTTGATAGATCAGACCGTTAAGTCCAAAATGCATGTCATGATCATTAAGGCTAGTTACCGCAAAATAAAAAGAAAAAAAAAGAAAAAAAAACTCTTCCTTCTATCCTTCCGACAGGGGCATTTCTTGTTAATACTTGTTTCTTTGCATCATTGTGTCCTTCACTCTGAGTCAGTCCTTGTTAAAACAAGCAAGAAAAGATTTCAAAATCTGCTACCAGCTTTTCAGTTGCACAAAGTAAATTTGGCCAGCACACTCAGTTTTTACAGTCAACATACATTGAGGATTCATGCAAAGGCTTCCCCCCAAAAGACTCTTGTCAGCCTATTCGGGTAAAGCAAGCAAAGATAACCTCAAGGTTAATCAGAAATTCTATGTAGTACCGAACAATGAATCGTGCAAAAGGCTCTTACCAGTTGTGATTCTCTCTGACAAACAAATTGCTCCAAAAGCAAATCCATTAAAGATATCAGAAAAGGTTATCCAAGAAAAGAAATCTTTTTTTTGAGATAAGGTTGACTGAGTCACAAATACAAATGGTACTGGGTGTGAAATAATTAGGGTTGATGCAGAGCAAAAAGTCTCTTGAAACTGACTCAAGCTGATTGAGAAAAAGCCAAGCTGCCCAAGACTCAAGGCCGCAAACCGACCACCACTTTTAAAATTGACAAATTTTTTTTTGTTTGAAACAGGAACAAAGAAGTGCAAAGAAGTTGGTTCAAAAACAAAAAAAGAAGTGAGAAGAAAAGAAAGAAAAAGAAAAAAATAAGAGAAGAGCCGACAAAGAGAAGTTTCTCAAATCTTTGCCTTTATCTGTCTTGCTAGTATGCATAAAATGTTGCCATTGCTCTTCATATTTTTCCTCCTAGGATAAAAAGTCCTAGTCTGATGGATTTTGTCCCAATAAAATTCTTAGACTGATGAATCTTTCTCCTAAGATAGAAAACCTAGTATGATGAATTTTCTTCTAGGATAAATGTCTTAGTCTAATGAATCTTTCTCCTAAGATAACAAAAAAAAAAAAAAGAACCTAGTTTGATCCTAGGATAAAAATCTTAGTCTGATGAATCTTTCTCCTAAGATAACCAAAAAAAAAAAAAAAAACAAACCTAGTCTGATGAACTTTCTCCTAAGATAGAAATCTTAGTCTGATGAATCTTTCTCCTAAGATATATATATATATATATATATATATATATATATATATATATATATATATATATATATAAAACCTAGTCTGATGAATCTTTCTCCTAGGATAAACGTCTTAGTCTGATGAATCTTTCTCCTAAGATAAAAAACCTAGTTTGATGAATTTTCTCCTAGGATAGAAATCTTAGTCTGATGAATCTTTCTCCTAAGATAACAAAAAAATAAAAAAAAATAACAAAAAAAGGATCTAGTCTGATGAACTTTTCCTAGGATCGAAATCTTAGTCTGATAAATCTTTCTCCTAAGATAGAAGATCTAGTCTGATGAACTTTCTCCTAGGATAGAAATCTTAGTCTGATGAACATTTCTCCTAAGATAACAAATAAGGACCTAGTTCGATGAATTTTCTCCTAGGATACAAAGTCTTAGTCTGATGAATTTTCTCCTAGGATCGAAGTCTTAGTCTGATGAACTTTCTCCTAGGATAGACGTCTTAGTCTGATGAATATTTCTCCTAAGATTAAAACATAGTCTGATAAATTTTCTCCTAGGATAATAATTTTTTTAAAAAAGGGAAGTATGGATTTAAAAAAAAAGGGTCACTTTTTAGTTTTCTTAAGTTATCAATCTTTAGTTTTCTTGAAATCAAGGGCACCGCTTGGAGAATAGGGTCAGTTTTTAGTTTAGTCAAGCTTAGTTTATAGTTTTCCGCAAGCTCAATCTCAAATCTAGGAGACGCACTTCCTAGTTTGGGTTTTTCAGATTTTTATTTCTTTAGGAGACGCACTTCCTAATTTTAGGTTAAAGGTTTCACCCCTAGGACACGCACTTCCTTGTCTGGGTCTTTCAGGATATACTTTTAGGAGACGCCCTAAATTGAGATTTCACCCCTAGGAGACGCACTTCCTAAATTGAGATTTCACCCCTAGGAGATACACTTTCTAATTTGGTTCATTCAAGTTTCACCCCTAGGAGATGCACTTCCTAGTCTAGGTCATTTTGTTTTTTTTTTTTGTTGGCAGACGCATTTGCTAGTCGAAATTTTCTTGGTTTTACTCACATGAGACGCACATCCTAGTCGAGTCTTCAATTTTACTCTCATCATTGCATCCTTCATCAATAGCATAAGTGATTTATAGTTCTGCTAATAACTCATAAAACTTCCTAGTGTAGACTGTCGCAGAAAAAGTTTCTTTTGTTGTTTTCGTTTTGCTGTAGTAGCAGGCGCCCACCTGGAGAACGAGGGATTTCATTTCAAATTTCAAGTCAGCAGGATGCCCACCTGAAGAATAGGGTGAATTTTCAGTTTCATGTTGAAGGATCAAGTGGAGATTCAAGGAAAATTCAAGACAAGAAATAGATAGGATCTTGTATGTTTCTTTTATTTTTGCTGTAATTTCTTTTTTGTTTTCAATTCATAATGTAATGGTAGGGACCGCGGACCGGTGCCTGAACGGTACCTCACTCGACTCTCTCATCCTATCCACACACTCCAACACTTCATTCACTTTTGAACTACACGTGGCCTGATTCCTTTATAGCCAAAGATATGTAGGCAGCTCAGATACCAGGGCTCGGTCACAATCTTTTGTCTATCTTTATTTTTTTTTGAATAAGTGTCGGGTCAGAAATCAATTACGTCGCTTACTTGTTCTTTGCTCAAAAATACTTCGTATTTCCGAGCAAAGAGGGGCAGCTGTAAGCACGTAATATTTGACCCGCACATTAGAATTATCTTTTGTAGTCTTCGTATTTTTAGAATATTTACTGAAGTTTATTTCTATAGGATTTCACTCTATTATTAATTTTAATTCTAGTTTTTAAAGCACAAAAATTGAAAAATACAAAAATAGTTTCATTTTTTCTATTTAATTCAGGTATTAGGTATTTTTAGAAAGATATTATTTTAACCCATTTCTATTTTAGTATAATCCTTGAAAATACCAAAAAATAGTTTCATGTCATAATATAGTTGTTTTAATTAATTAGGATTGATTTTACATTTTTATGGTATGATATTTTAGGAAAAGAAATTAATATTTTAGCTTTGTAGAATTAAAGGGCCACTTTTAAAGGCAAATTTGGCATAAACTTGAGCCCAAATTCTGGCAGCCCACTCCTTCCTTTAGCTCATTTACCCATTCCCTAACCCACAACCCTTTTATAATCAAAATTAAACCAAAATTTCGACACCTCTAAGTATCAGCCATAGCTCCCCACCCATTTTCCTTCCATTCGCCCCAGCCCACTATCCGTCGGTCCAATATCCCTCCTTCATCTCTAAAATACACTCTAATTCCCCTCTCCAGAAGATCAGAGATAGAGAACAGATCCCCTCCCTCAAGGAAAACCTAGCAGCCGCTGACCTCTTATTCTCCATTCCCTCCAAGCCGCCTTCTCCCTCCTCTTCTCTCATCACACACCATTACACTACATTCCTCTCAAAAAGACAGTGACAAAAGGTTTCTGAGAATTAAAAGAAATTTGCAAATTCAAGTTGGAGAGTTGAGCCTTTTAGCTTTAGGATTTTAGAGAAAGCACACACACACAAAAAAATAATATAATTTAGACTAATTTTACAGTCATGAAAAGAGCATCTATCTCTGAGTGATTCAAAGAGTTTTTCTTCAGTGTTTATCTAGGTTTTGGGTTTGAATATAACTTGAAAAAATGGAGCTGTCTGGTTGCTGTTACTCCTCTGTTGCTAGCTGAGCTCCAATCTTCCTTTTTCTAACCTTTAATTTGGTTTCTTTGCCTTCTAAATCTCGGCCTTGTTAATTAGGTACGTTCTCCTTAAGCTATTGTAAGATTTGTCTTAATGTGAAGCTATGCTTGTTCTCTGATTCATCTGCTGTCTACTGTGGATTTATCGATTTTGGTTTAGTTTTAGTATGAAATAACTGCCATCTGTGCTAAGATGAAATCATGGTCTTTCTATGACACACATGCTTCTATAATTTCGATTGTTGTATGGCAGCATCAGTAGATTAATCCCTTCTTATTTAACTTTTAACGTTATGAATCAATTCTGACAATGCCATCTATGTTATTCCATTATCTTATTAGTAGATTTCAAATAGTGTTGACTTAAATGTATAATTTTAGTAATAGATTATAATAACAACAATGAGAAATAGCTTTAAGCAGAATGCCAAATTAGATGAAGTAGAGATACGCTCAACTTCACAGCAGTTCAGAAACAACCAAACCTTCGCCTATCAATTTCGTTTCTCACAAATCCATGACCTTTTTATTCCAAATTAGAATAAACAAAACGTTCATAGTTTCTTTTATTTTTTCTGTATTTTCTTTTTATTTTCAATTCATAATGTAATGGCAGGGACTGCGGACCGGAGCCTCAAACGGTACCTCACTCGACTCTCTCATCCTCTCCACACATTCCATCACTTTATTCACTTTTGAACTACACGTGGCCTGATTCCTTTATAGCCAAGGATATGTAGGCAGCTCAGATACCAGGGCTCGGTCATAATCTTTTGTCCATCTTTGTTTTGTTTTGAATAAGTGTCGGGTCAGAAATCAATTACGCTGCTTACTTGTTCTTTGCTCAAAAGCACTTCGTATTTCCGAGCAAAGAGGGGCAGCTATAAGCACGTAATTTTTGACCCGCACATTAAAATTATCTTTTGTAGTCTTAGTATTTTTAGAATATTTATTTAAGTTTGTTTCTATAGGAATTCACTCTATTATTAATTTTAATTCTAGTTTTTAAAGCAAAAAAATTGAAAAATACAAAAAATGTTTTATTTTTTCTATTTAATTCAGGTATTAGGTATTTTTAGAAAGATATTATTTTTAACCCATTTCTATTTTAGTACAATCCTTGAAATACCAAAAAATAGTTTCATGTCATAATATAGTTGTTTTAATTAATTAGGATTGATTTTACATTTTTATGGTATGATATTTTAGGAAAAGAAATTAATATTTTAACTTTGTAGAATTAAAGGGCCACTTTTAAACGCAAATTTGGCCCAAACTTGAGCCCAGATTCTGGCAGCCCACTCCTCCTTTCAGCCCATTTACCCATTCCCTAACCCACAACCCTTTTATAATCAAAATTAAACCTAAATTCCGACACCTCTAAGTATCAGCCATAGCTCCCCACCCATTTTCCTTCAATTCGTCCCAGCCCACTATCCGCCGGCCCAATATCCCCTCTTTATTTGGTTTCTTTGCCTTTATTTAGTTTCTTTACCTTCTAAATCTCGGCCTTGTTAATTAGGTACGTTCTCCTCAAGCTATTGTAAGATTTGTCTTAATGTGAAGCTATGATTGTTCTCTGATTCATCTCCCGCCTACTGTGAATTTATCGATTTTGGTTTAGTTTTAGCATGAAATAACTATCATTTGTGTTAAGATGAAATCATGGTTGTTCTATGACATACATGCTGCTATAATTTCGATTGTTGTATGGTAGCATCAGTAGATTAATCCCTTCTTATTTAACTTTTAACGTTATGAATCAAATCTGATAATGCCATCTATGTTATTTCATTATCTTATTAGTAGATTTGAAATAGTGTTGACTTAAATATATAATTGTAACGACGCGGCCGGTTGTTTTGAGAATTAGAGCCCCAATCCCTTAATATCTGCTTTCCCCATTTTTTTTCTACTTTTGGGATTTGCCAGAGTGTTTGGTTATAGAATTCGGAGAGTTTTGGGACACTTAGTCCCTAGTTGTGAGTTTAAGCCTTAGAGTTTGGACCGCAGTCGGAACTGTGTGAAGACGGATCCGGAATAGAATTTCGTCGACTCCTAGCTCCGTTGAGTGATTTTGGGGTTAGGAGCGCATCCGCAATGTGTTTTGGAGGTCTGTAGTAGATTTGGACTTGAATTGGCGAAGGTAGTCTTTCGGCGATTTCGGCCGATAGTGAAAATTTTGATATCGAGCTCGGAATGGAATTTCGAAAGTGGCTGTAGGTTCGTAGTGTCATTTGTGACCTGTGTGTAAGGTTTGAGGTCATTCGGACTAGATTTGATTTGTTTGGCGTCGTTTGTAGAATTTGAAAACTTTTAAATTCTTAGGCTTGAATCCGTGCTTAATTCATGATTTTGGTGTTGTTTGACGTGGTTTAAAGGCCCGACTAAGTTCGTAGGGTATTTTAGGAGTGGTTGGTATGTTTGGTTGAGGTCCCGGGGGCCTCGGGTGTGTTTCAGGTACTTAACGGGAAGAAATTTGAACTTAGGTAAAATCTGGTGCCTTTGCTGGTTCTGGTGTTTCGCACCTGCGGAAAAAAGACCGCAGGTGCGCGAGCCGCACATGCAAAGATGGAGGCGCAGGTGCGAGAAGAGCTGGACTTGGCAGTTTTCACAGGTGCGGAGAATTTGTGCGCATCAGCAGACTCGCACATGCGGAGATAGAAGCGCAGATGCGAGAAGTCGAGAGTTGGCCTGGGGTCGCAGCTGCAAGGAAGTTCCGCATCTGCGATGCCCGCAAATGCGCAAGGCTATTCGCAAATGCGCAAGATGCGCAGAAGCGGAAGGGATGTCCGCAGGCGCGTGCGCGCAGGTGCGGCCCTTTCATCGTTGGTGCGAAGGCAGAGGGGGGCAAGTGAATTGCGCAGATGTGCACGTTTTCCGTACAAGCGTACCTACAGGTGCGAGCCCAGGTTCCGCTGGTGCGGAAATACCTGGGAAGTGATTAAAACCGAAGGGCCTCACAATTTTTATCATTTTTGGCTTTGGAAACTCTAGTTAGGGCGATTTTTGAGAGCATTTTCGAGGTATTTCTTGAGGTAAGTTCCTTGTGCTTATTTTTGGTCAATAATCTTGCCTTGCCATGTATTTTCCCACCTAGTTAATGTGTATTTAAGGTGAAAATTAGAAGTTGGAGGCTAGGGATTTGGAAGTTTGAATTGTGGATTGGAGGACCATTTGGTGTCGGATTTTAGTAAATTTGATATGGTTAGACTTGTAAGTGAATGAGCTTTGTAGTTTCATGAATTTTGTTGGGTTTCGAGACGTGGGCCTGGGGCCCGGGTTTGAGCCAATTTTGGGTTTTGGCCTAATTTTGTAGTTTTTCTTGTGGGATTCATTCCATTAGCGCGTATTGATGGTATTGTACTGTTTTGAATAGATTCGGGCCATTTGGAGTCGGATACTCGTGTCAAGAACGAGATATAGAGTTGATTTGAGCGGTTTGAGGTAAGTGACTTGCCTAATCTTGTGTTGGGGACTTCCCCCTTAGGATATCTTGATATTTTTTGGTGTGTGGGCGCCGTGTACGTGAGGTGACGAGTATGTACACGGGCTATTATTGTAAAAATCATGTTTATCCTTTTTAAATCATAAATTGCTTCTCTTATTAAATTGTACTAATATGTTTAATTGTGTAGTTTAGACTAGAAAAGCATGCTTACGTGTTTTAACTGCCTATTTGACATTCTGTATGCCATGCGTAGTTAAATCCCTATTTTCCTTATCTGTGTTCAGTATAAACTATATAACTCGATGCCATACCTGCCATTTCATCTTGCGTTGCATATTTAAATTGGGACTACAGACGTATTCCGGGAGATCCCCCTGTCTTGCATATTTATTTTGGGACTACGGACGTCTTTCAGGAGATCCTCCAGCACTGCATATTTACTTTGGGACTACGGATGTATTCCGGGAGATCCCCCAGCACTGCATATTTACTTTGGGACTACGGACGTATTTCGGGAGACCCCTCTTGTACTGTATATTTATTCGGAACTACGGGACGGCATCCCGGGAGATTTCCCACTGTGTTTACCTTATTTTGAGCCGAGGGCTCCCTTAACTATTGAATTTTCGAAATCTCTTTAACTGTGTCACCATAAAGTTTACTTATATCTTTTACTGTTTAATTTATTATATCTACTCCGGTAGGGCCTTGACCTGACCTCGTCACTACTCGACCGAGGTTAGGCTTGACACTTATTGGGTACCATTGTGGTGTACTCATGCCCTTCTCTGCACATGTTTTCGTGTGCAGATCCAGGTGCGAGCTATCAGCCTCGGGGGTTAGTACGCGCTGCTAATTTTAGGATACTTCAAGGTACCACTACTTGCGTCACAGATCTTTGGAGTCTCCTTCTACTCCCTCGTCTAGAGACTTTCTTTATTATCTTCAGACTTTTATATAAAGCTACATAGATTATAGCAGCTTGTGACTTAGTGATATCCCGGGTCTTGGGAAATTATTTTTTATATGCCGATTGGTGTTACTCTTGGCTATTCATAATATGTTGTTTATCTTTAAAATATTGTGTTTTCTTTATATTTTTGCAATATTAGGCTTACCTAGTCGTAAAGGCTAGGTGCCATCACGATACCTTACAGAGGGATAATTTAGGTCGTGACAAGTTGGTATCAGAGCATTAGGTTCATAGGAGTCGCGAGTCACAAGCCAGTTTATTAGAGTCTCGCGGATCGGTGCGGAGACGTCCGTACTTATCTTCGCGAGGCTATGTAACTGTTAAGAACAATCATATTTCTTTGATTTCCTTGTCGTGCGAGTTATTGACACCAAAAAAATTCTAAGCTTTTATTCTATTCTTTCTCACAGATGGTGAGGACCCGCAATGGGAGGACCGATGATCAGGCACCCGAGCCCCCTGCCAGAGCCGCTAGAGGCCGGGGTCGGGGTAGAGGATGACCACGTGGTGCAGCCCGAGCACCTGCGAGAGCTGCGTTAGAGGAGCCCCCAGCAGCTTCAGTTGGAGGGCTAGCACCGGAGATCCATATTGCTACTCCAGCCCTCCAGGAGATTTTAGCTCAGTTCTTGAGCATGTTCAGCACTCTGGCTCAGGCTGGACTATTCCCGATAGCTCCTGCTACATCTCAGGCCGGGGGAGGGGCACACTCCCGCAGCCCGCACTCCGGAGCAGAGGGTCCAGGTTGATCAGGCCCCAGAGTATATCCCTATGCCCTCAGTGGCTCCGGTTCAGCATGAGATCAGGGTAGCTGCTTCTGAGGCAGAGCAGCTCAGACTTGAGAGGTACAAGAAGTACCACCTACCTACTTTCAGCGGACTAGCTTCAGATGATGCTCTGGGTTTTCTTGAGGAGTGTCATCGTATTTTCGCACTATGGGCATTGTGGAGACGAGTGGGGTTTCTTTTATCGCTTTCCAGCTGAGGGATGTAGCATATCAGTGGTGGTGTGCCTATGAGTTGAGTAGTCCGGACGAGGCAGCCTCACTCACTTGGACTCAGTTTTCAGAGATGTTCTTGCGTGAGTATGTTCCTCAGAGCCTCAAGGATGCTTGGCGCATAGAGTTTGAGCAGTTGCGTCAGGGTGCTATGACTGTGTTGGAGTATGCAGTCCATTTCAGTGAGTTAGCTCGCCATGCACCGGCTCTGGTTGCTACAGTCAGAGAGAGGGTTCGTCGCTTCATTGAGGGACTCCACCCCAGTATTCGGACCAGTATGGCTAGGGAGTTGGAGATGGACATCACTTATCAGTAGGCAGTGAGCATTACTAGGAGAGTGGAGGGCATGTTTTCCCGAGAAAGAGAGGAGAGAGAGGCCAAGAGGTCTCGAGAGACTGGTCATTATTCAGGAGCTCGTGCACCAGCAGCATGCTATGGTAGGGGTTTTGTGAGTCGCCCTGTTCATTCAGCTCTTCCAGCAGCCAGCGGTGTCCCAGCTCCTCCTAGACCTCAGGAGCCCTATTATGCACCGCTAGTATCCAGTATACCTCCTACACGAGGTGCTATTACCGGCCAGTCTAGCAGGCCAGGTCCGAGTCAGTCTCAGCCGCCGCATCCTCTGAGAGGTTGTTTTGAGTGTGGTGACACTCATCACCTAGTTAGAGATTGCCCCAGAGCCAGAAAGGGTACACCTCCACAGACTTATCAGCCTCCACGTGCTCCACCGGGTCCTCCGACCATTCTTCCAGCATCAGCTGCCACCCCACCTCCTCAGCCAGCTCGAGGTGGAGGTTGGGGAGGTCGAGGTCGCCCTATAGGGGGAGGCCAGGCAAGGTAATATGCCCTTCCAGCCCATTCAGAGGCCATTGCTTCAGATTCAGTCATCATAGGTATCGTCCTGTCTGTCATAGGGATGCATCAGTATTATTTGACCCAGGCTCTACGTATTCATATGTGTCTTCTTAATTTGCTCCACATTTGGGGATATCTTGGGATTCTTTGAGTTCCCCTATTTATGCATATACTCATGTGGGAGATTCTCTCATTGTGGACAGCGTATATCGGTCATGTTTGATTGATCTTAGTGGTTTTGAGACTGGAGCCGATTTGTTATTACTCAGTATGGTAGATTTTGATATTATCTTGGACTGGTTGTCACCTCATTATGCTATTCTTGATTGTCACGCTAAGACCGTGACGCTGGCTATGCCAGGCTTGCCGAGATTAGAGTAGAGAGGTACCTTAGAGTATACTCTCCGCAGGGTAATTTTTTTTCTTAAGGCTCAACGAATGGTTGAGAAGGGGTGTGATGCGTATTTGGCCTATGTGAGAGATGTCAGTATTGATACCCCTCCAGTTGAGTTAGTTCCAGTAGTGAGGAACTTCTCAGATGTGTTTCCAGCTGATCTTTCGGGCATGCCGCCCGACAGAGATATTGATTTGTTGCCGGGCACTCAGCCCATCTCTATTCCTCCATATCGTATGGCTCTCCTGAATTAAAGGAGTTGAAGGAGCAGTTGCAGGAGTTGCTTGATAAGGGCTTCATTCGGCCCAGTGTGTTACCTTTGTGTGCTCCTGTCTTATTTGTGAAGAAGAACGATGGTTCTATGCATATGTGTATTGATTATCGGCAGTTGAACAACGTTACGGTGAAGAACAGGTATCCATTGCCTCATATTGATAACTTATTTGACCAGTTACAGGGTGTCAGGGTATTTTCCAAGATTGACTTGCGTTCTGGCTATCATTAGTTGAAAATTCGGGAGCCGAATATCCCAAAAGACTGCTTTCAGGACAAGATATGGTCACTATGAGTTTCTTATCATGTCATTTGGGCTTACCAATGCCCCAGCAGCCTTTATGCATTTGACGCACAGTGTATTCTAGCCTTATATTGATTCCTTCATCATTTTGTTTATTGACGACATCTTGGTATATTCCCGGTCTCGGGAAGATCATGAGCAGCACCTGAGGACCGTGTTTCACACTTTGAGGGAGAAGAAATTGTATGCAAAATTTTTTAAGTGTGAATTCTGGCTTGATTCAGTGGCATTCTTGGGCCACATAGTGTCTTGTGATGGGATCAAGGTAGATCCGAAGAAGGTGGAGGCAGTGCAGAGTTGGCCTAGACCGTCATCAGCTACGGAGATCCGCAGTTTCCTTGGTTTGGCGGGGTATTACCGTCGCTTTGTGGGGGAATTTTCATCCATTGCAGCACCTATGACCAGGCTGACCCAGAAGGGTGCTCCGTTCAGGTGGACCGAGGAGTGTGAGGAGAGCTTTCAGAAGCTCAAGACAGCTTTGACTACAGCCCCAGTATTAGTATTGCCTACAGGTTCGGTGTCCTACACTGTCTATTGTGATGCCTCGAGGATTGGCCTTGGAGCGATATTGATGCAGGACGGTAGGGTGATTGCCTATGCGTCTAGACAGTTGAAGGTGCATTAGAAGAATTATCCAGTTCATGATCTCGAGTTAGCAGCTATTGTTCACGCCCTGAAGATCTGGCATCATTATTTGTATGGTGTTCCCTGTGAGATTTACACTGATCACCAGAGTTTGCAGTACTTGTCCAGGCAAAAAGACCTTAATTTGCGTCAGCGAAGGTGGTTGGAGCTACTTAAAGACTATGATATCACTATATTGTACCCCCCGGGGAAGGCTAATGTTGTGGCCGATGCCTTGAGTCGCCGAGCAGAAAGTTTGGGGAGTTTGGCATACCTTCCGGCAGCTAAGAGGCCCTTAGCCTTGGATGTTCAGGCCTTAGCCAGCCAGTTCGTGAGATTGGATATTTCATAGCCTAGCCGGGTATTAGCTTGTGTGGTTTCTCGGTCTTCTCTTTATGATCATATCGGGGAGCGCCAATATGATGATCCTCATCTTCTAGTTCTTCAGGAGAGGGTTCGGCGAGGTGATGCCAGAGATGTGACTATTGGTGATGACGGTGTGATGAAGATGCAGGGCCGGATCTGTGTGCCCAATGTAGATGGGATTCAGGAGTTGATTCTTGAGGAGGCCCATAGCTCACGGTACTCCATTCATCCGGGTGCCGCGAAGTTGTACCAGGACTTGAGGCAGCACTATTGGTGGAGAAGAATGAAAAAGGATATAGTTGGGCTTGTGGCCAAGTGTCTCAACTGTCAACAGGTTAAATATGAGCATCAGAGACCGGGTGGATTACTTCAGAGGTTTGAGATCCCAGAGTGGAAGTGGGAGCGGATCACTATGGACTTTGTGGTTGGACTTCCTCGGACTTTGAGAAAGTTCGATGCTATTTGGGTGATCGTGGATCAGCTGACCAAGTCAGCCCATTTCATTCCAGTGTTGACTACATACTCTTTAGAGAGATTGGCTGAGATTTATATCAGAGTGATTGTCCGCCTTCATCGTATTCCAGTATCGATCATTTCAGACAGAGCTACAAAGCTCACATCCCGATTTTGGAGAGCCGTACAACAGGAGTTGGGTACTAGGGTGGAGTTGAGCACAACCTTTCACCCTCAGACGAACGGGCAGTCCGAGCGCATGATTCAGATTCTTGAGGATATGCTCCATGCCTGTGTGGTGGAGTTCGGAGGGTCATGGGACCAATACTTGACACTTGAAGAGTTTGCTTACAATAACAGTTATCAGTCCAGAATTCAGATGGCACCGTATGAGGCTTTGTACGGTAGGCGGTGCCGGTCCCCAGTGGGATGGTTTGAGCCGGTGAGGCCCGATTATTGGGTACGGATTTGGTCCAGGATGCCCTGGATAAGGTGAAGGTTATTCAGGAGAGACTTCGCACAACCCAGTCCAGGCAGAAGAGTTATGCGGACCGGAAGGTTCGTGATTTGGCATTTATGGTTGGTGAGCGGGTCTTGCTTCGAGTATCTCCTATGAAGGGCGTCATGAGGTTCGGGAAGAAGGGCGTTATGCACTTGCCTTGCCTCCCAGCCTAGTAGGAGTTCACCCGGTATTCCATATGTCTATGCTCCGGAAGTATCACGGTGATCCAACTCATGTATTGGATTTTAGCTCAGTCCAGTTCGACAAAGATCTATCTTAAGTTAAGGAACCAATAGCCATTTTGGACAGGAAGGTCAGAAAGCTCAGGTCAAAGAATATTGCTTCAGTAAAGGTCTAGTGGAGAGGTCAGCCGGTCGAGGAGGCGACATGGGAGACCGAGCAGGATATGCACAGCCAGTACCCTCATCTTTTCAAAGTTTTAGGTATGTCTTTATGCTCGTTCAAGGACGAACGATTGTTTTAAGAGAAGGAGGATGTAACGACTCGGGCGGTCATTTTGAGAATTAGAGCCCCGATCCCCTAATATCTGCTTTTCCCATATTTGTTTCTACTTTTGGGATTTGCCGGAGTGTTTGGTTATGGAATTCGGGGAGTTTTGGGACACTTAGTCCCTAGTTGTGAGTTTAAGCCTTAGAGTTTGGACCGTAGTCGGAACTATGTAAAGACGGATCCGAAATGGAATTTCGTCGACTTTGCTAGCTCCGTTGAGTGATTTTGGGGTTAGGAGCGCATCCATAATGTGTTTTGGAGGTCTGTAGTAGATTTAGACTTGAATTGGCAAAAGTTAGTTATTTGGCGATTTCGGCCGATAGTGGAAATTTTGATATGGAGCTCGGAACGGAATTCGGAAAGTGGCTGTAAGTTCGTAGTGTCATTTGTGACCTGTGTGTAAGATTTGAGGTCATTCGGACTAGATTTGATTTGTTCGGCGTCGTTTGTAGAATTTGGAAAATTTTAAATTCTTAGGCTTGAATCCGTGCTTAATTCATGATTTTGGTGTTGTTCGACGTGGTTTAAAGGCTCGACTAAGTTCGTAGGGTGTTTTAGGAGTGGTTGGTATGTTTGGTTGAGGTCCCGGGGGCCTCGGGTGTGTTTCGGATGCTTAACGGGAAGAAATTTGGACTTAGGTAAAATCTTGTGCCTTTGCTGGTTCTGGTGTTTCGCACCTGCGGAAAAGAGACTGCAGGTGCGCGAGCCGCACATGCGAAGATGGAGGCGCAGGTGTGAAAAGAGATGGACTTGGCAGTCTCCGCGGGTGCGGAGAATTTGTGCACATCAGCGGACTCGCACATGCGGAGATGGAAGCGCAGATGCGAGAAGTCGAGAGTTGGCCTGGGGTCGCAGGTGCGAGGAAGTTCCATATCTGTGATGCCTGCAAATGCGCAAGGCTGTTCGCAAATGCGCAAGATGCGCAGAAGCGGATGGGATGTCCGCAGGCGCGCACGCAGGTGCGGCCCTTTCGTCGCAGGTGCGAAGGCCGAGGGGGGCAAGTGAATTGCGTAGATGCGCACGTTTTTTGCACAAGCGCACCCGCAGGTGCGAGCCCAGGTTCCGCAGGTGCGGAAATACCTGGGCAGTGATTAAAACCGAAGGTCTTTGCAATTTTTATCGTTTTTGGCTTTGCAAACTCGGGTTAGGGCGATTTTTGAGAGCATTTTCGAGGCATTTCTTGAGGTAAGTTCCTTGTGCTTATTTTTGGTCAATAATCTTGCCTTGCCATGTATTTTCCCACCTAGTTAATGTGTATTTAAGGTGGAAATTAGAAGTTGGAGGCTAGGGATTTAGAAGTTTGAATTGTGGATTGGAGGACCATATGGTGTCGGATTTTAGTAAATTTGATATGGTTAGACTCGTGAGTGAATGAGCTTTCTAGTTTCGTGAATTTTGTTGGGTTTCGAGATGTGGGCTCGAGGGCCGGGTTTGAGCCAATTTCGGATTTTGGCCTAATTTTGTAGTTTTTCTTGTGGGATTCATTCCATTAGCGCGTATTGATGGTATTGTACTGTTTTGAATAGATTCGGGCCATTTGGAGTCGGATACTCGTGGTGAGAACATGATATCGAGTTGATTTGAGCGGTTCGAGGTAAGTGGCTTGCCTAACCTTGTGTTGGGGACTTCCCCCTTAGGATATCTTGATATTATTTGGTGTGTGGGCGCCGTGTACGTGAGGTGACGAGTACGTACATGGGCTATTGTTGCAAAAATCATGTTTATCCTTTTTAAATCATAAATTGCTTCTCTTATCAAATTGTACTAATATGTTTAATTGTGTAGTTTAGACTAGAAAAGCATGCTTACGTGTTTTAAGCCTATTTGACATTCTGTGCACCATGCTTAGTTAAGTCTCTATTTTCCTTATCTGTGTTCAGTATAAGCTGTATAACTCGATGCCATACCTGCCATTTCATCTTGCGTTGCATATTTAAATTGGGACTACGGACGTATTTCGGGAGATCCCCCTGTCTTGCATATTTATTTTGGGACTACAAACGTATTCCGGGAGATCCCCCAACACTGCATATTTACTTTGGGACTACGGACGTATTCCGGGAGATCCCCCACCACTGCATATTTACTTTGGGACTGCGGACGTATTTCGGGAGATCCCCCCTGTACTGCATATTTATTCGGAACTACGGGACGGCATCCCGGGATATTTCCCACTATGTTTACCTTGTTTTGAGCCGAGGGCTCCCTTAACTGTTAAATTTTTGAAAATCTCTTTAACTGTGCCACCATAAATTTTACTTATATCTTTTACTATTTAATTTATTATATCTACTCCGGTAGGGCCTTTAGCTGACCTCGTCACTACTCGACCGAGGTTAGGCTTGGCACTTACTGGGTACCATTGTGGTGTACTCATGTCCTTCCGTGCACTTGTTTTCGTGTGCTATATGTAATAATATTTTATAGAAAATAAGCAGTTGTTGGAACGACCCCATACAACTATATACCATGTTAGTATAGCTATATACTATATTGGTATCAGTTGGTTGTCACGGCCCCATTTTCCCCTCCGTAGGATATCGTGATGACACCTAGTCTCTAAGACTAGGTAAGCCTAATAATTTGCGGAATAACTAAATAATAAAACTGAAGCTCAAATCTAAACATGTAATATAAATATAAAACTGTCATTCAATAATTACAACTCCCAAAACCCGCTGAAAATAAGTCACAAGCTTCTAATAGAAATACTAAGTGCCTCTATACATCAAGTCTAAAGAGAATCAGGGAATTAACATAATAAGGAAAGAGGGGGACTCCGAGGTCTGCGGACGCTAGCAGATATACTTTGAAGTCTCCACGTGCGGTCCAACTCACTGGTATCTAGTTTGGTGGGAAGAACCTGGATCTGCACAAAAAGATGTGCAGAGTGTAGTATGAGTACGCCATAACGGTACCCAATAAGTGCCAAGCCTAACCTCGGTAGATTAGTGACGAGGTCAAGTCAGGGCTCTATTAGTTTAAAAGAAAAGTAAGGCAGAAGATATAATAATTTTTGAAATGACTGAGAATTTAAACAATAAGAAGTTTAAGAAAATATCAACACAGTAAATAGAGGTAAACAACAGGGGCACTCCTGAGGTACCGCCTTATAGTCCCAAATGTAAATATGCATGATAGGGGGATCTCCCAAGTAAACGCCTCGTAGTCCAAAGTAAATATGCAGTACATGGGAATCTCCCAAGTAAACGCCTCGTAGTCCCAAAGTAAATATGCAGTACAGGGGGATCTCCCAAGTAAACGCCACGTAGTCCCAAAGTAAATATGCAGTACAGGGAGATCTCCCGAGGAACCTGTAACGACCCGACTTATTGTTTTAAGAATTTACACCTCGTTCAATGACTTAAGGTCTCGAGCAGTTTCGCAAAATGTATAATGACCCGCGGGTGTGGTCGAGTTTGATTTACTGAAGATTCAGAATTAAATTAAAAGAATAATTCTTATTTAGAAGCTTAAATGGAAAGAGTTGACCGGAGAGTTGACTTTGAGTAAACGACTCCGGAAAGGAATTTTGATGATGTCAATAGCTCCGTATGGTGATTTTGGACATAGGAGCGTGTCCGGAAAATTATTTGGAGGTCCGTAGTGGAAGTAAGCTTGAAATGGCGAAAGTCAAATTTTCGAAAAGTTTGACCGGAGGTTGACTTTTTGATATCGAGGTCGGAATCCAGTTCTAAAAACTTTCATAGGTCCGTTATGTCATTTATGACTTATGTGCAAAATTTGAGGTCAATCGGACTTGATTTGATAGGTTTCGGCGTCGAATGTAGAAGTTGAAATTTCTTAGTTTCATTAAGCTTGAATTGGGATATGATTCGTGGTTTTAGCATTGTTTGATGTAATTTGAGGTTTCGACTAAGTCTATAATAGGTTTTGAGACTTGTTGGTATGCTCAGACGGGGTACTGAGTGGCTCGGGTGAGTTTCGGGGTGGTTTCGGACTATTTCTAGGCCATTTTTAGTTGCTGGTTTTTGGCCACAGAGGTATGCATCGCGATCGCGGATAAACGCTCGCGATCGCGAAAGAGCAATTATGCTGTTTCGACACTGTGAATTGCGATCGCGGAAGACTTTTCGCGATCGCGTAGAGGAAACTCCTGCCGCACTAACCCGACTATTGGAGATGATCCAAAAACGAATATTGTAGCCCTGTGTATCTAGCTTTCAAAAAAGTTAACCATTTGTCATTTGGAAGTGTGTACAAAAAGTTATAGTAGATACACTACAAGTTATCCGGGAAGAGTTTGGAAATCTCTGTTGCATAGGGCTGATTTTAGAAACTTATATCTTGAAATATAAAAAGAATTAGGAGATGAAAAACAAATTAAAATTATAGTCCTTGGAGTCTAGTTTTCAGAAAGTTAAACCATTCATCATTTGGAGTTTTGTATAAAACGTTATGACCATTAAACTAGAGGCTGTCTGGAAGAGTTGGGGAGTTTGTTCTTCGCGATCGCGATTGGTTTTCCGCGATCGCGAAGAGCAATTTTGGGGCTGAAAAATTTTGTGCTTCACGATCGCGAAGAGTAAATACTTGGGCAGTAGCTATATTTCGAGGTTTCAGCCATTTTTAACATATTTAGAACTATGGAGCTCGGATTGAAGCGATTTTTGAGGCGATTTTTACCATATGGATTGGGGTAAGTATTCTATATCCTAAAGTAATTATATTTCATGAATCTATGATTATATTTATCGTTTAATTCGGATTTTAATGGAAGAAATTAAGACTTTTGTAAAAATCTTCCAAAAATGAAAATTTAAGATTGACGCCCTTATATATTAAGTTGGAAATTATTGGTACTTATTAAATCCTCTATTTGTCATGCCTAGATCCTTGTTTGTTGAAATTGGTTTTATATGATGATTTGGTGTGATTGCCACCTTGAATTTATGTGAAATATTATTTTGTTGAGTTGTTCACTCCCGGATATTTTTGTTAAGAGTTTTGTGCACATTATGGTCGAGCCATGGGCTTCTTATTGTGAAAAATGATGTATTGTTGATTTCTATGGCAAGTTGAAATAATTAAGCACTCGATGTGCAATTTGTGATATGTTGTAATAATTGAGCACTTGATGAGCCATTTGTTATATGTGATCACTTGATGTGCAGTTGTTGAAATCATATTTACTTTGGGACTACAGAACGGTATTCCGGGAGATCCCCCTGCCCTGCATATTTACTTTGGGACTACGAAATAGTATTCTGGGAGATCCCTCTGCCCTGCATATTTACTTTGAGACTACGAAACGGTATTCCGAGAGATCCTCCTGCCCTGCATATTTACTTTGGGACTACGGAACGGTATTTCGGGATATCCCCATGTCTTGCATATTTACTTTTGGGACTACGAGGTGGTACCTCGGGAGATCCCCTCCTGTCTTACATATTTAATTTTGGGACTACGAGGCGGTACCTCGGGAGTGCCCTTTTGTTGATATTTTTCTATGGATGCACTTGTCTTTGGTTATTTTATTTTTCCGTGATATGTAAATTCTTGTGTTCTTCCGTGATGTATTATTTGATTTTATTATATGTTTTGTATTCCTTATTGTATTGTTTTGGCTTTGGCTCTTTGTACAAGACTCTGCAGATTCGTGTTTATGGTTTTTACTGGTTTTCGAGAATTGAGTTGTTTTGAATAAAAGAAATTGCTATTATGTATTAGTTTAATAAATTTTACATCCAAATTAGTAGTCATCGGATGCTTCCCTTTAATTGAAATGTCATTTTCTTCACCCAAATGATTTCTAAAATAAATTCATTCCTTTGTTGATTTCTTACTTGATTTAAAGATTTCAACCTTACTTTAGTGAAAATAAATTGATCCTGCGTATCTTATATACATTGATATTTTGACACGTGAGTTGTCCGTGTGATGGTGATAGAAATATGGGCACGAGGTGCTGTGAAAAAATATGAAAGTGGGCTGAGACCCGTAATTTTTATGATTGTGAAATGAAGTGTCACATGGTCACTTTTACTTGAAAATATATTTATTGGAAAGTATTATATCCTGAAGATTATTATTTGAAAAACATATAGGCGAAAGAATTTGAAGGACTTGATTAATTGGTTGTACTTGTGTTCCTTATTCGTCTGAGCAATAATTATGATGTTCTTGATGCATTGTTGTTATATCACCGGTTGATTTTATTGTTATCATTGCTAGTTATTTTCCAGTATTATTTTGTATACTATATTGCACAAGTTATTAGACTAGTGAGTGTCTTGACTGTACCTCGTCTCTACTCCACTGAGGTTAGTCTTGATACTTACAGGGTGCTGACCGTGGTGTACTCATACTACACTTCTGCACATTTTTGTGCAGAACCAGGTATTGGAGGTATCGGACCCGGAAAGAGTTAGAGTGTGATCGCAAGGATTCAAGGTAGAGCTGTTTGGTCGTCCCAGCCCCTTGGAGTCTGTTCATTTCATTGTACTGTTAATTTTTAATCAAACAGTATTGTATACTTGGTCCTCGTGATCATTCCATATATTCAGCTAGAGTTCGTGACTCAGTACTACCAGTCTTGGAAGGTTGTATATTCTTATTTGTTTCGCTGTTAGTTTTGATTACTTATTTAATTTTAAAAAAATGGCTTCAAAAATGTAATTGAAATCGGCTTACCTAGTATTAGAGACTAGGTTCCATCACGACGCCTGTGGTGGGATTTTGGGTCGTGACAAGTTGGTATCAGAGCTTTGGGTTCATAGGTTCTACGAGTCACGAACGAGTTTAGTAAAGTCTTGCGGATCGGTACAGAGATATCTGCACTTATCTTCGAGAGGCTACATAACTGTTAGAAAATCTCACTTCTTTCATTCCTTATCGTGCAATATTTATTCAGCTTGAAGCATATATCTTATGTCCTTTTGCATCCACTCGTGTATGAAATTGCGCACTTGGTATAAACTATGCACCAACGGTTCGTGATACTATAGAGGGGTTATAAGGGAGCTAGGGTTGCTCAACCATTATTACAACGTGCCGTCCAGATCGAGGATGAGGAAGTATTGAGAGAACATTCAGTTGTGTACATTGAGGTGCAGCAGGTTCTGACATCTGGTTGATAAGTAAGATATTAAGAAGGTTTAATTAATTACCTAATCATCACAATTGTGGTAGGGTCACGAGGTAGATGTAGATCTGAAATAGTTGGTGGTATTAGGGACTATGTAGTTCGTATGAGATTTCTATTTAGTGAAGGGTACATACGCAACCAAGGCACTGGAGGAAACGAGTTTAACTGTCACCAGGATGACATGCGCCAAATAAATGGCTTGAGGTGTCTTATGACCGGTTTCCTATGAGCGATGAAGGTTAGCATTGTGGATCATTAGAATGTGTCCTATGGCTTCGCGCCAAGTGAGGGGATGTCCACTATTAACGATCAGATTACGGGGTCATGTGCTATATCAGTTTGGACCTGAGATGTATTTATGTGGTATTGAAAGGTACTCTGAAACTTGTATATGATTAAGAGGTAAGATTTGTATGGGATGATGCTGGGGCTTGTGGTATTTTCGCGTCCTTAATAATTCTACATGTTAGTACCAGCGAGATCACAAAAACAATTTCAAAATATTCGGGGTGCTACAGTAAGTTCTTACAATGCACCACCGGTACGGGATTCCTATAATGGTTATTCCAGTTATCCGGCGGAGACTCAGTATGAACAGCCGAACAGACTCAGTATGCACTTGGTCATACTGAGTCTGTTCATACTGTTCATACTGAGTCAGTATGAACAGACTCAGTATGCACCACCGGTACGGGATTCCAGTTATTCCAGTTTCGGATTTTATGAAAATTATGTTGGGTTCCGAGGGGCGGGTCCCGCGTTGACTTTTGTTAATTTTTGGAATAAATTTTTAAGTCGACGTATTATTATCCGGAATTATTTCCGATGAATTTTATTAAAGTTATACAATTAATTTGGATAGATTTGAGCGGTCCGGAGGTCAATTCAAGCAAGAAGGCGATTTTGAAATATCGGCATAATTTCAAAAAGGTAAGTGTCTTGCTTAACCTCGAGTGGGGGAAATACCCCTTAGGCATTGAGTATTATGTGCAAATTATGTAATTGAAAATCACGTACGCGAGGTGACGATTACGTACTTAGTTTATATGTGCAAATTTTGTTGATTAAAATTCTTAGACGCCCTTATGTATTAAGTTGAAAATTATTGGCACTTATTAAATTCTCTATTTGTCATGCCTAGATCCTTGTTTGTTGAAATTATTTTTATATGATGATTTGGTGTGATTGCCACCTTGAATTTATGTGAAATATTATTTTGTTGAGTTGTTCACTCCCAGATATTTTTGTTAAGATTTTTGTGCACATTATGGTAGAGCCATGGGCTCCTTATTGTGGAAAATGATGTATTGTTGATTTCTATGGCAAGTTGAAATATTTGAGTACTCGATGTGCAATTTGTGATATGTTGTACTCCCTCCGTTTCAATTTATGTGAATCCATTTGACTAGGCACGGAGTTTAAGAAAAGAGAGAAGACTTTTAAACCCGTGGTGTAAAATGAGGCACATATATTTTGTGTGACTATAAATCATTGCATAAAGGCAAATTGTTTCCAAATAGGGAAATATGTCATTCTTTTTGGCACAGACTAAAAAGGAATATGTTCACATAAATTGAAACGGAGGGAGTAATATTTGAGCACTTGATGAGCCATTTGTGATATGTGAACACTTGATGTGCAGTTGTTGAAATCATATTTACTTTGAGACTACGGAACGGTATTTCGGGAGATTCCCTTGTCCTGCATATTTATTTTGGGACTACGGAACGGTATTCCGGAAGATCCCCCTGCCTTGCATATTTACTTTGGGACTACAGAACGGTATTTCGGGAGATCCTCCTGCCCTGCATATTTACTTTGGGACTACGGAACAGTATTCCGGGAGATCCCCTTGTCTTGCATATTTACTTTTGGGACTACGAGGCGGTACCTCGGGAGATCCCCCATGTCTTGCATATTTACTTTTGGGACTACGAGGCGGTACCTCGGGAGTGCCTTTTTGTTGATATTTTTCTATGGATGCACCTGCCTTTGGTTATTTTGTTTTTCCGTGATATGTAATTTTTTGTGTTCTTCCGTGATGTATTATTTGATTTTATTATGTGTTTTGTATTCCAGGCACGTAGACATGCAATACTAGACTAAACAAGATCACTACATATGCTAAGGCAACTCAGTTAATGTATTTTAAAATAAGATAACTCAATTAATGTATTTTAAAAGATGACAAATCAGCAAGAACCAAATTTTTCCATAATCAACTCATGTACGCACTCGTCACCTCGCGTACACAGCGCTCATATATCACAAACTGCTACAACAGTACCAAATCCTAAGGGGATTTCCCCCACACAAGGTTAGACAAGTCAGTTACCTCAAATCTCGCTCAATCAATCGGTAAGAATGCCTTTCCCTCGACTTTCCAACTCCGGTTGGCTCGAATCTAGCCAGAATAATTTCATACTATAAATATAACTACAAAAAACTAATTTAAGTAATGACACTACGACTTAAGCAAAGAATTAAAAATTCGGCCCAAAAGGTCGACCCAGACCCATGTCTCGGAATAGGGTAAAAGTCACAAATTACGAATACCCATTCGACCACGATTCCAACCATATCATTTTTACCAAAATCCTACGCCAAATCGCCACTCAAAACCTCAAATTAAACTCTCCAAATCCCTACCCTCAAACTCCCAATTTCTACTTTAAATACACACTAACTAGGTGGAAAATCAATAGGGAAATAAGATTATTGATCAAAAATAGTCACAAGAGACTTACCTCAAGAAATCCTCCGAAAATGCTCTCAAAAATCGCCCTAGACCGAGTTTGCAAAGTCCAAAATGACAAAAATCATGAAGCCCTTCGATTATAAACACTGCCTAGGCTTTCCGCTTTTACGGACCAAATTCCGCTTCTGCGGTGAAGTCTCCGCATCTGCGGAGTTCACTTAAGCTTCCCGATTCTGCACCTATGCACAAATGTCCGCATCTGCGGATGCGCTTCTGCGGTCCCTCGTCCGCTTCTGCGGAAACCTCCCCAAGCACTCGTCCACTTCTGCGATCGATCCTGCGGCCCACACACCACACCTGCGACCACTGACCAATTCCCTTAGCCCCGCACCTGTGCCCCATTGCTCGCACCTTCGGGCTCATACCTGCGGTCAGCCTTGCACAGGTGCGATTACACCAGAACCATCCCAACACTAGAAAATCTTCTAAGTCCAAAAATGACCCGTTAACTATCTGAAACTCACCCGAGGCCCCCGGGACCTCAATAAAATATACCAACTAGTCCTAAAATATCACACAAAACTTATTCGAGCCTTAAAATCACATCAAACAATGCTAAAAATACGAATTACACATCGATTCAAGCCTAATGAACTTTAAAGTTTTAAACTTTTACATCCGACGCCGAAACCTATCAAAACAAGTCTGCTTTACCTCAATTTTTTCACACAAGTTATAATTGACATTACGGACCTATTCTAACTTCCGGAATTGGAATCTGACCTCGATATCAAAAAGTCCACTCCAGGTCAAACTTCCCAAAATTCATCAAATTTCCAACTTTCGCCAATTCACGCTAAAATGACCTATAGACCTCCAATTCAACATTCGAACACGCTCCTAAAACCAAAATAGCCCTACGAAGCTATAGGAATCGCCAAAACTTCATTCCGGATCCGTCTTCATATAGTTCAAACTACAGTCAATTCCTATGACTTAAACCTCCATTTTAGGGACTATATGTCTCATTTCACTCCGAAACCAAAAATAAATCCTCATGGCAAGTTACATAACCACTAACTAAAGTAGAGGGAGAAATAAATAGGGGTTCAGGACTAATTCTCTCTAAAAGACCGGCCGGGTCGTTACATTGGTATAATTATATGTCATATTGGTATCATATGGTTGTTGGAATATATTTTATTTGTTTTAGCTACATTTTAAGTGAATTCTATTCTGAAATTATTTATACGAACATGTTTTGCAGTTTTGGGATTTCCTTGTGCCGATAGACATAGATTATAAACCTAAGATAGATTGGATATCAACTGCAACATCATTCGTGAGTTGAAAGAGAAGTTAACAAAGAAACAATTTTAGATGTTTAGGAAAATATGATTTGGATATTTTTTGGATCTTCCATAAGTCATTGTGCAGATTCGAGTTATGCACCATTTACTTACTAGGGAAGTACATCATGAGGTAAAAGATGAGATGCAGTTTGTAGTGATCGGTTCTAGGTTACATTTTGGTTTAGGTGAATTTTCACTCGTTACTAAGATGAAATGTAAGGGTGATACAAGTATAGAGAGCCCATCTGCGACATTGACCCAACTAGTAGACTGTTTTACGAAGAGGAAATGGGAGTCAGATGATGTGTAGTGAAGATAGTAGTTCTTTATTTTGTAAACACCTTCTTAATTTCTATGATCAAAACAACGATTATTTCACGGTCTTACATTGACTTGGTTGAGTGCGGTGATTTTAATAATTACCCTTGGAGTATAGATATTTATAATGCTACAATCGAGTCATGTTCCGACAAGTTTTAATATAAGCTTTCTTTTTATAGGCTCGGTAGCTCCCGTTGGCTTTGCAGATTTGGTTGTATGAATGCTACCCAAGTTTGGATGATCGCTTTGCTGATCATATTAGAAACAAACTTCCACGAATTCTGAATTGAGTAGTCAAAGATCATATACGAAATAAGCAAGATGCTCTGTAAATATTTAGCTTGCAATGCGAACATGTAATTTTCTTATACCTTTATTGCATCCTTTAATATTTTGGTACAGTAGTATAGTCGCAGATAGTTGTAGCAATATCCTAGAGTAATCATATACTCTGTTGGTATACATGTATACCATATTGGTAGCATATGGTACTAGAATCTTTTTTGTTACTTATACTTTTATTGCATTTTCTAATATTTTATTATCATTTCTATTCTAACTAGTATATATGGAGATTTAGTGGTTGAAGATTGTGTTTTCTTGATCCATAACTGGTTGTATTATTGCTAATGGTAGAGTGTGTACTAATATTTGTATGAAAGGAGATCAAGGTTTGCATGACAATTATGTGTTGATTCTTAGAATCTGAGTATGTAATTTATGATGCTCAGCAGCAGTCAATGTGATATTCAGAGAATTAGATCAAGTGACAACTGATATTATTTCAGTTTAATAATTGAATTAAAAAAAGAGAAAAAAAAGACAAAAGGTATATTATACTAGTTATATTAAAACAAAGGTGAACATATATTTACTATATCAGTTATATTTTCTTATTGTATAAAAAAGAAGAATAATAAAAAATAGTGAAAACAATAAATGAAATTAGATTATGATGAGAAAAAGAATATAAAAAAAAAAGAGTTAAATGAAATTAGAAAAGGAACAAGAAATTAAAAAAAAAAAAAAAAAAGCAAAAAACAAGGAGCTAAAATTGAGTGTGAAATTAAATTAAGATAAAAATAATAATAATAATAATATGATTTGGACCAAAATAAATAAACAGAAAAAGAAAAAAAAAGAAAAGGAGAAAAGAAGGAAAAAAGACAAGAAGCTGAGAACTAAAAAAGAAAAGGAGAAAAAGAGGAAGTTACCCCCAAAAGCTATAATAGGCAGGAAAGGTAATTAGTTTGGTGGGTAGAAAAGTAAATGGATAGGTAAGGGTAAATTGTTCTGTTTTTGTAGATAATTGTGTCGTTCACCCAATTAAATAGTTGTCCGACTCACTATTTACTTTTTCTAACGGGTATATATAGATTATACAATAATTATAAATGATTGGACATATACTGTACTCATATTATATATCTATCGACTACTATTTAAGTTAAATGGTTCGACTAGCGGATATTTATGTTAATTCTTTGACCATTGTTAAATAGTCAAAGTACAAAACCAGGTTCTTGAATAATTTCGTCCATTTAGTGCTCTTGACTTGACATGATTACTAAAAAAAATGCAAAATAAATTTTTTTAATATAAGAGTTTAAACAAAACATAGGAAATTTGGATACCATAAAACCATTTGTGATATTTAAACAACAACAGCAACCACATTTGTGATATTTAAAATTTTCGAATTTGAAAATAAAAAAGTAGAGAACAATTTTTAATAACGTAGAAAGGAAAGTAGAACATTTTTGGGCCGGTGAGATTATCTACCAGTATGGGCGCGCATCAGTTATAAATAAGCCTACGCGACTACAACATATTTCAGATTTGACGAGATAACATAATTTTCGACATCAAACATGGAAAAAAGATGATCAATAGACAAGTACTCCCATTAGATGTCATCTTGTAGTTAAATTAAATAGGCATTTGGACATTAAAAAAATGTGATTTTTGAAGGAGAAAAAGGTAGTTTTTAAATTAAATTGAAAAAATATGTTTAGACTTTAAAATCGGGATGCATTTCACTTCAAATAATATTACAGTTTTGTAAGATAAATAAAATTTTTCATGAAAAAATACCACTTTTTCAAATTTGAAAAATTCTATCTTCAGAATTGTTTTAAAAAATTCATTTCAATGTATAACCAAACAAGTTTTAGAAAAAATAAAGATCAAAAGGAAGGAAAAAAATTGTATGGACAAACGGGTCCCAAGAAAGAGAAATTTGATTACTTGTAGTTAGAAGTATTATAAGTAGGAGAATCTTTCGGAATAATACAGGACTATTGGGGAGAAAACAGACAATATAGAAGAACAGTGATGCTATAAAACGTGAAACATGTTACTATAATATATAAACTCCAGTCCACAAATGATGTGAAACTTTTGAATTCCATATAACGCGATTCGCTGTGGTCCTGAATCATGATAATTGCTAAGTTATGCTTACAATCTAAGGGAAGAATTAATTCCACAGCACTTGATCAGTTGTTTAAAGCATTAAAAACGAAATTAGATGCAAATTTACGAATTCTTGACTAACAGTACACTTCTTAGACTAAACACCTTATCAATATGAAACAAAAAACTAGCTCCGACCTAGGATTTCTTTCTTTGCCAAAATATAATCCTTTAATTTCCTTAAGTTTTTTCTTATTATCGAGTCAATTCTCTGAATGGTCATTCATGTTATGAAAATTACTTTAAAAAATTACTTTTGTTTTTATTAGGACAATAAAATCACTCATGTTCTCCTATATATTATTTCAAAAGGTCACTACTCGATCACTCTCTCACTAGAATCATTTGCCATGTCATTTAAAATATATATTTATACAAGAATAATCTATTCTCTAACCTATTACGAGGCTGTATATTTTTCTGACTCTCTTAGCTTGGCCGTTTCTATGGGCTACAGTACTCACAAGCGGAAGCGGATCCAAGATTTAAAGGTGACATGGGCACATGAGCGAATTGCTTAATCAGTGCCCCGTTATAACTTTTGATCTTAAGAATTCGATCCAGACAAAAAATATGACTGTTTATATATATATATATATATATATATATATATATATATATATATATATATATATCTAGAATTTTTGACGAGGTTAACAGAGTCCGATGACCCCTTTTTATTATACATAGGTCCACCTCCGTGCTCATAAGGACAATGGAACATTTCGAAGGCTTATTAATCATTCAATGGTAACCACCATTGAGTAAATGACCGTGAAATAAGACAAATGCATGTGTGGTCATTTTTATTTTTTTTTCCATTGCCCACTTTTGTTAGGACGGTGCTAGCTTGCCGTTGGTTATATACTGTCTTTGCCGTTGGTTCACTAGGGTCGTTTCGTTATCGTGATCAACAAAATATTCAGTATATAATATACGGAAAAAAGGCTATATATGTCAGTGAACTATGCGAATTAGGACAGATATGTCCGTCGTTATTGATTTGGTTCAGATATGTCCAAACCGTCAAATACTTGCTCATTCATGCCCTTAGTTAAACGGAACCCACTATTTTGACTTTCTTAAATAATTAATAACCGGACCCAACCAAAATCTGCTGACCCGATCCGTTAGGACCCAACCGGACTCAATACGGACATCAATTTCACAAATTATTAGGAAATAAAATTTAAGTATTTTAAGTTCTATGGAGACATAGCTACAAATTATTATTTTGTAATTGAAAATATGAAAATCATACTCAATTTTTTTTTTTTTTGTTTAACTCCTCAAATATTAATAATGTCACAGAAGAAGTAACAGTTTGATATAAAATGAGATAGAGATTATTAATTTTTCGTTTCCGTGTTGCTGCTTGTTTGACAACTAATATTGACAATTCATGACAGCAAAAATGTTGTAATTAATGATTGATGACCGAGACAACAATGAGACTTTTGGCGCCTGTTGGATCTAATATCAAAGATGATGGAGCAGTAAAAATAAATATAAAAATGGAAAAGAAGCACCACTGTTTTAACAATTTATTAATTTTTTCATAACAAATTTGTAATGCAGAAAATAATCCAATAAACTAATAATCAATCATATAACGATCACATATCTAAACAAAAAAACGGATCCATCACGTTAAGTTATAGTGAATATGGAGTTATTTATATTGGTGAAAAATACAAATAGATTGTGAGAAAAATAAAAATAGATGGTAAAATGATCGAAGAAAGCACAAACTAATTCGAATATTATATTATTAAAATAATAAATAAATATCAATTACTACTTTTAGAAGTATTACTTCTCGAAATGATGTATAACAAAAAAAAATATCGATTATCAAACTACTTAAATAAATAAATATGATTATCACACAATTTCTCAATCAATCAAAAATAATATATTAAAAAATATCTTTGAAATAAGGGTGGATCGGGTCCTAACGGATCGAGTCAACAGATTTTGATTGGGTCCGGTTATTAATTATATAAAAAAGACAAAATAGTGGGTTCCGTTTAACAAAGGGCATGAATGAGCAAGTATTGAACGGTTTGGGCATATCTGAGCCAAACTAATAACGACGGGTATATCTGTCTTAATTCGCATAGTTCACTGGCATATATGGCCCTTTTTCGTATAATATATGCTTCACAAATAAACGTAAAAATTAATTTTTTTTTATTGTTTATGTATAAGTTATTAAATCCCCTTGAAATGAGAAAAAAAAAAATCTAGAAAAGTGATAAAGGAGATTAAAAATTTATTTTAGGTTACAGGTTAATATATCACGTGTGAAATTTGTTTTACTTTTCGTTTCTAGTATAAGCATTAACAATGTATTCTATACTGCAATTTAAGTATGATTTTATACAAGATCTAACATGTCATAACTATGTGGATTAGTTTTATAGGGATAAAAACACCTAAACACCAAAGCTAACATTGATTTCATCATCTTCTTTTTTTTTTTAACCTGAAAAACAAGGTAATGTAGCAAAAATTTTATATTATACACCTATATTTCATTTTTAATGCAATAAATGAGACATTTGTTAAAAAAAAAAAAAGTACTAATAATTCCGTAATTATTAAATTTTAATCCCTGTATATTTTTACTCCATTTATCAAGTTATCAACTTTTGAAGCCTTAACGGCTCATGAGTCGAGATTTCATACTCCATCCCAATACCCATTACTCAACAAACGACAACTGCTGGTCGCTGCCTCTCACCAACTGTTGCACTTTCCGACCCATGCGAAGTGAAAACGCATTCATCTTTTCTATTTTTTTCCTTTGTTTCCCTATAGCAGCTTGAAAATCAGCATCCTTAGATTTTTCTAATCCATGCCTACAAAATACAGCAAATTAAGAAAGACTAATTATTGTTGTAATTAATTCTTTTGACCTACAAAATTTCTTGAAAATGTTAAAGACACAATGCATGATACAATCAAGATAGTCATCGAACACTTTGAGTTCTAATTGGAGACTACTTTCGTAACGGGAGGTTACATGTACAATTTGGCCAACAATTAAAGACTACATTACGTTTGGTGGCGATACTTGTAATACTTAGCTCCCTAGTATAAATAGCCCTTAAAACCCTCATTTTATATTTAGCTTATTTTGATATTGTGAATGAAAACTCATGAAGAGTGTTTAGGGTGAATTCCTATGTTGGTTGATTACTTGTTAAGGTGAATTTGCAAGGGGATTGCGTTTTTTATAGGGTTGTTCCTATAGTTTTGGGTCAATTAAGTCTCAAATTGATTGGGTATTCATATAACAAAAACGAATATTATATCTTTCTATCATTTTATCCGTGTTCTCTGCTAAATCTCTATCTTTCTATTATTTTATCCGTGTTTTTGTTATTTTGCATCCGCATTCGTATCACACGAATAAGTAAATAAATAGGAGTATGTTATATCTTTACATAAACCTAGCTACTCCAATTAATGCCTAAATTACGTGGCCAACACTTTCTTTTGATATTCTAAGTGATGAATTCCATATCACAAATCAAAATTGCCGTGCCCTTAATGGTTTGATATTTCAAAATTTTCCTTTCTGAGATTTCGTTGTTCTTTTCTGGTCCATACTCACTAAAATATTTGTGGTTGAGAATGAAAATATAGTCTACGTCGAATTCCTACTTTTTCCTTCCCCGGGGTTTTCCTCAAAATTCTGACTTTATCATTCTTTTTACTTTTATCAGCTGGTAGACATTTCTTATTTCATTTTTTTCTCCTTCTCGTCAGCTTGTAAATCTTACTTACTACTAATTACAACAGTCTTCCAACAGTTTTCTTTTTCTCAAGGGCTGCTTTGATCAGATTTCAGTTAAATAAAATAATATAATATGAAGTACGTTTAATCTCTTGAGTCGAACTTAGAGGAAAAAGTATCATAGTATCAGTTATATTTTCAATGAACAAATTAAAGAAATAACAAAAGTTAATATGGTTAATTTAATTTTTAATTAATGTTAAAAGGTAAAAATTTTAATATGTATAAAAACAATAAAAAATTTAAATAAAGTGGACCGGAGAGAGTGGTAAATTAAAGGCACTAATTTTGGCAATATGGATATTCTTGATCATTCTTTAATTTGACACTTTCTAAGAAAGCGTAATCGTCTTTTGAATAGTTGTGTGAGTAAGTACAATATTTGATTTTTCACCAGTCAACATATTATTTGTCAATGACAAACAGCTACTATGACCGTCAGTATGAACATTATCCAGGTCAAATTAAAACAAAAGAAATTTTTATTGTTTCAAACATTCTGCGGTCGGAGAGAAGACCAACATCCAAGGTCTAATTTTCAACTGGAAATATGAAACTCAAGTTTTGAAATTATTATTAAGATGCATTTTGATCGTCAATTAGGAGCTAAATTAAACTAGCTAATATAAGCTGGTGTAACAGAAGATATCAAATTTTAGTTCTTAACGTTAACGTACACCATATACACCCGAGTGACGAAGCTACAACCGGTAAAGGGTGTTAACAATCTTTATCGAAAAAATTATATTTTATATATAAAAGTCAAATATTATATATATGTATATTAAATTTTGAATCTCTCAAACATCCTTAAAAAAATTTGTTGATCCACTTAACAAATAAAACTGTCGAGAATAATTTAGTAATATCTACTAACTACAATAGTGAATGGATTTTAGTAAGCTGACGTGGATTTGAATAAATTATTGAGTGGAAGCCCTTCCGTGTTCGTTAGGATGTCAAAAGCGGCACTATAAGTTATCGGTTCTGCCGAATTGGCGGCACATGTTGAGATACCTAAATATGGTCAACCGTTGCTGGTCGTGTTATTCAAGGAGAATTCCAGCACGCCATTACTTGCTACAAATTTTGTTACATATCTTTATGTGAAAATTACTAAATACAAATATATATATATATATATATATATATATATATATATAAGTACATAAAATAAAAAATGTAACGAATTCAGTAATAAAAACTTAAAGATTGAACCCATCAATTTAAAAGTTTAGATTCACCTGCATCTTTTACGTTAAAATTGAAAATCCTTCCATTGGCCTCAACCTTTACTTGTATATATAGTCAATAATGTCCCTTCCTTCTTTGGTCCATCACGTCAAGTGGCTTAAAAAAGCCACTTCAGGGCTTAACATAAGAAATCAAATAATAATGCAATAGCTGGTACCGCCATGCACATGCACCAGCGTGACCAATCAAATATAATGTGTGACTTATAGCATGTAGTGATGGAATTAAGAATTCTAATGGAAGGATTACTAACGAGAGTGAGTTGCTCTAGTAGTAAGCACCCTCCACTTTCAACATGCTCTCTATCCCAGGTGGGGAGTTCTTGGAGGGAGGGAGCCGAGGGTCTATCGTAAACAGGCTCTCTACCCCAGGGTATGGGTAAAGTATGCGTACACACTACCCTCCCCAGACCACACTAGTGAGATTATACTGGGTTATTGTTGTTATTGTAACGGAAGGATTACAAGAATAATATAAGAATGCTATACTTGAGGTTTGGACATATGATCTAAAAGAATCTTAAGCTAATATTAGCGATTACATTAAGAACTTCCTTAAAGATTCATTATTTGCATAGCATAATTTATGGAATTTCCTCTCTTCAATGAATATTGTAGTTGCCCCCTGTTGGTATGCATGGAATATCCATTTGTTTGAGACTCTTCATAAACGTTATGGTTAAATATTAGTAACATTTAATCACTTACTCTTCAATTTTAAATATGATTTTTATGCACTCGGCCTGCTCTGTTGAGGCCAATATCAAAGAAATGATATACATAATTATACAATTTCTCCACGGACTTTTAACACATAAGGCAGCCCTCCTCAGTCCTTACTTTCTGTATCATACCTTGGGGATTACAAAATGACGAAAAAGTAAAAGTGACCGAGATGCGAGGGGAAAATTTTTGCTTAACATTTCCCTAGATGGCGAAAGTCCAGTAGCCGAAAGCATCACAAGCTTATGCTCTGACCCGAGTAGCATGGGGCACGTGGAATCCCGTGTGAATCAGCAAGGACCACCTTGCAAGGCTAAATACTCCTCGGTGACCGATAGCTGAGAAATATTCCGCCATAGTTAGGGCAGTCAAACCAACTCTCATACGAGTCGATCATTTCCAAGATCTAATTCCAGTTTTTTCTTATGTAGTAAAAATGCCTTACAATCTGATGTCGTGTCGTCCAGTGCACTTGACCACTGCAATCGGAGTCTTCCCGTCTCTAGTACAGATTAAATCACAGGATCTCTGTATGTATGCGCTGAGGAGTTATATCTCCCGGACGAATGACTTCTAAACCCGATTTTCGAAATGGCAGCAATCGACTTAGGATCCGGGATATACATACAATATATATTAGGAAACTCAAAAGACAGTATGATGTTATATTAAGAAATCATTCTGAAATTTGTATGAGCTAGCTTGGCATTAAATTCTCACTAGCATTTCATGGTAAAATTATGTCGAATCTTTCCCATAAAGGAAACTGTTCATCCACGCACTAGGAGGTGGGGGGTGGGGGTAGCAATTTACTTGATTTACTTAAAATAATTAAAAAGGATGACATTTTTCAATAACATACAGATCTAGTAGCATTCGGAGTATTATATCGTGGATGAGACCATTCAATGAATGACTAACAGACAGCCATGTCATAAACCACATTCCCGTAAGCATGCTATGTGCTCACCTTCTTTAAAGAACTAAAAGTTGATGCAACCTTTTCTAATTAGCAACTCGATTGCCATTTTGAAGAAACAAAAGTACATATAAACACAAATCCCAACAACAATAACAACAACAGCAACAACAACAACAATAATAATAAAAGAAAGGTATACGCAGATCTTACCTTATAAAGATAGAGAGACGGTTATATATTAAAATAGAAACCCCAAGGAAAAAAAGAGAAGAAAAGAAAAAAATCATATTTGAATATGTACTATCCGAAATTGAACAAATTTGCTTTTGTAGAATAGTGGTGAGCCAATACAAGCTATTGCTGTAGAATATTGTACATTAAGTTGTATTATTTATACAGTTAGTGAATTAGTTAGACGGTTATTACTGTATGTAGTTGGTTAGTTCTATAGTAGGTGTGTGTCTATATATAGTTCTTGTACAGATACATTTTATTTTTTAGAAGAAGATAATGGAGGTTCTTCATTTTTCTCTCAAATTCCCTCTCTGAAGCTCCTCTCGTCTTCTTCCTCAAACATCCTCACTGCTGAAACTTCCAGCTATGGATGTTATCATGGTATCAGAGCCGGCGTCGTGAATCTCCGGTCACTGAATATCTTCAACTCTCTTTAATTTTGGCATTAAATCATCTCTCTAATGTTGAGTCCAAAAATTAGGGTTCTGAAATTTGAACTAATTTGTTGCAAATCAGAGCAATTGTGCAACATTTATGAGCTTATCTACAATCTCCATGGCAATTGGCGAGGAAACCATTGCCACACCAGTTGGACTAACCACAGGAACTTCTGACGAGACCGCTGCTCCCATTCGAGGCAATGTCTTCCCTACAATTGATCATAACCATTCTCTATACCTACAACCAACTGACACTCCAGGTAGCACCTTAATCTCTCTTCAGTTAACTGGATCTGAGAACTATGCTATTTGGAGCAGATCTATGAGAATTAGACTGTTAGGTAAAAGCAAACTAAGTTTTGTAGGTGGTAGATTCCCTAAGTCTAGGTTTGAACCTGAGTTACATGATCAATGGGAGAAGGTAAACACTGTAGTTCTGTCTTGGATCATGAATGCTGTAAGACCAGGACTGTTAAGCAGTGTAGTGTATGCCTAAAATGCTCACAAGGTATGGGAGGATTTGAAAAAAAGGTTTGATAAAGTGAATGGTGCTAGGGTGCAATTTACATAAAGAAATTCACTCATTTACTTAAGGCACAATGACTGTTACAGACTATTTTTCTAAACTCAGGGACCTTTGGGATGAGTTTGATGCTATAATGCCCTGTCCTAGTTGCCCATGTCCTGAGTCAAGGAAATATCTCGAGCACTTTGAGTATCAAAGGTTAATGCAGTTTTTAACTGGTTTGAATGAGTCCTAAAGCTAAGCAAGGAGTCAGATCACAATGATGTATCCTACTCCATCTGTAAACAAGGCATACTCCATGATCATAGATCAAGAGAGCCAAAGAAACTTGTCTAATTTTACATAAACCTCACAGGTCACTGAGGCAATAGAAAGTACTGCCTTGTTCAGTAATAAAGGGGCAAACTATGTTAGTTCTAATTTCAAACCTGGACCAAAAAGAAACATACATGTGTATGAGTACTGTCATCTGAAAGGTCATACTAAGGAAAACTGTTATAAACTAGCTGGATATCCACCAGACTTCAAGTCTAAAAGTAGAGGAGCAACTGAAACTGGTAACACCTATGCAAATCAAGCTAGCTGGATGACACCTACAGGAGATGTAACATGTGGAGTAAATGGCCATGTCAACAATGTTGGCAAACTTGGGCAACACCTACCTATCATGGGAGGCTTCACCTCTATGTCATTACCAGCAGGTCAGCAACAAGCTCCCTCAACCTTCTTCACACCAGAGCAGTATCAACAGATCATTCAAATGCTCAGCAAGGGATCAGATGAAGGACCCTCAACCAAATCAGCAACTGCAGGTATAGAAATAGATTGTCATTACCAGCAGGTCAGCAACAAGCTCCCTCAACCTTCTTCACACCAGAGCAATATCAGCAGATCATTCAAATGCTCAGCAAGGGATCAGATGAAGGACCCTCAACCAAGTCAGTAGCTGCAGGTATAGAAACAGATCCTGTGTCTATCTATAGTGATAGAGAACGGATTGTGGATACAGGTGCCTCTAATCACATGACCTCTAGCTTACAAATATTGAGGGCATATAAATTAGTACCAAAATCAGACAAGAATAATGTGCATTTACCTATAAGAGGGGTAACATCTGTTACACACACAGGATTGGCTACTGTGTTTAAGAACCAAGACATATCTAATGTGTTGTATATGCTTGAGTTTAAGTTCAATCTACTCTCACTATCCAAACTCACTAAAGAACTGCAATTCTTAGTATTGTTCTTTCCTGACTTCTGCATCTTCCAGGATCTCTTCAATGGACAGGTGAAGGGGATTGGTAGGGAGAAACATGGACTATATGTGTTACAGGAGAAGCAAGTGAAAACTTCATGTCAGGACTCCAAACAACAAGTGAATAACACAGGTTCTATAAATAAGACTAGCTACTCTTACATGTCTGTTGTCTCAGATTCTAATAGCTTATGGTATAAGAGGTTAGGGCATGCTCCATTAGAAGTAATAAAGAAAAATGAGTTGCTTAGACACTTGAAATTTGATTCTCATCAACATTGTACTGTATGTCCTCTTGCAAAACAAACAAAATTGCCCTTTCAGCTGAGTAATACTGTGTTTACTTCTGTTTTTGATTTACTACATTATGATATCCGGGGTCCCTACAGAGTTCCAACATATGATGGCAAAAGATTTTTTGTCACAATTGTGGATGATCACACTAGATTTACCTGGATTTTTCTCTTACATTCAAAGTCTGATACTATAGTAGTGCTTAAGGAATTCTTTGCTAAAGTCAAAAATATGTTCAGTGCTTCTGTTAAGATATTCGGAACAGATAATGGCAGTGAGTTTTTTAGCACTGACTTCAAGGAATTCCTATCTACTCTTGGAGTTGAACATCAAAGTATATGTGTTTATACTCCACAACAGAATGGAGTAGCAGAAAGGAAATATAGAACTATCCTTGAAATAGCAAGGGCATTAAGGTTCCAAGCAGGTATCCCTCTCAGATTTTGGGGTGAATGTGTCAACACTACTGTCTATCTTCTGAACAGGCTGCCATCAAGAGTCATCAACTTCAAATCTCCATTTGAGATGCTTTATTTGCATGCTCCTTCTCTAAGTCACCTGAGATTATTTGGCTACTTGTGCTATGCAGCTGTCCTTAAATACATGGATAAGTTTGCCTCTAGAGCCATCCCAGTAGTACTTGTGGGCTACTCTTCCACCCAAAAGGGATACAAACTGTATGATCTTCAGAACAAGACCCTCTTAGTAAGCAGAAATGTGGTGTTCAAAAAGGATGTTTTTCCCTTCAAACATCTGAATTCTGCAGGTACTCCTATATTTCCAGATTTGGACTTGTTATCATCAGATGATTCCACTGCAGAGGTGTCTTAAACTCTCATAAATCAGTCCACTCCTATGAATGATCCAGATAGGGGGGGGGGGGTTCATCATCTCCTCATATTCCTGAACAAGCTCATGCAGAGATTCTCTCATCATCTCCTCAGATTCCTGCACAATCTAATGCAGAAGTTCTCTCACAACCAACTGGAGACATCAATTCTTTAACTAAACCATCCACTTATATGGAGCCTAGAAGATCTGGCAGACCAAGCAGACCTCCATTGTGGATGCAAGATTATGTCACCAAATCAGTGGGCAATTCCTGTACATATCCTATGTCCTCCTATGTTACCTACTCTCATCTGAAGCCACCTTATCAACACATGTTGGCTCTTCACTCAGCAGTAACTGAACCCAAGGCCTTCAAAGAGGCTGTGTCTGACCCTAAATGGGTGCAGGCAATAAAATAGGAAGTTGCAGCACTTGAAGACAATATCACTTGGACCATTGTAGACTTGCCTCCTAGCAAGACTCCCATTGGATGCAAATGGATTTTTAAGATCAAATATAGAGCTTCAGGAGAGGTTGAAAGATACAAAGCCAGACTAGTAGCCCATGGGTATAGCAAGCGAGAGGCCTTTGATTACACTGTGACCTTTTCTCCTATGGCTAAGATGGTGACTGTGAGGTCCATCATTGCATTGGATGCTACTAAACACTGGTTAATCTTCCAAATGGATGTACACAATGTATTCCTCAATGGTGATCTCCTTGAGAAAGTGTACATGCATATTCCTAAAGGCTTTTGCAAACAAGGGGAGACAAAGAAGGTCTACAATTTACACAAATCATTGTATGGCCTTAAGCAGGCTCCAAGGCAATGGAACTTAAAACTAACTGAAGCCCTTGTGAAGATGGGATTCAAGCATAGTCATTTTGACTATTCTTTGTTCACTAAACAAACACATGATGACATTGTGATTGTCCTATTGTATGTAGATGATTTACTCATCACTGGCACCAATCCTAAGCAGCTAAATAAGACAAGAAGTGATCTGCAAACGAGATTCAAAATGAAAGATCTTGGTGAATTGAAGTTCTTTCCGGGGATTGAGTTTGCCAGGTCTAAGGAAGGCATAGTGATGAATCATAGGAAGTATACCATGGAATTGATCTCTGAATCTGGCCTTGGTGGAGCAAAACCTGTTGGAACTCCACTTTGATATGAATCAGAAACTGACTTCAACAGAGTATGACAACTGGATGGAAGTTAATCTTGAGGATGAAATGTTAAAATTTCCTGGTAGCTTTCAAAGGTTAGTTGGAAGACTGCTATATCTCACCATAACCATACCTGACCTATCCTTTGCAGTGCAAGTTCTCAGTCAATTCATGCACTGTCCAAAGGTGTCATATATGGAAGCTGCCCTTAGAGTGGTGAGATACATCAAAGCTGAACCTGGACTTGGCCTACTTATGCCTGCTGATAGCACAAATAAGCTTACTGCCTATTATGACTATGAATGAGGAGCTTGTCTATAGACAAGAAGGTCAGTTACTGGCTACATTGTCAAGTTTGGGAATGCACTTGTATCATGGAAGTCTAAGAAACAAGACACTGTATCAAGGAGCTCTGCAGAAACTGAATTCAGAAGTATGGCCACATGTGCAGTTGAAGTGACCAGGTTAATAGGGTTGTTTGAAGAGCTTGGTGTGAAGCTAAAGTTACGTGTTGATCTTATATGTGACAGCAAGGAAGCCATTCAGATTGCTGCAAACCCAAATTTTCATGAGAGGACTAAACATATAGACATAGACTGCCATTTTGTAAGGGAAAAAATCATGCAACGGGGTGATGAGAACTGAACATGTTTCTACCAAAGAGCAACTAGCTGATTTGTTAACCAAAAGCTTGGGTAAGGTACAACATGACTATCTACTGGAGAAACTTGGGCTAAAGAATCTGTTCAAGCCATCAGCTTGAGGGGGAGTGTAGAGGAGTGGTGAGCCAATACAAGTTGTGGATGTAGAATATTGTACATTAAGTTGTATTATTTGTACAGTTAGTGAATAAATTAGACAGTTATTATTGTAGGTAGTCGGTTAGTTCTATAGTAGGTGTGTGTCTATATATAATCCTTGTATAGATACATTTTGTTTTTTAGAAGAAGATAATGGAGGTTCTTCATTTCTCTCTCGAATTCCCTCTCTGAAACTCCTCTCGTCTTCTTCCTCAAACATCCTCACTGCTGAAGCTTCCAGTTATGGATGTTATCAGCTTTCAGATTAAATTTTGGTCTAATATAACTAAACATATTCTATTTTTTTTCCCTTTGAAGCTCCAACTTGAAGGTAATTTAGACCATACAACAATTTGGGAGTAAGTTTGAACAATTTTTCTGAAATATTTGAACTTATGGAGTCCATTCGTTTTACATTGGATATTAATAATAAAATCAAATACAAAATGATTTACTGAATTGACAACGGAAAACAAAATTGAACAATTGCAAGGGAAATTTTGTTCCTTTTCAAAGAAAAAATAGAGTGGGAGAGAGAGAAATTATTTTTCTTCCCACTTTCTCCTTGGCTTCCACTTCCGCGTGTTTTCCTCTAAAACTCACAACTCGGTTTGACTAAATTCCACCATGTGAAAAGCTTGCACCAAAATGAAAACCCCACTTACATTATTATAAGGAGAGGAGCACAAAAAAGGTGAGAGCAACCGTACTAGTCATTTGAAGGAAATCAAAAACGTGTGGACGGTCACTCACAATTTTTAATAACTTCTCCCTCTTTCTATATATACCCTTCTCATCTAAATCATTTTGCCCCAAAAAAACCAGTTCCTAAACACTCATTTCTAACTAATAAATCCTCCTTTTTTTCCTCTCTCTCCCCCATAAATTTTGGAAAAAAAGAGCAGCACCATTGCAACATAAATTGAAGAGAGAACTATTATTATTATGGCACTAGCTAAAGAAATTATGGGTATTTCCTTAGTGGAGAAATCTTCACTTATTAGCTCATCAAAGGTGTTTTTGAATCCTAATTTCTATCAGAAAGAAAACCAGTTATGTGTCGGCCGACAGTTTCAAGGGAGGAGGAATTTGCGAACAAGGAGAGTACTGAGGCAGAGTACTATGGCGGCTATAAGTGAAAATTTGATCAAAGTGGTACCTGAAAAGGCAGTGAAATTCAAAGTAAGAGCTGTAGTTACAGTGAGGAACAAAAACAAGGAAGATCTTAAAGAAACAATTGTTAAGCATTTGGATGCTTTCACTGACAGATTTGGAAGGAATGTTGCCTTAGAACTCATTAGCACTGACATCGACCCAAGTAAGTCTCACACTTCCAATGACCCGTTCAAAGGTCTGTTATTAAAATTTGGCTTTTGTCCGGTGAATAATGTTTTGAACTGATTCTATTTCATTTTAATATATATAGATACAAAAGGGCCGAAGAAGAGCAATCAGGCAGTGTTAAAGGATTGGTCTAAGAAATCGAACTTGAAAACAGAAAGAGTAAATTACACAGCTGAATTTGTGGTGGATTCGAATTTTGGGACCCCCGGTGCGATAACAGTGACTAACAAGCACCAACAAGAGTTCTTTCTAGAGAGTATTACTATTGAAGGATTTGCATGTGGAGCAGTTCATTTCCCCTGTAATTCGTGGGTTCAGTCCAAAAAAGATCATCCTGGAAAAAGGATATTCTTCTCTAATCAGGTAAGAAGAAATAAAATTTCTTTCTTTTTATTGCCATTAATATGTTAATCATCTGATATGAATTATGATTAGTTGCTAACATGATAAGGTGAAGTAGCACGAGTAAATTTCAAATTTGATTATCCCATATGAATTTTTTTCTACTTTTTTTAATTCAACTCTTTTTGTTGATATAAAATATTTCCGTGGTATTCACGACTGAACGTGTGGAGAGTAGTCTTAGGTTGAATTTCATAAGTAAGCGACTACCGTTGTTGAATGGATCAAGAGGAATTTCAAAAGATAAGAATTTACAACAAAATAGGAAACTATCAACTTTATGATGACCACTTTCGTAGAAGAAACTGATTATTCTAATCTGAATATTTTTCATAAGATTCGGTTAGATAGTTTAATCATCAAAAGGAGCAAAAGAGAATATTGGGAAAATAAAAAAGAAGAAACAATAGGTATACTTAAAAAAAGGGAATACAATCAGGAGTTGTTCTATATTTTAACACCAGCCATAGCCTATCGGCAAAGCCACCCGCAAAAGAAATTAAAAAAACAATGTAAACGTGTGTATAAAGTAACATAAATGATGCTACTCTCCCCTCTCTCTCTCTTTCATTTTGTGTCTTATTTTGATTGCTTATGAAATTTAAGAATATAAAGAGAAATTTTGAATCCGGTGATTTTAAACAACAGTATCTTTGAATCTTGTGGTCGTTGTAAAAATACTTACGACGACAGAATTTATAGCCCTTCGTTAAAAAGTGGTAGTTAAAAGTCAGTTTTCTTATACTGTATGTGTTCCAATTTATGTGAACCTATTTCCTTTTTTATAAGTCCGTGCAAAAAAGAATGACCATTTTCTTATTTGGAAACAATTTCTCTTTATGCAATAATTAATAGTCAAACAAAATATATATGTCTCATTTTACACCACAAGTTCAAAAGTCTCTCTTTTCTTAAATTTCGTACCCAATCAAATAAGTTCACATAAATTGAAACGGAGGGAGTAGTAATAAATATTATCCTTACTAACAAAGTTTCTCCAAATTATTGAGCAGCCATATCTACCCAATGAGACGCCTGCGGGACTCAAATCAATAAGAGAGAGGGAGTTAAGAGATCTAAGAGGCGATGGAACAGGCATCAGAAAATTGTCTGATAGAGTATATGATTATGACATATACAATGATCTTGGCAATCCTGATAAGGGCATTGATTTTGCTCGTCCTAAACTTGGAGGATCCAATAACGTTCCTTACCCAAGACGTTGTCGCACTGGTCGTGTTCCTACAGACACTGGTCAGTTACTTTCTTTATACTGTCATTGTATGCAAGTTAAGTCTGTACTTCGAGTTTACCTTTATTCACTTAGCTTATCTTTGGTGTTTTTGATTATAGATATGAGTGCGGAGAGCCGTGTGGAGAAGCCAAAACCATTGTATGTTCCAAGAGATGAACAATTTGAGGAGTCTAAGATGAATGCTTTCACAACTGGAAGGCTTAAAGCAGTGCTCCATAATTTAATTCCATCGTTAATGGCTAGCATCTCAACGAATAATCACGATTTCAAGGGATTCTCAGACATTGATAGTCTTTATAGTAAAGGGCTACTTCTGAAGCTTGGTCTTCAAGATGAAATGTTAAAAAAGCTTCCATTGCCTAAAGTCGTTAGCAGTATCCAAGAAGGGGATCTGCTCAAATATGACACGCCAAAGATACTCTCAAGTAATTACTCTTTACACTGTCAGTGTATCTATATAAGTTTAATTCTATGGTTGCTATAAAACTCAATGTGCATTCTTTTAGCTAGTGATGCCAAAATATATTAACCAATGTGAATATTCTGTATATTGCAGAGGACAGATTTGCTTGGTTACGAGACGATGAATTTGCTAGACAAGCAATAGCAGGAGTCAATCCAGTGAACATCGAAAGACTTAAGGTTTTCCCACCAGTAAGCAAGCTTGATCCTGAGATCTATGGCACTCAAGAATCCGCTCTCAAAGAGGAGCACATTCTTGGTCATCTCAATGGCATGACTGTTCAAGAGGTAAATATTATTGGTTTTAACTAATACTGATAGTGTAATATAAAAATTGCGACATAATATTTACTAACTGAATATGTTGATTTTCCTGATCTGAACAGGCATTGGATGCAAATAGGCTGTATATAGTGGATTACCACGATGTTTACCTGCCGTTTCTTGATCGGATTAACGCCCTAGATGGCCGCAAAGCATATGCAACACGCACAATTTTTTTCTTGTCTGATTTGGGTACTCTCAAACCCGTTGCCATTGAGCTTAGCCTCCCTCAAACGGGTCCAAGTTCACGGTCCAAACGTGTTGTCACACCACCTGTTGACGCCACTGGCAACTGGATGTGGCAACTCGCCAAAGCACATGTCTGTTCCAATGACGCCGGCGTTCACCAACTCGTCAACCACTGGTAAGTAAAACTGAAAATGTAGGCAGTGATACGTACCATTCTAGTAATTTCTGAATGAATATTAACTCATTTTTGGTTATAGGTTGCGTACACATGCGTGTTTGGAACCATTTATATTGGCGGCACACAGGCAATTAAGTGCGATGCATCCCATTTATAAGTTACTGGATCCACATATGAGATACACACTAGAAATTAATGCATTGGCTCGCCAGAGCTTGATCAGTGCCGATGGTGTAATCGAGGCTTGTTTTACTCCTGGTCGTTATTGCATGGAGATGAGTGCTGCTGCCTACAAGAATTTTTGGCGTTTTGATTTGGAAGGCCTCCCAGCTGACCTTATCCGAAGGTACCATTTAGTCCGATAATATTAAATTTCTTTATACTGTGAATGTATAAGTTTAAAACTATATATATTCAATGAGGATTTAACTTACAATTTGTCATCATAGTTTTAACTAATAACTAATAAATTTATCCATGTACACTTACTTCAGAAAATTTACGTTGAAGTAACTTGTTAGCATAAAATTTAAACCCATAAATTATGAGTTCTCTACTTGTAGTATTTATTCTGTGCAAAAGTGGGAAAATCTAATAAATATTTGCTCAATATTTCATAATGCAGAGGGATGGCAATACCGGACCCAACACAGCGTCATGGACTGAAACTTCTAATTGAGGACTATCCCTATGCAGCAGATGGACTCATGATATGGGCAGCAATAGAGGGCTGGGTTCGCAGCTATGTAAATCACTACTACCCTGACTCGGCCCAAGTTTGCAATGACAGAGAACTCCAAGCCTGGTATGCCGAGTCCATTAACGTGGGCCACGCAGACCTCCGAAATGCAGAGTGGTGGCCCACATTAGCTACTCCAGAGGATCTCATTTCGATCCTCACCACCCTCATCTGGCTAGCTTCAGCACAACATGCTTCGCTGAATTTCGGCCAGTACCCATACGGCGGCTACGTCCCCAATCGGCCACCTCTCATGCGTAGATTAATCCCTGATGAGAATGATCCCGAATATGCAGTTTTTCATGCTGATCCACAAAAGTATTTCTTTTCAGCTCTACCCAGTTTGTTACAAGCAACAAAGTTTATGGCCGTGGTTGACACATTATCAACTCATTCACCCGACGAAGAATACATAGGAGATAGACAGCAACCGTCTACCTGGACCGGGGATGCAGAGATTGTCGAAGCGTTCTATGATTTCTCGTCCGAAATAAGGAGAATAGAGAAGGAGATAGATGATAGGAATGCTGATACGAGATTAAGAAACAGGTGTGGTGCTGGTGTGCTACCATATGAACTATTGGCGCCAAGTTCTGACCCTGGAGTAACATGTAGAGGTGTTCCAAATAGTGTATCAATATGAGCATGTATGTATAGTTATGATGCAAGTACATATAGTATAGCCAATGTCTATAAAGTCCACAAAATAATAGCGTGGACTGATGAGTTTTCTGCATATATATTTTAAGATCAAGATGTATGTTTGTATCTATAGGTTTTTGTAAGCACGTTAACTCTAGCAAAGTTCCTATAATATATGAATAACGACATTAAATTTGTTTAACATGGAATCCTAGATTATCCCATATTCCCAATGTTCTTTAAATCTTTGATTTACACATCAAAACATGAAATACATCAAAAGAAGAATATTTTGCATTTCATAATACAATTGCTAAATCCTCCGCGAGACTGGTGGAAGAGTACTAAAAGGGCTGCCAAATTGAGATTTTCGGCAAATGACTTCAATCAAAAGCTTATAACTAGAGGTTAATTCTCTAATTATATTCTAACATTCGGCGTTAGTGATGAGACCACAATAGACCAGATTATTATTTTTTGCAGTATATAGTAATTCTTACTTATATTCTTACATTAGGGGTTAAGGAAACAAGAGTACGTAGATTAGAACATTTTTCATATATAGTAGTTCTCAAATCCTTCGTAAGGTAGTGATGAGCTTTCGACATTTTCTCGCTTAGAAAGAAGACTAGCCAATACCATCTCCCAGGTTGCTTATGAGCCGGTTCGTTTAGATATTTAGGCTTAACGGTCGGCAAAATCAATAAACCTATTTTACGATTGGAGTATTATTACAGTTCAACTTTGAACAGCCTTAGTTCCCATTATTTTAATTATCGTGCTGCTTCATTTCCACAATTTGTTGACATTTAAATGATGTTATTTTTTTCTTCTAAAAATGACTAGCGAGGGTGTAAGTTGCCACTGGGGCGGCAAATGGGCGGGTTGGACCGAATTTGGTCGAGTCAAGATGGATTGAGTCAATAAATAGGTCATTGCCCAACCCATCCCAAAGTATACTTGAACTAAGATGAGTTGAGTAAAGATATGCTAAACAATGAGTCATAACTCAACCCGCCCAACTTGAACCATTTTTACAAATTAGAACCATACTCCATCTTGCATAAACAAAGTCTTTAACCGTTTATACACCTATGTATATTACCTATTTCCTAGCTTCCTCATAATTTATTCATTAATTCCATGCACCGGTGATAAATTGCTATATATCTACTTTAAAATTTTTAGCTAACAAAAATATGGATTAATCTTCTACTCAACTATTCACGAGCTTTTATAACTTTCTAAAACTAAACAAATATTTAAAAGTGTAAAATGAGGGAAAAAATCAAAGAAAATAGCAGTTGGACAATGTTTCAGAAAATATTATGAAATTTCTTTTGTGCAAGATAAAGGTTTGGCTAGTTGATTTTTTTTTATTTTTTTTTTGTTTCTACTGATGTTGGAATTGTTCCAAAAATAATTCATTTAGAAAAGAGCCTTCCGACCACAAGAAATTCTCAGAAAATTTTGTTGATAAAGCTTTTTAGAGAAAAACAACCCAGACAATTTTCTGTACAAACTTTGATTTATATCTATCTATGTAGTTATTATTTGTTCTTTACAATGTAATACAAGAAGCCCTACTCCCCACTTAGAAGTACTCCCTCCTTTCCAAAAAAATGCTATTAGTATTTTTTTCTTAAATAACAATTAGTATTTAAAATTTATAAGTTGAAATATATCTGTTATGTTATTTTTAAATAAATAAATTTCACCACAACTCAGTTATAAAACTATTCATATTTACATTAAAACTTAAATACTTTGATTTTCGTTGTTCAACTTAGATACAGAAACTAATGATGGGCAACTAAGTAAATTTTCAGACAAGCCTTCAGTTGGGTTGAGATCCCTTCGTTTTGGGTGAGCTTCATGGGTTGTATTTGGGCTGCTTCATGGGTCAGAATGGACTATAAAAATGATGGGTTAACTTGGACTCAGTCCAAATAGACCCATGAACTAAAATGTTTCTAGCCCAACTCATTAATCTCTGGACGGATTGGGCGGAATGGATGAGTTTGAGCTCAAATTACCACCCCTAGTTGCCATCAACTCATACAACTATTGATCAACTTTACCTTCACTCCTTACATCCCCACGTTGATAGGTGCCTACTTTTCCAATCATCTTTACCATGATTAAGAAAAATGGGCACCTATCAACGAATGTTGCTGGTTATTGTACCGTTAATATGTCCCACATCTGTTGTATGAATGAATGATCTTCACTTATTATAATTTTTGAATTTTTTTTTATCTCATGAACTATCTGTTGAAGTCGAGTTAATATAGTATAAAAACTAGATTCATTATTCTTAATTCTTAATTTATTCAATGTTGGGCTGTCTAATGATAGATACCGTGATTCTTAATCAACCAGATCAAATTATCCGTCGTGATTTTTTCAAAAGAAAAAGTTGCAAAGAAATATGCATAATAAATCATTCACAAATCTAAAACTCTCAACAGAAACTTAAATTTATATTTTTTGATATTATTAGAATAAAAGTAGACTCATACGATTAAACAACTTCAGAGAACTAAATATCCGAGCTGGCAAAGTAGTAGCAACAAACTTTTGTGATAAAAGACTCTACTAGGGGTGGCATGTGGGCCGTGCCCGATCCTAAATGGGTTTCGTGGGCCCGATCCTAAGTGGGCTAGTCCTAGGCGGGCCGGTCCTAAGCGGTCCCGGGCTTTGCGGGCTTCTTGTTGGAACCGGCCCAGGACCGGGACCACGAACTAACGGTCCCGGGTTAAATGGGCCGGTCCGGGCCTAAGCAGGCCCAAGCGGGCCCAACAGATACTTTCTATTTTTAAAATTTTTTTTATACAAGTTAGAGAAAAAAATGGTAATAAAAATATCTAAGGCAATTTGTAAATTATATTATAGAATTGTCACCTATATATATATATATAGAGAGAGATATAACTTATATATCTTAAGATGTATATATAGTAAATCGAATATAGCTTATATATAGTGTATAGTATATAAGCTATATTCGATATATATATAAGCTTATATATATACTATACTATACTATATATACATCTTAAGATATATATAAGCTATATTCGATATATATATATATATATATATATATACATCGTATAATGAGAATAACATATCCTAGTGCCTTTTCGATCCCAAAAAGCACTAGGATGCTCAGCACAAATATCAATAGCAATTTTTTCGGAAATCATTTTAATCTTTTCCTGCACTTTAATGGATTTTAAAGTGTCAAATATATTCATACTAAATAATTCTAATTGTAATGAATCAATATGTCTTTGCTTCATATCAATTAAAGCATTAATATCTCTAGTTACGGAATCTGTAACAAAAGTGTAACTAATCTTTTTATCCTTATAAGTAGCTGTAAAACCTTTTGAGTCTATGCTAGTAAAAGGATAAATAACATTAATAAAAGGTGTTCCAAGTATAATTGGAGGGCATAGCTGATTTTTAACTAAGAAAAAGAAGTGAGGAATGCAGACTTTATTCTGACAAATACTTGTATTAGGCAATTTATACTTTATATCTAAAGCATATCCTGATGCAGATTTAACCATAAGAGTAGTTTTTTGAAAATATTTAGTAGGTACTAAACCTTCTTGAATGCAGCTAACATCAGCTCCATTATCAATCATAGCAATATTTGTAATAGAAAAACTATTATCAATTAAAATAGTACATTTAATATACCATTTATGGGCAGTAACAATTTGTATCATTCCTAGAAACATATCATATTGAGAATCAATCTTAAATTAATAACTGACTTAATAATAAAATTACACCAACCAGAGATACTTCTTTCGATGATTTAAAAGTTGAAGTTGAAAACTTGAAAAGAGAGATCAAATCTCTTAAACAAAATCAAATAATTTGTGATCATAGGATTACTGAGATTGAGAAAATCAATTCTCCAGCTGAGAAATCTGATGATAAAAACAAAGATATTTCTGAAAATGATATTGAAGAAAAACGTATTAAGATTGATTCTCAACATGATATGTTTCTAGGAATGATGCAAATTGTTACTGCCCATAAATGGTATATTAAATGTACTATTTTAATTGATAATAGTTTTTCTATTATAAATATTGCTATGATTGATAGTGGAGTTGATGTTAGCTGCATTCAAGAAGGTTTAGTACCTACTAAATATTTTCAAAAAATTGCTCATATGGTTAAATCTGCATCAGGACATGCTTTAAATATAAAGTATAAATTGCTTAATACGGGCATTTGTCAGAATAAAGTATGCATTCCTCACTTCTTTTTCTTGGTTAAAAATCAGTTATACCCTCCAATTATACTTGGAACACCTTTTATTAATGCTATTTATCCTTTTACTAGTATAGACTCAAAAGGTTTTACAGCTACTTATAAGGATAAAAAGATTAGTTACACTTTTGTTACAGATCCCGTAACTAGAGATATTAATGCTTTAATTTATATGAAACAAAGATATATTGATTCATTACAATTAAAATTATTTAGTATGAATATATTTGACACTTTAAAATCCACTAAAGTGCAGGAAAAGATTAAAATAATTTCCGAAAAAATTACTATTGATATTTGTGCTGAGCATCCTTGTGCTTTTTGGGATCGAAAAAAGCATATTGTCACTCTTCCATATAAAGATAATTTCTATGAGGATGATATTCATACTAAATCTCGACCTTGTCAGATGAACGCTGAATTGGTAGAATTTTGCAAAAAAAGAGATTGATAATTTGTTACAAAAGGGTTAAAATCCCTGCGTAACCAATATTAGACGCATCTGTCTCAACAATTTTTTGCCAAGCTGGATTAGCAAGAGTTAAACAAGGTAAAGACTTAACTCGTTGTTTAATATTTTTAACTAAAGCAGTATGACTATCAGTCCAAGGTTTTTTATAGTCCTTCTGTAGTCTGTCATATAAAGGGGACAAATCACGAGATAAATTGTTATAAAAAAGGGATATATAATTTAAACTTCCCAAAAATCTTTGCAATTGAGTTCTATCAGTAATAACGTCAGAAAATTTTGATGCAAAATCAATCGATCTTTGTATAGGAGTAATTTTTCCTTGACAAATATTATGTCCTAAAAATCGAACATTTATTTGAAATAAACTCATTTTTTATTTTGAAATAACTAAACCATTTTGTATAACAATCTTTTTAAAGATATCTAGATGCTTAATATGCATTTCAAATATTTTGGAGAATATCAAAATGTCATCAATATAAACAATGATAAAATCCAGATATGGATTAAATATATCATTCATGATTTTTTGAAATTCAGAGGGGGCATTCTTTAAACCAAAAAGCATAACATTCTATTCATATTGCCCAAATGGAACATTAAAAGCAGTTCTATAAGTATGCTCTTTAAATATTTGAATCTGCCAATATCCAGATTTTAAATCAAATTTTGAAAATAAATTGGCATCATATAATCTTGATAATAAATCCTTTTTATTGGGAATGGAATACCTTATCCATTTTAAATACTTATTCAAAGGTTTATAATTAATAACTAATCTAGGAATACCACGTTCCTTTTCAGCAAGATTATTAACATAAAAAACTGTGTAAGACCAAGGAGATTTTGAGGGTTTTATCAAACCAGTCGATAATTAACTTCTGACAAAGAGTAAGGCGCAGAATATTCAAATTCGTTCTTTTGTTTTTCAAAAGGTTTTGAAGAACTAGAACTTGAACTTGCAGCCAAATTAATAATTTTTTTATGAAATTTATCATCAGTAACTTCTTTTAAAAGTTCTATTATATTATCAGACATAATGGTTTTCATGTTCAAATCTTGAAATTGAGATTGTAATTTATAAAATTCATCATCATCACAAGTACATATACTACCTTTGCAAGCTGTACAAGTATTATCAATATAATTATCACTATTAGATAAATCAAGTAAATCGACTTCAACTTCAGATTCTAACTCAGAATAATAATTAGATTTTGATCCAGAAGTGTATAACAAACCATAAACCTTATCACGTAATTCATCGTCTAGTTCTAAGATTTTCAGCTTTTGAAGCTTACAATTTGGAGCTATATGATCAAATTTTCCACATTTATAACACTTAATATCAGCAAGATCTCGCTTAGACCTATTTTTCATAAATCTAGTAGACTTGCGATGGGCTTTTTTAGCATCACGCTCTTCTTTGGATCTATATCTCGATCTCTTTTTTCTTATAAGGACTGTCTGGATTTGGGTACCTATGATATCTATGTTTCTTCTTCTTATGAGTAGAAGTCTCGGGTAAACCGGGTATCCGAACTGGGTACAAAAGTCTCCTAATTGAGATTTCTCTCTAAGCTTATCTATCTTAAGCTGTCTGGACAATATTAACTCATTGCACAAGTTTTATCCTTCTTGTGTGCATACTCCTCTCAATTTTTCATAAGTATAATCTTTGTACGGAATTTTCCCGTAACTACCCCTTATAGTTTTTCTTACTCTTTCAGCAAGGGAAGGTCATCTATAAACTTAGCTTTCCAATGTTCATACTTATTTTCGGGTAATTCCATTACTCTACTCATAAAAGTATCTTTATACCATCTAAACTCGCTTAAGGTCCTACATCTAAGGCCATTTAGCAAAGTACGGACAGTCTCGTTCTGATTGATAAATCTACCATTGAAATGTTCTAATATGGTAAGAACAAGAGTGTAAACAACATCTTCTCTATTTTTCACTAGAGCCATGCCTAAGTTATCAACTCCTTCGCAAGTGGCTATAGCATTAATAACCATCGCCTTTTCATCAGCAGTTAAATAATTATCCCACCAGCCACGAAGCTGGCCAGTAAAACCTGCAATAATCATTTTGTAAATAGTTCTATCTGTATTTTTTATACTTTTACAGATAGTTGCGTACATAAGCATTCTATGTACAAAAATAGTCAATTGCCTATTAGTTAAACCATCAAGATTCCATTCATAAATTTCGGAACCATTATAAGACGTATTAGTCTGATTCAAAACTCGTTCTTATATTAAAACATCTTGAGAAGTAGGACGTTTATAATAATAAGTTTGCATTCTGGGTTTATCAGCATACTTACTATTCTTTTTGGGATAACCTCTGAGTTTATTAACTCTGACCAAACTTCATTTTTATAATCAAAAGTGATATCTTATTTATCAGCAAAATCTTTTGATAAATCAATAGGTTTGATATTTAAACCAGATAACTTTTTATCAAGAAGTTCTTCTAAATCATTTAAAGACTTAAATTTAAAATCCTGAATCTCAGGTGGTCTTTGAACATGAGTAAGAACAATTTGAGCTTCTGATTTGCTTCCTGAAGTAGAGGCAATATCAGTTACTTTCTTGCTAGTACTCATTTCCTTTATCAAAACTGCTAATTCATTAAGTTTTTTATCAAGAGAACTGATGTATTCACCCAAAACTTTAACATATAAACTTAAATAGTTATTTTGAGAAATCAAATTATTAATTTCTGCGATGCTGACTGCAGCAACATCTTCATCAATAAATTTTTGAAATGCAGTAAATGTAATACTTGTATTATTTGGTAAAACAAAAGGTGCTTGAGGAGGGTATACAGCTTTAGTAATATTGCCCTTCCCATCTTTATAAGATCTTTCTAAAACCTTTATATAAAGCGGTAAATAAGTAGTTATAAACCAAGGAACAAAATACATAATTTGATTATGTAGAGCACAAGTTTCATACAACTCTTGAGAAATATTATTTAAATCCTCTTTACTAAGGTTTAAAAAAATCAAGTTTTAAACCGGTTCCATTTATTACAAAAAAAATCTTTTTGAATATATTTTCTAGCTTGTAACTCTGGACTAAAATCTATTTGGTGTGGGATCATTAAGTATCATTGGGGTTGAAATCCATTTCGGATGTAGAATGAATATCCTTATCAGAAATATTATCACTATCCTGAACAATATTTGTTTGGGGGTTAATCTTAACCCTTTCAACTGGCTTATCACCCATTTTGGTAGAAATTGTATGCAAAGATGCAACACGATTTCTAGCTGGTCCATAGACTGGTTCAACAGGTGAAATATGTTGAATATCAGGCAGCAGTCTACGATTAGTAAATGAATGCCTATTATAACTAGGACTAATAGCAGGCAAAAGTCTATTATTAGAAAATGACTGCCTATTATAAGTGAAACTATTTTCATCAAATTGAATGCAAATCCTACCATCCGGATTTTGAGTAATATGATAATATTCCGTATTATTGACAGCATTAGTAATCTGACTAGGGGATATAACCGAATCCTAAGTCCAAGTAGTCAGAAAATTAATTTCTTCCCACTTAATAGGTCTCCTCGTGGTGATCATAGACTTTGCAAAATTGGTTTCCACTAATATAGTCTGATCTGATGTATCATACAGTTTACATCTAGGGTTTAACGTAGATAGTAATTTAAAATAAATTCTATATGATAAACATATAAGTTCAGATCCAAGCGCATAATTATAACCATGCGTTTTCACATTTAATGTCAAGGCATCAAGTATATTAATATCAGATAGAGATAATTGAAGATTGGGTTGAGTATTAAAATATACTGGACCGTAGGCCATAGTAGATTCAATAGAACCCATCAGAGACTGTCTAAAATTCAGATTTCTAGCATCCCTGAGATCAGCTAAAAACGTCTCTGGTAACCCTGATAACGGTACCCACAAAGCATGGTGTATGCCTAGAACTACCCGGACATAACAAGAATAGTAGCTACGTACGGACTCTCGTCACTTCGTGCGTACGTAGCCCCCACAAATAATCATACATTAATTAAGTTCGCCTATTGGGAAATTTCCCTCTTACAAGGTTAGAAAAGAGACTTACCTCGCTTTAAGGCCTACTTTTCGGTCCAAGCTTATGCCCAAACCCTCAATTTGGTACTGAACAACCCAAAACTACCCAAATAGTGTAGAAACTAATCAATATAAGCTTAAAAGTTCATATCCCTAATATTTAAGTAATTTCCCAACCCTAAATGCAAGATTCCTAAAATTCACCCCCCGAACCCACGTGCCCGGATTCTGAAAATTTTCGAAGAAAGTTGTAAACATAAATATATGATTTTCATTAAGTTCTATAGCCATTTTCGTGGTAAAACTCCATTTTTATCAAAAAAACCTAGGTTTGCCTCTAAACCTATGATTTTCACTAATTTGCATATTATAATCTACCCATAAACTATGTATTAAACTCACATTAGGTAGAAATTACTTACCTCACAAATCTAGGTCCAAATCCCCTCCTTAAGAGCTCCCAAGTCGCCCAAGAGTGTAATAAATGACCCTAAAAATGCCCAAGTCCCAATTTTAAACTCACTGCCCAGCTGCTCCGCTTTTTCATGATCGCGGAAGAGGCCTCGCGATCGCGAAGGCAAACAGCCCAGGCCCAAGGAAAATTTCCCATCGCGGATGCGACAGGAGCAATGCGAACGCGGAGATTCGCTTGGCCTACCCTACGCGAACGCAAGGGCTTCTTCGCGAACGCGAAGAATGAACAACGACCACCTAGATCAGCCTCTTCTACGCGAACGCGGGCTAGGTCACACGAACGCGAAGACTACAGGGCCCAGACCTCCGCGAACGTGGTCCTACGTATGCGAACGTGAAGGGAAAAAGCTTCCCAGCCCACAGACCCCAAATCCTTCATCGCGAACATGAGGGTCTGACCGCGTTCGCGAAGAAAGAAACCAGCAGCGGAAATCTGGTGTGTTTCAACTCAACTCAGGGCGGTCCGAAATGCACCTGAGTCCCTCGGGACACCGTCCAACTACTCCAACAAGTCTATAAATATAATACGAACTTGCTCGAACTCTCGAAATGCATAAAACAACAACAAAACCAAGAATCACACCCAAAACCAAATTGAATCAAACTTTGAACTTCAAGTTTCTAAATCGCTCCGAATGCGTCGTATCATACTTAAACTACTCGGAATGACACCAAATTTTGCGTGCAAGTCTTAAATGTCATTACAGAACTATTCCCGGTCTCTAAATTTTATTTGGACCTCGATATCACTAAAACCCGCTCTAAGCCAAATTTAAAGAACTTCAAAGTTCTTCAAGAACCAACTTTCACTATTAGGCGCCAAAATGCTCTCGTGCCATCCAAAACCCAATCCGAGTATACGCCCAAGTCCGAAATCATCATACGAACCTATTGGAACCGTCAAATCCCGATTCTGAGGTTGTTTACTCAAAATATTGACCAAAGTCAAGCTTAGCCTTTTAAGCCAACCTTAAGGAACTAAGTGTTCCGATTTCAATCCAAACTCTTCCAAATCCCGAACCAACTATCCCTGCAAGTCATAAATCAGCAAAAGCAAGTACGTGAAGTCTTATTTAGGGGAACGAGATTCTAGCAAGTAAAACGACCGGTCGGGTCGTTACACCGTACCTTTCCCTCTCAAGTTGTCCGCTTGAGAGTACCAGTTTAGTCCCCCCTTAAAAACCTTCTCTGGTGGAAACTGTGCAAGCATCATGTTGAACCTAGGATGGATGAATACCCTTGGTGTATTAAGTCCAATGGGATTTTTACAATCCCAAGTGATAGCTTCATACTTTATGTGCCTTATTTGGAAAAGCATGTGCTAATATGCTGACTATTTATTGTCTTAAACTATTCTAATTTAGGAGGAGCAGAGCTAACTCATTCAAAACATCCTTATCTCTTGTGCCATCCCCATAACGGCTTATCTGTATATCTATATCTCTTAAATATCTATACTTATTCGCTTACTATTTATTTCAAAGCATTCAGGACATATTCTTTCAAAATTACTACACGCTTAACACAATCAAGTCCTGAGCATTTCTTAGACTTCTATTCTTAGGCTCAAATAATGCAAATCTTGGGCCTGGACAATCTATCTTCCCGTCCCACAACCATAACCTCTTATTTTTCCTAAATGAAGTATTACATCCATTGTTTACATAAAAGAACTGATCTATCATTATCATCAGTCATAGTTAATGGCGTGATTTCTTTCTCAAGGGATATTTCATCTTAACTGTCCTTATGTGGGTATAACTTTTTCAAAAGGAGATTACCATTCAATTGTCACTATCCTCTATTCAACCCACTCCAGATCATGTCTTAGGGCTAGCATCCAAATAACGTCATTTTTGGATATTCGTTCCGTATCCCAACTTATGCAATACTCGAGTTATATGGAATTTTCTTAACTTGGGTTCTTCGGACATTTTTGTCCAACTGGCATAATATTCTATTTTTAAAAAGGTTAAGGCATTTCGATTTTTCATACAATCAATCTCTATTTTATTAAAGTAATTCAACTCTATCTTAGCGTCAAATGTGGCCTAATAGTTTCGTTTCCTTGCGTATCTTGCACGTTTTTACATCCAAGGCATAGCATCCAAAGTCCAAGGAGGTTAGACCCATGCGTTTGCTTTCGGCACTTTGTTTGCTTATCTCCAGAATATGTGCCCGAATCTTAGATCGTTGGGACCTTCCCGAGATTTGTAGTCTTGATTGTCAATACCACTCAAGCACTATGCTATTACTCTACCAATCTCCACCCACCCATCTGTGATACTCTTCTAAAATTGTTTTGTCTAAGTTCGATCTTATAATCACACTCTGTACTTTTGGAGCATTCACCAGGACTTCAATAGAGGACTATCCTATCATATAGATCTTGCACTCTCAAGCGATTCTATAAGTTTCAAATATGAACTATGTATTGACCAGATTTTCTGTATAAGAGGGGATACGTAGGTAGCCTATTATTGGGTTCAGTCTCATTATACCAAAAACTCAATTTCTCTCCAAAGACGAAACTGTGGCAAATATTTTGAGTTTCCTCAAAATTTGGGATTATATCATCAAAGTCTTCGAAAACGAATGATAGGTACAACCTCGTCAAGAATTTCTCAACAGACATACGCTGCAAAGCGCGAGGACCACCACCTGCATAGGGATATACACCACAAAGCACGAAGTCTTCACCTTTATAAGGATAAGAATTGATTTCTCTCATTTACATAAGGCTAACCACTGTCTACCTCTACTTGCATAAGGCTAAGCACCGCCTTCTCATCATTTGCATGAGGTTAAGCTCTACTTTCATTCTTGTATAAGGCTAAGCACTGCCTTCTTCCACTTGCATGAGGCTAAACACTGCCTTTATCCTTGCATGAGGTTAAGCTCTACCTCCATTCTTGCATAAGGCTAAGCACTGCCTATCCCTATTTGCATGAGGCTAAGCTCTGCTTCCAGTATTGCATAAGGCTAAACATTGCCTTTCTCTGCATAGGGCTAAGTACTGCCCTCATTACTTGCATAGGGCTAAGCACTGCCCCTCATCATTTGCATAAGGCTAAGCACTGCCTTCCCCCACTTGCATGAGGCTAAGCTCCGCCTCCATTATTGCACAAGGCTAAGCATTGCCTTTCTTTGCATAAGGCTAAGCATTGTCTTTCTTTGCATAGGACTAAGCATTACCCTCTCTATCTACATTAGGGTCAAGCACGACCCTTCTACTTGCATGAGTCTAAGCACTGCCTCTACATCTGCATAACGCTAAGCATTGGCCTCATAATTTGCATAGGGCTAAGCACTGCCCTCATTACATTGCATGAAGCTAAGCTCTGCCTTTCTTTACATCAGGCTAAGCACTGCCTTTCTCTACATCGGGCTAAGCACTGCCCTCATTATATTGCATGAGGCTAAGCGCTGCCTCCGTCATTGCATAAGGCTAAACACTACCTTCATTTGCACAGGGATAATCACTGCCCTCATTATTTGCATAGGGCTAAGCACTGCCCTCATCTCACACAAGGCTAAGCATTGCCTTCATTTATTCTCGCATATGGCTAAGCATTGCCTATTTCCTCTATTGAACAATCAATATCGCCGCATCTTTGCATATCATGGGCTGAAATATCGCCACATTGTCCGAAGGCATCATCTTCATAGCCCAAGGACAATATTCCATGGCCTAAGGATCTCAAAGCTGTATATCATTATTCAAAGGCGTCATAGTCCAACGGCACCATCCTCATGGCCCGAGGACACCATTTCATAGCCTGTGAATCCCTTTATTATATGTTTCATGGCCCAGGATGTCATGGTCTAAGGACATCATCCCCATCGTCTGAAGACAACTTTCATGGTCTAAAGGGAATTTGCATCAAGTTTAAATATTTTCAGTAAATTACATTCATCCTATTAATGCTTACATGTGCTTACATACTAATTATCTTTTGTAGCAATACTTGAAGTTTGCAGGTACAAGGCACAAAAAATCACAAGAAGTTTTGTTCTCAAACTGGGGCAATTTTCGCTTCCAGTATCTCTCTATTTTTTATTTCTACTCAATTCTAATATCATCGCAATTTCATACTGGAATTTTTTTTTTAGAATTAACATTTTCTTCAAGTAGTTAGCGTGCCTTTATCCTCTTTATAACATTCATTTTCACCACTTACTTATCTTTTTCTCAATCTTCTCAACCGTCTTCACTTTACTTAGAATCACATTACTTCTCAATCCTATTTTTACCATACGCTTCTATTTTTATACGATCATAATATCCAGTATGATCATAATTCAATACTGGGGCAAATTTTTAGGGATTCATGTCCTTCCTTAATCTAGAACTACACACGGCCTGATTCTCGTAAAGCCCGAGATATGTAGGCATCTCAAAAACCAGAGTTCGTCCACAATATTTTTCAAAACTCTTATTGCCTTTTCTTCTTACACAAATATTTCATCAGTCGGACAAAATTGGCTACTACGTCAATTTCTTTGCCCGACAACTCTTTTATCATTCTCGGGCAAAGAGGGCAACTGTTGACACCCTATTTTGTCCTTCTATACCCGAATTTATCCTACTAAGCTGCTATTTTATTCAAAAAGGTCATAATAATATTTATATTTTTTTCTAAATACTACTACAAGTTTATCACAATATTTTTCATCCTTATTATGACATTCACTACATATTTTGTTATTTATAAGCAATATTCGGTAATATAAACCTGATTTGTTTTAACTTGTTTATGATTTATATATAGTAGTTAATTACTACTATTATTTGGTAAATAGTCTTCTTCTTCTTCTTCTTCTTCTTCTTCTTCTTCTTCTTATTATTATTATTATTATTATTATTATTATTATTATTATTATGTCTCTTTAATTAATTTAGCAGCCCATAATCTTTGTTGGCCCAAATTTCACTCATCTAACTAATACTTACTCTGCCAACTAGGTCCAAACCCACCTTGCCAGCAAGCATCCTAATAACATTTAGCCTTTAAACCAAATTATTTAAAATTTCCTACAATTCCCAAATCATCGTCTTCCACGACAACTTCGCAGAACCCCACCTACACCTTTCGTTAATTCTTTTGATTTGTTTCTTTATGTATGTTTCTATCTTCTTACTTTCTTTCCTTAATTGTTTTCATCTTCAAATTTGTGAAAAAATTTCGATTTTTACTTCCTTTTAGAGCCGAGATTTTAGCCCCAATTTTAGCTCAAGCCGCTGTCATGATTGGCATGCTCTTCTTTCCATTTCGACATTCGCAGATTCAAGTCAATTGGATGAATGTGGACAGATTTTCGGGTAAGTGCTTCACCTATTCTTCGCTTTCTTGTATTGATTAGATTGTAATTTTGGAAACTCAATTACCAATATTCTCTTCTGATTTTTTGGTTTGTGAAGAAGGTTACTTTTCTAATTTTACTGATTATGTAACGCAACGTTTCCAATAATCATAATCTCTATCTGTCAAAATCAATCATCAAACGTTCATTTTTTACTCCAATTTCGCTTCAATCTCCAAATCCTTGCCTAACGAGAATTTTGATACACGATAGTATGATTCTTTTCTATTATAGGGACACACTCTTAAGTCTAATTATTCTCTACTATAAATACTGACTAGTTCTATGCGCTAAGGGGGATTTTTCATGAATTATTTATACATTTCTACCACAACTTATAAGTATACACTTGATTCATCTCTATACCCCCTTTTTCTACTACGGCATATGGGTTATAGTTACACTTTATTCACATCTGCTTGCAAGGCTTGCGACTGAACTTTCACATCCCTACACTACATATTCAACCGATTGATCATTGCTTTGATTTTCTCTTTCTAGTTTCTGTCCTTGCACTATTATTTCGATTCCGCTATTTTATTACTATGCTGGCTGCAAGTCAAAGCAGAGATTAGCTTTCTCTCATTACTGGTACTGCTATTGTTGCTCCTCCATCAACACGAAACTTGATTGGGGTTCATCGAGACCTTAGAAAATACAAAGTTGTCAAGAGCTTGGGGCTTTCTGCGCTTACTTCATTCCGGTGGTTATAGCTTATATTTCAAATTTAGTACCAATACATATATGGTTTTCTTTACTTTTTCGATTATTCGCACTTGGCAAACAGGTAAGTTTCTTGCCTCTCGCATATTACTTTTTCTCTATGTGCAGTTGTGTGTAGATTTGTTCTTTTTTTTTATATGTTCGAGTGCTCTTAAGCATTCTGCTGGAAGAAACGAGATGTGTCCCCTTGTCTTTCGCATTTTTTACTGTGTGTATGCCGAATGTCAGATTACTTTTCTTTTTGTGTCTTTGGTTCGGCTGTGCGGATGTGAATGCTTTAAGCATTCTGTTTGGAAGCAAAACAGGTTAGTACCTCGTCTTTCGCTTTCAGTCCCGATGTGTAATAAGAGTAGTCGGACTTATGCGACCTAATCTGAACGAATCCTCTATTGTGTAGAGATCAAGTGTATACATTTATGTTTCACATGCTTAAGAATTTTAATCACCTAATCATTTTCTAGGATTGAACTAATTAATGGCGACAAGTGTGAATTTCATACCCAACAAGCAATTCATGAGTTCTGCTAAGATGCCCCCTAAGGTGAATAATAACAGTAAGACATACTTTTTGTTAAGGCCCAAGTCTAGTAACATCCTGTATTTGTTCTTGCGATTTGAATTTAGCTCGAAATCATGGAAAGCCTTTTTTGAATGCATAACGATCATGTTTGTAGGGAAATACATCGGTAATTAAGCCCGAAGTCTGCTTCTATGGTAAATTAACCTGCAATATATGTCTTCTTTGTGTAAATGGGGCATATTTTTGATGTTTGAGTCAAGTTGGGAGTCGCATGTGATTGGGAAAGCCAAGATGATTTGTTTCGAAGTTCATGTTTGCCTATTTAGTTTCTCGAAATCTGGATTGTAAACTCTATTCAATTGGCATGTAATAACTTGATATGATAATGAATTGGGGACTATTGGGATGGAGTGACTAATTGCTCTCTGTGTTTCTTGACCTTTTTTTAAAAAAAGTTTAAATAGCATCTCTATTATAGTACCTATTATAGCTTAGCAGATACATCTAGCTATAAGATAAAGAAGCTTTTGTCTAATTCTATGCTGAACAATGGCTCTCGTTCGTGATAGTAATATAGGTTTTTGAAAAACACCAAGTTTTCTGCATTTTGCTACTCAAATCTTTTGTAAATATTTAACAAACATCTCAAGTGTTGAAGCTTCTGGGCCACTTGCATAAAATGAGTAGAACCTATTCCATATATTGTTGAACTTCATTTTTCAGAGAAAAGAAATAAATTTTTAGTACCTAACTAGAATACATCTTTGGGCTTGTCCAACTATTTCTTCTCCCTTATCATAATGCTTGGGCACGTTACCTTAGCATTTATCTCAATGATCAGTTCTTTCAATTTGAATTGCCCAGTTCATCTCCTTGAATAAGCTTTGATCTCCTTCATTTTACTACTCTTACATCTAATACCTACTACATTCGTGTTTATTATTATCATGCCTTTGAATCTTAAAATTAGAAAATTTCACTATATCTTAAGAGCTTATTTTCTTACTATACTAATTATTACTTGTTTACTTAATTAATTCGGAGGCCTACGTGAGCCCTTACTTGCCTTATGTGTTACTTGGTTAAGTCCTAATGTGCTCCCTTTTATGTGACGCTAATAAGAATAGAAATAGAAACCTGAGCTTTTCTTTAAGTCTAAAATTTCCCTTTAGATAGTGTCCAACGCCTCCTGGACTATAGGAAGGGACGGGTAGTTTTGAATTAAGACGTGATTTAGAATTAATTAGTGCGCTCTTAGGTTAACAATTTAAAGATAGTAATGAGAGTAGCGGACATGATACATAAATTGCCCAAATAGTCACTGCACTTTTGGCTATAAAAGTCTTAGCAGACTTGCTCGAGAGTTGATATGTTAGGCTTAAAAACTTAGGTCCCCCTTTAACATAATCAATTAGTCTTTCATAAAAATATTTATTACAACTCTTACATGTTTTTATTCTTTTCATGATCAGATTTAATTAATTTATGTGCTTTCCGTTGATGTGCATATTTGACCACCTACGATTAATTAACAATTTAGCAACCTAGTTTAACTTAATAAATCCTACATAGTGTATAATTCGGTCGGGACCCACAGTTGTGGACCTCTAAGAGTGCCTAACATCTTCTCTTTGAGGTAATTTGAGCCCTTACCCGATCTTTGGTGACACAGACTAGTTCAAACAGAGTTATTTACAAGTAGGTGCCCTAACGCACCTTAAAAACCGTTAAGTGGCGACTCTTCTCTTTTAATACCCATTTAAAAGAGTTGTCACCATGTCGAAGCCCGCTTTCGCGAGAAAATAGGGCGCGACAGGAGTATTTGCATCCACATCTCTCACAAAAGCCAAATATGACAAATACCCCTTCCTAACCATACGCTGGGTTTTCAAATAAGAAATTACCCTGCTGTGAACCTGATCTAGAGAACCTCTCCATTCGACCTTCGACAACCCTGGCATCACCAACGTCACGTTTTTTGCGTGACAGTCCAGAATAGCATGACATGGAGACAACCAATCTATACCCAGGATTACATCGAAATCAACTATAGTAAGCAGTAAGAGATGAACTCTAGTCTCTAGTCTCCCAATAGTTACCACACAAAACCGATACACATGGTCCACGATAATAGTATCGCCCACCGGCATAAATACACAAACAGGTGAAACTAAGGACTCACGGGGCATATCCAGATAATGAGTAAAGTACGATGATACATACGAATAAGTGGAACCAGGGTCAAATAATATAGAAGCATCCCTGTGGCATACTGAGACAATACCTGTGATCACTGCATCTGAAGCAACAACATCTGGCCTGGCAAGAAAAGTATAGAATCGGGCCTGACCGTTACCTGATCGGCCTTCTAGATGACCGAGCCCTACCCCGAGCTGGCTGGGCAGATAGCAACTGGTACAAAAGTAGTAGTTTGACTCCTCTACTGAACTGGACCTCGAGTAAGGCGGGGAAAAAATTTTCTCACATGACCCAACTCTCCATACTCATAACACTTCCTCTCGAAGAATGGTGGCGAGTTCTGAGGCGGACCTCCAGAACCGGAATAATTACTAGAAAAACCTTGTATAGATGATCCCTGAACTGAAGGAGCATGGGGCGTACTCTGGGCTGGAAGGGCATCGAAAGATGACTGACCCTGATGAGAACTGTATAAACCATGGCTGGATGATGCACCACAGTGAACTAGACGACCCCTTTGAGCGTGTATGTAAGAAAGACCCCTACCGCGGTAAAACTGACCCCCTGAAGGGACACCGCTGAAACCACCTGGTCCACGAGACCTCTTGGCCTTCCTCTATCCACGTTCCTAGCTACTGACCATTTCTATCTGCCGAGCAATGTCAACTACCTCATCAAAAGTAGCACCAGATACCCTATCCCTAGTCATAAGTAATTGTAGCTGATATATGAGGCCATCAATGAACCTTCTAATCCTCTCCCTATCAGTGGGAACCAACAAAACTGCGTGACGAGCCAACTCAGAAAATCTCATCTTGTACTGCGTCACAGACATGTCATCTTGACGTAATTGCTCAAACTGCCTGCGCAACTCCTCTCTACAAGACTACGGCACAAACTTCTCCAAAAAGAGAACAGAGAACTCTTGCCATGTAAGTGGTACTGCACCGACTGGCCTGCGTCTCTCATAATCCTCCCACCAACTAAAGGCAGCTCCAGAAAATTGAAAAGTAGCGAACGAGACCCTACTGGTCTCCAAAATACCCGATGTCTGAAGCATCCGCTAGCATTTATCTAGAAAACCCTGAGCATCCTCTGACTCAGCACCGCTAAATGATGGAGGCCGAAGCTTCCCAAATCTCTCAAGTCTCCTCTGCTCATCATCTACCATAACGGGGACTACTGGGGCCTGAGCAACTGCAGCTGGCTGAACTGGTAGTGCCCCCGGTATCTGAAGTCCCTGCACTACCTGATCTGGAGTACGAGCAATAGGGGTATGAGTACCTCCCCCGGCCTGAGAAGTGGAAGGTGCGGCCTGAGCCGAAACCACCTGAGCAAGGCCAGTGCAAACTGTCAATATCTAGGCCAGAGCCTCCTGAAAGCCTGGAATTACAATGGGCACAACTGGTACCTGAGATGGTCCTGTCGGCTCATCTATATATAGAATCTGCTCCTGAGCTGGAGAAACCGATGGTGCTACAGGTGCTGCTCCAACTGCTGTACGAGCTACACCTCGAACTCTACCTCGGCCCCAGACTCTACCAAGGCCCCGGACTCTCACGGCCATAACTGATGGTACTGGTAGCTGACTATCCGATCCGTTAGTACGTGTCCTCACCATCTGTGAGAGAATATAATAACAGAAATTTAGTTTCCAGAATCAACAAATTCGCACGACAGAATACAAGAAAGTGAAATTTTTCCAAGGGTTTGACAGCCTCTCGAAGATAAGTACAGACGTCTGCGTACCGATCCTCAAGACTCCACTCAACCTGCTCAAGAATCGTGAGACCTATATAACCTAGGCTCTAATACTAACTTGTCACGACCCAAAATCTCACCTGTCGTGATGGTGCCTATCTCAATACTAGGCAAGCCGACAATCTCAATAAACCACCATATCTTTTGAGTTTGAAAATATAATAATTAAATTCAGTGGAAGAAATCTCACAAATACAAATATAAACATTCCCAAAACCCGGTATCACTGAGTACATGAGCATCTAAATGAATAAAAAGTCTGACTGATAAAAAAAATCGTTGTTTGAAATATAGAACAGTAAAATAACTAAACAGGAAGGGAATCAAGTCCGCGGACATCAAGCAGCTACCTTGATAGTCTCCAACAAAAGTAATTCTGAAATCTAGCAGCCGTCGTATCCGGAAGCATCTGGATCTGCACACGAGGTGCAGATTCTAGTATGAGTACAACCAACTCAATAAGTAATAAAACTAACCTCTCGGTTGAAAGTAGTGACGAGCTCTGTGAGTACAGTCCAGTATAAATAGTGGTACCAAAATGTAGGCATGTTTTCAAGTTCAACAGTTAAACTCATTACAAGTGAAATGGATCAATACTATATGATATGAGGAATATGACATCTCAGTAGAAAGGCCTCATGTAAATACTAGTCACAAATTATTCGGTCACTCAATACTGTTTATGGCCAATCCAGCCCAGGTATATTCCGTCCCGTATATATATACACATCAATTGACAACCAGTTACTCAGTACCGTATAAGGCCAATCCAGCCCTGGGTAATTTATCCCCAATGTAAATGATACGGACAAGATCCATGTCCAGGAAAAATTCATCATTACATATAAATAAGTAAGGTAAGTCCATGCCCTGGGAAGTCCATCCCGAATATATATAATCATCTACGCTTACTGGGGTGTGCACAGACTCCGGAGGGGCTCCTTCAGCCCAAGCACTATATAAAGCCGATATGGCCTACTACGGCGTGCAGTCCGATCCCATAATAATAATAAAGCCTATAAGGCTTGCTGCAATCGGGCATCTCCTATCCATATAATAATAATATATATAAAGCCAATATGGCCTACTGCGGCGCGCAACTCGATCCCATAAATATCCTCACAATGGATGAATATGACTGAGTGTGAAATGTACATTTTTAAAACAATTAATTCAACATCAACACAACCCCATAGATTTTAAAATATTGGCACGTAGCCTAAACATGATCTTTAATAAGAGCCTCAGCTCAATTTCTCTAACACGTGGGAAATGTTCAGATAATAACATGATTCTTTAATTTTTACAACTTCACAGAATTTATTTAAGTCACAATTTTAATGGTGCACATCCATACGCTCGTCAACTATCGTGTGTGGCACCTCCAAACAATTATTATAACAACAATTTGGGGATTCATACTTTCAGAACCAAGTTTTGAAGTATTACTTACCTCAAAGCCGCGTAATTTCTTACTCCGCTATGTCCTTGCCTCGTGAATTGGTCCCTAAATGTCCCGAATCTAGCTATAAGCAGTGCAGTATAATCAATATAGGCTAAAGGAATCAATTCCACAAGAAAATACGAAATTATAGCCAAAATCCGAAATCGTCTCAAACACCCCCCGGGTCCCATGTCTCGAAATCCGACAAAAGTCACAAAACCCGAAAGCCCATTCACTCACGAGTCTAACCATACTAATTTTACTCAAATCCGATAACAAAATCCCATTCAAAACCTCAAATTTCTAGTCCAAGAACTCTTCCTCATTTTTCCCAAATTTCCATCTCAAAACACTAATTAAATGATGAAAACAATGATATATTCGTGTATATTGACCAAATCCGAGTTAAAATCACTTACCCCGATGTTTTTCCTTGAGAATCTCTCAAAAATCGCCTCTCCCCATGCTCCAATTTATCAAAAATGAAAAAGGGACGAAACCCCATTTTATAACTTAAATTTCTGTCCAGGCGCTGGCCTCGATTTTCATGACCTCGATTTTTCTGGCCTCGATTTTCATGACCTCGATTTTCCTGGTTTCGATTTTCTTGATCTCGATTTTCATGACCTCGATTTTCATGACCTCGATTTTCTGACTTCGATTTTCATGACCTCGATTTTCATGACCTCGATTTTTCCAGCAGAAGTTTCTAGCAGAAAAATTCCAGTAGCTGTTTTAGTCTAAATTTTGATCCGTTAACCATCCGAAACTCACCCGACGCCCTCGGGACCTCAACCAAATACACCTACAAGTACTAAAACTTCATACGAACTTAGTTGAAACCTCAAATCCCATAAAATAACGCTAAAATCACGAATCATACCCCAATTCAAGCTTGAGAAACTTAAGAATTTTCAACTTCTACATTCGATGCTGAAACCTATCAAATCAATTCCGATTGACCTCAAATTTTGCATACAAGTCATAAATGACATAACAGATCTATTAAAATTGTCAGAACTGGATTCTGACCACGATATCAAAAAGTCAATTCCCCAGACAAACTTCCCAAAAATTCAACTTTTGCAATTTCAAGCCAAATTCTATTACGGACTTTATAAAAGAATTTCGGACACGCTCCTAAGTCCAAAATCATCATACGAAGCTATTAGAATCATCAAAACTCTATTCCGGGTTCGTTTACACATAATTTGACATACAATCACTATTTTAACTTAATTTTAAACCTTGGAACTAAGTGTTACAATTCATTCCTAAAACCTCACCGGACCCAAACTAATCACCCCGGCAAGTCACATAACAACTGTGAAGTATAAATTGAGCAATAAAATGGGGGAATAGGGCTACAACTCTCAAAACGACTGGTCGGGTCGTTACAGCAGTCAAAAGACACTTTCCATCCATTAATTTCAAGCTTTCCAACAAACTTCAATTGATTCTTCCTCAAACCCGACCTTCACAATAATTTGAATGCAAAGATTATTAACCTCCATGGGTATGACTATTCTAGTTCCGCATGAATTTTGCTCGAGCTTAATTCCAAAGTGTTTCGATTCTTTATTCATCCTCAAAAGTATCTTGTTCTCAGTTATCCAGTTCAAAATTAAATCAGTTACTGACCAAAACTCCACATGCATGTCATGTCACTAGAACTAGCAGGAAAAGAACTAAGCACAGAATGAAACAAAAAGGACAAACTATATTTCATTGAATAACAGATAGAATGAGAACTGAAATCTGGGTTACAACCCTGTATAACCCATATAACAGAAAAGACGACAAAATAAGCTACCAAGACTCCTCCCTGGCTAAAGAGGAGTGACTTTTCAGTTACCAAGCGACATCTTAGCCACGGACTAGCACATAAACATTACTACGACATTCAACCATTTTTATTTCTATGGATTGAGCACTTAAATTTTGACTTTTGATCAAACCGCCCCCATATTGACTATCAGATTTTAGGACTTACAACATGGGAACTTTCACAGTAACTAATTTGCCAAAGGGCTTGGACTGTAATGACCCGGTTGGTCGTTTTGAGAATTTAAGTCCCGTTCGATGGCATAAGGCCCTGAGCAGCTTCATATTATGTGTATTAACTTGCGTGCATGGTTAAATTCAGTTACCGGATGTTTCAGAATGATTTGGGACACTTAGTCCCTAAAACGGAAGTTTAAGTCTTAGGATTTCGACCGTAGTCGCAATTATGTGAAGACGACTTCGGAATGGAGTTTCGTCGGTTTCATTAGCTCCGTTGGATGATTTTGGACTTAGGAGCATGTCCGGACTGTAAATCCGAGGTCTGTAGCTGATTTAGGCTTGAAATGGCAAAAGTCAATTTTTTGGAGTTTTGGACCGGTAGTGGAATTTTTGATATCGGAGTGGGAATCCGATTCCGGAAGTTGGAGTAGGTTCGAAATGTTGAATATGACTTGTGTGTAAAATTTGAGTTCATTCAAACGTGGTTTGATAGGTTTCGGCATCGGTTGTAGGAATTTAAAGTTTCAAGTTCTTTAAGTTTGAATTGGAGGATGATTCATGATTTTAGTGTTAGTTGATATAATTTGAGGGCTCGACTAAGTTCGTATGGTGTTTAAGGATTGGTTGGTATGATTGGTTCAGGTCCCGGGGGCCTCGGGGTGAGTTTTGGGTGCTTAACGGATTAAAAGTTTGATTTGTGTAGCTGCTGAAGTTTTCAGGCATCTGGTATTTTCGCGCCTGCGGTGAAGAGACCGCAGATGCGGGAGCGTACGTGCGGAGAGGCACGCGCAGAAGCGGAAAAGTAGAGGAGTGCCAGGGGTCGCAGGTGCGAGGAAAATTCTGCATCTACGATGCCCGCATGTGCGAAGATGGAGGCGCAAGTGCAAGAAGAGCTGGACTTGGCAGTCTCCGCAGGTGCGGAGAATTTGTGCGCATCAGCAGACTCGCACGTGCAGAGATGGAAGCGCAGATGCGAGAATTGCGAGTTGGCCTGGGGTCGCAGGTACGAGGAAGTTCCGCATCTGCGATACTCGCGGATACGCAGAAGGCTCGCAGGTGCGGAGGCTGTGGAAGTTAGTGACTTCCGCAGGTGCGACTGGTTAAACCGCAGGTGCGGTAGGCGCAGGTGCGAGAAATGATCGTAGGTGCGAGGATCGCTAGGCAGAAAGGGGTTGGAATCGAGGGTTAGTTCATTTTTCACTCTATTTTTTAATTTTAAGCTCGGGAGAAGGCGATTCTTTGAGGGATTTTCAGAGGAATCTTGTGGGTAACGATTTCTTACTCGAATTTGGATTTATTGCATTAATCTATAGTTGTTTCTCCATTTAAATTCGGATTTTTGGGGTTGAAATGGGGAAAAATTGGAAGAACTTCTTCAATAAAGATTTTGAGTTTTGAAGGGAGATTTATAGTCGGATTTGAGTAATTCTTATATGGTTGGACTCGTGAGTGAATGAGTGTTCGTATTTTGTGATTTTTACCCGATTTCAAGATGTGGGCCTGAGTCGACTTTTTAGGGCGAATTTCGGAATTTTTGTTAAAATATTAATTTCATTGATTAGATGAGTCCATTATTGTTGTATTCATGTTATGCAATTGTGTTTGGCTAGATTTGGGCCATTCGGAAGGCATTGTGACCGATTGTTTTGAGCTTGGTTCGAGGCAAGTATCTTGCCTAATCTTGTGTGGGGGATTTTCTCTTAGGATTTGAGTCTTCTATATTGATTGTAGTCCATGTACGCGAGGTGACGAGTACGTGCTCGGACTTATTTGTGGAAAGTTGGCCTTTTAGGACTCTTAGGTCCTTACATTTACCGAGTATGAAGTTGTTCTTGATGTGATTAAGTCCCCCACCGAGTATGAAGGCATTGTGACCGATTGTTTTGAGCTTGGTTCGAGGCAAGTATCTTGCCTAACCTTGTGTGGGGGATTTTCTCTTAGGATTTGAGTCTTCTATATTAATTGTAGTCCATGTACGCGAGGTGACGAGTACGTGCTTGGACTTATTTGTGGAAAGTTGGCCTTTTAGGATTCTTAGGTCCTTACATTCACCAAGTATGAAGTTGTTCTTGATGTGATTAAGTCCCTATTTACTAGTTTCACCTCTACATGCTTTAATTAGAATTAATTGCTTCAGGATTCACTCTTATTGCCTATTTGACTCTTATTTGACTTAACTGAAGATTTACCTTCTCTGTTGTCATGCTATCTTTTCATAACTGCTTATCTTTATTTGGAATTAATATATCGTCCTATAATTGTTCTGTCTTAATTGAGGTTATGATTATTTTTCCGCTGCTTATCCTTATTGTTGAATATCCTTCGTAATTTTCTCAACCTTAAAAGAAGTTTAGATATCCTATATCTTAGTCGACTTGTTTTATTTGGAATTATTTGACTCGTGCTAGCTTCCCTGTTGTTGAGATGTGTATTGTGGGATTGTTGCTACACATTAGTTTTTCCTTGTTGAGTTGTTCTCTTTACACCTAGCATTCCAGACTGTGGTTATTCCTTGTGAATTGGTTCTACATTTTCTTATGATTTAAAAGTTCTTGAGTTGATTTATTTTTCGTACTTTTTATTATTGCCATTGTTGTATTTGTTGTGGTGATGCACGAGGTTTCTGTCGTACGGTTGTTATCATTGTGATGCACGAGGTTTCTGTCGTGCGGTTGTTATGGGGTTGCACGAGGTTTCTGCAGTGTTATTGTTACTATTGATATTTGCACATGCGACGTGATATATATATATATATATATATATATATATATATATATATATATATATATATATGTGTGTGTGTGTGTGTGCGTGTGTGTGTGTGTGTGTGTAGGGATATATATATGTGTGGGTTGCGCATGTGACGAGACAAGGTGGGAACATTGTTTTGCACTGGCGAGACAAGGCGGGCACTTACTTTATTATTGCACACGTCGCGAGACAAGGTGGGTTGTGTCAGGGATTGATTTGTGATGATTTGTGACCTGGGGGCATTCTTGTTGTTGATATTTGTGAAGTGATATACATACCTGTGTGAGCTTTATCTTGTGAAAGCTGTGAGAAAATATCTTACGTGTTGTCCGTTCTTTTTCCTTATGCTTATTTGCTGATATAGACTATGGTAGGACACGTGCACAAATATACACATAGTTAAGAACTCTTATCGGATAAGAGGTGTTCTTGATATTGTTGAGCATAGATGCTCACCCTTGTTTACTTCCCTTCTATGTGAGAATGGCTCTATTGGCACGTGAGTTGTCAGTGCGGTTATGAGGGCACATGATGCCAAGTGTTAGGGTTCAAGTATTGAGACCCGTGAGTTGTGAATTGTCCGAGGTTCGGTTCCTCGTGAAGTTGTTGGCTAAAACCTGATGTAAAAGCGGTTGTAGTTGCTGCGTTATTACTTGTCCTTGTTGTATTTGTTATTTCGGATTTAGGTTGGGTTCCATTCATTTTTCTGTGTCATTTTTATGATATTTCACTGACACTGGTTGTTTCCTTCCTTATTGCCATTACTGTACTGTGAACCATATTGCATAGTCTTTATGTAGACATCATACTTCAGTTGTTTATATACTTGTATCGGTTTAGTTTATTAGACTAGTGAGTGTCTTGATTGTTCCTCGTCACTACCCCACCGAGGTTAGTCTTGATACTTACTGGTCACCGCTTTGGTGTGCTCATGCTACTCTTCTGCATATTTTATTTTGTGTAGATCCAGAAAATCGTTCGTTAGCTAGCTGTGTGGACTGTTGCTGCGGAGACTCAAGGTAAAGCTGTCGTTGCGTTTGCAGGCTTCGGAGTCACCTTCAACTTTTCGTTTTGCACTGTTTATTCTTATTTCTGGACAGTTGTATTTATAAGTTTTCTAACAAACACTCTGTAGAGCTTATGACTTATACTACCGGTTTTGAAAATTGCAAGAGATTCTATTTAAATAATATTGTTGTTTTAATTATTGTTAGGCTTACCTAGTCCTTAAGACTAGGTGCCATCACAATACCCAAACGGAGGGGAAATTGGGTCGTGACATGGACGAATTCTCATGTCTCCCTATCATCACAGATCATCCAAGCAGAGCGTGTCTTGTTGCACAAAACTGGTAGAAGTCAGCCAACATTTGCCTTCATTTTTATCACCAACTTGTCTACTTGCTTTTTCATGATCTTGCATGGATCAACAACAATGGTACTTGTACCACTGGTTGAGATGCTACTTAATTTTTGAAGGATCATGGATTGATTAGTGTGACTTACCATTGCAAACCACCAAACCGACTATCTTTAACTAGCTTTTATTTCAAAACAACAAACATGTTAGAATAAACACTCTCTCTTCTTTTTTTCTCTTTTTTTTTTGTCACTCTTTTTTTCTTTTTCTTTTTTCCAAAATCATTCGATCGAATCTGATGTGGGTTACCTACATATCATGTGGGAACATGAATCAGATTTTTCGTAGTTCGGGAAGATCAAGAATAACGTAAATAAACTAACTCTTTATTTAGATTTTGATTTTTTTTTTAATTTTTGAAAGAAAGACTTATAAAGAAGAAAGAAAATATTTCTTTTTTTTTTTTTTTAAATTTCAACTTTTTTTTCCTGGAATTTCAAAAGAAAAACTTCTAAAGAAGAAAGAAAATATTTTTGGATTTTTGAACTTTTATTTTGAATTTATGAAAGAAATACTTATAAAGAAAAAAGATAATATTTTTGAATCTTGAATTTTCTTTTCAATTTTCGAAAGAAGAATGAAAATATTTTTGGATTTTGAGAAGAAATTAAAAAGAAAATATTTTTGTATTTTTTTAAAAATTGGGGTCTAAAAGAAAGACTTTCCAAAGAAGGAAGTAAAGAAAAATATTTTTGGATTTTTTGAAAATTGTGGGCCGGAACGGATGATGTTTGCATATGTATCGCACATCCGGTGAGAATCAGACCCGCTCAGTTCTGTTAGTTTTGAAAGAACAGAGGAAACATGCTTTTTGAAGATACTGACTTATTTTGAAATATTTTTGGCTTGCATGTTGAAGATACTGGACCCTGAACCAGAGATTCTGGGTTCGATCCCCAGCGGAGTCGCCAGAGCTATCACACCACCTTTTTTCCGAGGGGATAGAGGGATTTTTTCAATTTAAGTGACATTATTCGAAATGAGATTATTTATTAATTCAAAGTCGCCACTTGGGATAATTATTATGGTGTCCCAAGTCACCGGTTTATTTTAAATCTCAATCGAGGAAATTTGACTATGTTTAAACCATCCAAACTATTTTAAACACCGGGTAAAGAATTTTATTAACCCGGGAGAAGGTGTTAGGCATTCCCGGATTCCGTAGGTTTAGCACGGTTATTTTAATCATATCTGGCTTAATTAATTTGTTTAATTACTTATTTTAGAACCTATGTACATTTATTGTTTTACCGCTTTTAATTATTGAATTATGGAATTATCTTGAAACGAGTCACACGTACGTGTACTCTTTTTGTTTGGTGTGTCCAGAATCATATCATGTGTACGTGTACACAATTAATAACACTTTATTATTATTTAAGATTATTTGGCCAAAGCAGCGCGAACGCATACCATGGTTATAATTTTGAAAATCATAACTATATCACGCGAATGTGTACATAATCACGATAATTTATTTATTAGTACGTTCTTAAAGCATACTAGCGATTTTTGAGTTATTGTTCTCCCAAAACTAATTTGAGATTGTTGTGAGACCTTGAATTATGGAAATGAAGTTGTCGGAAATCATTAGCCCTTTAAATTATTAACAAACTACTATGAATTACTTACAACTTAAGGAGTTCTTACTATTCTATTCCGGGGATTTGTTGCAACTACTTATAGATGAAACAAAAGAAGTTAAAACAAGAAAATATCTGCAAGAAAAAGTAGACAAATACACTAAAAAAAATGAATTAATATTACCATCTCAAAAATATTTGTATTAAAACAGTAGGTATTCAAAATGGACCTCATAACTTTACACAGTCTTTCCCTTTTTATCGGACAAAATATGGCACACCTACTCAACTTGAAGCAACTAAATCGTTCCTATCACAAATTTGGCATTGAAAGCCCATGAAACAAATTTTTTTAAAAAAGAACACCATATCCATTCTATTTATCCTGAGCCTAAACCCAGTAGCTAACAATTAATGGCCCACTAACACTAATGCGAGTATCATTTTTCATGGCTTCATATAGTTCAACAATTCAAACAAGCATTCAAGATTTTTAACTAAAATAAAGCAATTAAATGGAAGCAAACAAACATAATATTCAACTAATCCATAGTAAAGAAAAATTGAGAATGGACCTCAACTGAAACAACGATTTTCCATTGAACAAAGCTTCCAACAAAATTCATACAACGACCACTCATCACAGATCCTAGACCCAAAATCGACTTTAGACCGAAACCTCGAACGAGAGCTTCTCGACGACAAACTCGATGGAAAAATTTATTGTTTCGAGAACCTATGGGCGTGTTTGTGTGAGAGGTTCTGGGATGGGTTAAGGCGTGAAACAATGTTGTTTTTAGCTAGTTTAAGTGTGGTGTTGATGGGAGCTTTTAGTGGTTATTTGGACTGGTTATCAGCTAGTTTCACTACTGGTTTTCATGGCTGATTTTGCTGAGCTTCGGCTGGAAAACAAAGCTGCTTTTTGCTGGATTTTAGAGCTAATTTTTGAGAGATTTTTCAGTTGGATTAGGTGTTGATATTCGGGCTATTTTTTGGTGGAAAAGGGGGCTATTTATTGCTGCATTTTTGGGGCTTTAGAGGTGCATTTAGGTGGTGTTAATGGAGGAAATTTGGTGCATTTTAATGGAGAAAAACAGAGGTCCTTGGATGGAGGAATAAAGGCTCTGTTAATGGCTAAAGCCAAGGGAAGGAAGATCAAATTTATGGGTTATAACTCATGAAGCATAAGAGAAGGCAGCAGCCCCAATTTTGTTCCTTTATTTTCCAAAATCTCTTTTTCCTCTCCTCTTTTTAGCTCTCCTCGTGTGTGTATTATATAGCTGAATGGAAGTGCCAATGTGTGTGCGCGCGCCTTTTGTGCGTGTATTTGCCTTGGATGCCAATTCCAAAGAATAACAATATTGTGCATATGGTGTGTAGTGTAAATTGCCAAGAAAGTGAGTGAGTGAGAGTTAGTTACCAGAGATAAAATGGAATCTTTTGGCATATGGCAATTCTTCATTGGCTCTCTTTTTTTTCCTTTTTTTTAAAAAATAATCTAAAATTAAAAATATTACACTAATATTAAAATTAGAAAAATATAAAAAAACTATTAAGGAAAAGGTTATAAAATTGCTAGTCTTACCAAAATTAGAAGAAAAAATATTTTTTTTGTGAATTTCTTTTCTTTTGCAAATAAAACACAACTATTATCTAAAATGAGATTCTTTTTGTATAATTTTTAATTTTATCACATAAACCTACTAAAAAGTAAAATAAAGGTTAAAATATCAAGAATAAACTTAACAAATATATAAATACTAAAAGGTGATAAAAAATCTAAAGAATGATACAAAATTAGGTGGTCATAGACACTGAGGTTGATCAGCCTCATAACCATCCTCTATTCCTTTGATATTCTGACATGCCTGGAACATCGCTGATATCGCTAAAGCTCACAGGGCTAGAGAACTATGCACTGTGGAGTAGGGCGATGAAAGTTTCACTCTTGGTGAAGAACAAGCTAGGGTTTATGGATGGCACTTGCCTTAAGAGCTCTTACAGAGGCGAGTTAGCTGCACCGTGGGATAAGTGTAACGCGGTGATATTATCATGGCTCAGTAGTATAGTATCAAACGAATTGGTATCGAGTATTATGTATGGTGCGAGTGCAAGAAAAGTTTGGGACGAGTTTAAGGAAAAGTTCAACAAAGATAATTTGACAACTTTGGACTGAAATTGCAACACATAGACAAGGTACATACTCAATTACCTCCTATTTTTCAAAGATGAAAGATTTGTGGGATGAATTAAACATACTAGCACCCTTACCTTCGTGTGACTGTGAGGGGTCGAGGCCATATGTTGATCACTTGGTGAGACAGAGGCTACTGCAGTTCCTTATAGGGCTGAATGAGAGTAATGGTCAGATAAGAAGTAATATTTGGCAGAGAAGGCCAGTACTCATTATAAATCAGGCATATTCAGTTGTAGTACAAGAGGAGAGTCAAAGAGCATTAGGAGTTATTGAGACAAATAAGAATCCTCTGACTATGTTAGCAGGTAGAGGACAAATGTTCAAAGGAAAGAAACTAGGCCTAATTTGCGAACACTGTGGGTATAAAGGCCATCTAAAAGAAAATAGTTACAAGATAATAGGATATCCAGATAATTTTAAGGAATGTTGGAAAGGGCAACCAGGTGGATACAAACCTTATGCCAACAATCTGAATGCAGAAGGAGGAACAAATGTCAAAGTGCAGGTTCCGGGAAGCTTCATGATAGAGGAGCACTACAAACCCTTAATATATTTGCTGACCAAGTCCTCTATAGAAGAAAGATCTGTTGCTACAACAAGTTCATCAAACATGGCATGTATAGTGTCATTGTTGTCTAGTGTGTCAAATGGCAGAGTATATAATTGGATAATAGATACATGTGCATCACATCACATTGTATTCTACAAAGAAGTATTAGAGTAGAAATACCTACAGGAGACAAGTCAAAGACTACACACTCAGGAGAAGCATTCATTTTGGGAAAACAAAAAATAACAAATGTGTTGCATGTGCTATATTTTAAATTCAACCTGCTTTCAGTATCCAAGCTAACTAAAGAGTTGTGCTGCTTAGCTACCTTCTACCCTACTTTCTGTGTATTTTAGAGGCTTTACAATGGCAAGGTGCTGAGGATTGGTAAGGAAGACAGTGGACTCTACATACTAAGAAGAGAAGGAGTGGTAGCAGCTGGAACTTTTAAAGGAGAGACAACAGATACTACATTGTGGCATCAAAGACTAGGACATGCACCACCAAGCACTTTACAGCAACTGGAGGAGCTGAAGAATAAAGGTGATGCAGTCTTGCACAAAACATGTGAAGTCTGTCCACTAGCTAAACATAGATGACTTAAATTTCCAAATAGTAGCAGTAAGTCTAGTAGTATCTTATGACAATAAGCATTATTTTGTGACAATAATTGATGACTTTAGTCGATATACTTGGATTTGCTTGTTACATTCAAAGTGTGAAGTAATAGTGGTGTTAAAAGGCTTCTTTGCCTTGGTTAAGAACCAATTTAACAATATGATTAGAACTATAAGATCATATAATGGTACAGAGTTCTTCAATACTCAGTGCAATGATCTGTTTGCATCACTTGGTATTGTGCACCAAAGCCCATATACTCCAACAAAATGGAGTTGTGGAGAGAAAGCATAGACACATTTTGGAGATAGCAAGGGCTTTAAGATTCCAAAGTGGTATGCCAGTGAAGTTTTAGGGAGACTGTGTGAAGACTGTTGTGTACTTGATCAATAAGTTGCCTTCAGAGGTTTTGGAAGGCAATTCTCCCTTTGAAATGTTGTATAAGAAGCCACCAAAGGTTGATCATTTAAGGGTGTTTGGTTGTTTGTGCTGTGCAAGCACATTACTTAGAGGTGACAAGTTTGACACAAGAGCAAAAAGAACTGTCTTCATAGGGTACTCAGAGACTCAAAAAGGCTACAAGTTACTTGATTTAGATACTAACACCTTCCTTGTTAGTAGAGATGCCAGCTTTAGAGAGAACATATTTCCTTTCAAGACTAGTCACATGGAACGTGAAGATCTCTTTTTTCTTAATACCATAGACACACCTAAAATGATGGAAGGAAATAATATAGTTATGTCACCTGAGTCACTTAATTGTGCCAGAGATCACAATGCTGATCAAGCTGAACCATCCTAAGAATAGGAATTCATTCCAGAAGTTGAGAATTCAGCTCCTGACTCAGAGGAGATGACATAAAAAGAGACACATGACCAAATGCATCATGAATTGCCAAGATCTATTGTAGATCCCTTAGTAACACAGCTCAATGATCAACTGCATCAAACAACACAGGTGTAGAGCCTTATGTGACTTAAACTGCACCACCAACTGCATTTAGGAGATTAGCTAGGGAGCCAAACCTGCTATCTGCCTAAAGGATTATGTTACTACTGGGAAACCATCCAGACATAGATTGTAACGACCCGACAGTCGTTTCGAGAGTTATAGCCCCGTTTTTCCTATTTTTACTTATTTTTGTATTATTCAGCTATATTATATTATATCGGGTTAGTTGGTTTGGGTCCGGAAGGAACTCGAAGTTAAATGAGACACTTAGTCTCATAACTGAAAAATTAAGTTAGAAAAGTGGATCGGATATGGACCTATGTGTAAACAATCTCGGATTCGAATTCTGATAATTTCAATAGCTCCGTATGGTGATTTTGGGCTTTGAAGCATGTCCAGAATATTATTTGGAGGTCCGTAGAGGAATTAGGCTTGAAATGCCGAAAGTTTAATTTTTGGGAAATTTGACCGGGGAGTTGACTTTTTGATATCGGGGTCGAAATCCGATTCTGAAAATTAAAATACCTCTGTTATGTCATTTATGACTTGTGTGCAAAATTTGAGGTCAATCGGACGTGATTTGATAGGTTCCGGAGTTGTTTGTAGAATTAGAAATTTCAAAGTTAATTAGGCTTGAATTGGGGTGTAATTCATGGTTTTAGCATTGTTTGAGGTGATTTGAGGGTTCGACTAAGTCTGTATGATATTTTACGACTTGTTGGTATATTTGGTTAAGGTCCCGAGGGGCTCGGGTGAGTTTCGGACGGTTAACGGGTTGGATTATGGACTTGAAACTCTACTGGAAGTTTTCTGATGCACCATCTGGTTTCCTTCATCGCGTTCGCGAGTGGAGCCTCGCATTCACGAAGAGGAACTGAGAGGCTGGCAATAATTGCTCTTCACGTTCGTGAAGAGAAGAACACGTTAGCAAAGGGTGGACTGGGTGTGCATCGCGAACGCGAGAGGAAGCAGCCAAGGACCCCAGGCAATTGGTCTACGCGTTCGCGTAGGGGGTGTCGCATTTGCGTAGTGAGGGGGGACGAAGCATCACATTCGCGATGGGTTGAATGCGTTCGCGTAGAAGGCATTGAGGCAAAGGCATTTTGTGCTTCGCGGAAACGAGGGTGATGTCGCGTTCGCGAAGAAGAAAAGCCTGGGCAGTGAGTTTAAGTTCTGAAAATGGAACTTCGTCCCATTTTCAGTTTTTGACGATTTAGAGCTCGGATTTGAGGCGATTTTGGGTGATTTTCAGAGGAAACAACGGGGTAAGTGTTCTTAACTCAATATTGATTAAATTACCCGAATTTATGGTTGTTTTTATCATTTAATTGGTGAATTGAGTTGGGAAAATTTTAAAATCCTCTTGGTTTAAATTGAAGATTTGAGGGTCGAGTTGGGGTCGGATTTTGGTAAAATTGGTATGGATAGACTCGTGGTTGAATGGGCTTCCGGATTTCATAACTTTTGTCGAGTTCCAACGCGTCCCACGGGTGATTTTTTGAGCTAATTTTTGGATTTTTATGGAAAATCATTATTTTCTTATGTGATTAATTCCAATGAATTTTATTGACTGAAACGAATTATTTATGACCAGATTCGAGGCGTTTGGAGACCAATTCACGAGGAAAGGACATTGTAGAATAAGAATTTTACGGCTTGAGGTAAGTAACGATTATAAATCTAGTCCTGAGGGTATAAAACCCCGGATGTCGTATCATATTACTACTTTGAGGTAACGCACATGCTAGGTGATGGGTGTGTGGGCGTGTACCGTTGGGGATTTGTGACTTGGTCCGTCCCGTAGAAACTGTAAAGTTGCATATTTTGTTGAAACTATATGATACTTATATATTTTAGAAAGAGTTTCTGTAAATTGGGTCGAATGCCATGTTTAGGCCTTATGTCAGTGTTGTTTGGACCCTTAGAGGTCTTTTATTGCTATCCTCTCATTGTTTTTGATTAAAAGTCTATACTCACTCATGTTTATACATATTTACAGCATAACCCAGTCTCTAATACTCTAATTTGATGCATCATATAAATATTGTTTGGGCTGAATACTTTATTTTCTGAGAGCCCGAGAGGCTGGAGAGGTTTATGACTGAGTGAGGCCGAGGGCCTGATTTGTGAGGATATTTTTGGGATCGGGATGCATGCCATAGAATGTTTGATATAGGCCGAGGGCCTCATTGATTTATGCCATGATTGGCTTGATATAGTTCTTGGGTTGAAGGAGCCCCTTCGGAGTCTGTACACACCCCCAGTAAGCGCAGGTACCTACTGAGTGAGAGTGCCGAGTGCTGAGTGACTGGGAGGAATGCGTGATTGTAAGGTATGCCCGAGTGGCAAGAGTGATTGTGAGGTATGCCCGAGTGGCAAGAGTGGTTGTGAGGTATGCCCGAGTAGCACGAGTGACTGTGAGGTTTGCCCGAGGGGCTGTATATGAGTGATGTTTTGCCCGAGGTACTGTTTATGATTTCATCATTTTTGCTCACCTTTGCATTCTTCCTCTGTCTGAAAACTGTTGAAAAATATCTCTAAATGATTTTTTACTGGAATTGGGTTAAACGAGATGTTTTGATTCAAATCCTAATTTTAAAAGCATGTGGTATTTTACTGAAATTTCCCGATATGAATGTTATATGCTTTATTGCTCGTCTCTACTGCTCAGTCTTTATTTATTGTTGTTACTTACTGAGTTAGCGTACTCACATTACTCCCTGCACCTTGTGTGCAGATTCAGGTGTAGCTGGACACGGTAGTGGTTATTGAGTGTTCTGGTTGCAGATTTTCTTGAAGATAGCAAGGTAGTTGTTTGGCAATCGCAGCCCCTGCTCTTCTCCCTCTTATCTTCCTCTAGTTATATTTAGCTATTTTCCAAGCTGATTTAGCCTTGGTATTGTTAGACAGATTGTAGTAGATACTCATGACTAGTGACACCCCGATGTCGGGCTTTTCCTTTCGCACTTTTATTTTGATTTGAACTCTTTTACGAAGGTTTTTATGTTAAATAACATTGAAATTATCTTTGAAATAAAAATATCGGTTTGTTTTGGAAATGAGTCGGCTTGCCTAGTTCCACAATAGGCGCCATCACGACAGGGGTTAGTTTGGGTCGTGACAGATTGATATCAGAGCCTAGATTACATAGGTCTCACGAGTCATGAGCGGGTTTAGTAGAGTCTTGCAGATCGGTACGGAAACATGTACTTATCTTCGAGAGGCTGCAGAACCTTTAGGAAACTCCACATTCTTGAATTCTTGTCATGCGAATCTGTTGATTCTAGTAACTAAACATCTGTTGTTTCATTCTCTCACAGATGGTGAGGACTCGTGCTACCGGTCAGGAGGGCCAGCCACCAGTACCACCAGCCAGGGCAGTGAGAGGCCGAGGCCACGGTAGAGGCCGTGGTAGGGGCAGAGGTGCAGCCCCTACAACAGCTGGGGAAGTACCTCCAGATCCACCGGTTGTCTCAGATCAGGACAAGGTTCCAATTGTTGATGCACCAGCTCAGGCACCACCTGTGCCTATTGTGATTCCAGGCCTTCAGGAGGCCCTAACTCAGATTCTGACAGCGTGTACCGGCCTTGCTCAGGCGGTCTCTATTTCGACGGCCGCAGCCACTTCTCAGGCTAGGGGAGACACTCAGACTCCCGTTGCTCGCACACCCGAGAAGGTTATTCAGGGACTTCAGACACTGGAGGCACCACCAGCCCAGCCGGTTGCAGTTGCTCAAGATTATGTGGTTCCTGCTATGCCTGAGGATGATCAATGTAGGTTGGAGAGGTTTGGGAGAATCTATCCACCACCTTTCAGTGGCACAGAGAGAGAGGATGCTCAGGACTTTTTGTACAGGTGTCAGAGGATACTCCATACTGTTGGTATTTTGGATACTTGTGTCTCATTCACTACCTTTTAGTTTTCTGAGGATGCACTCAGATGGTGGGAGACTAACGAGAGGCGTAGGCCTGTTGGCGCGGCACTCCTTACTTGGCAGCAGTTCTCTGTGGTCTTTTTGGAGAAGTTCGTGCCTCGGTCACGTAGAGAGGAGTTGCGTAGACAGTTTGAGCGGCTTCGCCAGGGTGATATGTATGTGACAAAGTATGAGATGCGATTCTCTGAGTTGGCCCATCATGCTATCTGGTTGGTTCCCACGGACAGAGAGAGGATCATGAGGTTTATTGATGGCCTCACTTATCAATTACAGTTGCTTATGACCAGGTAGCGGGTTTCGGGTGCTACCTTTGATGAGGTTGTCGACATTGCTCTGCAGATTGAGATGGTTCGCGGTCAAGAGAGGGTTTAGAGGGAGGCCAAGAGGCCTCATGGTCAGGGTGGATTCAGCGGTGCTCTTTTTGGGGGTCAGTTCCAGCACGGTAGAGGTCGTCATTTCAGACAGGCTCAATCAGCTCGGCCATTTCACCGTGGTGCATCATCTGACCATGGTTCTCACAGTTCTCATCAGTGCCACTCATCACTTAGCGCCCTCCAATTTAGAGTTCGTCCCATGCTCCACCTGTTCAGGGTTGTTCCATGCCAGGTTCTTCTACCAGTTATCCCGGTGCTAGGGGTTCCATTCAGCTTCTTCCGCCAGCACCAGGGAGTTATTTTGAGTGTGGGGAGCTTGTGCATATGTGGAGGCAGTGTCCTCGTCGTCATGGAGGTCTATCTCAGTAGAGGAGTCAGCCTCCGACTACAGCACCAATTACCTCACCACCCGCCCAGTCAGCTTGGTGTGGAGGTTAGTCAACTAGGGGTCGCCCTAGGGGGGGAGGCAGATAAGGGGGTGGCCAGGCCCAATTTTATGCCCTCCCTGCCAGACCAGATGCTATTGCTTCAGATGCTGTGATTACAGGTATTGTCTCAGTTTGTCACAGAGATGCCTCAATATTATTTGACCCTGGTTCCACGTATTCATATGTTTCCTCGTATTTCGCCCATTTTTTGGATATGCCCCATGAGTCTCTAGTTTCTTTTGTTCATGTATCTACTCCTGTGGGCGATACTATTATTGTGGACTGCGTATATCGGTCATGTGTGGTGACTATTGGGGATATAAGACCCAAGTGGACCTTTTGCTGCTCAATATGGTCGACTTTGACGTGATATTGGGTATGGATTGGTTATCACCATGTCATGCTATTCTAGATTGTCACGCTAAGATGGTGACGTTGACTATGCTGGGAATTCCGAGGGTTGAGTGGAGCAGTTCTGTAGATTATGTACCAAGCAGGGTGATTTCATATTTGAAGGCTCAGCGCATGGTTGAGAAGGGTTGCCTATCTTATTTGGCTTTTGTGAGGGATGTTAGTGCAGAGACTCCTGTCATTGATTCTGTTCTGGTGGTACGTGATTTTTTGGATGTGTTTCCTGCAGACCTGCCGGGCATGCTGCCTGACAGGGATATTGACTTTGGTATTGATTTGGTGTCGGGCACTCAGCCCATTTCTATTTCACCGTATCGTATGGCACCGGTGGAGTTGAAGGAATTGAAAGAACAACTTCAGGAACTCCTTGATAAGGGGTTTATTCGGCCTAGTGTGTCACTATGGGGTGCACCGGTTCTATTTGTGAAAATGAAGGATGGTTCCATGAGAATGTGTATTGATTACAGGCAATTGAACAAGGTCACAGTCAAGAACAAGTATCCTTTGCCTCGTATTGATGATTTATTCAACCAGCTTCAGGGAGCGAGGGTGTTCTCCAAGATTGATTTGAGGTCCGGTTATCACCAGCTGAAGATTCGGGATTCAGATATTCTTAAGACAGCTTTCAGGACCCGATATGGCCATTATGAGTTCTTGGTGATGTCTTTTGGGCTGACCAATGCCCCAGCAGCGTTCATGCATTTGATGAACAGTGTATTCCATCCCTATTTGGACTCATTCATCGTTGTATTTATTGATGACATCCTGGTGTACTCTCGTAGCAAGGAGGAGAACACTGAGCATTTGAGGATTGTATTACAGAGATCGAGGGAGGAGAAGCTTTATGCAAAGTTCTCTAAGTGTGAGTTTTGTCTCAGCTCAGTAGCATTCTTGGGGCACGTGGTGTCCAGTGAGGGTATTCGGTGGATCCAAAGAAGATAGAGGCGGTTCAGAGTTGGCCCAGACCATCCTCAGCCACGAATATTAGGAGCTTTCTTGGTTTGGCGGGTTACTACCGTCGCTTTGTGGAGGGATTTTCATCTATTGCATCGCCCTTGACCAAATTGCCCCAAAAGGGTGCTCCATTCAGGTGGTCGGACGAGTGTGAGGAGAGCTTTCAGAAGCTCAAGACTGCATTGACCACAACTCCAATGTTAGTTCTGCAATCAACTTCAAATTCTTATACCGTGTATTGTGATGCCTCGAGGATAGGCATTGGTTGTGTTTTGATGCAGGAGGGTAGGGTAATTGCCTATGCCTCGTGCCAGTTGAAGACCCATGAGAAGAACTATCCTGTCCATGATCTTGAGTTAGCAGCCATTGTTCACGCCTTGAAGATTTGGCGTCATTATTTGTATGGGGTTCATTGTGAGATCTATGCTGATCACCGAAGTCTGCAGTATCTGTTAAAGCAGAAGGATCTTAATTTGCGTCAGCGGAGATGGTTGGAGCTTCTTAAGGACTATGATATCACTATTTTGTACCATCCGGGGAAGGCCAATGTAGTGGATGATGCTTTGAGTCGCCGGACAGAGAGTTTGGGGAGTTTAGCATATCTTCCAGGAGTAGAGAGACCCTTGGCATTGGATGTTCAAGCCTTAGCGGGCCAGCTTGTCAGATTGGATATTTCGGAGCCTAGTCGGGTATTGGCTAGTGTGGTCTCCAGGTCTTCTCTTTATGACCGTATCAGGGAGCGTCAATATGATGACCCCCACTTGCTCATTCTTCATAAGCAGCAGCTCCAACTGCAAATTCCAACTTCGACAAATCCGTTAACCACCCGAAATCACCTTGAGGGCCTCGGGACCTCAACCAAAAATACCAACAAGTCATATATCAACATACAAACTTAGTTGAACCTTCGAATCACTCAAAACAACATCCAAACACAAAATTACCCTCGAATTCAAGCCTAAGAACTTCTAAATTTCTAAATTCGACAACCGATGCCGAAACCAACCAAACCACGTCCGAATGACCTCAAATTTTGCATACACATCACAAATGACACTACGAACCTACTCCAACTTCCTGAATTCCATTCCGACCCCGATATCAAATTTTTCACTGCCGACCGAAATCGCCAAATTTCCAATTTCGCCAATTCAAGCCTAATTCTACCACGGACCACCAAATCACATTCCGGATGCACTCCTAAGTCCTAAATCACCTAACTGAGCTAACGGAACCATCATAATTCAAATCCAAGATTGTTTACACATAGGTCAACATCCGGTTCACTTTCCAACTTAAGTTTTTGCTTAAAAGACTAAGTATCTCAATTCACTTTGAAACCACTCCGGTCCCGAGCCAACTAACCTGATATAACATAATATAGCTGAATAACACAAAAGAAGTAGAAATGGGGAAAACGAGGCTATAACTCTTGAAACGTCCGGCCAGGTTGTTACAGCTCCTAAGTCCAAAATCACCATACGGAGCTGTTGGAATCATCAAAATTCTATTCCGGGGTCGTTTTCTCAAAATTTGATATCTGGTCACTATTTGAACTTAAGCTTTAAAACTTTGGAACTAAGTGTTCCAATTCACTATTTGAGCTTCCGCCATAATGGGTCATAGCTGAAAAGTAAAATCCACTGAACCCTCTAGAGCTTCGAGATCTTTTGGTCTCTTTAGAATCATTTTCCTTACTTCGAACACGTTCTAACATCCTGGCAATCTCTACTACTTGCTGAAATGGAATGTTAGTTTGCAATTCTCGAGCCATGCTTATTTTAAAATCATATTTAAGCCCTTCAATGAATATGCGAACTCGCTCTCTGACTGTAGGAACAAAGATAGGTACGTGTCGGTCTAATCACTAAACCTGATAGCATATTCTGACACTGTCATGGTGCCCTGGCGTAACCGTTCAAACTCTGTGCGCCATGCATCCTTTAGAGTCTGGGGAAAAACTCTTTCAAAAATATTTTCGAAAATTGATCCCAAGTTAGTGGTGTTGCATCGGCTGGCCTGCCCTCTTCATAAGCTTTCCACCATCGATACACTGCTCCTAACAATTAAAATGTAGTAAAGGCAACTTGAAATGACTCGACCGGTCATTTTGAGAGTAATATCCCCGATTCCCTATTTATTATTTTCCCCGTATCTGTTTTATGCTCATGTGACTTGCCGGGAGGTTTTGTTTGTGGTTTCGGAGTGTTTTGGGACACTTAGGATTTTTACCGTAGTTGGAACTGTGTGGAGACGACTCCAGAATGGAGTTTCGTCGGTTCCGTTAGTTCCGTTGGGTGATTTTTGGACTTAGGGGCATGTCCAGATTGTATTTTGGAGGTCTGTAGCTCATTTAGGCTTGAAATGGCAAAAGTCAAATTTTTGGAGATTTTGACCGATAGTGGACTTTTTGATATCGGGGTCGAAATCCAATTACGGAAGTTGGAGTAGGTCCATAATGTTAAATATGACTTGTGTGCAAAATTTAGGGTCAATCGGATGTGGTTTGATATGCTTCGACATTAGTTGTAGAAATTGAAAGTTTCAAGTTCATTAAGTTTGAATCGGAGGGTGATTCGTGTTTTTAGCATTGTTTGATGTGATTTGAGGGCTCGACTAAGTTCGTATGGTGTTTTAGGACTTGTTGGTATATTTGGTTGAGGTCCCGAGGGACTCAGAGGGAAGATCGTAGGTGCAGACTCGCACGTACGGAAGGAGGAGCGCATGTGCGGTTTGGTCAAGCTTGGCTGTGGAGGGCAGATGCGGAGGGTGTTCCACAGGTGCGAACTGCACTTAGAGGGTCATAGAAGCGGACGCGAGAGTTTGAGGCTGGTCTACAGAAGCGGGTTCTGATGCGCAGAAGCATGCCCGCAGAAGAGGGGTTATGACCGCAGAAGCGGTTGGGCAGTTTAGTGTCCTCCGCAGATGCGAGGGCCAGACCGCAAAAGCGGTGCCGCAGAAGCGAGAAGTCTGGGCAGTGTTTAAAACTGAAGGGCTTCATGATTTTAGTCATTTTGGACTTTGCAAATTCTGTTTAGGGCGATTTTTGAGAGCATTTTCGAGGGATTTCTTGAGGTAAGTCCCTTTTGCTTATTTTTGATCAATAATCTTGCTTCCCTATTTATTTTCCCACCTAGTTAGTGTGTATTTAAGGTGGAAATTGGGAGTTGGAGGTTAGGGATTTGGTGAGTTGATTTGAGGAATTGAGTGGTGAATTGGTATCGGATTTCGATAATTTTGGTATGGATGAACTCGTGGTCGAGTGGGTGTTTGTATTTTGTGACTTTTACCCGATTCCGAGACGTGGGCCCGGGTCAACTTTTAAGGACTAATTTCAGAATTTTTGTTAAAGTCTTGATTTCATTTATTAGATTAGTCTATTATAGTTGTATTTATGATATGTAATTGTTTTTTGCTTGATTTGGGCCATTTGGAGTCGGATATTTGTGGAAAAGACATTGTTACCGATTGATTGACCTAGGTTCAAGGTAAGTGACTTGCCTAACCTTGTGTGAGGAAAATCCCCTTAGGATTTGGTACTGTTGTGATATGTGAGCGTCGTGTACGTGAGGTGACGAGTGCATACACGGGCTATTTGTTGTAAAATCGGATTTTTCACTGAGTAGTGATCTGTTTTCATTTTAATTGAGTTATACCAGCATGTGTAGTTATCCTATTTAGTCTAATATCTCATGTCTACGTGCTTTAACTGCTTATATGAACTCTGTGCAGCATGCCTAATTGATTTCCTATTTTCCCTTGATATTTATCAGTCTTAACTGTAGAATTCTTAATGTTAACTGTTGTATTTATCGGTTTGAGCTGTGTGTTTATTTTTGAGACTACGAGGCGGTTCCTCGGGAGTTCTCCCTGCACATTTACTTTTGAGACTACGAGGCGGTTCCTCGGGAATTCACCCTGTACATTTATTTTTGAGACTACGAGGCGGTTCCTCGGGAGTTCTCCATGCATATTTACTTTTGAGACTACGAGGCGGTACCTCGGGAGTTCTCCCTGTATATTTACTTTTGGGACTACGAGACGGTATCTTGGGAGCGCCCATGTTGTTATATCATTGTGCGGTGTTGTTATTGCTTTGTGAATACTTGTTGTTGTCTTCTCCGTTTTACTTCATTTTTATTATAGCATATGTCTTATTATTATATCCTAGTAGGGCTCGGACCTGACCTTGTCACTACTCTACCAAGGTTAGGCTTGGCACTTACTGGATACTATTGTGGTGTACTCAAGCTACTCTTCTGCATATGTTTTGTGTGCAAATCGAGGTACTTCTATTTGTTAAATTTTTGTTTCCATTTTGTTATTTTCGCATCTTTGTTAGGCTTACCTAGTCGTAAAGACTAGGTACCGTCACGACATCTTACAGAGGGAGAATTGGGTCGTGACAAGTTGGTATTAGAGCTCTAGGTTCATAGGTATCGTGAGTCATAAGCAAAATTAGTAGAGTCTCGCGAATCGGTACATAGACGTCTGTATTTATCTTCGAAAGGCTATAGAACTGTAGGAAAATTTCACTTCTTTGATTCCTTTTCATGCGAAATTGTTGATTTCAAAATTCTAAACTTCTGTATTCTATTCTCTCATAGATGGTGAGGACCAGGCACCCGCGCCCCCTGCTAGAGCTGCGAGAGGCTGGGGCCAGGGTAGAGGCCGAGAACGTCCATGCGGTGCATCCAGATCACCCACACGAGCTGCTACAGAGGAGCCCCCAGTAGCTCCAGCTGGAGGGCAGACTAGGGGTGGGCGTCAGTCGGTTATTATGAAAGTACGGTTCGGTTTATCGGTTTTTGATTTTGTAATATTAATAACCAAATCAAACCAAAGTATTTACGGTTTGGTACGGTTTTTTTAAAGTTCGGTTCGGTTTTTTACGGTTTAGTTTTTCGGTTATTAACAGTTCAAGATTTTTATATCCGATGTGGACTACTTATGTAACTGAATATAATATACGTGCCACTGAAAGATTTCAGACGTTCCATTAAATACTTCAAACAAGAAGAAAGAAAAGCTTTTTCCATTCCAATTTCCATATGAAAATCAGAAAGATGTAATAGAGACTAATTGGCATGCATTCTGATTCTGAGAATTGAAAGCTTTTTGGCATCTCTTTGGCATGCATTCTGATCCTGAGACAGAAAATGGAAATACAAACACAATTTAGCTAAGGACTAAGAAGGGCAAATAATTACCAACAGTTGGTCTAAGTCCAAGCAAATTTGGAACAATTATATAAATTCTCAATGCCCATATCGCTCCGTTTAAATTAATTTAATGAATAAACAATTAAAAAAAAGCACTTCTTTTAATTTCAAAAATATAAAAATTAAAGAATATTTTTACACAAATTAGAGCCAGTTCCCCTCCCTCTCACTTCCAACTTGCCAAAAAAGCAAAGAAGAAGAGAAGGAGAAAGTTTGATACCACCTAACAAGAATTACCTTGTGAAGCAAGCTTCTTAGTTCCACATTTATACTCTTAAAAATTCAAACTTATTCTCGGATAAATAAAATCAAATTAAAAAAAAAATAAAATAGCACATATGTAAGACATGTTAACAAAAGAGAGGAAGCTTTATGAGTAAATAATTAAATTCTCAATTAGGAAACAAAAACTTCAAATGAATAATTGAAGTTTTATCTGCTACATAATTATATAGAGAGAGACCAGGAGAAGAGGACAAAAATTGATGAGAAGGAAGGCAGTGAGGGCAAAAGCTTTGACAACACTCTAAGCAGAAGATGTTTTCTCATTTTTTCCTCCTATTCCCGTGGACCCCACATCCTGCAAAGAATTTCTTAACCATTAATCCTTCTAACAATGCAGGTTTCATCGTCTCTTCCATCTTATGATCCTTCTTCTTTTTTATAATTTGTTTAAATTCTCCTAACAAATTACAAGTAAGAAAAATAGTACTATGTAGCTGCTATATGTAGAAATAAGTCTCAGCTCAACTAAATATGAGGAAGAAGGTAACCACTAAACTGAGGAAGAAGGATGAGCGACCAGCGACTGCGACGAGCTTAGAAAGAAGGCGTAACAGGAGCGTCGGCACTCGGCAGTACTGCAGCAGTCGCACATAGTGACAGAGGAGGAACCCTAATTTCTAATTTATAAGGAGTAAGGAAGGGAAATGGCAAGTAACGTAAAAGTATGTAGGCTAATTAGGCTTAGGTTTTGGGTAAATTGGGTGGGCTTCAGATGGTATTAAGCTTCAGCCTTCAGAATTTCAGATGGGTAAAGTAACGTAAGTTTTGGACTCATACCCAAAATTTCGGTTTTTCAGTTTAACCGAAAACCGAAACACCAAAACCGTAAATCGCACCGAAAAACTAAAATTCAATAATTTAAAAACCGCACACTGACCGAATAACCGATTAAACCGAAACTGAAAAACTGAAATTAACGGTTCGACCGATTCTTTTGGTTCGGCCGGTATTATGCCCACCCCTAGAGCAGACACTTGAGATACCTGTTGTTGCACCAGCCCTCCAGGAGACTCTAGCCCAGTTTTTGAGAATGTTAAGCACGTTAGCTCAGGTTGGATTGATTCCACTTGCTCCTGCCACATCTCAGGCCGGGGGGAAGCACAGACTCGTACCCTAGAGCAGCGAGTTCAGGTACACCAGGATCCAAAGATCAAACCAGTACCGCCGGTAGCCCCAATTAAGCCCGAGGTTAGGGCAGCAGTTTCTGAGGCGGAGCAGCTCAAACTTGAGAGGTACAAGAAGTACCACCCTCCTACCTTCAGCAGATTGGCGTCAGAGGATGCCCAGGGTTTTCTGGAGGAGTGTCACCGCATTCTCCATACTATGGGTGTAGCAGAGTCGAGTGGGGTTTCTTTTATTGCATTCCAACTTAGAGGAGCAGCCTATCAGTGGTGGCGTGCTTTGTCACACCTCCTTTTTTCCTGAGGGAGATAAGGGAGTTTTGCAACTACCCAACCGGTCGTTTCAACTTTTAGAAACCCGTTCCCAAAAATAAAACTCCCCGAATATGCTTTTATTAATTTATGACTCGCGGGGATGGTTGGTTCGGGATTTGGAAGTGTGTGAGTTGAAATCGGAATACTTAGTTCCTTAAGTTAGCTTTAAATGGACAAGTTTGACTTCGGTCAACATTTTGATAAAACGACCCCAGAATCGGGATTTGACGGTTCCAATAGGTTCGTATGATAATTTTGGACTTAGGCGTATGTCCGAATCGGGGTTTGGATAACCCGAGAGCGTTCTGACGCTTAATAGTAAAAATCAACTATTTGAAGGTTTAAAATTCTTTAAATTTGGTTTGGAGTAGGATTTTGAGTAATTGAAGTCCGTTTGGAATTCCGAGTTTGGGAATAGTTCCGTATAGTGATTTAAGACTTTCACGCAAATTTTTATGTCATTCCGAGTAGTTTAAGTATATTTCGGCGCATTGGAAGTAAATTGAAGAACTTGAAAATTTTAAGTTTGAATCAATTTGGTTTAAGGTATGATTCTTAGATTTGATGTTGTTTTACGCGTTCCGAGAGTTCATGCGAGTCTGTTTTATGATTACAAACCTGTTGTATGTTCGGGCGTGGCCCCGGGGGTCCTGAGGGTTAATCGAACGAGGCTCGGACCAATTTCAGACTTGGGAGAAAAATGCTGAAGCTTTCTGCTTCTGGTACATTCACACCTGCGCTTGGACAGTCACAGGTGCGACTCTCGCAGATGCGAGGTTCATGCGCAGAAGCGGAAAAAGGGAAGGGGAGGCCACTGCCGCAGATGCGAAATTTTTGTGCACCTGCGAACGCGCAGATTATAGGTAGATTATAACCAGTAAATCTTAGAAATCAAAGGCTTAGATGAAAAACCTAGATTTTTATAACAATGAGATTTTAACCACGAAAATAGTTATGGCATCGAATCGAGAATTCAACGCGACGTGGTAATCGGAAAGTGGACTTTGAGACGAGGTAAGTTTCTTGTCTAATCTTGTGAGGGGAAAATTACCCTATAAGGATTAAATTGAATAATTATTGATAATTGCGGGGGCTACGTACGCACGAGGTGACGAGAGTCCGTGCGTAGCTACTATTAATGCTAAAGTCTGGGTAGTTTAGGACTCAAAGCATGAATTACTTGTGTAAATTGTATTCCTTGTTTAATTAATATTATTTGATATATTTATATATATATATAATGTGAATTGTTAGATGAAAATATTAAAGGATGTAAAATGTATATTTTTGATTTTCTGTTTAAATTAATTAATTGTTAAAAGAAAGTATTCTTCCTCCCGAATTTATCTCATAATAAATATACTCTCCTTCCGGAGGTACATAGAAAAATGTCCTCCTTTCTTGTGGAGCGGGCCGAACGCCTCGGCAGGATAGATGCATCTATGGATCGCGCCGCATGTCCATCGGTAGTGTACACGATATTCTGGATCGGGTCGTACGTCCTCGGCAGAAATCGTGCTTAATAATAATAATTACACGATACTTTAATAATTTATTTCAGCTTGCGAAGTTAATTGATAAATTGGAAAATCCTTGGAATTTAATGAATTATTATTCTTGCTTGTTAAGGAATTAATTGTTATTTTTGTAAATGAGATTTAATTGATAAATTGAAAATTTATTGAAATTGAATTGCAGCTTGTAAAGCTATTTGATAAATTGGAAGTTTTATTGAAATTGCATGATTTAAATAAATAAATTGGAAAATTGTTGCATTTGAAGGATTTTTATTATTTATGCTAATTGAATAAAATTATTGTTAACTCTGTGAACCATGCTGATTTGAATAATTATAATTTATTTCAATTATTATTATTGACCCATAGTGAGTGTCAAAGTCGGCTATCTCGTCTCTACCACTTCGAGATTAGGCTTGATACTTACTGGGTACACATTATTTTCGTACGCATACTGCACTTGCTGCACATTTTATTATGCAGGTACGTATATGTATAGCGGCCTTGTGGGCACAGAGGTGTGGTTAATAATTGTGGGGACATAGGTGAGCTGCATTCTATATTACAATCCGCAGCTATTAGAGTCTCCTTCAGAGTTATTATATTTTCCTGTCTAATTTGTATTCTGGACAGATGCTGTATTTTATTTTTAATTTCCTAGTAAATGCTCATGCACTTGTGACACCGGGTTTTGGGAATAATTGTGAATTGTTTAGAAATTTAGCTGCAAAAATATTTATTATTTACTCTATGAGTTTTATCTCTACAATTTTATTAAAGATATTTTTATTTCAAAAATATTAAAATGGGTAATTAAGTTAATTGATTATGGTTGACTTGCCTGACAGTGGTGTCCGGCGCCATCACGGCCTTTTTGGATTTTGGGTCGTGACAACATGGTATCAGAGCACTAGGTTCACTTAGGTCTCACGAGTCATGAGCAAGTGTAGTAGAGTCTTGCGTATCGGTACGGAGATGTATGTTCTTATCTTCGAGAGGCTACAGGTTTGTTAGGAATATTTTCCTTTTTGATTCCTCATTGTGTGATTCGATTCCTTTTAGGCTTATGCCTACATTTCCTTCCTATTCTATCTTATGCGACCTGAAGCACTTGTTATAAATTGGGGATCGAGGAAATTTTTAATGGTACTACAGATGTAGTGCGGGATGCTTCTCCCTGTGTAATTAACTGGGCTATTGTCGTCTCCTTGTGGAAGGCTGCTCTGTCATTTTAAGTTAAGTATCAGTACTACCTAAGGTTTTGAAATTTGGCATTGATTGTTACGACGATTCGTGCATTGTTATCGCACAGTGTTTATGAAATGGTAAAATGCCCGTCTATGTGTCAGGGAAGTAAACGACTTGAAAGAAGGTTTTCTCGGTACATGATTAAGAGGTTCCATGTTTTAATTCCAGCGGAGAAAAGGCAATCAGACTATGAATGTTCAAGTTTGGGGTTGATGGAGTAACGAAGATAGATATTTTCGAGTGTGGTAGAGTTCTCAATTTTGATGTGGTGTCGTCGCCTTGTAAAATGCGTTAAGGATCGCCAGTGTTATGGTTTTCTTAAAATCGCCTTCACGACGGGGTGTTAGGAATTGGTATAGGGGAAGAAGATATTAGAGATCGCGGTGTGCAATGATTCAGGATAGAAGCAGCGTTTCTAGTATTGATGTCTCGAGAAGGATGATCGTCAGAAAGTTTTAAAGCTGGTAACGAGCTATTGGTTCAAGTGCTACAGAGACGGATTTTTAGTAAGGCAAAATCTGGGTAGCAAAGGATGAGGAAGGACATGTGGAAGGTGTCTTGTGGTGGTTAAGTTCCAAGAAGGCCAAGTGTAAGAAAACAGAAGTCGAGTAGTTGCTTAAAGGAGAAGGGTTTGACCAAAGTGGGAGAGTGGCAAAGTAGCATATGGGTTACGTGGTAGAATGATTACATGTCTTGAGGAACGTTTGGAGTGATTTGGGATGTAAAATGGATAGTGACTAGGTCTACGGACTTAAGTTGTGATATTAGCTGCTATATTGAGGAAGATTGGATACAACAGGAGGGAGTTGCTTGGTATGAAGAATGATACAACATGACTTTGGATTGGAATGTATTGTCGCACCTCTAGTTGACGTCCATGAGGAGTGAACGGACTGGTGCAGGTGGTGAATGAGCTCGGACTCAGGATGATCTACTGATTTTGTAGTAATCGCACCAAGTGCAACGACGTTGGAATATGTCAGCATGTAATTTCCACAGGTGGGTTATCTCCTGTAAACAGGTTAGCGTTCACGAGGTGTTGACGAAGCTTTTGCGAAGAATTCTACTGGCTAACCGGTAAGAGATTTAATATGTAAATGTGGCTAGTGGTTCATAGTGTTTATTAAAGGTTAATATATAGATTTCAAGAAAATTTGGCGAGTTGCGTGTGCAGGATCATGTCAACAAGGAAGAAAGAATCTCGGTAGCTTCCAAAATTTTGTAATTGTAGCTTCAAGCTAAGTGGGAGAGCCCCACCATCTATGATTGGATTGCGTAGTGTTAACTTGTGCTGTTTCTGGTTATCGGTGTATTGGTGGGTCATTGCAACTAAGGAAAGAAAACATCAGTGGTAATTTGAGCAAAGTAATTGGGGAATGTGTGCCATCTTTAGCCTTATCAATTCATATTCAGGTTTTTGGAAGACTCAGAATTTATGCTTCGTGTAGATGTAATGCACAATAAAGTGAAATAGTTGGATATTTCCTTGATAAAGTGTCCATGTGCTAGCAGGACCTTGGAATTGATCATGTTTGGGAACAAGTCAGGGTAAGTGACTCTCAATAATGGTCCTAGTGGATTCAAAAAAATTTAAAGTGTGGTGTCTAAGGATCTCGAGTCTATAGTATGGTTGAGTATCGAGCTTTTGCAGCAGATTATGAAACGGGGCTTGGAGTACTCTACGTTATCTCCAGGTTATGGTGTAGCATTGGAAAAATGGAAGAAAATAACTTCGGATTCATAAAAGAAGTATCAGAATGGGTATACCAGTTGAAGATGTAAAAAGTGTGCACAAGAAGGGATATGAGATAATTAGTGGGTTTTGAAATAGCGTGGTCTCATGAAACAAGGTCACTTAGGATGAGTGCGGATTTGAGTTCGTGATGTAATGAATGGAGCTATTATTATTTCTAAGGCAAGTTGAGAGTAAATTGAGGAAAGACGGATCGGCTAACAATGGTTGAATTGGCACGATGGTGGCAATGATCAGTTCCTTTAGCGCATTGAATTATGCATGTGATTTGTGCCGGTACGTGCGAGGCTTGACGGCCGCCATAATTGATTTTATTTGGATGAATTCAAGTATTATGACATGTTATGTGTAGAGGGATCCCAGAAGAGTTATGGTGGTGTAGACCACTACCTGAGGCCAGTATTTTCTATGGATATGGGAATTCTGTCACGTGTTGCAATGGTTCTCTTGAAATGAGTTAAGGAGATGGTTTCTATATGATGAAGTGTTTACCCTAATAGTGGTTGGGGAGTTATGATGGAATTCTTGTACTCCTGCGCATTGGCGTGGTTAAGTGCACTAAGTAGCATGGGATTCGAAAGTTGAGGATTTAAGATTTCGGTTCGGTGTTGACAAGGATGTCATGAGCTCGGATGAGCAGGAAAGGGATTTAGATATTTAAAGTAATATGGTATTGTTTTTGGCATCATCTAAGGTCAATATCAGGTGTAAGAGACCTTGTGTATTGATTTGTGGATTCTTCATATGCTTTACAGCATTAGTGTAACCGGTAGCATGGATGTGCAGACTTGTTACCTGGTGCGGAAGGTCGTGGAAGCGTGTCTCATGAAAAGATTGTGTAAGAGTGACATGTAGTCACTTGATTGAGTGAATATTGAAACCAAGTATAAAGATTGTGGTAATATCGTTGATTCGAGAATTTATGCCTGGAGGGCGCTCGATTCATTTGGTTGTCGACTATGGAAGTATTGTTCCGGTTATGATGGCTATTCTTGTGTGTTATGAGAAAAAGGGTTATTATGGATACTTGAAAGGCTATTAGCCTAGTAGCGATACGATCAGAATCGACTTGAGGTCTGTGGATGGATTTGAATATGAATATGGGCTCTATATAAGGTCGGAAGTGTTCATTTCATGATACCGCTCCCTATGGAGGAATATTCGGACGTTGGCTGTAGTTTCGTCGCCGGTTATTACATGTAATACTATATTGTGCCGTGTGAGTTATGAAAGGGCTTGATAAAATTCTTATGTGTTGAGGTTTCACGTAGCGATGGTGTTATGTGAGCAGGATGGCTCTCGAGATTCAGATCATATATCGCACCTTAGTTGTGCTTGAGTTTTGTAGCGTATGGCGTTGTCGGTCCTTCCAAGGATGGTATTATGCACTTAGCGTGCTTGTGTCCGATGTTCCGATATTTTGTAAGTAATGAGCATTCTAGCTCGGTGAGTATTTTTTTTTATATAGATTCTTTTTGTGCTGATCGGGTTGCACGCCGCAACAGTGTGATGTTGAGTACAGTTCACTATATTCTATTTTGTGTGTTTTTGTGTTCCATTTTCTGAGGAAGGCACATGACACCTTTTTAGTTGTTTAATTAGTCACGTGGGTTGAGTAATCCTTTCCATAGTCTGTTTTCCTTATGTATCGCAATCAAGTCCGTAGCTTATTAGCTCATTATTGAGTCATATGAGACTTTTTGTCATGTCTGAGGTGGCTTATTGCCCGAGCAGCTTATACTAAGTGAGACGAGGTTATTGGATCTGGAATCAGTACGATCGGATTATATGAGGTATAATAAAGAGAAAATACCATTATTTGGTCCATAATGAGGCAATGGTTCTTGTCAGACGGAGAAACTCAATAATTTGTTGACTCGGCAGTTGGTTATGAATTTCTATACATTTCTTCCATTGTGGAAGCAGTTCAAGAGTTGGAACAAGAATTATAGGTATCATGAGGTGTGTTGTGAACATCAGATTCGTGAAATTTTGGCTATTGTTATCGGAGGATGATATTATGATCATGTGAATGGTGCGGTACATGGTCTAAATTCAACCAAGGTATGCAACCCTGTATTGGTGCATCGTGTAGTGATTGATACGACATTCATAGATTGGAAACAGGCATGGTAGAGAATTTTGGATGTTAGAATTGGACTCTAAGGCTTATTTGCCTAAATAAAGGGAAGGATTTTCAGATTGGCTCGAGTTAATATGCTCAACTGGGTGTGGTAGCACGGGTAGGTGCACGAGGTGTTAAACAGTAATTTTGGATAACTCCGGAACACTCCTTAGCACGTTCGAGGACGGACGTATATTTAAGTAGGAGTTTTGTAACGACACAATCGATCGTTTCGACTTTTAAAAACTCGTTCCCAAAAATAAAACTCCCCGAACATGCTTTTATTAATTTATGACTCGTGCGGATGGTTGGTTCGGGATTTGGAAGTGTGTGAGTTAAAATCGGAACACTTGGTTCCTTAAGTTAGCTTTAAATGGACAAGTTTGACTTCGGTCAACATTTTGAGAAAACGACCCCGAAATCGGGATTTGACGGTTCCAATAGGTTCGTATGATGATTTTGGACTTGGGCGTATGTCTGAATCGGGGTTTGGATAACCCATGAGCGTTTTGACGCTTAATAGTAAAAATCAACTATTTGAAGATTTAAAATTCTTTAAATTTGGTTTGGAGTAGGATTTTGAGTAATTGAAGTCCGTTTGGAATTCCGAGTTTGGGAATAGTTCCGTATAGTGATTTAAGACTTTCACGCAAATTTCCATGTCATTCAGAGTAGTTTAAGTATATTTCGGCGCATTGAAAGTAAATTAAAGAACTTGAAAATTTTAAATTTGAATCAATTTGGTTTAGGGTATGATTCTTAGATTTGATGTTGTTTTACGCGTTCCGATAGTTCGAGTGAGTCTGTTTTATGATTACAAACCTGTTGGTATGTTCGGGCGGGGCCCCGGGGGTCCCGAGGGTTAACCAGACGAGGCTCGGACCAATTTCGGACTTGGGAGAAAAATGCTGAAGCTTTCTACTTCTAGTACGTTCGCACCTGCACTTGGACAGTCGCAGATGCGAGGTTCATACGCATAAGCGGAAAAAGGGAAGGGGAGGCCACTGCCGCAGATGCGGAATTTTGGAGCACCTGCGTGCACGCAGATGCGAAAGGGGGCAGGCGATCGAAACTCGCACCTGCGAGGATTTTCTGCAGGTGCGAAAGCCGCAGGTGCGGTACCCCTTCTGCAGGTGCGAAACCACTGCTTGGCAGAATGGTTAAAAATCGGAGCTCAGACATTTTGAGCCTATTTTTCCTCCATTTTCGGGCGATTTCAGAGCTTTTGAGATGGGAGTTTAACTAACAACTTGGAGGTAAGTTAATTTTACACCCTTTGAGTTGAATACATAGATTATAAGTAGACTATAACCAGTAAATCTTAAAAATCAAAGGCTTAGATAAAAAACCTAGATTTTTATAAAAAATGAGATTTTAACCACGAAAATAGTTATGGAATTGGGTAGAAATTATATATTTAAGTTCTTGAGATTATGGGTAACGTTTTCATCCGAAAATTTCCGGAATCCGAGCACGTGAGCTCGGGGTGAATTTTAGAAATTTTACCATTTTGGATAGGGTAATTTATTTAATGGATGAATTTCGAATTATTGAGCATATATTAATTATTGTATATAATATTTGGATAGTTTTGGATCTTTCGGCGTCGAATCGAGAATTCAACGCAACGTGGTAATCGCAAAGTGGACTTTGAAACGAGGTATGTCTCTTGTCTAATCTTGTGAGGGGAAAATTACCCTATAAGGATTAAATTGAATAATTATTGATAATTGCGGGGGCTACGTACGCACGAGGTGACGAGAGTCCGTGCGTAGCTACTATTAATGCTAAAGTCTGGGTAGTGTGGTTAATAATTTTGGGGACATAGGTGAGTATTTTGGACAGATGCTGTATTTTATTTTTAATTCCCTAGTAAATGCTCATGCACTTATGACACCGGGTTTTGAGAATAGTTGTGAATTGTTTAAAACTTTAGCTGCAAAAATATTTATCATTTACTCTATGAGTTTTATCTCTAAAATTTTATTAAAGACATTTTTATTTCAAAAATACTAAAATGGGTAATTAAGTTAATTGATTATGGTTGGCTTGCCTGATAGAGGTGTCCGGCGCTATCACGGCCTTTTTGGATTTTGGGTCGTGACATGTTTTTCCAATTTAAGTGACATTAATCGAAATGGGATTATTTATTTATTTCAGAGTCGCCACTTGGAATAATTTACGGTGTCCCAAGTCACCAGTTCATTTTAGAATCTCAAATCGAGAAACATTGGCTCTATTTTTTGGTCTGCGAACACAGAAGATCGGGTAAGAAATTCTGTTAACCCGAGAGAAGGTGTGAGGCACTCCCGGATTCTGTGATTTTAGCACGATCGCTTAACTATTAATAATTGGCCTAATTATCTCATTTATACATATTTGAAACCTATTGTGCATTTTTATCTTTTAACCGCTTTTAATATTTATGGAAATTATTTGAACTAGTCGCGATGTCGCGCGCTCGTTTGTTTTTGTACACATTCCGAATCGCGCCACGTGAAACACACCAGCGATTTAAAACATGTTTATTTTATTATTATTTAAAATTGTAGGGTCGAGTCACATGAAACGCACACTCGCATTGAGGTTTGCGTATCATGACTATGCTACGGGAACCGTGCCCATAGTCACGATGACTTATTATTAGTCATGCTTAGAAGAAACTATGAGCGTTTTGTTTATTCTAATTTGGAATAAAAAGGTCATGGATTTGTGAGAAAAGAAATTGATATGCGAAGGTTTGGTTGTTTCTGAACTGCTATGAAGTTGAGCGTATCTCTACTTCAACTAATTTGGCATTGGTCTTAAAGCTAATGCTCATTGTTGTTATTATAATCTATTACTAAAATTATACATTTAAGACAACACTATTTCAAATCTACTAATAAGATAATGAAACAACATAGATGGCATTGTCAGATTTGATTCATAACGTTAAAAGTTAAATAAGAAGGGATTAATCTACTGATGCTGCCATACAACAATCGAAATTATAGCAACATGCGTGTCATAGAACAACCATGATTTCATCTTAGCACAGATGGCAGTTATTTCATACTAAAACTAAACCAAAATCGATAAATTCACAGTAGACAACAGATGAATCAGAGAACAATCATAGCTTCACATTAAGACAAATCTTACAATAGCTTGAGGAGAACGTACCTAATTAACAAGGCCGAGATTTAGAAGGCAAAGAAACAAAATAAAGGTTAGAAAAGGAAGATTGGAGCTCAGCTAGCAACAGGGGAGTAACAGCAACCAGACAGCTCCATCTTTTCAAGTTATATTCAAACCCAAAACCCAGATAAACACTGAAGAAAAACTCTTTGAATCACTCAGAGATAGATGCTCTTTTCATGACTGTAAAATCAGTCTAAATTATATTGTTTTTTTTTACGTGTGTGTGCTTTCTCTCAAATCCTAAAGCTAAAAGGCTCAACTCTCCAACTTGAATTTGAAAACTTCTTTTAATTCTCAGAAACCTTTTGTCACTGTCTTTTTGAGAGGAGTGCAGTGTTATGGTGTGTGATGAGAGAAGAGGAGGGAGAAGGCGGCTTGGACGGAATGGAGAAGAAGAGGTCAACAGCTGCTAGGTTTTTCTTGAGGGAGGGAATCTGTTCTCTATCTCTGATCTTCTGGAGAGGGGAATTAGGGTGTATTTTAGAGATGAAGGGGGGATATTGGGCCGGCGGATAGTGGGTTGGGGCGAATGGAAGGAAAATGGATGGAGAGCTATGGCTGATACTTAGAAGTGTCGGAATTTAGGTTTAATTTTGATTATAAAATGGTTGTGGGTTAGGGAATGGGTAAATGGGCTGAAGGGAGGAGTGGGCTGCCAGAATTTGGGCTTAAGTTTGGGCCAAATTTGCCTTTAAAAGTAGCCCTTTAATTCTACAAAGCTAAAATATTAATTTTTTTTCCTAAAATATCATACCATAAAAATACAAAATCAATCCTAATTAATTAAAACAACTATATTATGACATGAAACTATTTTTTGGTGTTTTCAAGGATTATACTAAAGTAGAAATGGGTTAAAAATAATATCTTTCAATTTTTATGCTTTAAAAACTAGAATTAAAATTAATAATAGAGTGAAATCCTATAGAAACAAACTTAAATAAATATTCTAAAAATACTAAGACTACAAAAGATAATTCTAATGTGCGGGTCAAAAATTACATGCTTACAGTTGCCCCTCTTTGCTCGGAAACACGAAGTGTTTTTGAGCAAAGAACAAGTAAGCGGCGTAATTGATTTCTGACCCGACACTTATTCAAAACAAAATAAAAATGGACAAAATATTATGACCGAGCCCTGGTATCTGAGCTGCCTACATATCCTTAGCTATAAAGGAATCAGGCCACGTGTAGTTCAAAAGTGAATGAAGTGATGGAGTGTGTGGAGAGGATGAGAGAGTCGAGTGAGGTACCATTCGAGGCTCCAGTTCGCGGTCCCTGCTATTACATTATGAATTGCAAACAAAAACAAATTACAGCAAAAATAAAAGAAACTATTAACGTTTTGTTTATTCTAATTTGGAATAAAAAGGTCATGGATTTGTGAGAAAAGAAATTGATATGCGAAGGTTTGGTTGTTTCTGAACTGCTGTGAAGTTGAGCATATCTCTACTTCAACTAATTTGGCATTCGACTTAAATCTATTGCTCATTGTTGTTATTATAATCTATTACTAAAATTATTGTCACGACCCAAATTATCCCTCCGTAAGGTGTCGTTATGGCACCTAGTCTTTACGACTAGGTAAGCCTAATATTGCAAAAAATATAAAGAAAACACAACATTTTAAAGATAAACAACATATTATGAATAGCCAAGAGTAGCACCACTCGGTATATACAAAATAATTTTCCAAGACCCGGAATATCACTAAGTCACAAGCTGCTATAATTTATGTAGCTCTATACAAAAGTTTGAAGATAATAAAGAAAGTCTCTAAGCGAGGGAGTAGAAGGGGACTCCGAAGATCTGCGGACGCAAGCAGTGGTACCTTGAAGTCTCCTAAAATCAGCAGCACGTACTAACCCCGAGGTTGATAGCTCACACCTGGATCAATCTATGTCCATCGGCATAAAAAAATTCCAGCACTGCAAATCATGTTCATATAAATAATTTCAGAATAGAATTCACTTAAAAATGCAGCTAAAACAACCAAAATATATTCCAACTACCATATGATATCAATATGGCATATAACTATACCAACATGATATACAATTTTACTGGTTAATTCCCGGCAACTATATGACTATACTACTATTACATAACATACATGCATAAAGAGAAAAATAAATAGTGTACCACATATTAATATAATAAAGTATTTCAAGATATTGTACTATATTACTATTATTAAAAGAAAATTAAATAGTGTACCAATTAAATGCAGCTAATACAACCAAAACAAGATTCAACTAGCATATGATACCAATATAGTATATAGCTATACTAATAGGGTATATAGTTGTACGGGGTCGTTCCAACAACTGCATATAACTAAAAAAATTATTACATAATACCCAAAATCTATGTCCATAGGTACAAGAAAATCCAACACAGCAAAATATGATCATATAAATCATTTCAGAATATAATTCACTTAAAATGCAGCTAAAACAGCCAAAAAATATTCCAGCTACCATATGATACTAATATGACATATAACTATACCAATAGGGTATACAATTCTACTAATTAATTCTAGACAACTATATATGACTATACTACTATTAGATAATACTCATGCTTAGAGAGAAAAATAAAAAAAATAGTGTACCACATATTAATATAATAATGTATTTCAAGATATTGTACTATAATACTCATAAAGAAAAAATCAAAATAATTACATAATACACATGCATAAAGGAAAATTAAAAAAATTTAAGATATTGTACTATTCTACTATTACTAAAAAAAAATCAAATAGTGTACCAATTAAATGTAGCTAATACAACCAAAAAAGGTTCCAACTAACATATGATACCAATATAGTATATAGCTATACCAACAGGGTATACAGTTGTACACAAAGGGTTTAAAAAAAAATAATTCAATTATTAAACTGAAATAATATCAGTTATCACATAATTTAATTAACTCAAAATTTAGCCAAAACCTCAAATCAATATTTAAACCCACCCTAGTTAAAATTGGATCGAAATAACTACAACCTCAACGAACTAATTTATGCATTTCAAGTTTCAAGGTCCTTTAATAGTGACTTTTATTTTTATTATAATAAATCTCTGAAAATTAAACTTGTGCAGGTAAAATAATGTAATAACATATGATAATTTAAGCTAACAAAATTACAAGCTAAAAATACTTTATGATGCAATACTAGAAGCTAATAAAAATTAAAATAAAAAATCTCAAAAAATCATAAATTATATATTCATTCCAACTCTCAATCTCAAGAAGCAATGAAAATTACAGAATTTTTGAACTTTTATTAATAAAAAATAGCTCTAAGGAATTTTTTTTTTATTTAAAAAGGAACAAAAAACTTCAAAGAAGGTTCTCAAATCTAATAACAACCATGCCACAAACTAATTAAAAGTCAGTTTGAGAAAGGTTCTTTGGACACCCAATCAAATAAAGGTATAAGGGATAAAGGAAAACAAATATGGGTAGTCAGTTAATACTTTTAGTTCAAATGTATATAAATTGTAACAAAGTTTTAGATGGGTAAACACGGGTAAATATTTTAATTTTCACATGAAGTTAGCATAAATTGCTCTATTTTTTTTAAAGGAATTTTTACCTTCCTATACACTATTTGAAACATTATTACCCTCCCTACTCAAGTTTTAATTTAATTACATGGTCATATACAATTTACCAATTATATACAAATAAGTTTTAAATGAGTATCCCTTTATATCAGGAAGCGAATAAGGAATATCAGTTATTTCTTTATTCATTTATACTTGCCCACTCTCTCTCTCAGTCTCTCTCTCTCTCCCTCTCTCTCCCTCTCTCTCTCTCTATCTCTTTCTCTCTCTCTCTCCGTCTCTCTACTCTCCTTCTCTGGTTTTTTTCCCCAATTCTTTTTCATTTGATGTTCTCTATTTTTTATGCTTTCTTGTGGTATAGAGTTTTTGTAACGACCCGATCGGTCGTTTTGAGCTCTAACATGTCGTTCGGCGGTTTGAGGCCTTGAGTAGCTTCACTTCAGGTATTATGACTTGTACGTGTGGTCGAAATTGAATTTCGGGAGGTTCGGAGTTGAATTGGAAAGAAAGTTTTAATTTCGGAAGCCCTAAGTTGGAAGAATTAGCTAAGGTTTGACTTTTGAGTAAACGATCTCGAAATCGGGATTTGAAGGTTTCAACAGGTTCGCATGATGATTTTGTTCTTAAGAGAGTGTCCGGATGTTGATTTGAAGGTCCGTAGGTCATTTCGGCGTCAATTAGCGAAGGTTGGAAATTGGATGAATTTTGAAAAGTTTGACCGGGGGTGGACTTTTTGATATCGGGATCGGATTTCGATTCCGAGAGTGGCAGTAGGTTCGTAATGTCAATTGTGACTTGTGTGTAAAATTTGAGGTCAGTCGGACTTGATTTGATGAGTTTCGGCATCGAGTGTAGAAGTTTGAAGTTCTAAAGTTCATTAAACTTGAATTAGGATGTGATTCATGATTTTAGCGTCGTTTGATGTGATTTGAAGGCTTGACTATGTTCATATTATGTTTTAGGACTTGTTGGTAGATTTGGATGAGGTCCTGGGGGGCCTCGGGGTGATTTCGGATGGTTAACGGATCAAGTTGAAGCTTGAAGAATGCTGAAGTGTACCAGTTCTAGTATAATTGCACATGCACAAATTTGACCGCAAGTGTGTGACCGTAGAAGCAAAGAAATGGTCGCAGGTGATATTTGGGAGAAGTTGGGCAGTGATCGCAGGTGCAAAGGATTGTCCGCATCTACGAGGTCGCAGATGCGGAGGAGTGTCGTAGGTGCGAGAATGAGAGAGGAAGCCTGGGGGCGCAAGTGCGGAAGTATATCCGCAGATGCGGATGCGCATCTGCGCATGGGAGACCGCAGATGCAGAAATGGGCTGGAAGCCCTGGATCGCAGAAGCGATGGGAGATCCGCAGAAGCGGGACCAAAAATGCGGTCAAGTGATCCACAGAAGCGGAAACTGGGCAGAACATAAGGGATCGAACTTGGTCATTTCATCATTTTCATTTGGAATTTTTGGAGCTCGGTTCTTGGACGATTTTGACGAGTATTCATCATGTAACACAAGGTGAGTAATTTTTCACTTGTTGTGAGCTAAATGTAAGGCTTATATGTGGATTTAAAGAGGAAACATTTAGGAAAATTATGAAATTTTGGTAGAAAACCTAAAATTTATAATTTTGGGTTTTTACCACGGAATTTGGGCATGGAATTGAGAATAAATTATATATTTGAGTTCGTAATGTTATGGGTAACGTTTATCTTCAAAAACTTTCGGAATTCGGGCACGTGGGCTCGGGGGTTGTCTTCATCGACTTTTCGAGCGGAATTGAAAATTTTTTAAATTAATTAATTATGGGTATTAGAATATTTTTTGACTGGTTTGCACATTGTTTGAATAGTTTTGGATCGACGAGCATTGGTTTGAGGTGTTAGAGAGGCCTTGGAGCCGGTTTTGAAACTTTGGAGCGATGTAAGTCTCCTATCTTAACTATGTGTCACTTGTTGCGGAGGGCTACGTACGCACCAGGTGATGAGAGTCCGTGCGTAGCTAGATTCATGTTATGTCCGAGTAGACTTAGGTTCCCGCCATGCAATAACTGTACTATTTGAGTTATCTCTTGCCTAGTAAATTCATTTATGTTGCATTACGATTTGAGACTAGACTTGCGTAGAGTGATAGACTTGCTATTGTAGAGATTTGACGGGCTTTATGATAAGCCACGGATTAATTGTACTCTCCTTACGAAATTCTCTCGCGTTATACGTTCTCATCAAAAAGTTCCCTTAAAATCTATAACTCACACGTCTATTCGTGAGTGGGGTCAAGGACCCGTCAAAGCTTCTTATTCTAATGGGATCGGGCCGTTTGCCTCGGCAGGATAGATACATCTATGGTTCGTGCCGATCGACCCTCGGCAGTGCGCACACTATGATGGATCGGGTCGTACGCCTCGGCGGGATTTATGTACCACACTCTCATGGGAGCGGGCCGTTCGCCACGGCAATAAAATAGATGTATCTATGGTTTGGAAATATTATGATGGATCGGGTCGTACGCCTCGGCATTTCTATAAAGTACTCTTATGGAATCGTGCGTAATAATTGTCAAGAAGCCAGCATATCCATGAGCTTTTCCTGATTGAACTGTGATGACCTATCTGGTAAGGTCCATTTTATATATATATATATATATATATATATATATATATATATATATATATATATACACACACACACACACACACACACACACACACACATACACACACTCTCTCTCTGATTGAGGAGGCATCTGCTAGCTGAGAGTTTGAGTTATTACTGAGAGGAGGATTGTACCACGTATTATACTTGTTATTTTGCTTATTTTATCTGTCTCACACATGTTTACTTCTACTTTATCTGCCTTATTGGACCACTAGTAAGTGTTGATGTCGACCTCTTGTCACTACTTCTCTGGGGTTAGGCTATATACTTATTGGGTACGCTTTGATTTACATACTCATGCTACACTTGCTGCACTTTTAGTACAGGTACATATATGTCTGGTGGTCTTTTGGGCGCAGAGGCGCGACTATTGCGGGGATTTTACCGTGAGCTGCATTTCATGTTATGACCCGCAACCTGCAAAGTCTCCATCAGAGTTATTTATATTCTTCTGTCTAATTTGTATTCCCGACAGATGTTGTATTTTATTGTATTCCCTAGTTGATACTCATGCACTTGTGACGCCGGGTTTTGGGGGATTTCTCCAGGTTATTCATTATGCTGGTTCGTGTAAACATTCATTTACTCTGTAAATTGTATTTTATACTGTTCAATTAAGGAAAATTATGATTTCAAAATACTAAAATGAGTAATTAAATTGGTAAATCACTGTTGGCTTGTCTGACGGCGGCGTTAGGCGTCATCACGACCTATAATGGATTTTGGGTCATGACTGTCACGCCTCGAACTCATTCATAATTAAAGAGGAGATGCACTCCATTAATCAAACACTGAAAATATTTCATTAACAACTCCCATTTCTCTAAGTACAACAGAAGAGTAATATGGAAATGCCGGCAGAAAGGCCCCAGATATACCTCAAAACACAAAGTACAACATCAAATGATATCAGGCCTCGAATAGAGTGGGGCTCACCATAACCTGCTGAATAGGGAGTAACTGCTAACGAGGACGAAAGTTGCCCGATGATGAACCACATGCATCCATTGAAGATGCAACGGCCCCGGCAAAAGAGATGTTAGTACATATGGAATAATACTAGTATGTAAAACTAACTGTCCTCTTTCAAAATAGAATGCCCAGATAAGAAAGGGAAAACCATAGAAACAACAAGTCATAATCAATAATATCTAAATGTCCAATTAAAACATAACAATTTTCAAAATACGAAATTAATACTCCCTCCGTTTCAATTTATGTGAACATATTTCCTTTTTAGTCCGTGCCAAAAAGAATGACCACTTTCCTTATTTGGAAACAATTTACCTTTATGCAATGATTTATAACCACACAAAATATATGTGCCTTATTTTACACCACAAGTTCAAAAGTCTTTTCTCTTTTCTTAAACTCCGTGCCCAGTCAAATGGGTTCACATAAATTGAAACGGAGGGAGTATATATTATTGGTTGGGAGATCATTAGCACCGATATACCACCGTGTTTGTAGCACGGAGTCTGATCACGCCCGATCGGCTAGGCCATCTCCCCACGAACAAAGTAGTTTGACATGTGATGCGAAAGAAAAGTGTTACCAAGAGTAGTACCACCATGTGCGCAACATGGCGTCCGATCTCCACCCGATCAGCTAGGCCGCCTTCCCACATATGCCGTGTAGGTTGACTTTTCCAATTCACAATTATTACCAGTTTTATACCAATTAAGGGGAATAATATCAACCCATCAATCTTATCCCAAATAAGGAGAATAATCACAATTCACTCCTATACCGGCACGTGTAGTTTTAGGTGTGGGTTGTTATAACCCACCCTTCCTCGGTTTGCTAATGATACTTCCCAAAAATATTATTTTGGTTTTTGCACACAAAGGTAACATAGGTACAAATGTATTTACCTCATCATCTTTCTCATTGTATGCATATCCACTAGTATTTTCAACCAATAACAACAACAATATTACCTTGGCTCTTTTGGTCATTCACAAAATTCTTTATTCAAGGCACGATGGTCGTATTTGATATTCCACACTTTCATTTCGTCCCTCTCATGTATCATCATCATAAATATCAACATATATAATATTTCGGAAATCACAACTTTAAGTTCATTAGAAATGAAGAATTTAAGCACAATAGATTTCTTTCCAAGAATGGAGTAAAATGATTGGCAATCGATGCGCAAGTTAAAATCATAAACAAGTAATACACAATTTATTCTTGAAATATTTTTTCCCATAAAGGGCAATACACAATTTCCACTCACGAATATGTAAGAACGCAAAACACATTGAAAATACTCACCAAACATAGCATTAGTTAAAATAGCCACATATGGGCATGACTTGAGTACATAAGCTTTTAGGCAATTCTATTTTTGAAATAATTTTGAAACAGTTGAATCAAAGCTTATTTCATAATCTTTCTCACATCATCTTATTTCATTGGCACCACTAGCCACAAGTATAACTTTCATTCTTGGCACGTTGGCCACACTCTATATCCCCAATTCACTTATTTTATTTTCAAGCATCTTTATAGATTATGAACAACAAGACATTTCTAATCAAGACTTTAGGTACCCATATGAGCAATTAAGAATCTTAGGCATATCGAGTTTTTCTCACACAATTTGGCATAATAGCTTTTATTTGAAACACAACTCAAAGCCATAACATTTTAATATGCAATCAACACGTTGAACATATATATTTCGACATAAGGCTCATTCGGAATAGTCAAGTTTATAAGGGATAATCCGAAACATAGGAATTAGGAACTTGAGCCAACAATACTTGAAACATACGGGAACATTATGGAATTCGATCCTAAGAGAGTAGTTTTGCCAACATACCTTATTTGAGCTTTCTTTGAGTTATTATAACATTCCGGAAATCCTAGAAATCTCAATCTATTTTGAGACATAACAGAATTGTACACAAATTAGGAAGATATTCATGGTCTCGGCTCATTCGAGCATTTTATCAAATACTAGGTGTGCAAATTTGTCACGACCCAAACTAACCTCTGTCGTGATGGCGCCTATCGTGGAACTAGGCAAGCTGACTCATTTCCAAAACAAACCGATAATTTCAAGGTTATTTAACATAAAACCTCCATTTAAAGAGTTCAAATCAAAGAAAAATAGAAGTGCGGAAAAGAAAAGCCCGATATCGGGGTGTCACTAGTCATGAGCATCTTCTACAATCTGTCTAACAATATCAAGGCTAACTCAGCCTGAAAAATAGCTAAATACAACTAGAGGAAGATAAGAGGGAGAAGAGCAGGGGTTGTGATCGCCAAACAGCTACCTTGCTTTCTCAAAGAAAATCTGCAACCAGAACACTCAATAACCGCTACCGTGTCCAGCTATACCTGAATCTGCACACAAGGTGCAGGGAGTAACGTGAGTACGCCAACTCAGTAAGTAACAACAATAAATAAAGACTGAGCAGTAGTGACGAGCAATAAAGCATATAGCGTTCATATCAGGAAATCTGAGTAAAATACCAAATGCTCTTAAAAATCAGGATTTGAATCAAACATCTCATTTAAACCCAGTTCCAGTAAAAATCATTTAAAGACATTTTTCCAACAGTTTTTCAAACAAAGGCTCAATGCAAAGGTGAGCAAAAATGATGAAATCATAAACAGCCCCTCGGGCAAAACATCACTCATATACAGCCCCTCGGGCATACCTCACAATCACTCTTGCCACTCAGGCATACCTCACAGTCACTCTTGCCACTCGGGCATACCTCACAATCGCTCATGCCTCCCAGTCACTCAGCACTCCGCACTCCGCACTCGCACTCAGTAGGTACATGCGCTCACTGGGGGTGTGTACAGACTCCGGAGGGGCTCCTTCAGCCCAAGCGCTATAATCTGCACGGATAACTCACGTGCTGCACAGACAACTCACGTGCCAAAATAATAAAGTATGTTGTAGGCGGGCAGCCCCGATCCACACTCATCCTCACAATCAGGCCCTCGGTCTCACTCAGTCATAAATATGCTGCAGGTGGGCAGCCCCGATCCACACTCATCCTCACAAATTAGGCCTTCGGCCTCACTCAGTCATAAACCTCTCAAGCCACTCGGGCATTTCAGTAAAACAGGACATTCGGCCCAAAACATGTATATGCATCAAAAATAAAGTCATAAAACTGAGTTATGTGTTAAACAAGTATAAGCATGACTGACTATAGATTTTCAATCGAAAACAGTGAGAGGATGGTAAGAAACAGCTCCTAAGGGTCCAAACAGTATTGGCGCAAGGCCCAAACATGGCATTCAGCCCAATTTACAGAAATTCTTTCTAAAACATATAAGTATCAAATGGTTTCAACAAAGTATGCAACTTTACAATTGCTACGGGACGGACCAAATCACAAATCCCCGACAGTGCACGCCCACACACCCGTCACCTAACATGTGAGACACTTCAAAATAGTAGAATGATAAGAAAATCCGGGGTTTCATACCCTCAGGACTAGATTTACAATCGTTACTTACCTCAAACCAATCAAATCTCTATCCCGCAATGATCTTGCCTCTGGACACGGCCTCCAAATGCTCCGAATCTATTCACAATCAGTACAATACCATCAATACGCGCTAATGGAATGAATTTCACAAGAAAAACTATAAAATTAGACCAAAACCCGAAATTGGCTCAAACCCGGCGCCCGGGCCCACGTATCAAAATCCGACTAAATTTACAAAACTAGAAAGCTCATTCACTCACGAGTCTAACCATACCAAATTCATCAAAATCCGACATCGTTTGATCCTTCAAATCCTTAAATTACTCTCCAAAAATTTCAAGCCCTAACCCCTCATTTTCACTAATTACCATGATTACAACAACGGGAAATCACCATATATACAAGTATTAGGGATCAAGTAACTTACCTCAACAAAATCCCCTCGATTCCCTCTTCAAATCTCTCCCAAAAGCTCCAAAAACCGAGTTGAATTTGTGAAGAATGCCCAAAATTCGCGAAGGGTTCTATTTATGGTTTCTGCCCAGGTTTTTCGCACCTGCGGCCATTTTCTCGCACCCGCGCGACCGCACCTGCGGTCCAAGAAGCCACACCTGCGGACACCTTCCTCACACCTGCGGACTCGCATCTGCGGTCCCAGGTGCGCATCTGCGAAACCAGCCCAAACTCTTCATCTCCGCATCTGCGCTCAAGGCCTCGCACCTGCGGGCTCGCAGATGCGGCCAATTCTCCGCACCTGTGTTCCCAACCTTGGCCCAGCGTTGCCCGCATCTGCGCACTCCCCACGCGCACCAGCGGCCTCACACCTACGATCCTTTCTTCCGCAGGTGCGGAAATAGCAGCTCCAGCTACAATTTCCAACTTCAACAAATCCGTTAACTATCCGGAATCACCCCGAGGCCCTCGGGACCTCAACCAAAAATACCAACAAGTCATATATCAACATACCAACTTAGTCGAACCTTCGAATCACTCAAAACAATATCAAATCATCAATTACCCTCGGATTCAAGCCTAAGAACTTCTAAACTTCCAAATTCAGCAACCGATGCCAAAACCAACCAAACCATGTCCGAATGACCTCAAATTTTTCACACACGTCACAAATGACACTACGAACCTACTCTAACTTCCGGAATTCCATTCCGACCCCGATATCAAATTTTCCACTACCGACTGAAATCGTCAAATTACCAATTTTGCCAATTCAAGCCTAATTCTACCACGAACCTCCAAATCACATTCCGGACGCACTCCTAAGTCCAAAATCACCTAACGGAGCTAATAGAACCATCAAAATTCCAATCCGAGGTAAAATGCTAAATAGTCAAATTTTGGCCAACTCTCCCAATTTAAAGCTTCAACAATAAAATTCCTTCTTCCAATTCGATTCCGAAATACTTGCGACCCGAAACCAACGATTCACACAAGTCAAAGTACATCATATGGAGCTACTCATGCCCTCAAACAACCGAGCGAAGTGCAAATGTTCAAAACGACCGGTCGGGTCTTTACATCCTCCCCCACTTAAACATACGTTCGTCCTCGAACGTGCCAAGAGTTGTTCCAAAAGCCATCAAATCGCTATGTAGCTTTCACATGAACATACCGGGGGTGATCCCATGCCACCCTATCCCATACAGGTCCGATAGCATAGCATAACTAAAATTTCTCAATTTAACCTAGCCCACAAGCCTTCGAATCAAATTTCCAATATCTGAAATTTCCTATAAGATGAGAAGTTTGCATTTACATACCGTATAAGTCTTAACAATCTGTACCAAAAGCCGTAACCATAACTCAAATACTCAAATTCAAATACCGCATAGCTCGAATGCTCGAAGCAACGATTTCAAATCACAGTATCGACTCAAATCAATCTAGTGCCAGTAATAAACCTCATATCAAACAAACCCTCATTCTAAAACCTTCGTACAATGCCGATGATGAAAGAAACATACCGAATTCATAACCATTCATTAGACCATGAGGCCATGGAGCTCTCGTTCCTTCTACCAGAACTATAGCCAATTTCAAAGCCGACTTTCGATATTATCCTCCTAATTATACCACAATCAAATCTGATAGCATCCATTCTAGGCCCAATGACCTCGTCTCCTCCAACACGACCACTCTAGTGACATGACACATCAATACAATTTAAAGCCACAACTCGTGCAATCCGTGCAGCAGATAGCAACATTCCAAATGTACCCAATTGTAATAATGACCCAAACAGGAGAACCGTTCCGCAAGCTCGACGAGTACCACCCCGACGCAATGCTAAGAACCCATCACACACCGCAGAACCATAACATACGAATCTTACACAAAGGATCATATTTCCACATAACTCTGCTGTAATACGCGACCCTATCCAAATACTGGTCCATATGAAACACCTCAAGCCACCCTGCTAAAATCAATAACCATGCGCAATTCGATATCAAGTACCCAAAGTGCATTACCATAACCACAGAGAAGCAAACGACACCATGCCACATAAAACCTGAAAGAACATGACCAATACATCATCAACCAAGCAATATCCAATACTATTCTCGCTCAAATTCCACTATAAGGCCACAATAGAACTACACCATATGTGCATATAACCACGAATCACAACTCCTCGTAGCATAGAAGAGTAACTCACCGATCATTTCAGAGCATGAATAAGCTTCACATCATCCGAATGGCACATCCTTCAACAATAGCAGTATGGAGCCAATCAATCCGGCTCGGTGTAGAATACACATCCTAATTGGGCCTACCAATGGGTCCCGAATCAACTATGGTCAGCCACCAATAGATAAACAACCTCCGAAAGTCCACAATGACGGAATCATAATACCTTCTATCATCTGGCTAGCTCTGGCCACAACTTCACAGTCCACCACTATGAAACAATCTTCTCATGAGAACTCCCAATCTTCAATTCCATAGAACACATGAATCACCCTATTTGATTCCACCTCTACCGCCCGAATGCCTAACACCTCTCTCATACACAATCCTCCCACGAGAAATACTTTGAAACTTCTTCCCTGCCACCTGGAAAAAATATGAATATCAACAGTCGATCAACCAGGAGAGTGCCGCAATACCAACGAAGTACCCATAAATCAAAACACACTGCCCCTTCTGAAATGTACACTCTCATAAAGCTATACCAGATAGTAATATTATTTACCTAGTCATCAGAAACCATTCATTTCGCCTAAGAATTTATGTCCTTCCCTTCAAAACTGAACTGTGACCTGGTACATGTAAATCCTATTCCCGCACAACACACCACATCTATTATGCCATCATGTGACAAGCATAATAATTCCATTATCAACTCTGAGTCACTAGCAAATTACATACCTTATTAGTCAGAAACCTCTTTCTTGCTTCTTTCTAGGAGAAAATCATAACACACAACACGCTCCGTACATCGGTAGAAATTATCCGGTTTAAACCATGGTAGAACCCATCATGAACACTTTGAAATCCATTTGCACATAATCAAGCTATCTGAACCGAATTCCTCTAACTTTACCAAGCCACACAGGTTTCCAAATCCGAGAGTATTGCCACGAAACACCTGTAGATATTAGCCACGCCATAAGTACACAAATAACCGATCATACCCATTACTGTGCTACCCCAACCTACTTCCAAACTGTCCTATTTCCCCAAGTCCTTTCCAAGTTGCCTTCAAATTGCTATTTTATTTCCTTATTAGAACACTACTATCCTTAACTAAAACTTGCCCCACAAACTCTAGCATAGAATTACACAGCCCTAAGGCTTATAAGCCGTCGAATACCCTTTTTATGTATTCCAAAGGTTCCACAACCAAACATGCTTACTCCGAAGAGACTTTATAGGAACCTAAAACTGTTTCTTTCACCTTCTTGATACTGAAATGCATAATTCACAATGATATGAGATGCAATGAGTCTCAACACCATTCAATGCAACTCCCAGTTTTCTAGCCATATTTATAAATCTTGAATCCATTGTAACCATTCTCGAATTAACCGACCAAACGAACCGAAATGACATGTGCCCCATTAGCACATCAACACCCAAGGGAATAAAGAGTAACCCTCACTCCTACGCAATCGAGCAAATTCCCGCTCCATGTACACTACATTCTCTGTGAATAAACACTCAATTATTTTTATGGTCCTCCTATAACCATAGAGTGTAATACAACTTGTGTCCAGAAATTCCTTTACCTGAGTCATCCTCGATCTCGACCTCTGCAAGTCATAACTGATTCACCGGCATACCCCGAACCGAAACTAATACGACCCATAACCATGCAATCAACTCGTCGATAGCAGACTCCCCCACTTAGCCTTACGCTGCAATTATATAAAATTAGAACCCGTAAGGATTTCTCCTTCTCAATTACCAAGCTCTCGCACTGTTAACCTGCCAGACTTCTCGAAGTCTGTTATTAAGCCTTTCATGAACATTCTGAATCTCCAGCCAAAATTACACACGCGACCTCCTACCGGGTAGCTAGTAATATTCCTCGCAAAATCTTCATCAACATCATGCCACCGCTAGCTGCACACAGGAGATAACCTACATGTGGAATTCCTTACCGACATCTCCCAATGACACTGCACTGAGTGCAATGACCACGAAATTCGTAAATTCTCCTGAGTTCATGCTCGCCCACCATTTATATAAGTCTGCACTTTCCCTATTGACATCAACTGTACGTCAACAATACCTTCCGAACTCAAGTCATATTGCACCTGACACAATAATCAGATCTTCACGCCTCTATTCATTTCAAACACACTCATTTCTGCCATATTCAAATTTTTTTTCCTTTGTACACTAACCATTACTCCAAATAGAGTATGCAGGCTGATTTACATATTAACACGATTCCAAACCATTCTACACTTTCCCAAGGCACACGACTACCCTACTAGTGAATTCATATGCTAATCTGCCACTCTTACTTCGGTTAAATCATCTCCTTTAAGAAACTTCTCAACCTCTACTTCTCCTACTTGACCTGCTTGTACTTCAACCACCGCGAAACACTTCCCACCATATCTTTCCTCATACTTTCCTACCCAGCTGCTGTATCAAATCGAAATGTATTTCTGTCGCATCTGAACCAATAAAATATTACCGTCTCTAAGTCTCTTCAAAGACTATCTTTCCCGAGCCATCAACATCAAAATACCCATTCGCAACCACCATTACTACACAACCACTTACTCTTCTTGAGTTCAAACTCCTTGACAGACATGAGAATTAATTTGCCCCAAAATTTAACAGCGTGAAAGATCCTTCAAAACATTCACACTCGAGATGGTACGTCGCATCAAAACGAAAATCAAGCACCCAATGGCCTTCCTCTACATTTCAAAAAAACACTTCTCGTCACATTCACATAGTCTAAACATTTCCCGCAGTTACGTCATACTCACCACAAAGCCATTCCACTGCTCATCGAGCCACAATTCTACTCGTAGGGACATTATCGTACATATGAATCCAAATGTATAGGTTACAACTAAAGCTACCAAGCCAAAACTACGGTTTAAACCTGACCTCAAGTCCTCCAGACTAGCCCATCACCAAAACACATAATACACATCTCGGACCTCATTCATAGAATCACAAACTGGCGATGCACAACAGATACCGAGCGCTCATGTGCGCATACGAGATGCGTGGAAGGAATTCAATGAGTTATGTCTCAAGCTGAATCATTTTCGCACGATAGAATACACGAAAGTGAAATTTTCCTAAGGGTTCTGCAGCCTCCTGAAGATAAGTACAGACGTCTTCGTACCGATCCGCAAGACTCTACTAAACCCGCTCATGACTCATGAGACCTATGTAACCTAGGCTATGATACCAATCTGTCACGACCCAAACTAACCTCTATCGTGATGGCGCCTATCGTGGAACTAGGCAAGCCGACTCATTTCCAAAACAAACTGATATTTTCATTTCAAAGATAATTTCAAGTTTATTTAACATAAAACCTCCATTTAAAGAGTTCAAATCAATAAAAAATAGAAGTGCGGAAAAGAAAAGTCCGACATCGGGGTGTCACTAGTCATGAGCATCTTCTACAATCTGTCTAACAATATCAAGGCTAACTCAGCCTGGAAAATAGCTAAATACAACTAGAGAAAGATAATAGGGATAAGAGCATGGGCTGCGATCACCAAACAGCTACCTTGCTATCTCCAAGAAAATCTGCAACCAGAACACTCAATAATCGCTACCGTGTCCAGCTACACCTGAATCTGCACACAAGGTGCAGGGAGTAACATGAGTACACCAACTCAGTAAGTAACAACAATAAATAAAGACTGGGCAGTAGTGACGAGCAATAAAGCATATAGCGTTCATATCAGTAAATCTGAGTAAAATACCACATGCTCTAAAAAATCAGGATTTGAATCAAACATCTCGATTAAACCCAGTTCCGGTAAAACTCATTTAAAGACATTTTTCTAATAGTTTTTCAAACAAAGGCTCAATGCAAAGGTGAGCAAAAATGATAAAATCATAAACAGCCCCTCGGAAAAAACATCACTCATATACAGCCCCTCGGGCAAACCTCACAGTCACTCGTGCCACTCGGGCATACCTCACAATCACTCTTGCCACTCGGGCATACCTCACAGTCACTCTTGCCACTCGGGCATACCTCACAATCGCTCATGCCTCCCAGTCACTCGGCACTCGGCACTCGCACTTAGTAGGTACCTGCGCTCACTAGGGGTGTGTACAGACTCCGGAGGGGCTCCTTCAGCCCAAGCGCTATAATCTACACGGACAACTCACGTGCTGCACAGACAACTCACGTGCCAAAATAATAAAGTATACTGCAGGCGGGCAGACCCGATCCACACTCATCCTCATAATCAGGCCCTCGGCCTCACTCAGTCATAAATATGCTGCAGGTGGGCAGCCCCGATCCACACTCATCCTCACAAATTAGGCCCTTGGTCTCACTCAGTCATAAACCTCTCAAGCCACTCGGGCATTTCAGTAAAACAGGGCATTCGGCCCAAAACATTTATATGCATAAAAAATAAAGTCATAAAACTGAGTTATGCATTAAACAAGCATAAACATGACTGACTATAGATTTTCAATCGAAAACAGTGAGAGGATGGTAAGAAACAGCCCCTAAGGGTCCAAACAGCATTGGCGCAAGGCCCAAACAAAGCATTCAACCCAATTTACAGAAATTCTTTCTAAAACATATAAGTATCAAATGGTTTCAACAAAGTATGCAACTTTACAGTTGCTACGGGACGGACCAAGTCACAAATCCCCAATAGTGCACGCCCACACGCCCGTCACCTAACATGTGTGTCACTTCAAAACAGTAGAATGATACGAAAATTCGGGGGTTTCATACCCTTAGGACTAGATTTACAATCGTTACTTGCCTCAAACCAGTCAAATCTCTATCCCGCAATGATCTTGCCTCTGGACTCGACCTCCAAATGCTCCAAATCTATTCACAATCAGTACAATACCATCAATACGCGCTAATGGAATGAATTCCACAAGAAAAAACTACAAAATTAGACCAAAATCCGAAATTGGCTCAAACCCGGCCCCCGGGCCCACATCTCGAAATCCGACCAAATTTACAAAACTAGAAAGCTCATTCACTCACGAGTCTAACCATATAAAATTCATCAAAATCCGACATCGTTTGGTCCTTCAAATCCTTAAATTACTCTCCAAATATTTCAACCCCTAACCCCTCATTTTCTCTAATTACCATGATTACAACAACGAGAAATTACCATATATACAAGTATTAGGGCTCAAGTAACTTACCTCAATGAAATCCCTTCGATTCCCTCTTCAAATCTCTCCCAAAAGCTCCAAAAACCGAGTTGAAATTGTGAAGAATGCCTAAAATTCGCGAAGGGTTCTATTTATGATTTCTGCCCAGGTTTTTCGCACCTGCGGCCATTTTCTCGCACCCGCGCGACCGCACCTGCGGTCCAAGAAGCCGCACCTGCGCAACTCACTTAATCACCCAGCTTTCGCACCTGCGGACACCTTCCTCGCGCCTGCGGACTCGCATCTGCGGTCCCAGGTGCGCATCTGCGAAACCAGCCCAAACTCCTCATCTCCGCATCTGTGCTCAAGGCCTCGCACTTGCGGGCTCGCAGATGCAGCCAATTCTCTGCACCTGCGTTCCCAGCCTTGGCCCAGCGTCACCCGCACCTGCGCACTCCCCACGCGCAACAGCGGACTCGCACCTGCGACCCTTTCTTCCGCAGGTGCGGAAAAAGCAGAAGCAGCAACTCTAGCTGCAATTTCCAACTTTAACAAATCTGTTAACCACCCGGAATTACCCCGAGGCCCACGGGACCTCAACCAAAAATACCAACAAGTCATATATCAACATACCAACTTAGTCAAACCTTCGAATCATTCAAAATAACATCAAATCATCAATTAACCTCGGATGCAAGCCTAAGAACTTCTAAATTTCCAAATTCGGCATTTGATGCCAAAACCAACCAAACCACGTCCGAATGACCTCAAATTTTGCACACGTCACAAATAACACTACGAACCTACTCCAACTTCCTAAATTCCATTCTGACCCCGATATCAAATTTTCCATTGCCGACTGAAATCGTCAAATTACCAATTTCGCCAATTCAAGCCTAATTCTACCACAGACCTCCAAATCACATTATGGACGCACTCCTAATTCCAAAATCACCTAACAGGGCTAACTGAACCATCAAAATTCCAATCCGAGGTCAAATGTTAAAGAGTCAAATTTTGGTCAACTCTCCCAATTTAAAGCTTCAACAATGAAATTCCTTATTCCAATTCGATTCCGAAATACCTGCGACCCGAAACCAACGATTCACACAAGTCAAAGTACATCATACGGATCTACTCATGCCCTCAAACAACCGAGCTAAGTGCAAATACTCAAAACGACCGGTCAGGTCGTTACAAAATTGGTTACAAGGTTCTTCCACAAGATTTATTTCACTTCACAACCAAATCTTTACTTATTCAACAATCTTCCCACAATCCTTATTGGTACAGGCATGTATACCTAATACTCTCACATCCAAGAATCATAACTCCCAATCACCCATCTTTTACCCCCAAACTCAAAATTGTAGACTAGGGTTAGAACTTTACCTCTTGAGTGAAAATCTTGTGAGATTTCCTTGTTGGGTTTCAAAGCTTGGACAAGATCTTGATGAACAAAGCACTTGAGATTCTTCTTCTCTCTAGAACACTCTCACTTCTCTCTAAAAATATCAGATTTTTGCTTTCAAAATGAGCCCCAAAGACTATTTATCAAAATGGGGTCGGGTTATAAAAATAGAAAAATGGACCCTCCAAACTCAGGTCTGTGGTCGCATAACTAATCGCAAAACTGGTATGCGGTCCGCAAAATGGTCGTGAAACTAATGCCCAGAATTGGGCTGAATTGGACCGGTCTGCAACCATTCTGCGGTCCGCATACCACTTTTGCAGTTCGCAGAATGATCCTGCGGTCGCAAAATTGACCGTAGAATCACATTCTGCCAGCCTTTGGGAATTTGGTCATAACTTCTTGTATGAGTGTCCAAATGATAAATGGTTTGAAGCGTTAGAAACTAGACTCGAAGATATTTTATTTGATCAGTTGTCTATCACATAACTCCTTATATATATATAGCTATGCTCGTTCAAAATTTGGTCTTATGCGTACTCATTTTGAACTTTAGTCTATCATGTAATTTCCAACCTGACTTAGACTTAGGGCTCTCCTTAGACCCCACATCACTTATAATATGCCTCGTACACTTATTATCATATCCAATTGATATCCATCATATTAAAAGTCCTCGTCTTCACATAAAATAATATAATTAGCACGCATTAACTTTCTTAATAGTGCTTAAGTACTTCAAAATTTTCTGGGTGCTAAAGTGACAGCTTGGTATTAGAGCGTTAGGTTTACTTAGGTCTCACGAGTCATGAGCAAGTCTAGTAGAGTCTTGCAGATCAATACAGAGATGTCTGTACTTATCTTCGAGAGGCTATAAAGCTGGTAGGAGCACTTCCCTTCTTGATTTCCTCATCGTGCGATTTGATTCTATTGAGGCTTGTGACTTTATTTCTTTCCTACTCGATCTTATGTGACGCGAAGTGCTGGTTGTCAATTGGACGTCAAGTAGTGGTTATTATATTGCAAGCATAGTGAAGGATGAATTTCCCTGCGTATTCGGGCAAGCTATTATCGTCGCCTTGCAAAAGTGTATTCTATCGTTTTAGTTCAGTATCTGTACTTCCTATGGTTTTGAGGCTATGCACAAATTTCTATGATGTCCATGCATTGTTATCGCACGATGTTGGTGTAATGGTAGGGTGCTCGCTTATGTGTTGAGGCAGTGAATAACTTAGAAGAAGTATTTTTCAGTGCATAATTTAGAGGTTCAGCATTTAATTCCAGCAACAGAAAGGCAATTTGGCTATGGATGTTCAGGTTTTGGTCGATGGATCAACGAGACTTGGATTTTCGAGCGTGATGGAATTTTCATTGTGATGCGGTTTCTTCGTCCTTGTTCGAATGCATTACGGTTCGCCGGTGTTACGGTCTTCTTGGATTTTGCCTTTGGGGCAGGGTGTTGCGAAATGGTGCTTGAGGGGCGGTTGTCAGAGATAACAGTGTGCAACGGTTTAGAATCGAATTGTTATTTCTAGTATTGATGGCTCGGGAAAGATGATCTTCTATGAGGTTTAGAGTTGACGGCAATTCATTAGCTCCGGTGCTACAGATAGGGAGTTGGTATAAGGTAGCAGTTGGGCAGCAAAATATGAGGGAGGACATGGCAGGAAGTGTGTCGCGATGATTGAAGTACTAGCAGGTCAAGTATGAGAAGAAGAGGTTGAGAAGTTGCTTAAAGAAGATGGTTTAATCGAAGTAAGAGTGGAAGATTAGCATATGGATTCTGTGGTAGGATAGCCACGTGCCTTGAGGAAATATGGAACGGTTTGGGAATCGTGATGGAAGGTGATTTGGCCTACGGATTTTATTTGGAATGATGGTTACTGTACGAAGAAAGATTGAATATGGCATAAAGGAGTTTGTTTGAAATAAAGAGGGGTGTGAAGATCTGATTATCATTTCAGGTGCAATATGACTTGAGTTCAGAAGGTATTTTTGAACTTTTAGTTGATGTAAATAGGGAAGGAGCAGACTTATACAGCTGGTGGGCGAGCATGGGCTCAGGAGAATTTACTAACTACGTGGTAGTTGTACCAGTGCAGTGTCGTTGGAAGATGTCAGTGAGAAATTCCATAGGTGGGTTATCTCATGTGAGCAGCTTAGAGGTTGCGTGGTGTTGATGAAACTTCTACGAAGAATACTACTTGCTACCCAGTAAGAGGTCAAATATGTGATTGTGACTAGTGATTCATAATGTTCATGAAAAGCTTAACAAAAGACTTCGAGAAATCTGGCGGGTTAACGGTGCGAGATTATGGTAATTGAGAAGGAGGAATCATTGTGGGCTTTGCATTATGTGATGGTAGCTTAAAGCTAAGTGCGGGAGCCTCATCATTTACGATTGGATAGCGCAGATGTCCGCTTGTGCGGTTTCTAGTTATCGGTGCGTTGGCGGATTATTTATTACTAAGAAAAAGGAAATATCATGGGTAATTCATCAAAGAACTTGATAGATGTGCTATATTCGGCTTTATCAAGGCATGTTCAGGTTTTGGGAAGATTCGGAGTTTATACTTTGTGGATGTGACGTACAAGGAAACGAATTCAGTCTGTTGCTTCTTCGAGGGGGTGTTTGTGTGCTAGTAAGGCGTTGAAGTTTGGTCATATTTGGGACCAGGTCAGAGTGGGTGACTCTCGACAACGGTCCTAGTGGATTCAAGAATTAAAGTGCAGTATTAGAGAAAAGGAAGAAATAGCTTCAAACTTGCGGAAGGTCTTGCAGAACGGGTACACCAGTTAGAGATGCTATTGTGCGCAAAAGGAGAGTATGAGAGTGTTCATGAGTATTGAGATGGTGTGATCTCGTGATGTTGGTCACTCGGGATGAGTGCGGATTGGGTTTGTTACATTTTGAATGGAGTTATTATTATTTATAAGGCAAGTCAAAGGTAAATTGAAAGAAGTTGGGTCGGTTAGTAATGGCTGAATCAGCATGATTGTGGCAAAGATCAATTACTTCGTTGTGTGAAGTTATACGTGTGATTGTGGTTGTACGTACGGGCTTGACAACCACCGTGGCCTGATTAATTTGGGAGGTATTTGATTCAAATAGGCCTTGTTGTGTAAATGGATTCCGAAAGAGTTATGACGGTGTAGATCACGACTTAAGGTTAGTATTTATACGGTTGGGAATTCAGCTGCGTGTTGCATTGATTCTTCTGAAATGAGTTAAGTGAAAGGTTTCTAGCCGATAAAGAGTTTATTCCACTGGTAGTTTAGGGGTTATGATGAATTTGTGAATTCTCGCGTAGCGGCATGATAGGTACAGTGAGAGACATGGGAATTGGAAGTTGAGGATCAACGCTGCGGGTCGGTGTTGATATGAATGTCACGAGCTCGTATGAGCAGGGAAGAATTCAGATGTTTAGAGTAAGTTGGCGTTACTTTAGTGTCGCCTGAGAATGGTGTTCTGTGGAAGAGGCATTATGTATTGAGTTACGGATTATGATTTGCCTTACAGAATTGATGCGGTCGGTGGTATGGATGTGCGGATTTTGCAACCTGGGCAGGGGGTCGTGGGAGAGTACCCTACGGGGGAATTGGTATTAATGTGGCATGTTAATCACTTGATTGTTAAAGATTTAGACCAAGTGTGGAGGTTATGGTAATATCACAAATGCGAGAGTTTATGCCTGAGAGGCGTCCTATTCTTTGGGTTGTGGACCGTGTGAGTTGTTCCGAATTCGACGGCTTGATTATTCACACACGTGTTGAGGTCTCGTGTAGCTCATGGTATTATGTGAGCAGGATAGCTCTTGAGATGCAGGTCCTTTATTGCACCTTAGTCATGCTTGGGTTTTGTAGCATATTGCGCTATCCGTCTACCCAGAGTTGTATTTTTTTCACTTGGCCTGCTTGTGGCTGATATTCGATATTCCGTAGGTAGAAGCATTATGGCTTGAGGGGTATGTCCTTATTTATTGTTGTGAGTGGATCGGGTGGCATGCCGTCTTGGGTACGTTATTCGGATCCGGTTGCACGCTGCAATGGTATCATATTTGGATCGGGTTGCCCGCCGCAACAGTGTTATGTTGAGTACAGTTCCCTATATGTATTCCTACGTATTTGGTTTCTCATTCTCTCAGAAGGGTTCATAACATCTGTTCGATCATTTTATTCGTTTCGCGGGTTGGGTAATTCTTTCTCAGAGTTTGTTCCTCTTTATTTGTCATATTTGAGTTGTATCTTGTCGACGCATTGATGGCGTCACATGAGATTTTTGGCAGTGTCTAAGATGGCTCATTGCCTGAGCAGCTTGTAATGGGTGAGACGAGATTATTAAACCTGAAATTAGTGCAATCAGATTTAATGGTTCTTGTCAACAGGAGAAACTCCATGATTTGTTGATTCGGTAGGTGGATATTAGTTTCTGCACATCTCCTTCGTTGTGGCAGTATTGTGAGAGTTGGAACAGGATTTATATACGTCATGAGATGTATTTCAGGCGTCAGATTCGTGAAATTTCAGCTATTGTGGTTGGATGATGTTATTATGGGCAACTGACTTGTGCGTTGCATAGTGTGATTTCAGCATAGATACATGGTCACGTTTTGGTACAGTGCGTGGTGATTGGTATGGTGTTCGTGTGTTAGAATCAGGCCTTGTAAAGAAATTCGAAAGTTGGAATTTGGTTTTAAAGCTTGTTAACTAAGGTTATAGGGAGGATTTTCAGTCCGGCTCGAACTAACGTGTTCAACTGGAATGTGGTAACACGGGTAGGTGCACAAGGTATTGCACAATGATTTTGGACAACTCTGGAGCAGTTCTTAGCACGTTCGAGGACGAACGTATGTTCAAGTGAGGGAGAATGTAACGACCCGACCGATCGTTTTAACCTCTAGCGCGTCGTTCGATGGTTTGAGGCCTTAAGTAGATTCACTTCAGGTATTATGACTTGTACGTGTGGTTGAAATTGAACTTCGGGAGGTTCGGAGTTGATTTGGAAAGAAAATTCTAATTTCTAAAGCCTTAAGTTGGAAGAATTGGCTAAGGTTTGACTTTTGAGTAAACGACCTTGGAATCGAAATTTGAAGGTTCCAATAGGTTCGTACGATGATTTTGGTCTTAGTAGAGTGTCTGGATGTTGATTTGGAGGTTCGTAGGTCATTTCGGTGCCAATTGGCAAAGGTTGGAAATTGGATGATTTTTGGGAAGTTTGATTAGGAGTGGACATTTTTATATCGGGATCGAATTTCGATTCCGGGAGTGGGAGTAGTCTATAATGTCAATTATGACTTGTGTGCAAAATTTGAGGTCAATCGGACTTGATTTGATGGGTTTCGGCATCGAGTATAGAAGTTTGAAGTTCTAAAGTTCATTAAGCTTGAATTGGGATGCGATACGTAATTTTAGCATTGACTGATGTGATTTGAAGGCCCAACTAAGTTCGTATTATGTTTTAGGACTTTTGGTATATTTGGTTGAGGTCCCGGGGGGCCTCGAGGTGTTTTCGAATGGTTAACGGATCAAGTTGAAGCTTGAAGAATGGCTGAAGTGCACCAATTCTGGTGTAACCGCACCTACACAAATTTGACCATAGGTGCATGACTGCAGAAGTGAGGAAATGGTCGCAAGTGCAGTTTGGGCGAAGTTGGGCAGTGATCGCAGGTGCGAATGGTTGTCTGCACCTGCGAGGTCGCAGATGCAGAGGAGTGTCGCAGGTGTGAGAATGAGAGAGGAAGCCTGGGGGCGCAGGTGCGGAAGTATATCTGCAGATATGAATGCGCATCTGTGCATGGGAGACCGCAAATGCGAAAATGGGCTGGAAGACTTGGATCACAGAAGCGGGATCGCAAATACGGTCAAGTGATCCGTAAAAGCGGAAACATGGCAGAAAATAAAGGATCGAACTTGGTCATTTCATCATTTTCATTTGGGATATTTGGAGCTCGGTTCTTGGGCGATTTTGAGGATTTTCATCATTTAACACATGGTGAGTAATTTTTCACTTGTTGTGAGTTAAATGTAAGGTTTATATGTGGATTTAAAGAGGAAAATTAAGGAAAATTGTGGAATTTTGGTAGAAAACCTAGAATTTATAATTTTGGTTTTTTACCACGGAATTTGGGCATGGAATTGAGAATAAATTATATATTTGAGTTCGTAATGTTATAGGTAACGTTTATCTTCAAAAAATTTTGAAATCCGGGCACGTGGGCCTGGGGGTTGTCATCATCGACTTTTAGAGCGGAGTTGGGAATTATTTAAATTGATTAATTATGGGTATTAAAATATATTTTGACTCGTTTGCACATTGTTTGAATAGTTTTGGATCGACGGGCATTGGTTTGAGGTGTTAGAGAGGCCTTGGAGCCGGTTTTGGAACTTCGGAGCGAGGTAAATCTCATGTCTAACACTGTGAGGGGGAAACTACCCCTAGGTGATGTATTTGTATGTGTTACTTGTTACGGGGGGCTACGTACACACCAGGTGACGAGAGTCCGTGCGTAGCTAGATTCATGTTATGTCCGAGTAGACTTAGGTTCCTGCCATGCAATAACTGTACTATTTGAGTTGTCTCTTGCCTATTAAATTCATTTATGTTGCATTACAATTTGAGACTAAGCTTGAGTAGAGTGATAGACTTCCTATTGTAGAGATTTGGCGGGCTTCATGATAAGCCGCGGATTAATTGTACTCTCCTTATGAAATTCTCCTGCGTTATGCGTTCTCATCAAAAAGTTCCTTTAAAATCTATAACTCACATGTCTATTCGTGAGTTAGGTCAAGGATCCGTCAAAGCTTCTTATTTTAATGGGATCAGGTTGTTCGCCTCGGTGGGATAGATACATCTATGGTTCGTGTCGTTCGACCCTCGACAGTATGCACACTATGATGGATTGGGTCGTACGCCTCCGCAGGATTTATGTACCATACTCTCATGGGAGCGGTCCGTTCGCCTCGGCAATAAAATAGATGTATCTACGGTTTGGCAATGTTATGATGGATCAGTCTGTACGCCTCGGTATTTCTATAAAATACTCTTATGGAATCGTACGTAATAATTGGCAAGAAGTCAGCATATCTGTGAGCTTTTCCTGATTGAACTGTGATGACCTATCTGGTAAGGTCCATTATATATACACACACACACACACACACACACACACACACACACACACACACACACACACACTCCGAATGAGGAGGCAACTGCTAGCTGAGAGTTTGAGTTATTGCTGAGAGGAGGATTGTACCACGTATTATACTTGTTATTTCGCTTATTTTCTGTCTCACACCTGTTTATTTCTACTGTATCTGTCTTATTGGATCACTAGTAAGTATTGATGTCGACCCCTCGTCATTACTTCTCTGGTGTTAGGCTAGATACTTACTGGGTACGCGTTAATTTACGTACTCATGCTACACTTGCTGCATTGTTTGTGCATGTACATATATGTCTGGTGGTCTTTTGGGCGCAGAGGCGCGGCTATTGTGGGGACTTTACTGTGAGCTGCATTTCATGTTACGATTTACGGCCTGCAGAGTCTCTATCAGAGTTATTTATATTTTTTTTTCTAATTTGTATTCCAGACAGATGTTGTATTTTATTGTATTCCCTAGTTTATGCTCATGCACTTGTGACATCGGGTTTTGGGGATTTTCTCCAGGTTATTCATTATGGTGGTTCATGTAAACATTTCATTTACTCTGTAACTTCTATTTTATATTATTCAATTAAGAAAAATTATGATTTCAAGATACTAAAATGAGTAATTAAATTAGTAAATCACCATTGGCTTGCCTCACGGAGGCGTTAGGCGCCATCACGACCTATAGTGGATTTTGGGTCATGACAGTTTTAATGGAATTCATCAATGGATTTCAATCATTTTAACTTAGCAATTTTCTTTCATGTTGCACAATTGGTGTTCAAATTAAAATTGTCAATCAATAAATTTTGAAGGTGTTTGACTCTCCACCATTGACAGTCATTAAAAAGCTTTGAGCTTTGAAATCGAATTTGGATTTTCAAAAACCATTATTTGCTTGGATTGGGTGTTGTTGTAAACAATTGGAAATATTGTTTGGAGTTTATATCTCAATTTTGAGGGTGTTTAGGTGAAGATTAGACTTGATTTTGGCTGAATTTAAGAAGAAGAAGAAGAAGAAGAATAAGAAGAAGAACACATGACATACAATATACTTACAAAATAGTAGTAAATTTGTAGTATAATTTTATGTAAATTGTATTCTGTTGTAGTTATATATATGTTTTTATTATAAAAGTTGAAAAATAGTTGTATAATGTATGAATCGTTATATAAAATTGGTATTTAAGTTATCAGTACTGTCTTTTTACATAAAATTGTTGATATGTATCAAAATTGTATTAAGAGAGTAAATTTTGATTAAAATTTTAGAGAGGAAGAAGCACACACCACATACAAAATATATACAAATCAGATAAAAAATATACAAAAGACATATTGTATAAAATTTGTATTTAAATTGTATGATATTGGAAAGTTGTAGATAAGTTGTAAATAAATTGTATAATATATAATTAGTTGTATGAATTTTTTTTTTACTATGTATAAATCAGATACAAAATATACAAAAGACATGTTGTATAAAAATTATTTTTAAGTTGTATGGTATTGTAGTTGTATGTAACTGGATAGAAATAATGTATGAAAGTTGTAGATAAGTTAGAAATAAGTTGTATAATATATAATTAGTTGTATGAAATTTATTTTTACTATATATGTTGTTGTAGATATTTAAATTTGCATTAAATTTGTACGAAATTTATTTTTAATTTGTATGTTGATGTACCATATATTGTTCTTTTCTCAGTTGATTTATTAAGGGAAAAAAGTAGAGAATGAATTCCAAATCGACATATGTACACTGATTCATATTTGTTTTTGAACGGAAAAACTTGAATATTGATGGGAACTGATTGATTTGGGTGGAGTGAAGCAAGAAGAAAGGGAGTTAGGTCAGAAGTTCCTGGTGGATGTCGATGCTTGGATGGATCTTCGAGCTACTAATAAATCTGACTGGTTATCAGGTACTATAAGTTACTCTGATATATATGAAATAGTAGTGAAAGAGGTGATGGAAGGGCCCTCTACAAATCTGCTAGAATCTGTGGCTTAGCTTATTGCATCGACAATCCTCACCAGGTATTCCCAGGTATCTGATGTTCGCGTTCAAGTTGGAAAGCCTCATGTGGTTGTCCAAGGGTCTGTTGACTACTTGGGTGTCGAGATCATTAGATACAGAGGTATTGATATTCAAAACTGAGACTTATTGCTTGTATTATTTGCAGTTTAAATTTCTGCTCTTTGACCAAAAAAAAAAAAGATGACAACTTCAGCAGTATCTCATGGCTTTGACGAATGTATCATGAAACAATTATCAAACAGAAATCCCTAAATATAAGTTCGATCTGGAGAGAAGAGGAGAGAGAGGAAAGAAAAGAGAAAAATGGTGTAACTAAATCCCTTGATTAAAGGTACTAATAATGGATTTAGAGTCTTTTAAGATGGAATGTATATAGTTTGTAAGTAATCTTATTTTAGAGCCGGTAATATACAAAATTAGAACAATTTTAGTAAATAAGTTTCAAATATTGTATAGGAATGAAAAAAATCCATTCTTTTTTAATTTGTATAAGATCTGCTTCAAATTTGAGTTGTTAGCTCCAAGGATCCAGCCCAAGCCTAAAGCCTAGAAGCCTAGAATATGAAGCCCCTCGGTCACTGATATCCCAAGCCCCATACTTATATTTTTCAATACTTATATTTTTCAATAAAATTTCTTGGCCTCAGGTCAACTTTTTCTCTTTTACATGTTACTATGATGTTGGTCTTGTGGGTTTAGCAGTCACGAACCAAGTTTAAATGAATTTGAACAAGAAGACACAAAATGCAGATTACTTTTTACTTTTAACCTCCATTCTAATCATCAGTGTTCTCAGTTATTATTCATGTGAGTTGAGCTTTCGATTTATCAGTTACTCTGTACCTCGCAACCAATATGTCACGACCCAATATATCCCTCCGTTTAGTATCGTGATAGCACCTAGTCCTAGGGATTAGGTAAGCCTAACATTAATTGAAATAACATTATTTAATTAACATCTAACAAAATAAATAGAAATCTCTTACAATTTCCAATATCGGTAGTACAAGTCATAAGCTCTACAGAGTGTTTGCTAGAAAAATTCTAAATACAACTGTCTAGAAATAAGAATAAACAGTGCAAAACGAAACCTTGAAGGTGACTCCGAAACCTGCGAACGCAGCGGTAGGTTTACCTTGAGTCTCCGCAGCGACAGTCCATACAGCTAGCTAACGAACAAATATCTAGGTCTGCACAAAAACAAAAATTGTGCAGAAGAGTAGCATGAGCACACCACAGTGGTGCCCAGTAAGTATCAAGAATAACCTCGGTAAAGTAGTGACGAGGACTAGTCAAGACACCCACTAGTCTAATAAACTGAACAAGCATAAGTATAGGGATGACAGAACATGACATCTATCTAAGAACCCCGCGATATGGCTAACAACATAGCAACTGCAATAAGGAAGGAAAAACAGGAAGTAACAGCGGAACACCAGTATAAGATACAGAAGAATGAACGAAAACACAACCCAAATCCAAAAATCACAATATAGTAAAGGCAAGTAGTAACTCAGCAGCTGCAATAGTTTTCACATCAGGTCTCAGCCAACAACCCTAATAAATTAGTCAAATCCTTTAAGTGTAAACTTTCACCCGTAAGTTTTTAAATTGAGGTCTTTAGAATATAATCCTTTCCAATAAGAAATTATTTTTGAAATATACTTCCTTCAAATAAATATCTTTCAAACATAGTTCTTTCAAGATAAAACATTTCAAATATAAACATTTCAAATAATTAGCCTTCAAACATAGTTCTTTCAAGATAAATACTTTTCAAGTATAACCCTTTCAAATAAATATCTTCAAACATAGTTCCTTCAAGATAAATACTTTTCAAATATAAACTTTTCAAGTAATATCCTTCGAGTATAAGTCACCATGTGATACCTAAGTATGGAAGATTAGCAGCTCCGAACACAGATATAACCACAGGGAAAATCTACCGGGATACCGTCCCGTAGTCCCGAATTAATTATGTAGTACGGGAGAGGGGGGGATCTCCCGGAATACGTCTGTAGTCCCAAAATAAATATGCAGTGCTGGGGGATCTCCTGGAATACGTCCGTAGTCCCAAAGTAAATATGCAAGACAAGGGGAACTCCCGAAATACGTCCGTAGTCCTAATTTAAATGTGCAGTGCTGGGGGATCTCCCGGAATACGTCCGTAGTCCCAAAATAAATATGCAGTGCTGGGGATCTCCCGGAATATGTCTGTAGTCCCAATTTAAGGAATTCAAACGTATCAAAAATAACATCATACACAGTGAATATAAGGACATAAGAACCTTAAAAGGCCAACTTTCCATAAATAAGTCCGAGCACGCACTCGTCACCTCACGTACACAAACTACAATCGACATAGATTACTCAAATCCTAAGGGGTAGTTCCCCCACACAAGGTTAGGCAAGATACTTACCTCGAGTCAAGCTCAATCAATCCGTAAGAATGCCCTTTCCACGAATATCCGGCTGTGAATGGCCCAAATCTAGCCAAAAGCAATTACATATCATAATTACAATCATAATAGACTCATCTAATTAATTAAATCAATACTTTAATAAAATTTTGAAATTCGCCCTAAAAAGTTGACACGGGCCCACGTCTCGAAATCGGATAAAAGTCACAAAATACGAAAGCATATTCACTCACGAGTCTAACCATATCAAATTTACTAAAATCCGATACCAAATGGTCCTCCAAATCCACAATCCAACTCCCCAAATCCCTAGCCTCCAACTTCCAATTTTCACCTTATATACACACTAACTAGGTGGGAAAATACATAGGGAAGCATGATTATTGATAAAAAATAAGCACAAGGGACTTACCTCAAGAAATCTCTCGAAAATGCTCTCAAATATTGCCTTAAACCGAGTTGCAAAGTCCAAAACATGACAAAAATCGCGAAGCCCTTCGGTTTTAACCACTGCCCAGGTGTTTCTGCACCTGCGGAGCCTGGGCTCGCACCTGCGGGTGCGCTATTGTGGCCAAAAAGTGCGCATCTGCGCAAATCACTTACCCCTTCTGCCTTCGCACCTGCGATGAAAGGGCCGCACCTGCGATGAAAGGGCCGCACCTGCGCGTCCCTAACGCATCTGCGGGCATCGCAGATGCGGAATTCACCTCGCACCTGCGACCCCTGGCACTCCTCCATTTTTCTGCTTCTGCGCTTGCCTCCCCGCATGTGCGATCACGCACCTGCGGTCTCTCCACCGCAGGTGCGAAAATAATAGATGCCCGAAGACTTCAGCAGCAACTCAAATTCTACTTTTGATCCGTTAAGCACTCGAAACTCACCCGAAGCCCCCAGGACCTCAACCAAACATACCAACCAATCCTAAAAAAATATATGAACTTAGTTGAGCCCTCAAATCACATCAACTAACGCTAAAAATCATGAATCACCTTCCAATTCAAACTTAAAGAACTTGAAACTTCAAATTCCTACAACCGATGTCGAAACCTATCAAACCACGTCTGAATGATCTCAAATTTTGTACACAAGTCATATTCAACATTTCAGACCTACTCCAACTTCCGAAATCGCATTCCGACCCCGATATCAAAAAATCCACTACCGGTCAAAATCTCCAAAAATTAGACTTCCACAATTTCAAGCCTAAATGAGCTACAGACCTCCAAAACACAATCCGGACATGCCCCTAAGTCCAAAATCACCCAACGGAGCTAACGGATCAGACAAAATTCTATTCCGGAGTCGTCTTCACAAAGTTCCAACTACGGTCAAAATCCTAAGATTAAGCTTTCGTTTTAGGGACTAAGTGTCCCAAATAACTTTGAATCACCCGATAATTGAATTCAACCACGCACGCAAGTCAAGGCACATAATACGAAGTTGCTCAGGGCTTTATGCTGCCGAACGGGATTTAAATTATCAAAATGACCGGCCGGGTCGTTACATCCTTCCCCTCTTAAACAAACGTTCGTCCTCGAACGTGCTAAGAATCGCCTCGAAGTATTCAATCACTGAAAGCACATATTCAACATACACCCACGGGGGACCCCACGTCAGCCCAATCCACATAAGCCTAACGACACCATCCCAACTGTAATTTATCCTTTCTATCAACACCGATAAGCCTTAGAGTCAAAATTCTCACCTTCCATTTGTCTTCAAAAAACCCAATTCTAAATCCATAACCGATATCAGTCTCAACCAGTTGTAACAACTCATGCCTACAGCCACAAAGTATGACCACACAACAAGACACACCACACATAGGCCCATAATAACATTTCTGATCACAATAGTTGCCCGTAATCAAAACCATCACCGGTAATTAGCCTCATATCCGTTAAAACCTTGTTCAAATCTACACAACATTGACAACGATGCAAGAAACATGAAGACCTCTTAACTATACACCCGAATCAACAAGTCACAACTAACACCACGGGGCACACACCACGCAAGCTACAACTCAAGAAGCACAGAACGAAATTGACTGAATATGAAAAGAGAAACACATAAGGAAACTACCAAACAAGCCCGACAGGCACAACTCTCTATCAATACTAACCTACAAAACAATATAACAAGGAAAGAATTAAAGCATATGAATAATCAGAAGGGTCCCATACTGATATAACTTCCACCGCGGTACTCAGCCTGGTTCAAACATATCAAATCACATGGAATCGCGAGGGTCTCACCCTCAACTCTGAATCACAAGTCGAATACATATCATACCAATGGAAATCTTCCATTAATTCAATTCTGCCAATAAAATCACAACACTTACTAAACCCTCACCCCAGTAGAGTATCAAATCACAAATCGTAACCAATTTACTCCGGAATCACATCAAACCTGCCATAATGGACAACATGAATTCACTTCTAGTCTCGAAACTTTCGATAATGAATAGAAACAAATAATAGACACGGGCTACCACTCATAGAGTCTCCCAACAGGGGTAAACACCTAAACATAATACTAAGTCATGAACTCACCCATAGGTGGGACAACAAATAGGGGAACTCGCCCCGATAAGCAAAACCGAATCAAAATACGAATGGTGCCCCTCTGTAACAAATCAAAAGCATACTTGTATGACATCATCTGGTGCAGTGACCTCAAGCCTATTATATGAAACACATCTACGGGCCGGGCCGGGCCTTCCCCTCTTGGGCGCCCTCTACTCGCCTGAATACTCCGATGTGACACACCTGTCCGGAGTCTAGGGCAATCTCTCACCCTGTGGCTGGTATCTCCACACTCGAAGCAACCTCTATGCTGACGTGGTTGTAGGAACTGTGTGGTACGGGTACTCTGAGACCCATGAGCACCTGACACACTGTGCGAAGCCTGAAGTGCAAACCGAACTGGCTGACCCATAAAACCTCTACCATGTCGTACCTTCCTCCAAAATAAGGACCAGTAGATCTCTCCGGTCTACGAGGCCTCCTCACCTCCCTGTCCTCTCTCTCCTGATCTTGGATGTACTCTCTCCCATGGCCCCGCATGTCCTCTACACGGCGAGCGATCCCTACAACCTACTGAAACAAAACATCTAACTCCCGAGCCATACTGAACCGAATATCATGCATGAGTCCCTCAATAAATCTACGGACACACTCTCTAACTGTGGCGACCAAAGCATGTGCATGCCTGGCCAAATCACTGAATCTCACGGCATACTCTGACACTGAAATAGTGCCCTGGCGTAGCTGCGCAAACTCCACACGCCATGCATCTCGACGGGACTGAGGTACAAACTCTCTAAGGAATATCTTTGAAAATTGAACCCATGTAAGTGAAGCTAACTCGGATGGGCTACCCATCTCATTTGCCCGCCACCACTGATAAGTCGCTCCCTTAAGCTGAAACGTAGTTAAAGCAACCCCACTCATCTCAACAATATCCATAGTGCGGAGGATGTTATGGCACTCCTCCAGAAAACCCTGTGCACTCTCTGAAGCCAAACCGTTGAATGTAGGAGGGTTATATCTCTTGAACCTTACAAATCTAAGCTGCCCTTCCTCGGATGTTGCTGCTCTGACCAAAAGCTAAACTGGAACCATGGCCTGTGTTACCATAACACCTGGAACCTGACCAACGTGAACTCGCTGCTCTGGAGTGTGGGTGGCGGGAGTCTGGGATCCTCCCCTAGTCTGTGAAGTAACTAGTGCAACCGGAATATCCCCGCCTGAGCCAATATACCAAACATGCTCAGAAACTATGCTAAAGTCTCCTGAAGTCCGGGGGTAATAGCAGGCGCCTCCGGTACATGCCCCCAACTGAAACTACTGGCGGCTCCCCAACTGCTTCTCTGGTAGGTGCCCTAGCTGCGGCATGTGCTCCTCGTCGGCCTCTGCCTCTGACCATAGCAGCATCTACTCCGGGGGTAACATCATCAGGAACCGCAGCTCGTATCCTCACCATTTGTGAGAGAATGGAATGGTAAATTGCAAACTTCAAGATCAATAAACTCGCACGATAGGAATGAAGGAAGTGAAATTGTCCTAATAATTCTGTAGCCTCTCGAAGATAAGTACAGGCATCTCCGTACCGATACGCAAGACTCTACTAAACTCGCTTATGACTCGTAGCACCTATGAACCTAGGGCTCTGATACCAACTGTCACGACCTAATTTTTTCCTCCGTTTGGTATCATGATGGCACCTAGTTTTAGGGAAGAGGTAAGCCTAACATTAATTGAAACAACACTATTTAATTAACATCTAACAAAATAAATAGAAATCTCTTACAATTCCCAAAATCGGTAGTACAAGTCATAAGCTCTACAGAGTGTTTGCTAGAAAACTTCTAAATACAACTGTCCAGAAATAAGAATAAACAGTGCAAAACGAAAACTTTAAGGTGACTCCGAAACCTGCGAACGCAACGGCAGGTTTACCTTGAGTCTCCACAGCGACAGTCCATACAACTAGCTAACGAACAAATACCTAGGTCTGCAGAAAAACAAAAATTGTGCAGAAGAGTAGCATGAGCACACCACAGCGGTGCCCAGTAAGTATCAAGACTAACCTCGGTGAAGTAGTGACGAGGACTAGTCAAGACACTCACTAGTCTAATAAACTGAACAAGAATAAGTATAGGGATGACAGAACATGACATCTATCTAAGGACCCCGCGATATGGCTAACGACATAGCAACTGCAATAAGGAAGGAAAAACAGGAAGTAACAGCGTAACACCAGAATAAGATACAGAAGAATGAACGAAAACACAATCCAAATCCAAAAATCACAATACAGTAAAGGCAAGTAGTTACTCAGCAGCTGCAATAGTTTTCACATCAGGTCTCAGCCAACAACCCCAATAAATTAGTCAAATCCTTCAAGTGTAAACTTTCACCCGTAAGTTTTTAAATTGAGGTCTTTAGAATATAATCCTTTCCAATAAGAAATTATTTTTGAAATATATTTTCTTCAAATAATTAGCCTTCAAACATAGTTCTTTCAAGATAAATACTTTTCAAGTATAACCCTTTCAAATAAATATCTTCAAACATAGTTCCTTCAAGATAAATACTTTTCAAATATAAACTTTTCAAGTAATATCCTTCAAGTATAAGTCACCATGTGACACCTAAGCATGGAAGATTAGTAGCTCCGAACACAGATATAACCACAGGAGAAATCTACCGGAATACCGTCCCGTAGTCCCGAATTAATTATGTAGTACGGGAGGGGGGAGGGGGGGAGAGATCTCCCGGAATACGTCTGTAGTCCCAAAATAAATATGCAGTGCTGGGGGATCTCCCGGAATACGTCTATAGTCCCAAATTAAATATGCAAGACAGGGGGAACTCCCGGAATACGTCCGTAGTCCTAATTTAAATGTGCAGTGCTGGGGGATCTCTCGGAATACGTCCGTAGTCCCAAAATAAATATACAGTGCTGGGGATCTCCCGGAACATGTCCGTAGTCCCAATTTAAGGAATTCAAACGTATCAAAAACAATATCATACACAGTGAATATGAGGACATAAGAACCCTAAAAGGCCAACTTTCCATAAATAAGTCCGAGCACGCACTCGTCACCTTGCGTACACAGACTACAATCAATATAGATTACTCAAATCCTAAGGGGTAGTTCCCCCCCTCCCCCCCCCCCCCCCCCCACAAGGTTAGGCAAGATACTTACCTCGAGTCAAGCTTAATCAATCCGTAAGAATGCCCTTTCCATGAATATCTGGCTCTGAATAGCCCAAATCTAGCCAAAAGCAATTACATATCATAATTACAATCATAATAGACTCATCTAATTAATTAAATCAATACTTTAACAAAAATTCCGAAATTCGCCCTAAAAAGTCGACACGGGCCCACGTCTCGGAATCGGGTAAAAGTCACAAAATACGAAAGCATATTCACTCACGAGTCTAACCATATTAAATTTACTAAAATCCGACACCAAATGGTCCTCCAAATCCACAATCCAACTCCCCAAATCCCTAGCCTCCAATTTTCACCTTAAATACACACTAACTAGGTGGGAAAATATATGGGGAAGCATGATTATTGATAAAAAAATAAGCACAAGGGGCTTACCTCAAGAAATCTCTCGAAAATGCTCTCAAATATTTCCCTAAACCGAGTTGCAAAGTCCAAAAAATGACAAAAATCGTGAAGCCCTTCGGTTTTAACCACTACCCAGCTATTTTCGCACATGCGAAGCCTGGGCTCGCACTTGCGGGTGCGCTTGTGCGGAAAAAAAGTGTGCATCTGCGCAAATCACTTACCCCCTCTGCCTTCGCACCTGCGATGAAAGGTCCGCACCCGCACGCCTGCAGAAATCCCTTCCGCTTCTGCGGACCTTGCGCACCTGCGATGACCTTAACGCATCTGCGGGCATCGCAGATGCGGAATTCACCTCGCACTTGTAACCCCTGGCACTCCTCCATTTTTCTGCTTATGCGCTTGCCTCCCCGCACGTGTGATCACGCACCTGCGGTCTCTCCACCGCAGGTGCAAAAATGACAGATGCGTGAAGACTTCAGCAGCAACTCAAATCCAACTTTTGATCCGTTAAGCACTCGAAACTCACCCGAGGCCCCTGGGACCTCAAACAAACATACCAACCAATCCTAAAAACCATACGAACTTAGTCGAGCCCTAAAATCACATCAACTAACGCTAAAAATTATGAATCACCCTCCAATTCAAACTTAAAGAACTTGAAACTTCAAATTCCTACAACCAATGTCGAAACCTACCAAACCACGTCCGAATGATCTCAAATTTTGCAAACAAGTCATATTCAATATTTCGGACCTACTCCAACTTCCGGAATCGCATTCCGACCCCGATATCAAAAAGTCCACTACCGGTCAAAAATCTCCAAAAATTCGACTTCTACCATTTCAAGCCTAAATGAGCTACAGACCTCCAAAACACAATCCGGACATGCCCCCAAGTCCAAAATCACCCAACGGAGCTAACAGAACTGGCGAAATTCTATTCTGGAGTTGCCTTCATACAGTTCTAACTATGGTCAAAATCCTAAGACTTAAGCTTCCGTTTTAGGGACTAAGTGTCCCAAATCACTTCGAATCACCTGATAATTGAATTCAACCACACACGCAAGTCAAGGCACATAATACGAAGCTGCTCAGGGCCTTATGCCGCCGGACGGGATTTAAATTCTCAAAACGACCGACCGGGTCGTTACACTATATCAAGCATAATTTATAAGTAGGGGAAGTTTCATAATATGTCCATTTGTAAGATTCACTTTGATGATATGCCTAAGTTTTAAAATTACATCAAATATTTCAAAAATATTACTCTATACCTCCAATCTTCCCAAATATTCTGAAACATACCACAATATTCTAATTTGGAATACAATATTTAAACCAAATATACCATGGTATTCTAATTTCGAATACAATATTCAAACCAAACATACTATAATATTCTAATTTCGAATACAATACCCAAATCAAACATACTACAGTATTCTAATTTGAAATATAGTACTCAAACCAAACATTCCACACTTTTCTAATTTGGAATACAACATTCAAACTAATCGTACTATAATATTCTAATTTGGAATACAATATTTAAATCAAACATACCATAATATTCTAATTTAGAATACACAATATTTTATTTTGGAATACAGTAGGTATACAGGGTCAAATAAATTAATAAAGTGGGTATACAAGGTAAAATAAATATTTAAATATGTATACATGATAAAATAAATATTTTAATTGTATATGATATTAACTAGTGTTTCTAATGGGTATACCGCTTAGATTATATCCCCCTGAGCAATTCCACTTTCCTGAAACATCCTTTTTTTCTTTTTTCTTTTTTCTCAAGACATAAACAGTTTAACTATTCAAAAGTATCAGATTTGTTAATGGAACAGTAGTTTGAGCTTCAGCTCAACTTCAATAGTGGTGAGAGCTTGACCTCTTCGCCATGAGAGAAGTGAATGGAGAGAAGAAGGAGGAAGGAGAGAAATGAATCTTCCGGAATTCTGATTCTCTATTTGAATTCTAAGTGGAGAACCCATTTTATACAAGGAATGAAAAATGAAAGAGAGCAAAGCCAAAACTAAACATAACCGACTAACTAACAAGTGAGCTGGCTACAATTGTCAGCTCACTGCTACACTAACCAACTGAAGACTAAGATAAGTAAAGCTCTTACTAATTTACATAATTAATCTCAACACCCCCCCCCCCCCAAGTTGGAGGTGTAGTATACACAACCAACTTGCCTAATGTATCACTATGTTTGATTCCAGTCAGAGCCTTGGTGAGAATATCTGCTAGTTGATTATCTGTTCTGATGTGGTAGAGTGAAATAAAGCCTGCTTGTAGTTGATCACGCACAAAATGGCAATAACTTCTATATGTTTGGTTCTTTCGTGGAATACTGGATTCTGGGCAATGTGGAGTGCAGACTGACTATCACAGAACACTGAGATAGGCATGGAAAAAAGGACAGTTAGTTCTTCAAAAAATCTGCTCAATCGTACCAATTCCCCCACTACTTTCCCCAGGGCTCTATACTCTGCTTCTGCAGAGGACAAAGATACGATATCTTATTTCTTATACTTCCAGTTGATGGGGCTATTGCGTAGAAGCACCAAATAGACTGTAATGGATCTCCTGGAGTCTGGGCAAGCTGCCCAATCAGAATCACAATAAGCTCTAACTGTGTGATCTGCATCTTTTAACATGAAAATCCCTTGAGTAGGATCATTTTTCAGGTATCTGAGCAGGTGAAATGCTGCATTCAAATGAGGCTCTCTGGGCTCTTGCATAAACTGGCTCAAGTGTTGAACACTATATGCAATATCCAACCTTGTATTAGTTAGGAAATTCAGCTTACCTACTAGCTTTCTATAATAAGTAGGATCCTGCAGGATGGTGCCTTCCCTGGCTTTTAGCTTTATAGTGGGATCTAAGGGTGAGGAACAAGAACTGTGATCCAAGCAATTGTATTCTTTCAACAAGTCCAGCACAAACTTTCTTGGCACCATCATCTTTGTACATGACTTTCAACCCCAAAAAGTAATGCAATTGGCCTGGGTCTTTGATCTTGAATTGTTCATGTAGAAAGGCTTTGAATTGTGCAATTGCATGCTGATCAGTCCCAGTGAGCAACACATCATCCACATATACTGCAACATATACTGAGGACTCTCCATTCCTTTTGTACAAGAGTGAGTAGTCATTCATGGAATGTGTATAACCCTTTGAACATAAGGCTTCAGTCAACTTTTCATATCATTGTCGACTAGCTTGTTTTAAATCATAGAGAGATTTATTTAGCTTATACAAACTAGTCCTGATTTATCCACAACAAGTCCAGGTGGGACTTGCATATATACTTCCTCGTTAAGATCCCCATAAAGAAAAGCATTGTTCACATCTAGCTAAGATATGGCCCAACCCTTCTTAACTGCTATGGCTATCAATGCTCTCATTGTTGTCATCTTTACCACTGGTGAAAATATTTCTGTGTAATCAATTCCTGCCTGCTGAGTGTAGCCTTTGACAACCAGCTTAGTTTTGAACCTTTCAATACTACCATCAGCTTTATGCTTCACCTTGTAGACCCATTTGCAACCTATTGCCTGCTTCCCAGGTGTTAAAGGTACTAGGTCCCAGGTGTGATTGGAATATAATGCTTCAAACTCTTGTGTCATTGCAACTAGGGCTGTGCATAATTTGATAAATACCGAATTATCGTACCGAAACCAAAAATTTTGGTATTTGGTATTCGGTATAGTATTTGGTTTAAGTTTTAAAAAATATTGGTATTAGGTATGGTATTTGGTATTTTAAAATAAAATACTGAAATACCGATACCGTACCGAAATATATATTATATTACACAATACACATATTATTAATTATAACATAAATATAAAAATATAAAATTTTACTTTTCTTTGTTCTCTAAGTTCATCAATTAACTCTAAGCAAGTAACAAGACATTTCTAATGATCAAATATATTCTTTTATGTATAAATTTCTCTCTCTGAGTTGATATTTGCTAGTTTTGGACAAAACTTTTGTCAACAAATATTTTTAGTTTTGCACTTTTGAGTACTTTAATTTATAATGTTACAATCTATGACTCCATGCACTAGTTAGTATTCAAACCGAATAAGCCGAAGTTACCAAACCGAATAAACCGAAATCGAAAGGAGAAAAACCAAACCATACCGAATTTAATTAGGTACGGTATTGGTATTGCATTTAAAGAAATCGAATACCGAAAATATTGAACTGAAATATCTAAATACTGTACTGTACCGGCCGACGAACACCCCTAATTGTAACTTGCCATGCATGATCAACAGTTGCCTCCTCATATGATGATGGTTCCCTGTTATGACAAATATTTCTCACAAGAACCTGACTATTAGGGGTTAGTAGATCAGAGGCAATATGGTGGTTCATAGAAAACAAAGCATTAAGGGAAACAGAATTTGGTTTAAGTTTGGGAAGGAAATGTACATAGTATTGCAAATAACCAGGTGGCATGTGTGTTCTTTGTGATTGTCTTAGTTGTAAAGGTACTGCATAGGATTGTTCAGTATAATGTTGTGGTGAATAAGGTAGTGGAGATATAGGTTCTGTAGAAGGTGATAGTGGAGCTACATGTACAGGTGACATAGAGTTGGATGTGCTATCAGGACTCCTTTGACCAATGAGAACATCAGACAATTGTTGTGCAATGTTTGTGTCACCAGAAGATTGTTCACATAAGGACTCAATTAAGGGAATGGAATGAGGAACATAAGTTTGAGAAGATGCATTCATACTGACTGCAAAGGGAAAAATGGACTCATTAAAGACTACATCTTTAGAAATATAAATTTTCTTAGTGGCTAGACTCAAAACTTTGTATCCCTTTGTGTTGAAAGGTTAACCAACAAAGACATGTGGTGTTGTTCTAGGCTCAAACTTGTCCCTGTGGTTTTGATACAGTAGGATAGCACAGACACTCAAAATTTTTTAGGTGAGAGTCTGGTTTTTAATAGAGGCAGAAGGCAATCTGTTTATAATGTAGGTGGCACAAAGAACAAACTCACTCCAGTATTTTAGTAGCAATTTAGATTGGAAGAGAAGTGCTCTAGTTGTTTCAAGAAGATACTTATGTTTCCTTTCCACCACACCATTCAGCTGTGGTGTGTAGGGGCAAGTTCTTTGGTGGATAATACGTTTAGATTGGAATAGCACACTTGCTTCTGTGTTGGTGAATTCTAAACCATGACCTTATGGCCTTGACAACCACAACAAATTGGTTTTCCACCAGATTAATAAAGCCTTTGAGCACTTGGAGGGCATTGTTTTGCTAGATAAAAGGTGAGTCCAAGTAGACCTACTGAAGTCATCCACCATGGTCATGAAGTATTTGTATCTGTCATGTATCGGAACACGATATGGGACCCATAGATCAACATGTAATAGTTCAAAAATTCTGCTAGTTGTAATAGTTCTCTGAGGGAATGGGTGTCTTTCTTGTCTAGCCATGGGGCAAATGGTATAGTTGAAACGTTGTTTGGGAGAGAAAGTTACAGGAATGGAAGAAATGTCCTTCATTTTGATAAAAGGGACATGTACAAGTCTGTTGTGCCATAGCACATCCACATTATCTCCAGTACACAAACGAGAAGATGCATTAGAAGCTTTAGAATATGGATTTATAAGAGAAAATTGTCCTTCATTATTTGCACATGGACTATTTACAACTGGATGAAAGGAAACACACTTATTGACATGTAATGGCTTATTTACAACAGACTGAGAAGGACACTGTGTGTTACAAGTGCAACAAGTAAAAGTAGTTGGTAAGATATCAGAGGTTTTTACTGCAGGGCTTGCACTGTTGCTCTTCAAGCAACTTGGACACAGGATGTACAGCCCATCCTTGACCCTACCAATCACCAGAGGCCTCTTCATTGAAGGGTCCTGCAGTATGCAACAATGTTTATCAAAGGCAATAAGGGAGTTGAGATGAGATGCCAAAGAATAAACAGAGATCAAATTGTATCTAAAGGAAGGAACAAACATCACCCTGTGTAAAGTGATCTTAGGAGCGAGTATCACACTACCAATCTCTATCACCTTTATTTTGTAGCCATTTGGAAGTATAACGTACAAAGGATTGGGTAAGGTTATTATATTGGGTAATAGGGATCTGTTAAAGGTCCTATTGTTTGATGCCCATGAATCTATAATCCACGAGTCAGTCTTGTTTTTGAAACATTCACATGACAACTTACCAAAGTCAATAGAGGACGTGCAGGCTATAATACCTGCAAAGTTTGCTGCTCCAGTTGGAATGCTGACACTATTTGTGCAATCTCTTCTGCCTCGTGATTGAAACTGCTGCAACAGACTCACTAGCTGACCATATTCCTCTTTGGTGAGGCTCACACTTTGAGCATTATCATGAGCAACAGATTTCTCAGTGTCAGCAGGTTATGTATCTGTAGCTTCCACATATGCATTAGCCACTACTCTATTTCCTATATTGAACTTAGTGTTCTGGTTACCATTGGGATTATGACCATGGTTGAAGTTTTGTCTTGGATTCTGATTGTAGTTGGAAACCTGATTTGTGATTTGTGTTTGGATTCTGATTTTGACTGAAACTCTGAGAATATCCATGAAGCTTATAACATCTCTCTTTACTGTGTCCTGGTCTCTTGCAATGATCACAAAATGGTCTGTTTCTATTGCTGTGATTGTTGTTGGGAGAGTAATTAGTCCTAAAAGGCACTGGCCTACTTGTGTTAGCATTCAAGGCTGATGATTCAAGAGCCAGATGATTATTTGGCTTGATTTCTCTTTGTCTTTCCTCTTGGATCAGTAGTGAAAAGGCCTAGGCAATTGAGGTAAGAGGATTCATCATGAGGATACTACCTCGGACTACAATGTATGTCTCATTCAGCCCCATGAGGAACTGTATCAACTTCCTATCTTGTTCAGCTTTGTGCATACTTTCCTAGCCCCACACGTTCAATTGCAAGTACAATGAGATTTGGCAATTAAAGTGTTGAGTTCCTCCCATAACTTCTTCATCTTAGTGTAGTAACCAGTGATGTCAAGAGTTCCTTGGGATATATCATCGATTTCCCTTTGAATTTGGTACAATTTTGTTCCATTAGTTTGATCATAGCGATCCTCAAGTTCTCTCCACAATTCGACTGCATCTGTCACATACTCAACACTGTCTGTAATTTTCTTAGCTAGAGAGTTCAGGATCCATGAAGTTACCATGTCATCACACCTTTCCCACAATCGATACTTCGATGAGTCTGGATCTGGTATTTTGCATTCCCCGTTGATGATTCCTAGCTTATTTTTCACTGATAGGGCTCGCATTACACCTCTTCTCCATGAATGGTATCCAAAACCATCAAATGGAACAGGAACCAATGCTGCTCCGGGATTATCAGACGGATGCATATAAAAAGGGATACTGGTATCAACAATTGGCTGATTAGGAGATTCAGCCATGGACAACGTAGACTGTTCATCATCTTCGACGATAGTCACCTCGCACAGTATGAAATTTCTAAGTGATTGAAGACTAGAAGATAGTAATTACAGATCTAAGAAGCTAACGGTGACAAAGTAGAACTTTTCCAAAAATTACTACTCGAGATCGATGAAAAATGAAACTTGCATGAGTACGATCGAATCGAATTACAGGATAACATATCAAAATCTAATACAGGATAACAAGTCAAAACCTGTGATAGGCTCTGATACCATATCAGATTTGTCAATGGAACAGTAGTTTGAGCTTCAGCTCAACTTCAATGGTGGTGAGAGCTTGACCTCTTCGTCATGAGAGAAGTGAATGGAGAAAAGAAGGAGGAAGGAGAGAAATGAATCTTCCAGATTCTCTAATTGAATTTTAAGTGAAGAACACATTATATACAAGGAATAAAAAATGAAAAAGAGCAAAATCAAAATTAAACATAACCGACTAACTAACAAGTGAGCTGGCTACAACTGTGAGCTCACTGCTACACTAACCAAATGAATAAAGCTGTTACTAATTTACATAATAAATCTTAACAAAAAGCCAGCTAGCTTTGGAATAATATTTCACTTAGAACACTCCTAGTATAAAAATAAATAAAAGTATAGGATCTCTTCTGTCACATTTTCTGATGCAAGTGTCAAGCTACTAGAAACAGTTAGAAAACTAAATTATTAATTCCTCTGGTGCCTACTACTTGTCCTTCCGCTGTTTGAGTCTTATCACATTCTGTGATTGATGCATATGTCATTTGGTGCTTATTTTAGTGGTTAGATATGTAAGATAATAGATAATCGAGATATTAAAATCTTATCCAAATTTGTAGGTTATGTTCCGATCGACTATTTTTTTGTACTCTAGTCCTAGGGATAAATATTAAATATTCGAGAATCGAGATCATCAATTTTAACACAGTCGGAAGTGACGAAAGCGCTGATAACAGCAAATAGTTATAATGGCTTTATAAAATACTTGCAGCTGACACAAGATTCCTTTATAATTATAAGTAAATTTCTGAAGTACTACATTTGCTCGTTGTGTACTTTCGCAAAGAAAAAATAAACTACAATTAACAGGTTAAAACCCGAAGGTAGAATTGTCAAATTGACCAACTTATGTAAAAATTCACCTGCATGTGCAATTTTTTCTCTCTCCTATATTTGGACAACTAATAGAGTATAATTTACCCGCTCATTTCTAAATTACACAACTTGATCATGCTTATAGTATAAACAATTTCGTCTCAAGTCCACTTTTAAGTAATGGATAGAGCAAAATTCTTTACAAATGTTCTTGTATAAAAACTACAATATGCATGACCTCATAACAATTGCAAACAATGAAAGTAAGTAAACATAAGGCGATCTAGAAATATATTTCAACATTATATTTAATTGCTACTCCTACTCTGATTCGATAATAAGTAATTTATTTATTTTTTATTTTGGTCCGAAATAAGTATCATTTATATAATTAAGAAGACATTAACTTATTTTTTTAAAATTTTGCCCTTATTTATATATTCTAAAGTGTCAAGTTAGCAATGTATAAATTTTAATTAAGAATAATTTAGTCAAAATATATTTTTTTCACAAGTAATTTGTTTTTTTTTAAAAAAATATGTCAAATGGCAAAAAGTCGCTTATTGTGAAGCGAAGGGAATCATAATAATTATGTATTACTTGTTAAGCAAAGTAAAAAGGAATTTGTATTTTTCGCTACCTTGCACATCTTAATTTCCACGATAACAATATTTCAAATGAACTAAAACATGTACTTAACGAAAAGATTATTTTAGGTCACCTTTCAACTAAAATATATGAGCAACGAAGCATCTCGTAGAAGTTGGGAAAAAGTCAAATCAAATGCAAATATTAATGGCGAATTACACGTTCAACTGCTATATATGGTGGTTCGGAAAAGTATTGAAGGAAAGACCCATCACCGGAATAGCGAAAGAGGTTTCAAATAAGAGCCGTCGCTGAAAGGCGTCAATGGCTTCGCTTCCTTCCGTTATGTCTTTCAGCAAAGACCCATAATATTCTTTAACTTTCTTCAGCATACGTAAGTAGTGCAACTTCAGCCACTTCAGTCGGACTCGCCGGAAAATCTTCACTAGAGAAATACTTCGCCGGTGCTTCTTTCCTCCTCCGAGCCGCACCGCCGGCAACTTTTTCTTCCTAAATGATATTTTGCGGCGGACCTGACTGAATATGGTTGTAGGATTGGCATGTGTTATGCTTTTGTTGAAGCTATTCTGGTTGGAAGCCATTAACATTGGAGTAAAACTTTTTGTTCCACTTCTCTTTGTTGGGAGAGAATAATTGAGAACTAATATAAGGAGATAGAGACAGAACAAGAGTTGACTATGAAAATAAAAATGGATTAGGTTTGGGGTTGGAATATGAGGGTTATAACTCATATGAAATAAAAACTACATCAAATTTAATACGGCGATGGGTCAAATATACCCCTTTATTTTCGAAAATAGTCTAAGAATATCCCTCGTTATACTATTGGGCTATATATATCCTTCTCGTCATACTTTAGAACAAATAAACTCTTATTTTGGATGGAGTGTCACGTGTCAGCACCAGATGAAAACGATCCATTTCTTTCTTTTTTTACCTAATCCGTTTTAAAAAATCCACCACCCGACCCATTTTAAAATTCAGTTTATTTAAAGCATATATTTTGTAAAAACTGATTTTTTTTAAAAAAAAAAAGAATTTGCAAAATATATATTTTTAAGTCTTTTCAGTTTTTTTAAAATATTTTTTTGTAAAAACTAAAAAAAATAATATTTTTTTAAAAATACTTTAAAAACTAAAAAATATATATTATGTAAAAACTGAAAAAAAGGAATTTGCAAAATATATATTTTTAAGTCTTTTCAGTTTTTTTAAAGTATTCTTTTTGTAAAAACTAAAAATAAATATTTTTAAAAAAATTGGAAAAAAAAGACTCTCCTAAAGCAGTGGACTACATATGCATTAGTTTTAAAAAAATAAAAAAAATTGCAAAATCTTTTTTTTTCCAGTTTTTACAAAATAAATACTTTAAAAACTGAAAAAACTGAAAAATATATATTTTGTAAATTTTTTTTTTTCCAGTTTTTACAGAATATATATTTTTCAGTTTTTAAAGTATTTTTTAATATATTTTTTTTCAGTTTTACAAAAAGAATACTTTAAAAAAAGTGAAAAGACTTAAAAATATATATATTGCAAATTACTTTTTTTTCAGTTTTTAAAAAAAAAAATTCCAGTTTTTACAAAATATATGCTTTAAAAAAACTGAATTTTAAAACGGGTCGGGTGATGGATTTTTTAAAACGGATCGAGTAAAAAAAAAAAAAGAAATGGGTCGTTTTCATCTGGTGCTGACACGTGGCACTCCATCCAAAATAAGGGTATATTTGTTCCAAAGTATGACGGGAAGGGTATATATAGCCCAATAGTATAACGAGGGGTATTCTTAGACCATTTTCAAAAGTAGAGGGGTATATTTGGCCCTTTGCCGAATTTAATACGAGTAACAAGCGACGAACCCATAATTTGAAAGTTGGGGGTGTATTTTCTTTCAACTCCAATGTGTTTTGAATACATGGTACCATTATTAATATTACAGTATTTTCTATAAAAAAAAATATATATATATATATATATATATATATATTCACGAAAATTTTACCGTACTTTACGGGTACTGGTGATCCCTCACCTTACATCTGAGTCACGTATACTTAAAGTATTTAGAAATATGAAAAAATCGTCGTAAAAAAGAATACCAGTTTGATTCTCAAGTGGTTAAAATGAAATAATTTGGACAATATGTATTTTTTTCCACAATTTGTTTGTAAATACTTGTTCCATAATTGAGGAACTGAAAATTTGTTGCACTATCTAATTTTTTCATATAAAGCCTAGCCATTATTTTATACTCCATTATAATTGTTTATCTGTAAAACGGTACAATTAAATTTGTTCGTGGTTTCTAGACAAGTGAATTAATTTGATCCAAAAGCTAATGAAATAATTGATGAAATATAAAATACTTAGCCTTAGAACGTAGATGGAACGACAGAACTAAATAGTCCGGGAACAGAGTTTTCAGGCACAATAATGATAAGATCAAAAGCGAGAGAATAAAATTGTATTAAAATGCTGTATAGAATGTAGTGTAAGTTAGCGAGAAAATTCGTCCCTTTTTCAATAATAACTGAGCTCTCTATTCCAATGGCTTTCTCTTCAAAACGTGCTAGTTCTTCAAAGGGCAAGAACAAAACCGAGAATTTCGTTCCTCCAACAGTGGGTTCCATCATCCCAAGAAGGCTTAGTACTTCGAAGAATTTTGAAGAGAAATTTTCTACTGCTAACCCTCGTGCATGGGCTGTTAATAGATACGCTTCTTCCATTTGCCCCTCCAGTATTCCTGCTGTGAAGGAGGACTGTCGCTGCCCTGAGTTAGATATTATTGCTCCTGATTTATCGGAGAGAGTGACCCTTCCCAAGGAAGGTTTTACATATTTCTTCACGTATCCCTTTACTTTGGGTGAGTTTTCTTTAAGCGGAGAGCTTGATTTCGTAATTGTGGAGTTTTGCCTTCGCTACCAGGTGTGCTTTGCACAGGTAAGTCATTCAGTGTGGAGGACGATCGTATGCCTTCGGCGTTTGTGCCAAGTAACTGGAGAGGAGCTAACCCTAGCTCATATGATGAATCTCTATTCTCCCAAAATCTTCCGTGGGGGAATGATAAACCTTTGCAAGCGTGGCCATCATGCTTTATTGTCTAGCATGGATGACGATAATGATCGTGGGTGGATGGAACGGTAAATTGCAGTTGCCACCAGTGACATTATTCCAATAACGACTTCATCCTTTCCGATTGCTTGGAACCGCTCTCGTAAGTTCCCTTTAATAAACTTTTTCCTACTAAATATTATTTCATGCTCGTATTGATCCTTCAACCTTCATTTTTTACAGCGACTCGATGGATCCCACCGGTGATAGAAGGCTTGAACCGGTGGGTTCAGAAGATCTTGAATATCACAACGTCTGACACTTGTTTGTGGAAAGAGCTATCCCTTAAATATGGGTGTAAGGCTAGAAATCATGGTAACTTTGAATTACCTTGTTTCCATTTTTTGTAAATAAAGAACTTGGTTGAACCTTTCTGACTTGTTCATGAAATTAGGTCTACCTGCGGGCTCAGTTGATGTTCTCGAGGAGGATGTTTTGGCTGACCCTGTTGATACGGCGAGCCTGCTTCAAGAGGCACTTACTCGAACAAGCATCTCTAGGTCTGCTTCGGGCGCAAACGTTTCTTCACGGAGTCCCTGGCCAGAGAACAAGCAATCAAAGAGAAGACGACCCTCTGTGGCTTGTAAAAAGAATAAGAGGGCAAAGGTTGATGTCCCCGAGTCATCTCCGATGGCGATGGTGACTGGTCCTCCGTCCGGGCCGGTCATAGACACTATGATGATCGATGATAATTAAAACGCTAGTGATGAGAGAGCTTCTTTACATATAAGGATACGATACTCATCATCACAATAGGAAGCTCGACCTGTTGAGATAATTGCACCAACTGACGATGACGTCTCAACACTTTGGGGAAAATCGGATTTAGTTGAATATGCTAACTCCCGTTTCCGGGCCCCAATTGCTGTAACCGGTACCGCAGGGCTGAGTACCGGGTCCGTGCCGTCTTTGGTTGGCGAGCATCAAACAACCAGCACTGTATTTGATGCAGCTGTTTCTCACTCTTCAACTCCATCGGCTTCATGTCCACCTTTACCGCCATCAACAATTGCTACATTATTTCCATCTTCAGCCACTCTTCTAACAGCGGTTGCTACATCATCTCCATCAGCCGCCCATGACCATGAAGAAGGTGTCCCTCCTCCACAGTCCCCAGTTTATGGGATTTTGGGGCAAAACTATGCTGCCCTTTCTGAAGATCCTCAAAGGAGGAAGAGTGTTACCCTTTCGGTCTCCACTGGGTGCAACTTGCTTTCGAGGCCGGTGGAGCTTGCTAACTATCTGAAGCCTTTGGCTTCAGAAAAAGACTGAGAGAAGATTCAGACACTCTCAAGGGAGTGTTTGTTGAACAATGCTATGCATAACACCGCTGCGGTACGTTCCTTTCTTCTTCTGTTATTTCTTCTACTTTTGAGCAAATGTACTCTAAGTTTTACCTCTTCTTATTTTGTAGGCCAACTTTCTTGCTTATGAGGGCCTTCAAAGACTTATTCATGAGAATGAAGAACTTACTTCTAAATGGGATTAGCTTTTGGCGGAACGGGACCAGACTGTTCTCTACCTCTCGGAACTAGAAACCAAGGCTACCGAGGCCATTGTTTTGGAGGCTCGTTTGCAGTAAAGCGAGAAAGAAATGGTAACCCTTAGCCAAGAAATTGGGCTGTTGAGGGTTAGATTTGATGAAGCCAAGGCTAAATGAGAAGAAATCCAGAATGACGTTCTTGCTGCAACCGATCGTGAGGCTGCATCCGCTGAAAGAGTGATTAACTTAGAGGTAGCCTTAAACTCCAAAAGTGAATAGCTTGTTGCTGTGGTGGCGAAACATGCCCAGCTAGAAGAGAAGTACAAGAAAACTATCGAGCATAATAGGCTCTTTAGTTCAACTGTCAGTGAGCTCGACTTCAGTCTCAAATCTGCTAGGTCCGCCCGGGAAAACCTTTCCGCCAAAGTTACTCAACTCAAAGAAGAACTCAGGCACCGAGCGGCTTTCCTCATTGTTGAAAAAACTTATTCCATGTATAACATGAGGAGAAAAACCTTAGAAGAGACCAAGACTGGTATCATTGACATTGATGCCGAAATTGCTAAGGCCCGAGAGCTTGAGTTGGCTGCAAAAAATGGACTCCCGGCGCAGTCTGACGCTCCAATTTTTCTAATTTCGGTTTCCAGTTTTCAGAAACTGAAGATGGATCGTAAGGCGATGATGCCGAAGACCAAGCTGGGGAAAATGTTGAGCCATCGATGGAACCATCTACTACTCTCGGGGATGCGGATACTTCTCTTCCTCCTGATTCCAAAGACGCTGCAGTTTAGCTTTTTCTTCATTTTTCTATTTTTTACCTTTATCATTTTGATGCATCCTTGTAAATAAAAGCATATTTTTTGCTCAAGTATCATTCGAGTCTACTTTCATTTGGATGTTCGTGCAAGTCTTTAAATTTCGTGCTTGCTCAAGTATTATGCGCATGTTGTTATGTTCACACTTTATTATGTGTAATCTCGGATGCTTTTCCTTCGAGGCATTTTAGTTCTGAGTATTATCCCTTTTTCGTGAGGGTTTTCATGAGTATTTGCACAAGTTTGCTTTTTATGTCTTTTTCGTATGCGGCTTCGGGTGTATTTTTTCCCGATGGCATTCTATATTCCGGGCATTAATTCTTCCGGAACAAACCCTTTAACGTGAGGATTTTTATAAAATAGGGCCCTCTTATGTTTACGTTGCACTTGAAGAGGACGTCTCCTGTTAATTATGATACTAACATTTGAACTACTTGTTTAACTTTCAAATGGCAAAATGAACTCATCGTTCGGATAAGAAACAAGATAAAAATAAAAGAATTTCATTTAATTCCTTCTATTTCAAAAGTACATAAGCATTTTTCTATGCAGAAAAGAAATTGCCATGACTTGTGGCTATTTTGTACAACTTGTTTCTATGGGGATGGCTGCGCAGTCCTTGGTCCCGATGATGTATTACGTTCCCTGATTTTCATTCCCCAGTTGATGTGGCATTCAGTGTTGCCGTATTCGTAAATCATTCCCCCCAGTGTTCGAATGCGAAGAATGTGAATTGGAATACTGGAAGTCTTATATCTTCAAAAAACCCACCAATAAATTGCTAGGTAATCCTTCACTCGGCAACATATCTTGTTTTCCCTTAGGAACCCATGCTATCGAGTGAAGTAATACCTAACAGTCCTCTAGTGGTTTGTGCACTTGAACGGTCGGGTCCGTTCGGTAGCAAACTTAACTTCCCAGTGGGAATTTGCTATCGAAGCAAAGATTATCTAATCGTCCCCGAGTGGAAACTTGTTCGTTTGCCTTGTTATGAAAAGTCTTATCATTGTTGTCTTCGTAGTATGCTTTCCGTCGCTGCCTCGTTAAAAACCTTGCCATAAAAACCCAATTGGGACAAAAACTAAACGAAGGGAAAAAGAGTGCAGCACATACTTTCCGTTTGACTGTTGTTTGTCAGCAGTAATATCTTTTGAGGTGATCCACGTTCCAGTTATTGGGCAACTTATCTTCATTCTGGTTCTCCAACTCGTGCGATCTTTTCCCAGTGATAGCTGAAACCCGGTAAGGGCCTTCCCATGTTGGGCCTAACTTGTCCGCGTTGAGTTTCTGGGTGTTTTGAGTTACCTTCCTCAAGACAAAGTCTCCTACTTTGAAATAACGGAGGTTGGCTCTTTGATTATAATATCGCTCCAATCTTTGCTTTTGAGCCGCCATTCTGACATGCGCCAAGTCCCTACATTCCTCAAGCAACTCGAAGTTGATTAGCATTACTTCGTTGTTCGATTCTTCGTTCGCCTGGAAATACCTTAAGGTTGGTTACCCTACTTCCACTGGTATCAAAGCTTCCACACCGTACACAAGGGAAAAAAGGGTTTCTCCTGTGCTTCACTTGGCCGTTGTTCGGTAGGCCCATAGAACCCCTAGTAATTCTTCGGGCCAGTTGCCTTTTGCTGCTTCCAACCTTTTTTTTAGATTTTGAATAATTACTTTGTTCGTTGACTCTGCTTGGCCATTCGGATGATAAGGTGAAGAGGTAATCCTCTTTATCTTCAAATCTTCAAGGAACTTTGTAACTTTTGCGCCGATAAATGGCGACCCATTGTTGCATGCAATCTCTTTTGGTATTCCAAACCTGCAAATTATGTTTTTCCACAGAAAGTCGACCACTTAGCGCTCTCCGATCTTTTGATAAGGACATGCTTCCACCCATTTAGAAAAATAGTCAGTCAAAATTAAAAGAAACCTTACCTTTCCGGGAGCTGGTGGTAGTGGTCCGACGATGTCCATCCCCCATTTCATGAACGACCACGGGTACAGAACCGAATGTAGGAGTTCTGCCGGTTGATGTACTAGTGGTGCATAGCATTAGCACTTATCACATTTTCGTACGAAGTCTTTGGCATCTTGTTCCATACGGGGCCAGTAACATCCTGCCCGAACTAATTTTAGCACTAAAGAATCTGTACCTGAGTGGTTGCCACATATCCCTTCGTGGACTTCTGTCATAACATAGTTAGCTTCTGATGCTCCTAAGCATTGGGCCAACGGGCCTTGAAAGGATTTTCTGTATAATTGGCCTTTCTTGAAGCTATAATGTGCGGCTTTGGCACGTAACGCTCTTGATGATTTTGGGTCTTCGGGAAACTTTCCATGCTCGAGATAATCGATTATTTCATTTCTCCAGTCCCAGACCAAACTAGTTGAATTCACCTCATAATAACCATCTGTGTCCAAGACTGAGTTCATTAGTTGTTCTACCGTTCCCGATTCCGATCCCTGGACTTCTATCGATGAGCCCAAATTTGCCAATGCATCTACTTCCGTATTATCTTCCCTTGGGATATGAGTAATTGACCACTCTCGAAATCATGCCAATAAAGCCTGGACTTTTACTACGTTTTGCTGCATACGTTCTTCTTTGGTGTCAAAAATTTTGTAGACCTGATTTACCACCAACTGCGAATCACATTTGATTTCGATGACTTCGGAGTCAAGTCCGTGAGCCAATTCGAGCCCTGCAATCAAAGCTTCGTACTTTGCTTTATTGTTAGTTAAAGGAATCGTTCTAATGGCTTGCCTTAAAGTTTCCCCCGAATGCGTGATCTAGACTATTCCAAACCCGGACCCTTTTATGTTTGAAGCTCCCTCCGTAAATAAGGTCCAAACTCCCGATGTCAATTTTGACATCATTATTGCCTCCTTGACCGTAGAGGCAATAGTCCCGGACTTAAATCGGCCACGAAGTCAGCCAAGACTTACGACTTAATTGCAGTCCTCGATTTATATTCTATATCGAACTCGCTCATTTCGATGGCCCATTTGGCCAATTTACCCGAGAGCTCGGGTTTATAGAGGATCTTCCTTAGAGGGAAAGTATTCACCACAACTATCGGGTGGCATTGGAAGTAGGACGACTACTATAGCTAAGGCCAGCTTTTCCAGATGTGGGTAGCGAGTTTCTGCTCCCGTTCAAATTTTACTAACGTAATAAATGGGAGATTGCGTACCTTCGCCCTCCCGGACTTAAACTGCACTAACCGCAACTTCTGAAACCGCGAGGTAGACTAGAAATACTCACCTTCTTTTGGTTTTGAGAGCAACTAAGGGCTTGACAAATATTTCTTCAACTCCTTCAAGGCTTGTTGAAACTCCGGTGTCCATTCGAAATTGTTTTTCTTTTTTAGTAGAGCGAATAAGCGATGATATTTTTTCGATGAATGAGAAATGAACCTGCTCAAAGCTGACAATCTTCTTGTGAGCCTCTGGACTTCTTTTACGTTAGACAATTGATCCGGGATGTCCTCTATGGCCTTGATTTTGTCGGGATTTACCTCAATTCCTCTTTGTGAGACTAGGAACCCTAAGAACGTATCCGAACTGACCCCGAAAGCATACTTCTCGGGGTTAAGCTTCATATTATGCTCCCTCAAGATGTTGAATGTCTCTTGCAAATGCTTCAGGTGGCCACCTGCATTCAAAGACTTAACGAGCATATCGTCTATATATACTTCCATAGTCTTTCCAATTTATTTTTTGAACATCTTATTACGAGCCGTTGATAAGTGGCTCCGGCGTTTTTAACCCGAAAGGCATCACATTGAAAACAATATGTACCAAAATTCGTTATAAACGAAGTCTTTTACTGGTCTTCTAGGTTCATCTTGATTTGATTGTACCCAGAATAAGCATCTAGAAAACTCATTAACTCGTGCCCGGTCGTGGCATCAATCATTTGATCGATATTTGGCAATGAGAATGAGTCTTTCGGGCATGCCTTATTAAGATCCTTATAATCTACGCACATGTAAAATTTATTATTTTTCTTAAGAACTACTACTACATTAGCTAACCAGTCTGGATATCTTACCTCTTGGATTGAACCAATATTACGTAAACGGGTTATCTCTTCTTTGACGAATTTATTCCTTGCTTGATCAATTGGGCGCTTCTTTTGCCTTACCGGAGGTATATTGGGATCCAAGCTTAACTTGTGTATGGATACCTCCTTTGGGATTCCTATCATATCCTCGTGAGACCATGCAAAACAATTAGCATTAATTTTAAGGAATTCGATAAAAGCAGACCTGAGTTCCGGGTGCAATCCTGTTCCCAAATGGAATTTCCTTTCTAATAATTCTTCGAACAATGCAACTTGCTCCAGTTCTTCTGTCGTGGACTTCATCGCGTCCGTATCTTCTGCTACTTGAAAATACCTTGGTACCTGATATTGTTCCGACTCTTTTGTCCCCGGGCTAACTTCATCTGGTTCGGGGGCAGGTGTCGGTTCCGGTAATTGCTATGCCACACATTCCTTTCCTTTACTACTGGAGGCTGAAATTGCATTCATCTCCCTTGCTGCCGGTTGATCACCCTATCGAAAATTTTAATAATTGGTGATATGTTGAAGGCACAACTTTCATCTCGTGCAGCCATGGTTTTCCCAAGATGATGTTATACCCCATATTTCCATCTACCACTTCAAAGAGAGTTCATCTCGTGCAGCCATGGTCTTCCCAAAATGATGTTTCTCCCCGGGTTGTCACGCTTGCAAGGTTGAATCCAGCGAGGAGTTTCGTTGCCGGGATAATGCTTCCGGTGAGTTTAGCTTGCTCTAGTACTCTCCATTGTATGATATTGACTAAACTTCCTAGATCCACTAAAACATGTTTAATTTTAAAATCTAACACATTTAAAGAAATTACAAGTGCGTCATTGTGCGTTAGCAGTAATCCGTCTGCATCTTCGTTCATAAATGTGATATCGTCTTCCTGGAGCCTTTTACTATGATTTATCGATACTTTTGTCTTCTTCACTGCCAAAAAGGTGACCCCATTAATTTCATTTCCTCCGAAGATCATGTTGGTCATTTGGTGTGGGGGTTCTTCTCCTGCTTTCGAGGTTTCCGCGTAGCCTGTTCTGACCATAATTGTTTTTAGCTCGGTCACTCAAGAATTCTCTGAGGTGACCATTCTTTAACAGTGTTGCCACTTCTTCCCAGAAGTGTCGGCAGTCCCCAGTCCGGTGGTCGTTAGTGCCATGGTATTCACACCATAAATTGGGATCCCTCTGGCTGGGATCATATTTCATAGGTCTTAGGAATCATGCCTCTTTGATATTTCTCATGACTGATACCAACTCCACCACGCCGACGTTGAAGTTATACTCCGACAACTTTGGATAAGAAGAATCTCGTGCCCCCGAGATTTCTCTATCCTATAGCGATCTGTTGTTCAGGCCACGATCGGTCCTTCTATCAATGGTGAACTTGTCTGCTGTTCGGAAGCTCCTGCCACGACCTTATGTCCGCTCGTAGGGCAAAAATCGGCCTCTCGAAGTTCGTCTATCTGTATCAATATCATCTTTCGTTTTTTCGCTATTCTTCTCCCGTCTTTTGGTCGACAATGGAAAGCCAACCTGATCATCTTTGATCCTTATTTTTGACTCGTACCGATTGTGGACATCCGCCCAAGTCATCGCTTGACACTCGAGCAGACTTTTCTTCAACTTCCGGGAAGCTTCTGAACTTCTCGAATTTAAACCTTTGGTGAACGCTTTAGCCACCCAAGTCAACTTAACAGATCGTTCTCGTTGTTGATGCCGGATCTACCCCTAGCCCTGTCGGAGCCAACTTCTCCCCTATGAGTGTTATTATTAAATCTCTATGTCGTCTAGTTCGCGGGAACATCAGGAGAAACTGGATCTCGCCTGTTTGCATTATTTGAGACACCCGATAGTGCCTGCTTCAGTTCCGTCACAATCTGATCCTGCCGCGTGAGATGGCCTAGAATGATTGTATGTTGCTCTTGCATGATCCTTACTATATCTGGCACATGACCCTCATCGGCATCATCAAGAGTTACCTCCCGAACCCGTCGAGGGTACCGCCTGTCATGTACCGGTGTGGCGTTATTCTCCTCATTGCGAGTGTCATTGATTGAATCCTCGAAATGAGGGTGTTCCCCTTGAATTTCAGGGTTGCGTGTGCCGTTAACAGTGTTATTTGCCATTTCTTTTGTGATTTTTACTAAGATAAAATAATCAAACACGTTAGTAAAAAAGGCAAGGATCAATTTAATCGCACGGCTGTCTAGGCCCCACGGTGGGCCCCAAACCGTTTACCCGTAAAACGGTACAGTTAAATTTGTTCGTGATTTTTAGACAAGTGAATTAATTTGATCCAAAAGATAATGAAATAACTGATGAAATATAAAATACTTAGCCTTAGAATGTAGATGGAACAACAGAACTGTTGAGTCCGGGAACAGAATTTTCGGGCACAACAATGATAAGATCAAAAGCGAGAGAATAAAATTGTATTAAAATGCTGTATAGAATATAGTGTAAGATAGCTAGAAAATTCGTCCCATGTTCAATGATAACTAAGTTCTCTATTTATAGCTAAGTCTGGGGAATGAAGTCCTAGGATCATGCACTTCTTTCATGTCAATTATGAGGGTCATTGATGAAGATGTAACATTAGACATAAATACTAAATTCCCTGTAACGGACCATCATCCTTAATGCTGTAAAATATCATGTATTAAATGTTACCGGACGCAAAATATTTAATACTCTTTTTATGATCGTTATTCCTTCCTGTGACAAGTATAGCTATGTTTGGTGGTCATCTTCATCTTATGTTCCACGTGTCCTTCCTTTAATCGAACACGTGCCATGTCGTATTTTTCATATACAATATTGTAGTTGCAATACTCTTTTGTCTAATTTTTTGAGTTTCGATAGCTAGCGGTAGCTAGACTTGACAAAAAGTTGTATTAATTAGTCTTTCGTATTCATTCCAAATTAAAGCGTGCAAATTTCAATAGCATATCAACTCTAATTTACGGACGCAACCAATTAATGAACGGAGAAAGTAAGCCCTCTTATAGGCCTCCTTTTAGGCCGTTAGGCTCCATAGACTAATAAAGTTTAGCCCATTTAATATGGCTCGAGGACGTGGAGTACTTAACATCACGTATTAGCTAGGATTTTTTACTTTCAATTTTAAGATTAAAAACTAGGGAGAACGTCCAAATTTGTCCTCCAATTATGCAAAACGATACTGATTTATTATCCGTTAATAATTTCGGCAGATCTATCTTTACCGTTACAAAAAAGAGCTAAATTTGTCCTTATTGACTAACGACAGAAATTTAGTCTCAAATGACAGTTTTTAGCATCACGTGTACATGTTGGACATGCGGCATCATCCAATACAAAATACTGTATTTGAGACTAAGCTTATGTTGTTAGTGAAAAAGGTAAATCTAATCCAAGCTATTAATGAATGATAAATCTGAACCATTTCGAATAATTCAAGGATGAATTTGATCATTTTTTTCTAAAAACAAAAAAAATGAAGGCATCTCAAAGCTCGAGCCCAAAATTAGAATTTGTTTCTCTAAATTGACAAAATATAAAATTGGTCGGCTGGTCGAAATTAATTACAGTCGCTAGCCAAAAAGTGTAATTATATATTTTATTAACTATTTTTTCTTAGAGTGGCTAAAAATATAAATTTTTCTCTTTAAATCGACACATGGGCTTTTTGATGGCCCAATTGTTGGTTGAGTATATTAGTGTTAGTTCAACCCAATTGCTTAGCGTAACTTTAGATTTAGAAGCGAGAGCATAAGCAGGAGTTTTATAACTTTGGACCGGTTCAATTGGCAATCCTGTGCCAACTTCACCGCACAAAAATAGTATAAGAAGCGGTTCCAGAAAGAATAGTTTGATTGATACTAATTCCACTTGGCGAAGAAAATTGTGAGATCGTGAACCCTAGAATTTGGACTACGATTCCTTGATTCAGCAGCGGCAATGGATACAGACGTCGAGATGGTTCCGACTGGTGAAGAATTCAACGCTGCAGCAGCAGCACCTTCATCAGCATCTGCTGCTTCTTCTTCCACTAAGAAACCTAAACGTTTTGAAATCAAAAAGTGGAACGCTGTCGCTCTTTGGGCTTGGGGTTCGTTCTGATTCATATCTACTTCGTTTTCGTAATTTTGATCGAATCTGACGTGGCTTGGTGAAATTGTTGATGCAGATATTGTAGTAGACAACTGTGCTATTTGTAGGAATCATATTATGGATCTATGTGAGCGCTTTCAAATCCTTGCTTTGCTTTAGGATATAAAAAAGGAATTATGGATAACTTTATATTTTTTCTTGCGAATTTATTTGAAACATTTTTGGTCAACAGGCATCGAGTGTCAGGCTAATCAAGCTAGTGCTACGAGTGAGGAGTGCACTGTTGCTTGGGGTACGTTATTTGTTTATTTAAGTTTCATACAGTTGAGACTGTGATTGGTGAAATAATTCGCTCTAATTGAACTGTGCCATAGAAAATTATATACTTCGGGAAATCTTGACTACCATTGTTATATCATCTTGATAGAGCTTTCTGCTTGTTATGTCTTATGAGATTATGCCTAGACATATTAGTTGTATGCACTTTTAGATATACATTACCATATTGTATATTTTATGGCGAATAAGTTATAATCAAACTTGATTCTTGTTGCCTAATAATCTACTTTCCATTTCGTTGTAAAGGAGCCCAACATCCATTGGCCTAGTCTGTCACCCAATAACAAAGTGATAGTGTCTGTTATCATCCTCGAAGTAAGCATATATGTTTGTGGTGTGCACAATCATAAGCTTATCTGTTTGTAAATCCATGACATGCTTTCTTTGAGCGGAGGGTCTATCGGAAACAGCCTCTTTGCCTCACCAGATAGGGGTAAGATTTGCGTACACACTACCCTCCCTAGATCCCACTTGTGGTATTACACTGGGTTGTTGTTGTTGTTGCCTTCTCCCATTCTCCATCTCTTTTTGTCAATTACCATACAGATATCCCTCCATTGCTGCCCTCTCCCTCCTTTATCCTTCCATCTGATGAAACTTTTGTAATGTATTCACCTTTTTCTGCTGCTAGGTCCGTACATGTGCTGTCTTTTCCCTTTGGCACTTCTTTCTCATTTCTGTTACGGCTGCTAACTCTGACGAGGCTAGCAACTTGAGAGTTTTGTGTGGTGTATTTTCTACCTTTTTCCTATGTCCTCTTTCTAAGGCAGGCACACCACTTTTCGCCCATCACTGAACCCCTATCTTGAGGAGAACCTTCAATTAACAATGGAAAACCAAACAACCAATTCTTTCAATACGATTTTATTTGCTCAAAGTACTTTAAAGGTTAACCAAAAGTGAACCTGACTGAGTTATAAAAGGTAATCAGAAAAGTGGATAGGTGTTACTTTCTTAGGATTATTGGTATGCCCTTCTTCTTTTGGGCATAGAGCGAGGAAAGGGAGGGAAAGGTTTCTCGGAGTTGAGACAAGGAGAGCTTTTTGTGTGGAGAATGCTGGATGTTTAGGAGGGTTGCCTCTGCTAATCCATGCATATTTTACTGCGTTGCACTTCTTCTTATTGCCAAAGACCACACGTATATCCCCTATTGCTGTCCTCTCCCTCCTTTGTCCTGCCATCCGATGAAACTCTTGCAATGTATTCACCTTCTTTTGCTGCTAATTCTGCACACTTGCTGTCTTTTCTTCTTGGTACTCCTTTCTCCATGTCTTCTTTCTCATTCTATAATGGCTTCTTATTCTGACGAGGCTTGAGACTTTGAGAGTTTTTGTGTGGTGTATTTTCTTCTGCTTTTTTTCTTCTATCTTCTTCCCTTTCTCAAGCAGACACACCCTGTTTCCTCCCCATCAGCAAACCCATGTATCTAGAGGAGAACTTTGAACCAGAGAGCATCAGTAGCAAAGCCACATTTTTCTCCAATTCAACCCAAACCTTGAGCCTCATCTCTTATTTCAAACAAAACAATAAGAAAAGATAAAATTGTGAAAAAGCTGAAAATCAAAACAAAAACTGGTTGCAGTCAATTATAATATCTTCTTATATAAACCACTTAAACAGTCAAATAAAATATTAGAGGTTAAAGAATAATGTCGTAACTTTATATACATTTTTGGAGTACAGTGACATTTCAAACTCATTGAAAAGTAGTTTTATTACCTGCTGCCATGAAGAATCACATCAAGGGGCTCGAGCTCAGACACAGTTTGAAACCATTTTGCACATGTCATAAGCAATGTTGTCAAACTTCAGACTCAAACAAACGGCAACTCCAAAGATAAATATAGAAGTCAAGATTAAAATTAAACTAGAGTAGAAAAGAATAGACCTTGATTGGCGTTCTGGAAGGAAACCAAAGTTGTAGCTAAGGGTGGCAAGTGGGCCGGCCCGGGACCGCGGGCCAAATGGGCCAGGACCGTTTGGCCCGGTTTTAGTGGGCCTGGGCTGGTCTCGTTGGCCGGTCCTATGCTTTGGGCCCGCCAGACCCGGGACCATTTAGCCCGCCAGGGACCGGGACCCTTAGCGGGCCAAACGGTCCCAACGGCTATATTTTAAATAAATAAAAAAAATATAGCCGTTGGGCTGTCAAAAATAGCCGTTGGCTATTTATAAAATAGCCATTTAAACCCCCCCTCCCCAGCTTTGTTTTAACCCCAAACTTTTTATAATTATATTTTTTCCCTATTTTCAACTATAAATACCCCTTCATTCTTTCATTTTTCTTACAAAATCATCAATCTATCACAATCTCTCTCTATTTTCCTTTTATAATTGCTACTATTGCTTACTTTATTGTTACTAAGTGTATAATATATAAGCTATATTCGATATATATATACTTTTTAGTAGTAACATGAAATGACCAAAGTATGGTACTTTTTAGCTAGTATAAATATGGAATGATAGAAGATCAAGTTTTAGCTCAACTCAGTTTTAGTTGAAACTGTAATCTGAGTTGAGCTAAAACTTGATCTTCTATCATTCCATATTTATACCAGCTAAGAAGTACCATACTTTGGTCCTTTCATGTTACTACTAAAAAGTTTATATATATATATATATATATATATATATATATATATCGATATAAGATGTATATATAGTATAGTATAGTATATATATAAGCTATATATACATCTTATATACTATATATAAGATGTATATATAGTATAGTATATATACTAAATGAGATGTATATATAGTATATATACTAAATGTATAATATATAAGTTATATATACTAAGTGTATAGTATATAAGATGTACGTATAGTATAGTATATATAAGTTATATTCGATATAAGATGTATATATAGTATAGTGTATATATATATATAAGCTATATTTGATATTAAATATTGAATATTAAAATTTAGGATGTTAAATAAAATTTAGGTCGCAATTCTATAATAAAATTTACAAAGCATTGCTTTAGATATTTTTTTTAACATCCTTTTGTCTCTAATATCTATTTAATTTTATTTTTTTTAAAAACTCCGTTGGGCCCACTTAGCACATTTAGCCCGCGGGCCGGAACCGTTTAGCCCGGGACCAAACGGTCCCGATCCCGGTCTCGAGGCGGTCCCTACAAAAGACCGTTTGGTCCGTTTAATTTGGGACCGGCCCAGGACCGTTTGGACTGGCCTGTGACCGGGACCGTTTGGACCGGCCCACTTGGCCCGTTTAGGCCCGGGACCGGCCCACTTGCCACCCTTAGTTGTAGCGCCACCCCTCATCACCAAATATGAAAAGAAGTTCGAGCGGAACATAATATTGTAGCTTTTTTTCTCACTATTTTTCAGTGTTGTTTGGTTTGCTCTTCCGGACTTGGCCTTCTATAAAGGAATTCAAGGAATGAGAACCCCTTGGATCAAAATCTTGATCTGAAAGTTAACATCCTCACAACCCTCTTTAGCCGATGAGAGGAAGATTTTGGAGGAAATCACTAATGAAATCGCTAGAAAAGTGACAAGGATTGGTTGGGAAAAAAATAACTTGCCTGCACGTTCATTCTTTTTTCTCGATCACTTAAAAAATAAATTTTCTTCTAGATTGTGATTTTTCCATTTCAAATTGGGAAAAGGCATAACACCCCCCCCTCCCCTCCCCCCCCCCCCCCGAACTAAGGCCAAATTACCAGTTACACACTTTATCTTTGAGGGAGTCCCATTACCCCCTTTAACCTTTTTAAAACTTAATAAGTACCTCCCTAAAAAGCCATACTCAGATGTGTATGGATGTAGTGAAATACACGCGCATGCCATATGGACATTTCATTTTTTATTTTTCTTATTCTTTTCCATTTTTTCCTTTATTTTTTCTTTTCTTCGTTTTCTTCTAGCCGTTTGTCACAAAGGCGCCGACGACCAAACTTATATTTTTGGTTTTTCTTTCTTTTCTTTATATTCCATTTCGCTTTCTTTCGTCCTTTTTTCTTTTCTCCAAAACCAATCACACCTTTTTGAGTCTGATCAAAATCAACAATACCCAGTTCAAATGTGAGGTGTTTAGTGGATATTTGTGATGGGTTAGCTAATGTGGATAGTGATGGAAGAGTGGAGACGAGATGGGGTTTACAGTGGTGTTTCCTGGCTCTGCTGCTCGAGTCCTTGTGATTTATGGGGACCGGCTGGTGGCAGGCGGGTGGAGTTGTGGTGGCTGCTAATCAATAAACAATGGTGGAAGGGAGGTGGCAGGCCACGTTGCGCGGACTCTCCAAAATACTGCTGCACCCGTGTTGGATTCTCCAAAACTACACTGCTTTTGGAGAATACGACACGCACCCGACGATATTTTCGGAGAGTCCGAGCAACATAGGTGGCAGGTGCAGGAGCAGTGATGGCTTTGTGCTCACTGGTGACTTGAAGGTGGAGGGCAGCTATTGAAGGTTTCTCTGGTGGCTGCCGGTGAATTTTTGCTGGCAGGGAATTTGATCCCTTTTTTAATGAAACAAAAAGGAAAGAAAGAAAAAGAAAATTTGACTTTTATTTCACTAAAATAGAAAGAACAAAAATTTAAATATATCATTTAAGTTAACTTTAATTAATTAAGTGTACTTGATTATAAAGTGCTATATTAAAAATGACACATGAAATCAAAATTTAACTTCTTTTGGTCTCTCACATGCCTCCAAGAGAGTGAACACACTTTCCATGCCACCTCAGCATCCAAGGGTATATTTATTCCGTTTAAAAAAGGTTCAGGGGGATAATAGCACCCCCTCAAAGATAAAGTGTGTAACTGGTAGTTCGGCCTTAGTTCAAGGGGTCCTTATGCCTTTTCCCTTTCAAATTTAAGTAGATCGGATAGATTTTATTGTTTTACTGCTTGTATAAATAGATCAGATAGATTTTAATATTTTACTACTTGTATATAAGTCTACTTTGAAGGAAAGAGAAAATAAAGATACAATTTCTTAGACATTAGGACTTTTAGGACATAATTATATGTATAATATTTTGTTATAGAGTTGATTTTAGGCCCCTGGTTATGTTTTATCTTTAACAGGAAATTAGTAGAAGAAAAGAATTAATCAAAAAATTGGTTCAATTCTTCAAAAGACAAAAGAAACAAAAAAGAAAAGAAAGGGGATTCTGAAGGATCATCACCTATGGCCTCCTAGGCTCCCACCTTATATTCCCTTCATCTCCTTATTTCTATCTTTATTTATTTTTTCTTCCCTCTATTTTTTCCTATTTTGTTAATTCCCACTTCTACATCCGCTACTTTTTATTTTCTATCAAACTCAATTGCCCCCCTAGTGTTTCCCCTCCATCTACTTTCCGCACACCTGTTACCCCTTTTCTTTCGGACCCAATAGTTATTCCAAATTCTTTCCCTAAAAATCACGATCTCCTCTCCTACTTTCCTTCAAACCCAACACCTATTTAGCTTTGTTTTTCATCCATGGCAGATTTTCTTCCTTTTATTCTCCTATGTTTCCTTCTATTTCCGGCGAAATTTTTGCCACCCAAGTTTTGTTCCTTTTTCAGCGATTTAATCAGAAATTTCTTCTAAAATATTCTTTCCATAGGCGGAAAAGGATTGAGAGCATGATGGCCTCCAGATCATGATTTTGATCTATGAGTTCTCATTCCTTCAACTCCTGTATAAAAGTTCAGGTTAAATTTAAGAGCAAAACCAAGCAAAAAATAATGAAAAATTAGTGAAAATGCTCCATTACCAAGTTTAGTTCGCGTTTATTTCATATTTAGTGACAAGATGTGCCAATGCAGCTTTTCGCATTACTTCCCAACTACATTTCAAGGATTATTTTTTTTTCCAGTCTAGTTTTATTCTTGTAAGTTTGATTAATATTTCTGTTTCAGTTTATCAGCATTGCTTGTGAAAGAAAATAAACATTTTATCTTACTAATTATGATAAATTTGGTGTAGAAATTCTTGAAATACATATATGCTAAATGATTATGGGTTGTGTATGAGCTTGAGTCCCTCGGTTAATTCCTCATGGCTGTCATGAAGAATTACTTCTTAATGAGTTTGAAAGGTCACTGTACTCGAGTACATCTGAATTTAGTATGTTATTCTTTTTTGGACTATAAGATTTTATTTGATTTGTTTAACTTTCCCCATTTTGGGGGGGGGGGGGGGGAATTGGTGGGTTTCTTTAGCATTTACCCTGTTGTCCAAGTTTTGTGTTTTCTTTCTTAGTTATGTTGCTAAGTTAGACGTATCCTTTATTTTTTTGGCTTAGACATCTTGATTTATATTATCACAGGTGTATGTAACCATGCCTTCCACTTCCACTGCATCAGTCGCTGGCTCAAAACCCGTCAAGTGTGCCCATTAGGTAGCTATCAACCTTGTCTTTTGCGCTGTTTAGTTAGCTTGTTAACTATATCATAATTGTTGGAACTCTTTTCCTCATTTCAGATAATAGTGAGTGGGAATTTCAGAAGTATGGTCACTAGAGGATTCAACAAGTGGCAGGAGAGGCGATTATGCTGCTGCAATGTCGTTAAATGTAGTTTGTTCTAGTAATACTTGTTCCAGTGCCTTTTGTTCTGTGTTGCCTTACATATCTGAGTCTGCTTTGACGATCTGATAGGATTTACTAGGGAGCTGGTGCTGAATCTCATATGCTGTGTGATTCTACTTACTGAAGTCAAACCTGCCCTTGTTGATTATGTTGTTTGGGGAAAACCTTCAACTAGAGCCACTAGCAAAATCTGGCGCCAATGTTATTTTACTTTCAATTACTCTAATATTGTGCTTTCTTTCTCTTGATCCTCTAAAGTTGTTTACAGAATCTTTTGCCATTCGTTTGATACCTACATTTATGTGCTTGAGCCTGTAAGATCCAGAGTATTCCAAAAGTTACATCGACTTTTTACATTAAGGCCAATGCACCAGCTAGCCAATTTAGAATGGCACCATGGTTTTGTGAGACTATTAACAATGGCACCAATATATGGAGTAATTTGCTTAGCCAGAGGAAAGTCTTGCCTTTGATCTGGGATGATGCGTATAGCTACCTTTCAATATAGAGTTAAATCCCAGGACTCCGACTTTTCTGCAAAGTCCGAGAAATTTTAGAAGCAAGTTGACAGTAGTGAGATTTGCTTTCGGTTCGCTCATCAGGTAGTAAAGATAGAAACTCCAAACCAATCAAAGATGATATGATTTATGGTTGTCTGTCTTCCAAAACTAGTTCATTTTGTACTAAGCCCATCAAATGACAATGTTACAGCAGATGAACATACATTTTCAAATGTACTTGAGGCTGATAAATACTCGTAAGCAAGAAAAGAATGATGACAATTTCTTAACATTATTTCAACAGATAGATGGTCCTTCGCTATTTTTCATTTTCCTTTTTGAACTTGGCCTTGTTCTTGTTTCTGCCCATCACAGATTTGCAGTTTACCACAATCATCTTCTGTTCCATAGTCAATTGATCACCCGACAGGCTAAGAAACAGACACTGCTCACAGAGATGCGGTAGCAGAGTGGAGTAGCCAATGCACTGCAATTGGACTCCTCACGCTGTGAATTCCATCACTCCACTCAATTGACCCAAATGCTGATTCAAGACCCTTCACTCTCTCCAACCCTACACTTCCATTACTGCTAAAACTAATCTCATACGACAAACTCTTATTTTCCTCACTAAAACTGAGCTTAGTCGGAGTCACCTTCACCTCCACCGAAGCCGGCGCATTTATTTTCACCTCATACGCCGCATTTGTATTCCTCCCAACATTTTTAACCACACGCTTGTATTTCACCACACTCTCACTACTAAAAACAACTGAGAACGACGGATAATTCAAATCCCCTGGACTAACTAAACTCTTTTCACTGCAATTCACCGAAGAGGTATCTTTCACGAACGGTGAAATCCTTTTGGGATCATAACCAATTGCACAAAGAAAATCCACGTAATCCCTCGTCGCAATATCATAAACCAGACCTGGATCCAGTGCTCTGTTCGGATCCACATGACCCGACCCGTGAACAAACGGACTCGATTCTTGGCCCGTCGCAAGATCCGTAAAGGTTTTGCCGGAGTTATCTATATTGTAAGCTGTCGTCATGAGGGCAGATTTGATGGCTGCTGTGGTCCATTTAGGGTAAGCTTTTCTAAGTAAAGCAGCTAATCCACTTACATGAGGACAAGACATGGATGTACCAGATATAATGTTGAATTCCACTCTTCTGGTATCAATTTCCAAATCTGTTGGTCCAATGGACCCGGTCCAACCGGCTAAAATGTTCACTCCTGGCGCAGTAACATCCGGTTTAAGGATCTCCGGTGTTACATAATTGGGCCCTCGGCCTGAGAATGCAGCAATACGTGGAGCAGACGGTGGTTTTCCGATTACAGTTCCTTTAAAGACTATTGTTGCCGTTGGTGATGAATCAGATTTGACGTAATCCCTGATTTTGTCACCGGCTTTTTGGCCGACCATCGTCGCCGGGAGGAGATGTGAATCGGCGACGAGTTCTTCGCCGGAGTCAGCTAAATTCGCCAGGACCATACCTGCACCACCGGCTAACTTCACTGCACTTCCTTTCTCTACTCTAGCATTGCCGCCTCGATCACATAATACAATTTTTCCGGCGACCTTTGAAGGATCCAGCTTTCCTGGATAACAGAGCTGACTCCCGCAGTCGCCGGAGTAAACAAGAGGTAGTTTTGAATCCCCGAGCGGATCGCCGGAATACAGGGATACGCCACCGAATATTCTACCGTCTCCTAAAATAACATCAGCCGGAAACTCCCGGTCTATCGTTGAAGCAGCAACGGTGAGAATCCACGGCGCAACGTTGACCGCCGTGGAAGCACCGGGACCAGAATTTCCAGCAGAGCAAGAGACAACAACGCCATGTTCTGAAGCACCAAAAGCTCCAATAGCAATAGAGTCAACGTCATACTCCGGTGCATAACCGTCAGCACCAACGGAAAGTGAAATCACGTGAACTCCATCAGCAACAGCTTGATCCATTGCAGCTAAAATATCAGAATCAAAACACCCTGTTTTCCAACAGATCTTATAAGCTGCTATTCGAGCTTTCACAGCCATGCCTCTAGCTTCACCTTTTGCGTATTGAAAAAAGCTAGCGTTAGCTACAACAGATCCAGCTGCAGTTGAAGCAGTGTGGGTCCCATGTCCTTCAGTATCTCGTGGCGATTTTGATTCTTTAGACTCGTCAATTGGGCTTCCACGATCAGCTTCATAGCCTTTGTAGAACAATCGAGCGCCTATGATTTTACGATTACATGAAGTTGCAGGAAAGTCTGGCCCAGTTTCGCATTTGCCCTTCCAACCGGACGGGACAGCAGAAAGACCGTCGTCGGTAAAGCTCGGCCTTTCCGGCCAAATGCCCGTGTCGAGGACCCCGACGATGACGTCATCGGCGTAGTCTGAATTGGGCCAAAGCCCAAATGAGTCTGCGAGACCTAAGAAGGTAGGTGTGTGAGTGGTGTGAAGCTGGCGTGCACGGTCAAGGATGACGGAGACTACACCGGGAACGCGGCGGATCCGGTCAGCCTGCCCGGAAGTGAGACGGGCGGAGAAACCTTGGGAAGCATAATCGTAAGAGTAAAGGATTTTGGCGGAGTATTGAGAAGAAGAAGAGACTGATCGGAGAATGGAGGAGTACCAATGGTGGTGGGTAGTGAAGATGTGGGGCTTGTGAGATTTTGACACGTGGACTATGAAAGTCTCAGAACCGTCCGATTGAACTGAAATTGCTAAAGAGTTGAGAAAGAAGAAGATTAAGAGGAAGAAAAAAGAAGAAGAAGAAGAAGAAGAAAGTGCCATTTTAGAAGAGTTTGCAATATGAAACTATGTTCTGCGACTGTTAATATTGATAGTCAATACTTGATAAAAAGGATAGAGGTGTGGGCCTTATTGGGCCACGTTGTATATAGAGATTGGTTCATGTTTAGGCCCTTTTTGCCATTCCCGCATATCCACGTAGGACTAGGACCCATTCTTTAGATTAATGAGAGATGGAAGGGTAGGTAAGATATGTATTAATGTCCAGCAAAAATAAAAGTTTAGATATCTGTTAGGTGTTTACTTCAGAATAAATTTTAAAAAAAAAAAAAAAAAAGGTTTATACGAGAAGATGAAATCACGTTTTTCTCACAGTATATTGCTCGTACTACTGCCAGCCAGGAGTATTATATTGGAGCGTCGTGACTCGTGAATCATGAAAATGATGCCTATTACTCCTTGTTCGAAAAGCAGATAATGAATATCAAAATATGTTCTTAAACTAAAGTTTTTGTAATAACTTTTTTTTGTCATGCTACTAACTTCACTCATAATATATTTTGATCTACAGAACAAAAATTTGTACTCCATATGTAAATTTAATACACGTGGAATGGAGGAGATTCCGACTAATACGTTGAATCAATGACGAAGCTAGTGTATAGGTTATGGATTTGGCAAATTATTAGTTTAGAAGTTAGAACATAATAAATTAAAATAATTAGAATTTTAAACTCATAAGTTTTAATTTATGGCCCTTTCTCTATGTTGAATAATCTATTTTAACAAAAAAGATGTTTTTCAACAAGCATCAACTAAACAAAAGAGTAAACTTATAGTCTAGCAAAATTCGCTATTTGATTAGTGAATGATGTCCCGAGTGCTGATAGCCTATTTGTATAGGGTGAAATATGATATGACACGTGGTCATCTAAAAGAAAGATATTTAAAATCTTAAACGGGGATGGATGAAAACCGAACACATTCATTCCACTTGTCACCGGAAGAGATAATGTTCATAAAGGCGTATTAAATGCTCTGCGCCCGGTAGCATTTAATAAGGAATATTCTGCAGCATTAAGAGCGACGGCCCGTTACAAAGAATTTGGCATTTATATTTACCGTTACATCTTCATCAATGACCCTCATAATTGACATTAAAGGAGGGTACGATCATAAGATCTTCTTCCCTAGACACAACTATAAATAGTGAACCTAGTTATCATTGTAATGACACAAAATTTTCTGGCAAAAATTATACCATATTCTATACAAAACTTAATACAATCTTACTTTTTCACTTTTTGATCCCATGTTGTGCCCGTAAACCTTGTTCCCGGAACTATCATCTATGTTGTTTCATCTACATTTTAAGGCTAAGTTATGTATATTTCTTTAATTATTGTATTATTTCATGATCAAATTAGTTTACTTATCTAGAAATCACGTATAAATTCAACTGTACCATTTTACGGGTAAACATTTTCGATACGGCTTATAAATAAGACTGCCAGCTCCTTTGTACATTTAACTGATTTTATCCTGATCAGCAAATTGAGTTTTTGGAAATGCAATCGACAAAATAGTCATGCTCCGAAATACACTCATGCAAGGAATACACTTGCCGCAATCAGAACTGAAATAATTTCATTATTATATATTCCTATTTAATATAATTTGAACAAGACGATGAATGTACAGGCTTGACACCTGCCTTTCGTCCTTAATGAATTATCCATATTTTGTGTGTGGAGTGGACCTAAAATCCTTATGGTCCATGATAAGTTTGTTTGGATGAAAATAAATTGAATCAATTTGGTGTGTGAAAATCATTAATGGGTAGCTCAATACATAAAGTATCTCATGTTCACGTAGGATCCGGAGAAGGGTCTTATCTCAAGGGGTGTAATGTAGACAGTCTATTTTAATTACAAGTATTAATGACTAATTCCACAGCTCGAACCCGTAAACTATAAGTCATACTAAGACAATTTTATCGTCGCTCCAAAGCTTGAACCCATCATCATAAAAGATTAGAAAAGATGCTACTTTCTACTAGTGTTGTACTTGCTTACGTGACAAAAGAAAGGAGAGGTGGGAGATCAGTGGTGGGCATTATTGGGCTAACGTCTTTATACAAGTACTTTTTGCCTTGTAATTTTTTTCTTTCTGTACAATATTTTAAACTTATTTACTAAAATTGTCTTAGATTTATAATTTACCCGCAATAATCATGGTTTTTTTACAATTCATATACCTTTAAGGAGTCTCTTTCCAACTGTGTTTCCTTCTCTAAAGTGTGATTCACGCAACAGTTACAAATAAAAGTATCCCAGAAAAGAAAAAATTGATTGAAACACCTTCAACAAGATCTTGACGATCTTATCAGTCTCATGTTCCGCCATTCGTCATCCCATAGGTAATTGATTTATTGGTTGCTAAATAGATGTCCTATGTTGCTGTAAAAATTAAATCTTTTTAAAGTTATTTTGCATGGCGTACTCTTAATCCATGTAGGATGAAGACCATAGCAACTATGACCATAAAAATCCTCCTTGTTCCCTCTCTTATCAAGTTTCTTCCTCACCTAGTGATTCCTCCATTTTCGCAGCTCGACAAAGAAAAGAAAGGGAAGCATTGAATGGAATAGTTGGGGAAATTTTGATAAGAAATTGAGGATGACTCCCTAAAATTCTATGATTAATCACTTCAAAAGCACCCAATCGTTGCAATTGAATCTAATTTTTTCAAAATTGAGTCATTGTTTAAGGATGCTATAGGGCGGCAAAGCAATTTGTAAAATTGAGTTATTGATTTTATAGTTCAAACAAACATGAATCGTTACACATGAATCGATTTGGAATTCATTCTCTACTTTTTTTCTTTAACAAATTGATTAAGAAAAAATAATATATGGTACATCGGCATACAAATTAAAATAAATTTCGTACAAATTTGATACATCTACAATAAAATACAAACTAAAAATAAATTTCATCCAACTAATTATACAATATATAACTTATTTATAACTTATCTATAACTTTCATACATTATTGTTACCCATTTAAATATAACTACACATCATACAACTTAAATATAATTTTCATACAAATTTTATATAATATGTTCTTTGTCTGTATTTTGTTTCTGATTTGTATATATTTTGTAAGTGGTGTGTTCTTATTCCTCTCTGAAATTCCATTCAAAACTTCCTCTTAATGCAATTTTGATACATATCAACAACTTTATATAAAAAGATAGTATTTATAACTTAAATACAAATTTCATACAATGACTCGTACATTATATAACTATTTTTCAAATAAAAAATATATATATAACTACAATAGAATACAATTTAAATACAATTTACATACCACTACTAGAAATTCGGAAAAAATCGTCCAAAAACACCAACCAAAATCGGACGGTAATGGCCAATAACTGTCCAAAACGCGGCCATTTATATGTGGTCGGTATTTTGAAGGTCGGAAGAGCATACCGACCAAAGTTGATCGGAAATTACCAACCAACATTGGTCGGAAATTACCGACCAATATTGGTCGGTATCCTTTACATGACCATATGACAATTTAATTGACTTACCGACCAATAATGGTCGGAATGTTATTTTAATAATTTAATTTATATCGATCAACATTGGTTGGTGTATTAAATTTATTAATTTTGCTTACCGACCAACTTTGGTCGATACTGGAAAATTTATATTTTTTATAAATAATTAAAATTTATAAATACGGACCAACGTTGGTCGGTAATCTCGATAGGGCAGCCAACTTACCGACCAAAGTTGGTCGGTAATATTGAATTTCTGGGAATTCAATATGCATTAACCGACCAACATTGGTCGGTATTTTGCAATTTAATTTTTTTTTATTAGTTACCGACCAAGGTTGGTCGGTTTCTAGGATTAATTTTGGTAAAAAATGCTTGTTTTGGTAGCTACACCACTGTCATGACCCGAAATTTTTTACCGACGGGACCGTGATGACACCTAACATTTCACTTGTCAAGCAAGCTAATGTTAGAGAATGTAACTAAGATGGAATGTAATAAGTGCGGAATATCATAAAGTTTTATTAACTACTACCACCGGGATCTGGTGTCACAATTCACGAGCATTCTAGAATTTACGACAAGTAATAGTCTGAAAAAAATACAACTGTCTAAATGAAAGAAAACAGTAGGACATAAAAGATAGACGGGGACTTCAAGGTCTGTGAACGCCGACACATCTACCTTGAGTCTTCGGACAGCGGACCAGTAGCAAATCTCGATCGATCAACCTGAGCCGGTATCAAAATCTGCACAAAAAGTGCAGAGTGCAGCATCAGTACAACCGACCCCATATACTGGTAAGTGTCGAGCCTAACCTCGGCGAAGTAGTGACGAGGCTAGGACAAGACACCCACATATAACCTGAATAATATAATCATGATAGTGGCAACAACAGTAAATAAAGAAATAATGCAGAAATAATAGGAAGGGAACATACAGTGGGGAATACAACATAAAGAGTGAGAATAATAAAAAGATAGAATTAAACAGAAAATCCTTAAACGAATTGAGCAACTAAAATAGCCAAGAAAAACTGCACGACATCACCCTTCGTGCTTGTACTCTCAACCTCATCAAGTAACAAATAAGACTGCACGGCATCACCCTTCGTACTTTTACTCTCTTCCTCACAAATATAAATAATTCATGCACGGCATCACCCTTCGTGCTTTACACTCTTCCTCACAATATAATTAAATTATGCACGGCATCACCCTTCGTGCTTTACACTCTTCCTCACAATTCACAGAATCAATAACAACGGATAGAGAGGAGTTTCACAAGAAAATCAATATTTCATAAATGATTACTTTCACAATTTAACATCTCAACCTCGAATCAATATTCACAATTTTATCGACCTTGGTGGAACCGGATACAAGTTTCCCAACATTTCAACAACAATAATAAGCATGGATAACAAGATTTAAGACTACAAATTTGCACTAATAGAATTTCACTCGCGTACTATGACTCGACCACAACGTATAGATGCTCGTCACCTCAACTATACGTCGTATTCAACAACAAAACACGTAGCAAATAATCACACAATACCTATTCCCTCAAGCCAAAGTTAGACACAATACTTACCTCGCTCCGAAGGCCACTTAATTCTTAATCACAGCTTTTCCTTTGGAATTCACCTCTAAACCACTCGTATCTATTCAAAAATGACTCATTAATATCAAATATTGCTAAAGGAATCAATTATATTTCATAAATTAAATTTCCAAAATTTTCCTCCAAAAAGTCAAAAAAATGACCCCGGGCCTGCTTGGTCAAAACCCGAGGTTCGGACCAAAATCCTCTTACCCATTTACCCCCGAGCTCGAATATATAATTGGTTGTGGAATCCGACCTCAAATCGAGGTCTAAATTCCCAAATTCTCGAAATCCTTAGTTTTTACCCTAACCCCTAATTCTACCATGAAAACTCTAGATTTTTAGTTAAAAAGTCAAGAAATGTAATGGGTATTTGAAAGAAAATTATTTAGAATCATTTACCAACACTTTAGGGAAGAAAATGACTCTTGGAAATCACCTCTACCTGTTTGGTTCTTGAAAATGTTGAAGAAAAGAGTCTGTTTTAAGCCACTGGACAGGCCTTCATCGCGTTCGCGAGAGGCCTGTCGCGTTCGCGATGCATAGCGGCCTAAGGCCTTCGCGTTCGCGAGTCTTCCTACGCGTTCGCGTAAGGCAACCCCCTAGCTTTCGCGTTCGCGACCCAGTGGACGCGTTCCCGTAGAAGAACATGACCAACCCTCCCCCAGGTCCCCAAGTGCTTCGCGTTCGCGATGGTTAGGTCGCGTTCGCGAAGGGTAAATCCCCAATCACTTCGCGTGAACAACCAGGACTTCGCGTTCGCGAAGAAGAAGTCTCAGCCTCACCAGTTTACTCTTCGCGTTCGCGAGAGTACCTTCGCGAACGCGAAGAAGGACATGCCAGAACACAGATTCTGCAGAAAAAACCAGATTTTCAAAGTCCAAAACATCTCGTGGCCTATCCGAAACTCACCCGAGCCCTCGGGGATCCAAACCAAGCATGCACACAAGTCTAAAAACATCATACGAATGTGCTCGCGCGATCAAATCGCCAAAATAATACCTAGAACTCTAAATTTAGCACCAATTCAAATGAAATTCTCAAGAACACATTAAAATCCATAACTTCTCAATCGAACGTCCGAATCACGTCACATCAACTCCGTTCCTCACCAAATTTCACAGACATATCTTAAATATCGTAATGAACCTATACTGGGCTCCGGGACCAAATACGGACCCGATACTAACAATGCCAAATATCAATCAATTCTTAAAAACAAATAATTTCCAAACTTTTAATTTTCATCGAAAATTCATAACTCAAGATAGGGACCTCCAAATTCGATTTCGGGCATACGCCCAGGTCCCATAATTTGATACGGATCCATTGGGACCGTCAAAGTACGGATCTGGGCCCGTTTACCAAAAATGTTGACCGAAGTCAACTAAAATTAACTTTTAAGGCAAAAATTCTTATTTTCATTAGTTTTCAACATAAAAGCTTTTCGGAAACCTGCCTGGACTACGCACGCAAATCGAGGAGGGTAAAAATGAGATTTTTACGGCTTAAGAGTGCCGATTCAAGTTTTAAAACATAAGATGACCTTTTGGGTCATCACATTCTCCACCTCTAAAACAACCGTTCGTCCTCGAATGGACATAGAAAAATACCTGGGCTGGTGAAAAGGTGGTGATATCTACTCCGCATATCGGACTCGGACTCCCAAGTAGCTACCTCAATAGGTTGACCTCTCCATTATACTCGAACTAAAGGGTAACTCTTTGACCTCAACTGACAAACCTGCCGGTCTAGAATGGCCACCGGCTCCTCCTCGTAAGTCAAATCCTTGTCCAACTGGACAGAGCTGAAATCTAACACGTGGGACGGGTCACCATGATATTTCCGAAGCATAGACACATGGAATACCGGATGAACTGAGGATAACCCTGGAGGCAACGCAAGTCGATTAGCTACCTCCCCCACTCTCTTGAGGATCTCAAATGGCCTGATATACCTAGGGCTCAACTTGCCCTTCTTCCCAAATCTCATAACACCCTTCATGGGCGATACCCGCAGCAATATTCTTTCTCCAACCATGAATGCAATATCACGAACTTTACGGTCAGCATAACTCTTTTGCCTGGACTGAGCTGTACAAAGTCGATCATGTATAATCTTGACCTTGTCCAAGGCCTCCTGAACAAAATCTGTACCCAATAACCGAGCCTCCCCCCGCTCGAACCACCCAACTGGTGACCTATACCATCTACCATATAATGCCTCATAGGGAGCCATCTGAATGCTCGATTGGTAGCTGTTATTGTAGGCAAACTCCGCTAATGGCAAAAACTGATCCCAAGAACCTCCAAAGTCAATAACACAGTCGCGAAGCATATCCTCCAAGATCTGAATAGTACGCTCGGACTGCCCGTCTGTCTGAGGATGAAATGCTATGCTCAACTCAATCCGCGTACTCAACTCACGCTAAACTGCCCTCCAAAAGTGCGAGGTAAACTGCGTACCTCGATCAGAAATGATAGACACGGGCACACCGTGCAGACGGACGATCTCACGAATATAAATCTCTGCCAACCGCTCCGAGGAATAGGTAACTGCCATCGGAATGAAATGCGCTGAATTAGTCAGCCTGTCCACAATGACCCAAACTGCATAGAACTTCCTCTGAGTCCGTGGGAGTCCAACATCAAAGTCCATAGTGATACGCTCCTACTTCCACTCAGGAATATCTAACCTCTGGAGTAAACCACTAGATCTCTGATGCTCACACTTTACCTGCTGGCAATTTAGGCACCGAGCTACATAGGCAACTATGTCCTTCTTCATTTGCCTCCACCAATAATGCTACCTCAAGTCTTGATACATCTTGGCAGTGCCTGGATAAATAGAATACCGGGAACTATGGGACTCCTCAAGGATTAACTCACGAAGTCCATCCACATTAGGCACATAAATACGACCCTGCATCCTCAAAACTCCGTCATCTCCAACAGTAACTTGCTTGGCATCACCGTGCCGCACTGTGTCTCTAAGGACAAGTAAATGAGGATCGTCATCTTGCCGATCTCTGATGCGCTCAAATAAAGAAGACCGAGCAACTGTACAAGCTAGAACACGGTTGGGCTCAGAAACATCTAACCTCAGGAACTGGTTGGCCAAGGCCTAAACATCCAATGCAAGCGGTCTCTCACCAACTGGAATATATGCGAGACTACCCATACTGACTGACTTTCTACTCAAAGCATCGGCCACAACATTGGCCTTCCCGGGATGATAAAATATAGTGATATCATAGTCTTTCAATAGCTCTAGCCACCTCCCCTGACTCAAATTGAGTTCCTTATACTTGAACAAATACTGCAAGCTCCAATGATCAGTGAAACCTCACATGGCATGCCGTAAATATAGTGCCTCCAAATCTTCAGCGCGTGAATAATGAACCTTTAGCTGTCGCGAAGCATATGCAATAACCTTACTACCCTGAATCAATACCGTACCCAGACCAATACGAGATGCGTCACAATATACTGTATAAGATCCTGAACATGTGGGTAACACCAATACCGGCGACGTAGTCAAAGCAATCTTGAGCTTCTGAAAGCTCGCTTCACACTTGTTTGACCACCTGAACAGGGTACCTTTCTAGGTCAATCTGGTCAATGGGGCTGCTATGGATGAAAACCCCTCTACAAATCGACGGTAATAGCCTGCCAAACCCAGGAAACTACGGATCTCTGTAGCTGATGTGGGTCTAGGCCAGTCCTGAACTGCCTCAATCTTCGTAGGATCCACCTGAATACCCTCTGTTGATACAACGTGACCTAATAAAGCAACTGAAGTCAACCAAAACTCGCATTTTGAGAACTTAGCATATAATTGGCTGTCTTTCAGAGTTTGAAGAATGATCCGAAGGTGCTGCTCATGCTCCTCTCGATTGTGGGAGTAGATCAAGATATCATCAATAAACACAACCACAAAGGAATTCAGGTAGGGTTTGAACACCCGGTTTATCAAATCGATAAATGCTGCTGGGGCATTTGTCAGCCCAAATGACATTACTAGAAACTCATAACGCCCATACCGAGTCCGAAAAGCTGTCTTAGGAACATCGAATGCCCTAATCCTCAACTAATGGTAGCCAGATCTTAAATCAATCTTTAAAAACACCTTGGCACCCTGAAGCTGATCAAATAAATCATCAATCCTCGGCAATGGAAATTTGTTCTTGATGGTGGCTTTGTTCAACTGCCGATAATCTATACACATCCTCATCGATCCATCTTTCTTCTTCACAAACAACACAGGTGCACCCCAGGGCGAGACACTAGGTCTAATGAAGCCCTTATCAAGCAAATCTTGCAACTGCTTTTTCAATTCTTTCAACTTTGGCGGGGCCATGCGATATGGCGGAATGGAAATAGACTGAGTGCCCGGAGCCAAATCAATGCAGAAATCAATATCCCTATCAGGTGGCATCCCCGGTAGGTCTGCAGGAAATACCTTTGGAAACTCACGAACAACCGGCACCGAATCTATGGAAGGAACCTCCGCACTAGAATCGCGGACATAAGCCAAATAAGCTAGACACCCCTTCTCGACCATATGCCAAGCCTTCACATAAGAGATAACCCTGCTGGCAGAATGGCCAAGATTTCCTCTCCACTCTAATCGAGGTAACCCCTGCAAGGCTAAGGTCACTGTCTTGGCGTGACAATCTAATATAGCATGATAAGGTGACAGCCAATCCATACCCAGTATGATATCAAAATCAACCATGTCGAGAAGTAAAAGATTTACACGAGTCTCAAGACTCCCAATGGTGACCACACACGAACGATAAACACGATCTACAATAATAGCATCTCTCACTGGTATGGACACATACACATGAGCACTCAAAGAATCACGGGGCACAACAAAATAGGAAGCAAAATAGGATGACACATAGGATTAAGTAGATCCCGGATCAAATAGAACTGAAGCATCTCTACTGCAAACTGAAACAGTACCTGTGATAATAGCGTCAGATGACTCAGCCTCAGGCCTGGCTGGGAAAGCATAACACCGGGGCTGGGCCCCACCACCCTGAACTACGTCCCTGGGACGACCTCTAACTGGCTGGTCTCCACCTCTAATGGCCTGACCTCAACCTCTAACAGTCTGGCCTCTACCGCTGGCTGCCTGACCCCTGCCTCTGGCCGGCTGAGCAGGTGGTGCAGCAACTGGTGCCAGAACCATGGCACGCGAACTCTAATGTCGTGAGCTGCTTGTTTCCCGAGGGCAAAATCTAGCAATGTGCCTCGAATCACCACAAGTATAACATAACTTCGGCTGCTGTGACTGCTGACCCTGAAACTGACCCTGTCGACCTGAATAAACACCCTGATAACTCTGGAGTGGAGGTGCACTAATAGGAGCTGGTGGTGCACTGTAGGCTAGCTGGTCGGAATAATGCATCTGAGAGCCACGACCACCTGAGGCACCGTGAGATGCCTGAAGCGCTGAATGAAACAGCCTGGGAGGATGGCCTCTACCAAAAGTACTCCGGCCTCTAGGTGAGGCACCACTGAACTCACCGGAATGACGAGGTCTCTTATCATACCCTTGACCTCCCTGAGTAAGAACCAGTTCGACTCGTCTGGTGACATTAGCAGCCGCCTGAAAAGAAATCTCACTCCCCGTCTCCTTAGCCATCTGCAATCTGATAGGCTGAGCTAGTCCATCAATAAACCTCCTCACCCTCTCTCTCTCTTGGTGGGAAGTAGAAGAATAGCATGACGGGCCAAATCTACAAAACGGGTCTCATACTGAGTAACAGTCTGGAGACGCTCAAACTGACGGCGATGCTCCTCTCTCAATTTGATAGGCAGAAACTTCTCTATGAAGAGCTGAGAGAACTGGTCCCAAGTAAGAGCATGCGACCCAGCTGGTCTGGTCAACAAGTAATCTCTCCACCATTTCTTGGTGGAACCAGTCATCTGAAATGCAGCGAAATCGACCCCATTGGTCTCCACTATACCCATGTTCCGTAAAATCGCGTGACAGCTGTCAAGATAATCCTGGGGATCCTCTGAAGGAGCACCGCTGAAGTGAACAGGAAAGAGCTTGATAAACCTGTCTAATCTCCATTAGGCCTCAGAAGACATAGTTGGCCCATCTCCGACCTGTGCCGCAATAACCGGCTGAACTAATCTGATTGGCTGAGCTGTTGGAGCCTGATACTGGGGAGTTATCTGCTCTAGAGCGGGAGTGGTGGGAGTCTGAGCTCCTCCTCCAGCTTGAAATACTGCTGGTGCCATGGGAAATGCGCCAGTCTGGGCCACACTCTCCATAAGGCCCACCAAATAGACCAAAGCGTCCTGAAGTACTGGGGTAGCAATGAACCCCTCCGGAACCTGAGCTGGTCCGGCAGGAACAGTCAGGGCTGGAACCTCCTCGTCAAGCTCTATCTGAGGCTCCACTGATGGGGCTGCTGCTCGGGCCCTAGGCTGAGCTCTGCCCCTGCCTCGGCCTCTGGCACGGCCTCGGCCTCGACCTATGCCCCGCGTAGGAGCTGTCACTGGAGGCTCTGGCTGCTGCTCAGCTGAGGAAGCGGTACGTGTTCTCGTCATCTGCGAGAGAATAAGAGTAGAAGAGTAGAAGAGTTCAATTAGTATTGAGAAAGCAAAATCGCACGACGGAGAAGAAAGAAGGGAAACTTGTTCCTAAACTTCATAGCCACTGGAAGATAAGCACAGACGTCTCCGTACCGATCCTCCAGACTCTACTAAGCTTGCTTGTGAATCGTGAGACCTAAGCAACCTAGTGCTCTTATACCAACTGTCACGACCCGAAATTTCCCACCGACGGGACCGTGATGACGCCTAACATTTAACTTGCCAGGCAAGCCAACGTTAGAAAATGCAACTAAGATAGAATGTAATAAGTGCGGAATATCATAAAGTTTTATTAACTACTACCACCCGGATCTAGTGTCACCATTCACGAGCATTCTAGAATTTACGACAAGTAATAGTCTGAAAGAAATACAACTGTCTGAATGAAAGAAAATAGTATGACATAAAAGATAGATGGGGACTTCAAGGTCTGTGAACGCCGACAGATCTACCTTGAGTCTCCGGATAGCGGACCAGTAGCAAATCTCGATCGATCAACCTGAGTCGGTATCAAAATCTGCACAGAAAGTGCAGAGTGCAGCATCAGTACAACCGACCCATGTACTGGTAAGTGTCGAGCCTAACCTCGGCGAAGTAGTGACGAGGCTAGGACAAGACACTCACATATAACCTGAACAATATAATCATGCTAGTGGCAACAACAGTAAATAAAGAAATAATGCAGAAATAATAGGAAGGGGACATACAGTGGGGAATACAACATAAAGAGTGAGAATAATGAAAAGATAGAATTAAATAGAAAATCCTTAAAAAAAATTGAGCAATTAAAATAGCCAAGAAAAACTGCACGACATCACCCTTCGTGCTTTTACTCTCAACCTTACCAAGTAACAAATAAGACTACACGGCATCACCCTTCATGCTTGTACTCTCAACCTCACCAAGTAACAAATAAGACTGCACTGCATCACCCTTCGTGCTTTTACACTCTTCCTCATAATATAATTAAATTATGCACGACATCACCCTTCGTGCTTTACACTCTTCCTCAGAATTCACATAATCAATAACAACGGATAGAGAGGAGTTTCACAAGAAAATCAATATTTCATAAATGATTACTTTCACAATTTAACATCTCAACTCCGAATCAATATTCACAATTTTATCGACCTTAGTAGAACCGGATACAAGTTTCCCAACATTTCAACAACAAAAATAAGCATGGATAATCAGATTTAAGACTACAAATTTGCACTAATAGAATTTCACTCGCGTACTATGACTCGACCACAACGTATAGATGCTCGTCACCTCAACTATACGTCGTATTCAACAACAAAACACGTAGAAAATAATCACACAATACCTATTCCCTCAAGCCAAAGTTAGACACAATACTTACCTCGCTCCGAAGGCCACTTAATTCTCAATCACAGCTTTTTCTTTGGAATTCACCTCTAAACCACTCGTGTCTATTCAAAAATGACTCATTAATATCAAATATTGCTAAAGGAATCAATTATATTTCATAAATTAAATTTTCAAAATTTTCCTCCAAAAAGTCGAAAAAATCGACCCCGGGCCCGCTTGGTCAAAACCCGAGGTTCGGACCAAAATCCTCTTACCCATTCACCCCCGAGCCCGAATATATAATTGGTTATGGAATCCGACCTCAAATCGAGGTCTAAATTCCCAAATTTTCGAAATCCCTAGTTTCTACCCTAACCCCTAATTCTATCATGAAAACTCTAGATTTTTGGTTAAAATTACAAGAAATGTAATGGGTAATTGAAAGAAAATTATTTAGAATCATTTACCAACACTTTAGGGAAGAAAATGACTCTTGGAAATCGCCTCTACCCGTTTGGTTCTTGAAAATGTTGAAGAAATGGCTGAAACCCCTGTTTGGAGTCTGTTTTAAGCCACTGAACAAGCCTTCATCGCGTTCGCGAGAGGCCTGTCGTGTTCGCGATGCACAGAGGCCTAAGGCCTTCGCATTCGCGAGTCTTCCTACGCGTTCGCGTAAGGCAACTCCACCCTAGCTTTCGCGTTCGCGACCCAGTGGACGCGTTCGCGTAGAAGAACATGACCAACCCTCCCCCAGGTCCCCAAGTGCTTCGCGTTCGCGATGGTCAAGTCGCGTTCGTGAAGGGTAAATCCCCCATCCCTTCGCGTGCACGACCAGGCCTTCGCGTTCGTGAAGAAGAAGTCTCAGCCTCACCAGTTTACTCTTCGCGTTCGCGAGAGAACCTTCGCGAACGCGAAGAAGGACATGCCAGAACACAGATTTTGCAGAAAAAACCAGATTTCCAAAGTCCAAAACATCCTGTGGCTTACCTGAAACTCACCTGAGCCCTCGTGGCTCCAAACCAAATATGCACACAAATCTAAAAATATCATACGAATGTGCTCGCGTGATCAAATCGCCAAAATAACACCTAGAACTCTAAATAAAACCTAGAATATTCGAATCATGTCACATCAACTCCGATCCTCACCAAATTTTACAGAGATGTCTTAAATATCGTAATGAACCTGTACCGGGCTCCGGGACCAAAATACGGACCCGATACTAACAATGCCAAATATCAATTAATTCTTAAAAATAAATAATTTCCAAACTTTTAATTTTCATCGAAAATTCATAACTCAAGCTAGGGACCTCCAAATTCGATTCCGAGCATACGCCTAGGTCCCATAATTTGATACGGACCCACCGAGACCGTCAAAGCATGGATCCGGGCCCGTCAACTAAAATTAACTTTTAAGGCAAAAATTCTTATTTTCATTAGTTTTCAACATAAAAGCTTTCCGGAAACCTGCCCGGACTGCGCACGCAAATCGAGGAGGGTAAAATGAGATTTTTAAGGCTTAAGAACGCCGATTAGAGTTCTATAATATAAGATGACCTTTTGGGTCATCACATTCTCCACCTGCCAAATAAAAACAGCATACCAATACCCCCAATTCACATCAAATAACCCCCAATTCACCACCTACAACCCCTAATTCACCACAAATCCAACCAAACATCCAATTAATACTTTAAAACTAACAAAGTTTAATTAAACATCACAATCCAAAACCAAGCAAAAACTAAGTAATTACAACAAGTTCAAAATTGTTCAATCTAATTCAAAACTAGTTCTATTAGTCTAATTCAAACTATATCAAAGTATTGGTCAAGGGGTGTTTTCTACAACATCATCACCATCTGATGAACTTTTATCTACAAGACGGTATAGAGAACGATTTTGTGGAGGACGGGAAAAATAATCATGGGGAGGACGAGAGGAACAATCACGGGGAGGTCGAGCCTCTGGTAATGACTCACGAGACCGGGGCAACGAAAAAGATCCAATAGAAAGGAGAGTTCTGATCTGAGCTTGCATACCAAGGAATTGAGCAGCTCTAAGCCTTTCTCTTTTATTGGCCGCTTCTAGCTCGGATGTAAGCCTTGTCACTGTCTCCTGCATAGCCGAGAGGCTCTCCCTATTAAGTGTCTCACCCTGTGTGGAAGTCTTTATTCCTTGCATTCCACATCTATAGCGATGGGATATTTTCTCAGTAAGCCCGTATACCTCCCCTTTTTTGGACCACCAACAACATCCAACCATATTCTTTCAGCATCCTCGTCCGAAGGTTGGGTTGGCTTGCCCGATGCACCAACTGGCTGACTACGAATAAATTCCTCCACGTTACTTTGGTAGAGACCCTACGTTATTATAAATTAAATTAGTATTTAAAAATTCTTATAAAAGTAAATTATAACACTTAAAGAAAATAGAAAGCTTACATATGCAGTCTCTGCCTGGTCCTCGACCCACCTATCTGTATCCCCCTCTTTTTTTTTCTTTAAAATATGCGTCTCCTTGAATAGCTCATCATGGCTCGTTGGACGCCCATACTTCTTTTCCTGAATGTGAGGCAGGTGGACTGTATGTCGGACGTAGTCCTATGGCCTTGTGATGGAAGACCCGGTGTATGGTTGAAGGTGTAGGCCTCGTGATGCTGTGGCAGCTCAGTATAGCCGTGTGGTGAAGGATAGGACATAGGAATCTCTGAAGAGGGTGGAAATGAGGGAGTAGTATTATCCCTAGGATCTACCCACTACAAAAAAACTAGAATTAGCTACGAACGTTATCGCCAATCTGTCGCTAAATCTCCTGTAGCTAGCAGAATTTCTTGATAATTTGTCGCTAATTCGTCGCTAAATGAGATTAGTCACGGATTTTTCTATTTAGCTACAGAATTTGTCCGTCGCTAAAACCTAATATTTTAGTAGTGACACTCCTCTTTCCCTTCTTAGCCTTTTCTCGACCCCGAGAACTAGTAGGGTCATTGTTACCTTGACCCTTGCTTGTCATCTGCATAATATAATACATATTTAGATTGAAACATATAAGAAATTAGTTATAACATGAGTGTGTTTTTTTTGCTTTTAAAAAACAACTTTTTAATCCTCGTCGATGTATTGTTCCTTGTCCGAGAATTCCTCGTCCTCACTTGTTTGAATTTCATCAGTTGATTCTTCAGCCTCATTTTCTATAATTGTTACTTCATTTATATCAACTTCTTCCAATATGCGTTCAGGATGTTCTAAATCATTTTTTAACTGATCGTCCACTATTTGGTGAACACTGGAGATATCGTTTTGATATGCGACATCTAACACATTCTCGACTTCCACCCTTCCTACAGGCTTAGTTTTGATTACAACCCACCAATCGGACTTATTCTGCCGCAATGGATAAGGAGCATAATACACTTGCCTAACATTATGTGTAATTATGAAAGGATCATAGCGATCATATTCCCTCGTATGATTAACCTCAATTATGTTGTATTGGTGGTGTACGCTTGTACCTCTTGTTGGATTTGGGTCAAACCACTTGCATCTAAAGAGTATCAATTTCTTATATGGCCACTTTACTGAAGTTTTGGACCCTCTCCCAAATTTTCTCACCTGAAAGTATCGGAGGTGGCACATCATATTCCACTTTATTCTTTTTGAATGCATTTTTCATCCTTCTAAACTCATGATCATCATGCAAGAACCGACAGTGACAATCAAACCATGATTGCTTTCGGCCATGTTTCAAAGTGAACACTTTACCACTTTTTATGCAATAAGGACAAACTAGCTTTCCAGCAGTCATCCACCCAGACAATATTCCATATGCTGGAAAATCGTTAATAGTCCACATTAAATTAGCATACAATTTGAAATTCTTCTTGGTTGATATGTCATATGTTTCAACACCATCATACCACAACTGTTTTAGCTCATCAATCAAAGGTTGAAAATATATATCAATCAAACTTTTCGGATTACGTGGACCGGGGACAATACAATTTTAAAATATATATGGACTAGTCATACACAACTCTGCTAGTAGATTATAAGGTGTAAGAAAGACACGCCAGCATGAATATGGTGTCGCAGATATAGAAAAAGGCGTGAAGCCATCCGCACACAAACCTAACTGAATGTTCCTTGGTTCACTAGAATAATCTGGATATGTCCTATCAAAGTACTTCCAAGCTTCTCCATTTGAAGGATGACACATAACACCAGGTGGTTTTCGATTTTTAAAGTGTCATCTCATATGAGGAGCATAACTCATCGACGCATATAACCTCTTTAACCTAGGTATAAGAGGCAAATAATGCATTGACTTCACAACGATCATATTCCCACTGGAAAGCCTCTTGAAATGAGGCTTTTCGCAGAATTTACAACTTTCTAAATTTGCATCATCTTTATAATATAACATGCAACCATCTTCACAAAAATCAATTCTCATCGACGAAAGTCCTAACTTAGAAACCTATCTTTTTGCCTTATAGAAATCACCAGGTTAGTTGATATTTGGGTCAACTAGGTCACTCATAAGGTCCATGAAAGAGTCCATAGCCTCTTGAGAAATAGTCCAATCAGATTTGATACTTAGTAATCTAACTGCAACAGACAGCTCAGAGTGTGGACTTCCTTCACGTAGTGGACGACTAGCTTCCTATAACTGTTCATAAAAATGTTTTGCATCATCATTAGGACTTTGTTCAATATTTTCATTGGGCTCACCCCCGGAGTGCATCCCAAAAGCATCCGAAACCATATCCTGAATTCTAGAATCATGATTTTTATTCCCCACCGACCTACTACTTTCACCAACAACCATGTTATGAAATATTCCACGGCTACCATCGATATCTCTATGATTAGTCCACACAAAATAATTCTCTATAAACCCTTTCCTATAAAGATGAAGCTTAACTTCCTCCAATTTTTTAAACTTTACACAATCGCACTTGACACAAGGGTACCTAATTACTCCTTCAATTTGTTATGATGAATGAGACATTGCATGTCTAATAAAGTCATCAACCCCTTCTACAATCCTCTCGCAGTCCTCGCCGATTAGGATAATTCCTATTGTACATTTAAGTACGATGTTCCATCTATACAAATAAAAATAAAATTGAGATATTTCCATAAGTATTAGAACTACTTAATTTATTCTACAATTATAAACTAATTAAATCATTTTTAGTTAATTAAGATGATTAATTTTTACTAGTTACACCAAAATTAAATTATAGTAAATATAATTAATTATGATTCATTCAATTTAAAAATAAATTATAAGTTCAATTCATACCTAAAAGGTTCAACACTAATCCCTAAAAGTTCAATTAGTACCCTAAACAATTCAATTAATACCCTAAACAATTTAATTAACCTCACAAAATATAAACTCTATCCGAATAGTTCAACACTTACCCCTAAAAATTTAATTCATACTCTAAAAGTTCAATTCACAAGAACAAATCGTAAAAACATAATTCAATTCAAAGTTAAACATTCAATTCCTAACTAAACTACCCAAGTCAATACAAACTTAAACATTGAATTTACACCCTAGGTAATCAATTCAATTCAATTCAATTTTAATATGACCTAAACCCTAGATTTCAATAAAATTCAAAGTTAAACAATCAATTTAAATAATAATTAACTAATTCATAATTAAATAATAAAATATTAAAATTATACAAACAATGTAAGTTCAAATCGAAACCTGGAATTTTTAGGAGGTGGAGGGGGAGCGGCAGTGGAGGCCGTAGCAACGGGCAGCGGCGGCGGCGACAGGGGGGCGATTAGCGACGTGGGGTGGGGAATGGGATTTGTGTGAGGGAAATAGATAAGGAGTGCGTCCCGACCCAAAATCCCACCACAAGCATCGTGATGGCACTTAGTCTCTAAGACTAGGTAAGCCGATTACAATTTCATTTCGAGCCATTTTTTTTAAAATATATAATTTAATACAAGTGTCGAAACCAACAACATAAATAATTATAACAACCTCCCAAGACAGGTAATACAGAGTCACGAACTCTAACTGAATACATGCAATGATCACAAGGATCGAATATACAATATTGTTCGAATAAGAGTTGACACTACAATATAATGGAAAGACTCCAAGGGACTGCGACGACTAACCAGCCCTACCTTGAATCTTTGCGATCACACTATAATCTCTGACCGAATCCGATATCTCCAATACCTAGCTCTACATAAAAATATACAGAAGTATAGTATGAGTACACCATAGTCGGTACCTAGTAAGTATTAAGACTAACCTCCGTGAGGTAGTGACGAGGTACAGTCAAGACACTCACTAGTCAAATAATCTGTGCAATATAGCATACAAAAAATAATAGAAAATAAATAGCAGTGATGACAACAATAATCAACTTGTGACATAAATAACAAGGCAACAAGAACACCATAAATATTACTCAGACGTATAATAAATACAAGTACAGCCAATTAATCAAGTCCTTCAAAATTTACATCTTTTATCTATAAGTTTTTCAAATAAAAATCTTTAGAATGTAATCCGTATAATTAAATATATCCCAAATATACTTCCTTCAAATAAATATCTTACGAATATAATTCTTTCAAATAAATATGTAACGACCCGACTGGTCATTTTGAGAATTTAAGTCATGTTCGGCGACATAAGGTCTTGAGAAGCTTCATATTATGTGTATTGACTTGCGTGCGTAGTCGAGTTCAGCTACCAGATGATTCAGAGTCAAATCGGAAAAAGGATTCTAGTTTTGGAAGCTTAAGCGGTAAGAGTTCACCGGAATTTGACTCGTGTGTAAACGACTCCGGAATTGGATTTGGATGATTTCAACAGCTTCGTATGGTAATTTTGGACTTAGGCGTGCGTCCGGATTTGGATTTGGAGGTCTGTAGGGTGATTTAAAGCATTTCGGCAAAAATTGGAAAGAGTTGAAGTTGGAAAGTGGAGTAGTTTGACCAATAGTTGACTTTGGTGATATCGGGGTCGGAATGCGATTCCAAGAGTTAGAACAACTCCGTTATGTCATTTGCGACTTGCCTGCAAAATTTGACATCATTCCGGGTTAATTTGATAGGTTTCGACACGGGTTTTAGAAGTTGGAAGATTTGAAAGTTTATAAGTTTGATTCATGGTGCGATTCGTAGTTTTGACGTTGTTTGATGTGATTTGAGACCTCGAGCGAGTCCGCGTTAGGTTATAAAACTTGTTTGTGGGTTTAGACGGGTGCCTCGGGTGTGTTCCGGGTGGGCTACGGGTCCTTTTCCCCTATTTTTGAACTGTTGTTCCTGTTTTCTGGTTTCCTTCTTCGCGATCGCGAAGCGCCTTTCGCGTTCGCAAAGTGTTACTACTGACCACCTCGAGATCCTTCTTCGCGTTCGCGTTCAACCTCTCGTGTTCGCGAAGGTTTGGTTTTCCCTTTTATCGCGTTCGCGATTAGCCACCCACGTTCGCGAAGCTCTTCCTAGAAGCATCATATTTCTTCTTCGCGTTCGCATTCGCGTTCGTCGTCTCGCGTTCGCGTAGGTTCCGTCACTTGTTCTTCGCGTTCTTACTCCTTCCCTCTCGTACGCGAAGGGTTTTTCTGGACAACCTTACTTTCTATCTTCGTGAACGCGAGCCTTTCTCCGCGTTCGCGATGCTTTCAGACCTGGGTAGAATATAAGTTTTCCAAATCGAGGGTTAGGCCATTTTTCATCATATTTTGACTTGTAGAGCTCGGTTTTGAGCGATTCTTCGTGGGTTTTTCAAGCAAATCGATTGGCTATTTTGGTTAGATTTAAGCCGTCCGGAGGTCATTTCACTCGAGAAGTTTATTTTAGAGTATCGTTTTGTCTTCTTTGAGGTAAGTATCTTGCCTAACCTTGTGTGGGGGAGCTACCCCTTAGGATTTGAGTCTTCTGTGTTGATTGTAGTCCGTGTACGCGAGATGACGAGTACGTGCTCGGACTTATTTGTTGAAATTGGCCTTTTAGGGCCTTGCATTCATTGAATATGCAGTTGTACTTGTTATGATTACGTTCCTTAATTACTAGTTTCACCTTTACCTACTTAATTAGAATCAATTGCTTCATGATCCACTCTTACTGTTTACTTGATTCATATATACCTTAATTGAAATTGTTATCTCTTCCATTGTCATGTTATCTTTTCCCTAACTGCGTATCTTTATTTGAAGTTGTAGTTGTTCCTTTTTGTAAATGTTCACCCTTAATTGAGGTTATAGTGATTTTCTCGCTGCCCACATTTATTTGAATTGGTTGTATCTCTTCCGTAATTATCCAAACTTAAAAGAAGCTTAGATATCCTATGCCTTAGTGGACTTGCCCTTATTCGAAATTATTTGACTCGTGTTAGTTTCTTGTTGTTGAACCGTACATTGTGGGACCATTGTTACATATTGTTCCCTTCCCTGTTGAGCTGTTCTTATTATGCCTAGTATTCTTTATTATGGTTATTCCTTGTGAACTAGTTCTATCATTTCTTGTGATCGAAGTTTCTTGAGTTGATTTACTTGCTGTACTTTATATTATTGTCATTGTTGTTGTGGTACTTGTTGTTGTGATGCACGAGGTTTCTGTCGTGCGGTTGTTATTGTGATGCACGAGATTTCTGTCGTGTTGTTGTTGTTATGGGGTTGCACGAGGTTTCTGCCGTGCTATTGTTACTACTGAAATTTGCACATGCGGCGTGACAAGGCGGGCTATATATATGTGGGTTGCGCATGTGGAAAGACAAGGTGGGAACATTATTATGCACGTGTGGTGAGACAAGGCGGGCATTCACTTTACTATTGCACACGTGACGATACAAAGTGGGCTGTGTCAGGGATTGATTTGTGATGACTTGTGATAGCATGGGGGCATTCTTGTTGTTGATATTTGTGTAGTGGTGCACTTACCTGTGTGAGTTCTATCTTGTGGAAAATTATGGGAAAACATTCTACGTGCCATTTCTTTTCCTATACTTACTAGCCGGCATGAACTATGTTAGGACACTTGCACAAGCATACACGTAGTTAAGCACTCTTATCGGTTAAGATGTTTTCTTGATATTGTTGAGTATAGATGCACACTCTTATTTACTTGCCTTCTATGTGAGAATGGCTCTATTTGGCACCTGAGTTGTCAGTGCGGTTATAAATTGTAACGGGAGCACATGATGCTAAGTGTTAGGGTTCAGGAATTGGGACCCGTAAGTTGTGAATATTCTGAGGTTCGGTACCTTGTGGAGGTTATTGGCTAAAACCCGGTGTGAAAGCGATCGTTTTGTTGATTTGTTATTTGCCTTTCATTTATTTGTGATCACTGGATTTAGATCGTGTTTTCGTACATCTACTGTGTCATTATTATGGTATTCCGCTGATAGTTGTTGTTTTCCTTTCTTACTGAAATTACCGTATTATTTGCCATTTCGCGTAGTCCTTATGTAGATATCATACTCTGTTGTTCCTATACTTATACTTGTTCAGGTTATTTAGTCCAGTAGGTGTCTTGACTGTACCTCGTCACTACTCCATTAAGGTTAGTCTTGATGCTTGCTGGGTACCGACGTGGTGTACTCATACTGCACTTCTGCATATTTTTGTGCAGATCTAGGTATTTTCGAAGTCAGTTGATCATTAGCTAGCTGTGCGAATTGTTGCTGTGGAGACTCAAGGTAAACCTGCTACTGCGTTCGCAGGCTTCGGAGTCACCTTCTGATTTGTATTCACACTATTTACTTTATTTCAAACAGTTGTATTTAGAAAATTGTAACAAACTCTGTAGAGCTTATGACTTGTACTATCGGTTTTGGGAATTGTAAATTTTATAGAGATTTTTATTTCAAAAATTATTAGATGTTATTTAATTATTGTTGTTATTTATTAAATATTAGGCTTACCTAGTCCCTCAGACTAGGTGCCATCACGATACCCAACAGAGGAAAAATTGGGTCGTGACAAAATATCTTTCAAATATAATTATTTCAAGTAAATATCTTTCGAATATAATTCTTTCAAATAAATACCTTTCGAATATAATTCTTTCAAGTAAATGTTACCATGTGATACCTCATTTAACTTTCCTTGTGTGAGAAATATATTCAAGATATCACATCAAATGGTACGGTAATACCTTCATGCACTTGTCTCATTCTCACACGATATATGTAGATAAAATCAATTGGCACAACATCACCCTTCGTGCATTTATCTCTTTCTCACCGAGTATACATATTACAGTACCAACTAGGTGGGAGAAATACCAATAACAATAAAAGAAATAAAGTGGGAGGCACACAGGAAGCAACAATGACTACAAGTCACATAAAAAACATAGGTGCATAATAACAGCTCAAGATAAAGGCATGAATGTATACACAACGAAAACATATCACAATATAATGTATGTCTCTTGTCCTCGCCTGCACGGAAACACCCTTTGTGCCATGAACATATGATAATATAAAAATAATGGCACGACATCACCCTTTGTGCTTTTACACTCATCCTCACATGATAATGTATATGAAATGGTACGGCATTATCCTTCGTGCATATTAATGTATATGAATGGCACGACATCACCCTTCGTGATTTATATCTTTCCTCACATGATAATATAACTGAAATGGCACGGCATCACCCTTCGTGCTTTACACTCTCCCTCACATGATAATGTATATAAAATAGCACGGCATCACCCTTCGTGCTTTACACTCTTCCTTACCAAACACATGTATATCATTAACAAGTAAGGTAGGAAGCATAAATAACATCAAGGAGAGTGTTTAAACGACAACACAATACAACAATTCATATCACAATTTGCCCACAGGCCACAACCAACTCCAAAGATACAACAAAATCAATTAATTTCACAACAAATAGCCCAAGGCTCCACACAACGTATATAAAACCTCAAAAACAACAATAGAGATGGAAAAGTAACTCAGCATAGGACAACGCCTTCTTTAATCCAAAATTTTGATAAATATTAATGCCTCATTTTAAGCTTATTTAATAATATTTAAAGATAAGGAATCCATAATGAAATTATTTCCAAGAAATGTCAACCCAACTAACTACGGTATTTCACATAAAAATTAAAGTGGCAATCACAGCAAATTATCATATAAAAATAACCTCAGCAAACAAGGAATGAGGGATGACAATTAAAGAATTTAATAAGTGCCAACAATTTCTAATTTTAATACATAAAGGCGTCTATGAATTTTAACCGATATAATTTGCACATATAAACCAAGTACGTACTCATCACCTCGCGTATATGATTTTCAATTACACAATTTACACATAAGACTCAATGCCTAATGGGTAATTTCTCCACTCAAGGTTAGGCAAGATACTTACCTTTTTGAAGTTAGGCCGATATTCCAAAATAGTCTTCTTGCTTGTATTGACCTCTGGGCAGCTCAAATCTATCCAAATTAATTGTATAACTTCATTAAAATTCATCAAAAATAATTTCGGATAATATAACGTCGACTTAAAATTTCACATTAAAAAGTCAACCAAAAGTCAACATGGGCCCGTCTCTCGGAACCCGACAGAATTTTCACGAAATCAGAACACCCATTCCGATAAGAGTCCAACCATACAAGTTTCACTCAAATTCGACTCTGAATCAACATTCAAATCCCAAAATTTCATTTTATGAAATTTCTACAATTTTTTCCAAATTTTCATCTCAAAATACTAATTAAATGATAAAAACAACAATAAATTCGTGTAATATAGCCAAAAATTGAGTTAGAATCACTTACCCCGATGATTTTCTTGAAAAACCCACGCAATATCGCCACAAACCGAGCTCTCTAGACCCAAAAATGAAAAATAAAATGAAAACCTCATTTATATGGTACCACATCTAACCTCCAAAGTGCTGACCATGCATTTTCTTGTGCGGTCTGCACATTCTGGGTTCTGCGGCCGCAACCCAAATTGTGCGGTTGCAGTTCTGTAATATCTGCATTATCAAGCTTTAGTAAATTGATCATAATATTCTGTACAAATGTCCAAATGATGAATTGTTTATTTTTCTCGAAACTAGACTCAAAGGTCTACAACTTTTATTTTTGGATCATCTCCAAATTCCTTATATAAACTTCCGAAGTCATACCATCGAACCTGCAGATTCTCCTTTCTGCGGCCGCAAGTGGATTTCTGCGGTCCGAAATTTTCCTCTAAGGTCCGCACATGAGGCTTTGCCTCAGCACTCCAAAATACGCCCTCCACACTTCAACTATTCCAGAACATCATCAAAGTGCCGAAATGCCCAAACTCGTTCAACACTTACTCCGAAACACACTCGAGGCCCCGGGACCTCAACCAAACATACCAACAAGTCCTAAAATATAACGCGGACCTTCCCGAGGCATCAAACCACATCAAACAACGTCGAAACTACCTCGATCCTATGAATCGCAACCCAAATTCAAGCCTATGAACTATGGACTTTCAAATTCCGAAATCGATGCCGATTTATATCAAAACAACTCCGATTGACTTCAAATTTTGCACGTAAGTCATAAATGATATTACGGACCTATTCAAACTTCCAGAATTAGATTTCTACCACGATATCAATAAAGTCAACTCCCGTTCAAACTTTTAAAATTTTATTTTCCAACTTTTGCCAATTTACGTCAAAACGACATACGGGCCTCCAAATCAACATTCGAACATACTCCTAAGTCTAAAATCATCATACAGAATTATTGAAACCATCAAAATTCTATTTCATATTCGTTTTCTCAAAAGTCAACTCTTCGTTCAACTCTTTTCTTTTAAGCTTTTAAATAAGAATTGTTCTTCCAATTAAATCCCGAATCGTCCGAAAACCAAACTCCACCATACACGCAAGTCATAATACACATCATGTCATGACCCAAATTTTCCCTCCGTATAATGTCGTGACGGCACCTAGTTTCTACGACTAGGTAAGCCTAACATTTGTGAAATAATAAAATGAAAACATAATTTTAACACTTAACCGTTCAAAAATACACAGCAAATCCCAAAATCTGGAACATCGTATATCACAACTACAGAAGGAAAAATCTAGTGTCTCTATACATCAGAGTCTAACAAGGAAAAATACAGAAGATAATGGACATGAGAAAGAGTAGAAGGGGACTCCGAGGTCTGCGGATGCGGAAGATATACCTTGAAGTCTCCAAAGCTGTCCTGGCTCACTGATAGTGCGGCTAATAAGGTGCACCTGGATCTGCACACGAAAAACATGTGCAGAGAGTAGCATGAGTACACCACAATCGGTACCTAGTAAGTGCCAAGCCTAACCTCGGTCGAGTAGTGACGAGGTCAGGTCAGGGCTCTACTGGTAATTATATAAATAAACAATATAGAGTGTAATACCGCAATAAAATAAAGGTTAAAATTTAACAACAATGAAATCATATAAGGTAACAGTTCAGTACACAGAAACACAACAGGGGATCTCCCGAGATACCGTCTCGTAGTCCCAAACATAAATAAGCAGGGGGATCTCCCGGAATACCATTTTGTAGTCCCAAAATAAATGTGCAGGGGGGGATCTCTCGGAATATCGTTCTGTAGTCCAAAAATAAATGTGCAGGAGGATCTCCCGGAATACCGTTCCGTAGTCCCAAAATAAATGTGCAGGGGAGATCTCCCGGAATACCGTTCTGTAGTCCCAAAATAAATGTGCAAGGGGATCTCCCGGAATACCGTTCCGTAGTCCCAAAATAAATGTGCATGTGGGATCTCCCGGAATACCGTTCTGTAGTCCCAAAGTAAATCTGTAAGACAGGGGGATCTCCCGGAATACTGTTACATAGTCCCAAAGTAAATATGTAGCGCGAATGATAGAAATACAACTAAATCATAAAATTCTCACAATTTAGACTAAGTACCAGTCAGGGAAGAAGCAGGAAATTTATTAAGCATGCTGCACATAATTCACATAAACAATTAGACACGTAGACATATTGTATTAGACTAAACATGATAGCTACACATATTGGAATAACTCAATTAATAATGAAAATAGATTAGTACTCATTAAAATGGTATAAATCAAAATAACAGGAAAAACATGTTGCTGCTCAGTAAGAAAATCGGGTTTCTCTACAACTAGCCCGTGTACGTACTCATCACCTCACGTACACGGCGCTCACATAGCACAATAGTTCCAAATCTTAAGGGGATATCCCCCACATGAAGTTAGGCAAGCCACTTACCTCAAACCAAGCTCAATCAATCGGTCACAATGCCGTTCCCACAAATATCCGGCTCCGAATGGCCCAAATTTAGCCAAAAATAATTACATATCATAAATACAATAATAATAGACTCATCTAATTAACGAAATTAATATTTTAACGAAAATTCCAAAATTAACTCAAAATCGCCTGTGAGCTCCACATCTCGGAACCCGATAAAAGTTACAGAATATGAATGCTCATCCAACTACGAGTCCAACCATACAAATTTCACCAAAATCCGACATCAACTCGAGCCTTAAATCTTCAATCAAAGTCTATGAAGATTTCTACCATTTTCAACCCAATCTGTATCCATTTGAACCTAACAATCTTTCCATAACCTTATTGGTATGTATACATAATACTCTTACACCCAAGAATCATATTATAAATCACCCTTCTTTACTCCAAACCCGAAAGTAAAGAATTGAGGAAAGAAATTCTTACCTCTTTGAAGCCCCAGCAAGATCCTTGTGAAATCTTCAAACCTTGAACAAGAAATTGATAGATAAATGACTAAGTCTTCACTTTCTCTCTCTAAAATTCTCTCACCTCTCTCTAAAATATCATATGAAACCCATCAAAATGACCCCCAATAGTGTTTTATAAGAATAGGGTCGGGTTTATAAAATCAGAAAAATAAAGCTCCGGAACAGGTTCTGTGGTCGCATATGCGACCGCATAATGGTTATGCGGACCGCATATCGGTCGCATAATCGGTGTCCAAAACTGGCAAACATCTGTCTGTGTATGCGGTCACTATGCAGCCCGCATACCTGTTCTGCGGTCGCATAGTGACCGCATAACAGTTATGCAGTCGCATAGTCGACCGCAGATTTCATCCACACTGGCCTTCTTCTGCCTCACTTCTGCGGCCATTATGCGGCCCGCAGAGTGATTATTCGGTCGCATAATGGACCTCAGAAACGCATTTTTCTGCCAAAAAGTTTCCTTTACTTCCTGGTGCATTGTTCAACCCAAAAAGTCTGAGCCGCAGTTTGTACTATTTGATCTACCTCGACGCCACAAAAAAACTTAATTTCCTTAGCAAAACTTTCCGGGTCACTACACATACGTCAACATCTGGTCAACCTTTTCAATTGAATTTCGAAACCTTGGAACTTGGTGTTCCAAAGCATTCAAAAGTCTCACCGGACCCGAACCAATTATCCCCGGCAAGTCACATAACAAATGTAAAGCATAAATTGAGCAGTAAATGGGGAAACGAGATTATAATACTCAAAATGACGGGTCGGGTCGTTACACATCACAAAGTTGCTCGGGACCTTAAACCGTTGAACGGGACGCCAATTCACAAAATGACAAGTCGGGTCGTTATAGAGTGAGGGGAGGGTGTTGTGTGTGTGAGGGAGAAGGGAGTGGGGAATTAGAAAATTTTGAGAAAAGAGTAAGAGAAATGAGGGAAAAAGCTCGTTTTTGAGATCTGGAATTAAAGTTACCGACTGACGTCGGTCGGTACACGTAAGTGACTGTGCGTTGATTGTGTTTGACCATTAACCGACCGATTTCGGTCAATTATTTTTTTTTAAAAAACTAAATTATTTTTTTGTGTTATTATTTCTTAAAATATTATAAACTTTAAAAAATTATTATAAACTATAAGCATATATTTTATTCACATATATATTTACTATAAATAGTTATAAACTATAAGCATAATCTTTATAAATAATTATATTAACTAATTACTTTTTATAAATTACAAGCATATATTTTATTCACACACATATATGATTAATCAATCATAATTAAAAAAAATAAAGGTATATATATGAGACGTTTATTTTATTCGAATTCCACATTTTATCTTATATATTCATTTGTTTTATATATAATTACAAATCACATAGATTAATAAATATCGGTCAAGACGTTTTACCTTTTGTATTCATCTATCTAAGTTAATTTTTTACGTTATAATTAAGTATATGAGTAATTTCACACACACAAATACACACACACACACACACACACACACACACACACATATATTATATTGTAATTGATGATCAATCACATACATTACTACGTACAAAAACTTTATCAATTGATGAATTGGTAAACCAATATTATTCTATTTTAAATATGTTTAGCCGATTGTTATATTAACTCATTTACTTAATGCTAATAACTTCTTTCGTTTATTTAACTTGTGATCAATATATACATGTCAAAGAAGTTTACTATTCTTCCATATTTTATTCATTCATCACTAATAATGTATGACATAGATTAATCGATATAGGTCGAAACGTTTTATTTTTAATATTCATAGATGCAGCTAAGTAAGTTATAAGTCAATAAATCAATTTATAAATAGATATATTTGATGATGATCAATTATATATACTAATTAGATATTACTTCTTCACAAGTCTATCCCCAAAAGAACCCGACCTTGTGGCCCTAGATGTGGCTATACTTATACACACACACACACACACACACACACACACACACACACACACACACACACACACACACACACACACACTTTATTGTACTAATTTAACTATATATAGCTTGTTATAGTATATGTTAGTGTATTTATTATTTGTATTAGGCAGAATACATAAAATAACACCTGAACTTGTAACCTGCAATGACCCGGCCGGTCGTTTTGAGTATTATAATCCCGTTCCCTCATTTACTGCTCAATTTATGCTCTATAGTTATTTTATGACTCATCGGGTCAGTTGGTTCAGGTCCGCAAGAAATTCGGAGTGAAATGAGACACTTGGTCTCATAATTGAAAATTTAAGTTAGAAAAGTAGACCGGATATGGACCTATGTGTAAAAGACCTCGGGTTTGAATTTTGATAATTCCAATAGCTCCGTATGGTGATTTTGGGCTTCGGAACGTGTCTGGAAAATTTTTTGGAGGTCCATGGTGGAATTTGGCTTGAAATGCCAAAAGTTTAATTTTTGGGAAGTTTGACCGGGAGGTTGACTTTTTGATATCGGGGTCGGAATCCGATTCTGAAAATTGAAATACCTATGTTATGTTATTTATGACTTGTGTGCAAAATTTGAGGTCAATCGGACGTGATTTGATAGGTTCCGGAGCCATTTGTAGGAATTAGAAATTTCAAAGTTCATTAGGCTTGAATTAGGGTGTAATTCATAGTTTTAGCGTTGTTTGAGGTGATTTGAGGGTTCGATTAAGTTCGTATGATATTTAGGACTTGTTGGTATATTTAGTTGAGGTCCCGAGGAGCTCGGGTGAGTTTTGGATGGTTAACGGATCAAAAATTTGAACTTGAACAACTGCTGGAATTTTCTGATATCTGATGATGTTTTCCTTCTACACGATCGCGTGAATACGTCTGCGATCGCATAGGCTTAATTGGTCAGAGAGGGTATTGTTCTACGCGATCACGTGGGGATATCTGCAATCGCATAGGGTTAATGTGAGGCAGTGGCATTTTGTGCTTCACGATCGCGTGAAGCGGTACGCGATCACGTAGCTCTGGGATTTTGTGACTCGCGAACGCGTGAAGAAGGTCGCGTTCGCGTAGAGTAAGTGGAGCGGAAATAGAAGTCACGAATTTTGTGCTTCGCGATCGCGTGGACGAGTCTGCGATCGCATAGGCCTGTGGTGTTGTGCATCGCGATCGCGTGGAAAAGTCCGCGATCACGTAGAGTAAAATCTGGGCGATGGAAAATTGTTCTTCGCGATCGCGTGGGAATGTTTGCGATCGCGTAGAGCAAATGTCTGGGCAGAGAGTTTAAGTTCTAAAAATGGGACGAATTCAGTTTTTGACGGATTGGAGTTCAGGAAGAGGCGATTTTCGCTCAAGGAAAACAATGAGGTAATTGTTCTTAACTCAATATTGATTAAATTACCCAAATCCATGGGTGTATTTATCATTTAATTGGTGAATTAAGTTGAAAAAGTTTGAAAACCCTCTTGGTTTAAATTGAAGATTTGAGGGTCGAGTTGGGGTCTAATTTTGGTAAAATTGGTATGGTTAGACTCGTGGTTGAATGTGCTTCCGGATTTTAAAACTTTTGTCGGGTTCCGAGATGTAGGAAACAAGCGATTTTTGAACTAAAATTTGGGTTTTTATGGGAAATTAAAATTTTATTATGGAATTAATTTCAATGAATTTTATTGACTGAAACGAATTATGTATGGCTAGATTCGAGGTGTTTGGAGACCAATTCACGAGGAAAGACATTGCAGAATAAGAATTTCACGGCTTGAGGTAAGTAACAGTTTTAAATTTGGTCCTGAGGGTATGAAACCCCAGATTTTTATATCATATGATTACTTTGGAGGTGACGCACATGCTAGGTGACGGGCGTGTGGGCGTGCACTAAGGGGATTATGACTTGGTCCGTCCCGTGAAATTGTAAAGTTGAATAATTTGTTGTTAGCTATATGCTCTCTATGTGTTGAAGAAATTTGACTATAAATCATGTTAGAAATCATGTTTAGGCTATGTGATAGTACTGTTGGGACCCACCGAGTTCGCATACTTGTTGAATTATTTGCTAATTATTGTCTTGTACTTGGTCATGATTTTTCTTACGTATTATACCTCAGTCTTTTCTGGATATTTGTTGATACACTATGTTATCTTTGTTTGGACTGATCTTTGTGATTTCTGAGAGCCCGAGAGTCTAGAGAGGTTGAGGACTGAGAAAGGCCGAGGGTTTGTCGGTGACATAAGGATATTATGGCACGTGAGTTATCCGTGCAGGATATTATAGCACGTGAGTTATTCGTGCAGCACGTGAGTTGTCCGTGCAGATTATGGCGCTTGGGTTGTAGGAGCCCCTCCGGAGTTTGTACACCCCCAGTGAGCGCGGGTACCCATTGAGTGTGAGTGTTGAGGGCTGAGAGCCGAGAGGATGAGTTGTTGTGACGAGTGGAGTGATTTTTGGCTTGAGAGGTTGTACTTGCTTTTCATTTATGGTTGCACTTAGTTACTATCTGTCATTGTTGTGAAATTCTCTGAAAGATTTTATATCCAGATTATATGATCTTGAACAGTATAAAATTGATTTGACTTAAACTGCCAGATTTGAAAGCATGTCTATTCTTTGTTGAAATTACTGGAAAGGAACTGTAACTGTGTAGCTCGTCATTACCTTCAGTTCCTTATTTATTATTGTTATTTCAGAGTTGGTTTTACTCATACTACACCCTGCACTTCATGTGTAGACCGAGGTATTCCTGGACATAGCGGGTGTTGATTCTTCTGTGCAGCTAATCTTCTGGAGATTTAGATATAGCTACCATGTTTCGCAGACCTTGTCTCTCTTTCCCTATCTTTTTGTTAATTGCATTTGGTCTCAGATCATTATAGACCATATTCTCCAGACTGTAATATATAGATGCTCATGTACTCAGTGACACCAGGTTTTGAGGAGTGTTTGTATCAGTATTTGTGGGATATTGTATTGTATTTAAATATTATATTTTTAAATTTAAGAGGGATTGTGGTTTATCGAGATTTTTGGCTTGCCTAGTAATGAGATAGGCGCCATCACGACAGGTTGGGATTTTGGATCGTGACAAGTTGGTATCAGAGCCTAGGTTACATAGGTCTCAAAAGTCATGAGCAGATTTAGTAGAGTCTTGCGGATCGGTACAGAGATGTCTGTACTTATCTTCGAGAGGCCACAGAACCCTTAGGAAAAATTTCACTTTCTTGTATTCTGTCGTGAGAATTTGTTAATTCCAGAAACTAAAATTCTGTTGATCTATTCTCTCACAGATGGTGAGGACACGTACTACCGGATCAGACGGTCAGCCACCAGAGCCGCCAGTTAGGGCCGCGAGAGGCCGGGGTCGAGGTAGAGGTCGAGGTGTAGCTCGTACCACAGTTGGACCAACACCTGTAGTACCACTAGTTGCTCCAGCTCACGAGTAGATTCCGGATATAGCTGAGCCGATATGATCAGCTCAGGCACCAGCTGTACCCATTGAGGTTTCAGGCCTTCAGGAGACTTTGGCCCAAATATTGGTAGCTTGAACTGGTCTGGCCCAGGTGGTTTCGGCTCAGACCGCACCTGCCACTTCTCAGGTCGGGGGAGGTACTCATACCCCTGTTGCCCGTACTCCAGACCAGGTAGTATAGGGACTTCATATACCGGGAGCACTACCAACCCAGCTGGTTGCAGCCGCTCAGGCCCCAGTAGTTCCTGTTATGGCAGATGATGAGCAGAGGAGACTTGAGAGATTTGAGAGGCTTCGACCTCCACCTTTTAGCGGTGCTGAGTCAGAGGATGCTCAGGATTTTCTGGATAAGTGTCAACGGATGCTTAGGACAACGGGTATTCTAGAGACTAGTGGGGTCTCATTCACTACTTTTCAGTTTTCTGGGGCTGCCTTTAGATGGTGGGAGGCTTACGAGAGATATAGGCCGGTCGGTGCAGCACCCCTTACCTGGCAGCAATTCTCTGGTCTATTCCTGGAGAAGTTCGTGCCTCAGTCCCGTAGAGAGGAGCTGCGCAGGCAATTTGAGCAGCTTCGTCAGGGTGATATGCCCGTGACACCGTATGAGATGAGATTTTTAGAACTGGCCCGTCATGCTATCTAGTTGATTCCCACAGACAGGGAGAGGATCAGGAGGTTCATAGATGGCCTCACTTTTCAGCTGCGATTACTCAGGACTAGAGAGAGGGTGGATGGTTCTACTTTCGACAAGGTTGTCGACATTTCTCATCAGATTGATATGGTTCGCAACCAGGAACGGGTTGAGAGATATGCTAAGAGGCCTCGTGGATCTGGTGATTTCAGCGGTGTTCCTTCAGAGGGTCAGTTTTACCGTGGTAGGGGTCGTTCTTACAGACACGCTCAGATGGTCGTCCAGCTCATCGTGGTGCATCAGCTAGCCACGGTTCTTACAGTGCTTACTCAGGCCAGTCTTCATTTAGTACACTACCAGCACAGAGTTCTCATAATGCCTCGTCTGCTTAGGCTTCTACAGGTAATTCTTCGGGTTATCAGGAGCAGCAGTTCCGTCAGAGGGGGGTTGTTTCGAGTGGTGAGAATTGGGTCATTTCAAGAGAGATTGTCCTAGGCTGTTGAGTGGGGCTCTGCAGCAAAGTTCTCGACCAACGGCACCAGCACCAGTAGTTACACCACCCACCCAGCCAGCTCGGGTTGAGGGTTAGGCAGCTAGGGGTCGCCTAAGAGGAGGAGGCCGGTCAGGTGGCGGTCAGGCCCGATTCTATGCTTTTCCTGCCAGGCCAGATGTTGTTGCCTCAGATGCAGTGATCACATATATTGTTTCAGTGTGCCGCAGGGAGGCTTCTATATTATTTGACCCTGGTTCCACTTATTCATATGTATCATCGTATTTTGCTCATTATCTGGATATGCCCTGTGAGTCCTTAGTTTCACCTGTTTGTGTATCTATACTGGTGGGCGATATTATTACTGTGGATCGTGTGTATCGGTCGTGTGTGGTAACTATTGGGGAACTGGAGACTAGAGTTGATCTCTTATTACTCGGTATGGTTGATTTTGATGTAATCCTGGGTATGGATTGGTTGTCTCCATGTCATTCTATTCTGGACTGTCACGCAAAAATCGTGACGTTGACAATTCCGGGGTTGCCAAAGGTTGAATGGAGGGGTTCTCTAGATCTTGTTCCTAGTAGAGTAATTTCTTATTTGAAGGCCCAATATAAGGTTGGAAAAGGATGCTTGGCATATTTAGCCTTTGTGAGAGATGTTGATGCATATACTCCTATTATTGATTCAGTACCGGTAGTGTGAGACTTTCCGGATGTATTTCCTGCAGACCTGCCGGGTATGCCACCCGACAGGGATATTGATTTCGATATTGACTTTATGCAGAGCACTCAATCCATTTCTATTCCTCTGTATCGTATGGCACCAGCTGAGTTAAAGAAATTGAAAGAGAAACTTCAAGAACTCCTTGAAAAGGTGTTTATTAGGCCTAGTGTGTCACTTGGGGGTGCACCGGTTCTGTTTGTGAAAAAAAAATATGGTACTATGCGGATGTGCATCGATTATAGGCAGTTGAACAAAGTTACAATCAAGAATAAATATCCCTTGTCGCGTATTGATGGTTTATTTTACCAGCTTCAGGGAGCGAGGGTGTTCTTCAAAATTGATTTGAGATCTGGATATCACCAATTGAAAATTCGGGATTCGGATATTCTGAAGACGTCATTTAGAACTCGTTATGGCCACTATGAATTTCTTGTGATGTCTTTTGGGCTAACTAATGCCCCAGCAGCATTTATGCATTTGATGAATAGTGTATTTTAGCCATATCTTGATTTATTTGTCGTAGTATTTATTGATGATATTCTGGTGTACTCACGTAGCTAGGAGGAGCATGCACAACACTTGGGTATTGTATTACAGAGGTTGAGAGAGAAGAAACTTTATGCCAAATTCTCTAAGTGTGAGTTCTGGCTTAGTTCAGTGGCATTATTGGGACATATAGTGTCCAGGGAAGGAATTAAGGTGGATCCGAAGAAAATAGAGGCAGTTCAGAATTGGCCCAGACCATCCTCAGTTACTGAGATTCAGAGTTTTCTCATCTTGGCTGGTTATTATCGTCGTTTCATGGAGGGTTTCTCGTCTATTGCATCGCCTATGACTAAATTAACCCAGAAAGGTGCTCCGTTCAGGTGGTCGGATGAATGTGAAGAGAGCTTTCAGAAGCTCAAGACAGCTTTGACTACAGCTCTAGTGTTGGTGTTGCCTACGGGTTCAGAGTCTTATACTATGTATTGTGACGCATCGCGTATTGGTCTCGGTGCAGTGCTGATGCAAGACAGTAGGGTGATTGCCTATGCGTCCAGATAGTTAAAGGTACATGAGAAGAATTATCCAGTCCATGATCTTGAGTTAGCAGCTATTGTTCATGTCTTGAAAATTTGGTGGCATTACTTGTACAGTGTCCAGTGTGAGGTATATACCGATCATCGGAGTCTACAACATTTGTTTAAACAGAAGGATCTTAACTTGCGGCAGCGAAGGTGGTTGGAGTTGCTTAAGGATTATGATATCACCATTCTCTATCATTCCGGAAAGTCCAATGTGGTGGCTGATGCCTTGAGTCATAAGGCAGAGAGTTTGGGCAGCTTAGCATACTTACCGGTAGCAGAGAGGCCTTTAGCCTTGGATGTTCAGGCCTTGGCTAATCAGTTTGTTAGATTGGATATTTTCGAACCGAATCGAGTTTTGGCATATGTGGTTTCTCGGTCTTCTTTATATGATAGCATCAGAGAGCGCCAGTATGGTGATCCATATCTGCTTGTCCTTAAGGACACGGTTCAGCACGGTGATGCCAAGGAAGTCACTATTGGAGATGACGATGTATTACGGATGCAGGGCAGGCTATGTGTGCCTAATGTAGATGGTTTGCGTGAGCTGATTCTCCAGGAAGCTCACAGTTCGCGGTACTCTATTTATCCAGGCACCACGAAGATGTATCAGGATTTGAGGCAGCACTATTGGTGGAGGCGAATGAAGAAAAATATAGTCGGGTTTGTATCTTGGTGTTTAAATTGTCAACAGGTAAAGTACGAGCATCAGAGACTGGGCGGATTACTACAGAGACTTGAAATTCTGGAGTGAAAGTGGGAGCGTATTACCATGGACTTCGTAGTTGGGCTCCCACAGACCTTGAGAATGTTTGATGTTGTTTGGGTGATTGTAGATCGGCTAACCAAGTCCGCACATTTTATTCCAGTTGATACTAATTATTCTTCGGAGCGGTTGGTTGTGATTTATATTCGCGAGATTATTCGCCTACATGGTGTGCCGGTGTCCATTATTTCAGATCGGGGTACGCAGTTTACCTCACAGTTTTGGAGGGCAGTGTAGCGAGAATTGGGCTCACAGGTTCAGTTGAGTACAACATTTCACCCTCAGACAAACGGACAATCCGAGCACACTATTCAGATATTGGAGGACATGCTACGCGCTTGTGTCATTGATTTTGGGGGTTCTTGGGATCAATTTCTTCCACTCGTGGAGTTTGCTTACAATAATAGCTACCAGTCGAGCATTCAGATGGCTCCGTATGAAGCTTTATATGGGAGATGGTGTCGGTCTCCGGTGGGTTGGTTTGAGCCGGGTGAGGTTAGACTATTGGGTACTGACTTGGTTCAGGATGCTTTAGAGAAGGTCAAAATAATTCAGGAACAGCTTCGTACGGCACAATCTAGACAGAAGAGTTATGCCGACAGGAAAGTTCGTGATGTTGTTCACATGGTTGGGGAGAAGGTTTTGCTCAAGATTTCACCCATGAAGGGTGTGTTGAGGTTCGGGAAGAAGGGAAAGTTGAGCCCTCGGTATATTGGGCCTTTTAAGATACTTAAGAAAATTGGGGATGTGGCTTATGAACTTATTTTGCCACCTAATCTATCAGGTGTTCATCTAGTGTTCCATGTATCCATGCTCCAAAAGTATGTCGGGGATCCGTCTCATATTCTGGATTTCAGTACAGTACAACTGGGCGGTAATTTGACTTACAATGTGGAGTTGGTGGCTATTTTAAACCGGCAGGTTAGAAAACTGAGGTCAAAGAGCATAGCATCAGTGAAGGTGCAGTGGAGAGGCCATCCAGTTGGAGATTGAATAGGAGATGCAGAGCAACTATCCACACTTATTTGAGGCTCCAAGTATTATTTTAAACCCGTTCGAGGGAGAACGTTTGTTTAAGAGGGGGAGAATGTAACGACCCGACCGGTCGTTTTGAGTATTATAACCATGTTCCCCCATTTACTTCTCAATTTATGCTCTATAGTTATTTTATGACTCACCGGGTTAGTTGGTTCGGGTCCGGAAGGAATTCGGAGTGAAATGAGACACTTGGTCTCATAATTAAAAATTTAAGCTAGAAAAGTGGACCTGATATAGACCTATGTGTAAATGAGCTCAGATTTGAATTTTGATGATTCCAATAGCTCCGTATGGTGATTTTGGGCTTAGGAGCGTGTCCGAAAAATTATTTGGAGGTCCGTGGTGGAATTAGGCTTGAAATGCCGAAAGTTTAATTTTTGGGAATTTTGACCGGGAGGTTGACTTTTTGATATCGGGGTAGGAATCCGATTCTAAAAATTAGAATACCTCTGTTATGTCATTTATGACTTGTGTGCAAAATTTGAGGTCAATCGGACGTGATTTGATAGGTTCCGGAGCCATTTGTAGGAATTAGAAATTTCAAAGTTCATTAGGCTTGAATTGGGGTATAATTCATGGTTTTAGCGTTGTTCGAGGTGATTTGAGGGTCCGAATAAGTTCATATGATGTTTTAGGACTTGTTGATATATTTGGTTGAGGTCGCGAGAGGCTCGGGTGAGTTTTGGATGGTTAACGGATCAAAAATTTAAACTTGAACAGTTGTTGGAATTTTCTGATATCTGATGATGTTTTCCTTCTACGCGATCGCGTGAATGCGTCTGCGATCACGTAGGCTTAATTAGTCAGTGAGGGGTTTTGTTCTACGCGATCGCGTGGGGATATCTGTGATCACGTAGGGTTAATGTGAGGCAGTGGCATTTTGAGCTAAAATTCGAGTTTTTATGGAAAATTAGCATTTTCTTATGGAATTAATTTCAATGAATTTTATTGACTGAAACGAATTATTTATGGCTAGATTCGAGGCGTTTGGAGGCCAATTCACGAGGAAAGGACATTGTAGAATAAGAATTTCACGGCTTGAGGTAAGTAACAGTTTTAAATCTGGCCCTGAGGGTATGAAACCCCGAATTTTTGTATCATATGATTACTTTGGAGGTGACGCACATGCTAGGTGACGGGCGTATGGGCGTGCACCGAGGGGATTGTGACTTGGTCCGTCCCGTGAAACTGTAAAGTTTAATAATTTGTTGTTAGCTATATGATCTCTATGTGTTGAAGAAATTTGACTATAAATCATGTTAGAAATCATGTTTAGGCTATGTGATAGTACTGTTGGGACCCACCGAGGTCGCGTACTTATTGAATTATTTGCTAATTGTTGTCTTGTACTCAGTCATGATTTTTCTTACGTATTATACCTTAGTCTTTTCTGGATATTTGTTGATACGCTATGTTATTTTTATTTAGGCTGATCTTTGTGATCTCTGAGAGCCCGACAGACTAGAGAGGTTGAGGACTGAGTAAGGCCGAGGGCCTGTCGGTGAGGTAAGGATATTATGGCACGTGAGTTGTCCGTGCAGGATATTATAGCACGTGAGTTGTCCGTGCAGCACGCGAGTTGTCCGTGCAGCACGCGAGTTGTCCGTGCAGCACGGGAGTTGTCCGTGCAGATTATGGCGCTTGGGCTGTAGGAGCCCCTCCGGAGTTTGTACACCCCCAGTGAGCGCGGGTACTCATTGAGTGTGAGTGCTAAGGGGTGAGAGCCGAGTGGATGAGTTGTTGTGACGAGTTGAGTGATTGTTGGCCTGAGAGGCTGTACTTGCTTTTCATTTGTGGTTGCACTTTGTTGCTATCTGTCATTGTTGTGAAATTCTCTGAAAGATTTTATATCCGGATTATATGATCTTGAACAATATAAAATTGATTTGACTTAAACTGCTAGATTTGAAAGCATGTCTATTCTTTGCTGAAATTACTGGAAAGGAACTGTAACTGTGTAGCTCGTCATTACCTTCAGTTCCTTACTTATTATTGTTACTTGCTGAGTTGGTTGTACTCATACTACACCCTGCACTTCGTGTGTAGACCCAGGTGTTTCTGGACATAGCAGGTGTTGATTCTTCCGCGCAGCTGATCTTCCGGAGATTCAGAGGTAGCTGCCATATTTCGCAGAGCTTGTCTCTCTTTCCCTATCTTTTTGTTAATTGCATTTGGTCTCAGATCATTATAGACCATATTCTCCAGACTTGTACTATATAGATGTTCATTTACTCAGTGACACCAGATTTTGGGGAGTGTTTGTATCAGTATTTGTGGGATATTATATTGTATTTAAATATTATATTTTTAAATTTAAGAGGGATTGTGGTTTATCGAGATTTTTGGCTTGCCTAGTAATGTGATAGGCACTATCATGACAGGTTGGGATTTTGAGTCGCGACATTACTAAATCCCTGTTGCACACCTGTTGATCACGAAAATATTTTTACACACCTGAACCTTTTAAAAGAGTGTCTGTTACACGCCATTTTGATTACATGGCAAGAGCGTGTTTTACACACAAAGTAGGCGAGTGAATAGAAAAAGAAATGTGTGAACTCTCGTCTGGACGCCACATATGTCCATTTTTTAATTTTTTAATTAAAAACATCATCTTCTTCGTCAAGAGCTTGAACAAACAACCAGCTCTCGCATTAATGGAGAAATTATTCCTTTTTCTTTTTCTCCAAAATCTCACCATAGAAAATTTCCCTCCCTCTCATATTTCTTCTATATTTTCCCCTTTATTTCCTTCAATCCTTTCTTCAAAAAAAAAGCATTTATTAAAAAAACTCAAGAAAATCATAAAGATTTTGACCCCAAAAATCCCAACATTCAACATCTTTCACTGTTTATTCCGATTACATGAGGCAGTAGGGTTGTTCGTTGAACTTTGTTCTATGATGAAGCAACGACTGTGTGAAAATGTGGTTTAATGGGAGGATGTGGATGTGGGTTCAAGGATAGATGATGCAAAATGATTGCAGGTGAAGGAATATTGTGCTTATAGTGTCATGGACTACGGGAAGGTGCCAATAAAGGAATATCTTCTTCAAAATAATGTGGTGGTGTCGAGCGGCGCCTATGGCTGATTGATGGCGGAGCAGTGGTGGATTGAAAAATTTATGGTGGTGGGCGATTAGATGGTGGAGAGGCGACCGGGGTTCTTGACATGGGTGGTAATGGAGTCTTTGTTTGGGACGGTAATGGAGTCTCTGTAATGGGGTGGTAATGGTAATGAAGTTCTTGACAGGGGTATTTGGGAAGATGAAGCAAGTGGATTTTTTTATGTGTTTTATTTTATTTTCTTAGTTAATCCACGTGTCAAGATCCCATTGGCGCGTGACATTACACTTACTTGTAAAGAGTGGTGAAATACAAAAATGGTGTGTAATAGATATACTTTTGAAAGGTTAAGTGTCTAAACATATTTTCGTGGTCAACAAGTGTGTAACAGGGATTTTGGGTACAACTCTAGGTGTCATTTTATGTATTCTGCCTTTGTATTATAAAATAAAGTGTTAACGAATTATATTTATATTATTTAGATAGTAAATATTACTGTGATTCAAAAGTTTGACCATATTTTACCTATGAACCGACCGAAGTTGGTCGGTTATTTTCCAGAAATTACATCTACCGACCAAAGTTGGTCAGTAAAATCTTCTCATGTAATAACCAACCGACTTTGGTCGGTAAATTCAACTATAAATTTTATAAAATATTTTAAATAATAATATAATTATTAAAATTTAAAAATATGGGTCCACGTTACCGACCGATGTTGGTAGGTAATCAAAAAGGTGCTTTGACTAAGCAAGTCTGACCATTACAGTCAAATATTTGACCAATATACAGACCAATTTCGATCGGTATGTAATTTTTAAAAAAATATAAAATATTTTTTTGGTAATTTCCGTCCGCTTTGGATGATTTTTTGGTCGCTTTTGTTGATCGACCAACGTTGGTCGGTATGGCTCGGTCGGATTTTTCCGGATTTCTAGTACTGTACAACTTTAATACAATTTCGTAAGTATATTGTATATCATCTTCTTCGAGTTTAAATCTGAAATTAAACCAAAATCAAGTCTAATTTTTACCAAACACCCTCAAAATTGAGATATAAACTCCAAAGAATATTTTTAATTGTTTTCAACAATACTCAATCCAAACAAACAATGGTTTTTGACAACTCAAATTCGAATTCAAAGTTTTGAAGCTTTTTAATGATTGTCAATGGTGGAGAATCAAACACTTTCAAAATCTATTGATTGACAATTTCAATTCGAACACCAATTGTGCAACATGAAAGGAAATTGCTAAGTTAAAGCTCTATATTATAACAATTGAAATTCATTGATGAATTTCCTGGGAAAAAGGGACGAAAAATAGAGAAAAATGAAGGAAGAAAATTGGGGAAAGAATAGAGAAGGAGAGGAAGAGAGAGAAAAAGAGAAAGCGCAGGGATGGGGATTCCTTATTTAATTTCTAATATAAAGGGATACTCATTTAAAACTAATTTGTATATAATTGGTAAATTGTATATGTCTATGTAATTAAATTAAAATTTGATTAAAAAAAATAATAAAATTTCATATATAGTATAAGAAGGTAAAAATTTCTTTTGGCGTGCATATATATATCCACATAGACTTTGGACCCATTCTTGCATACAAGGATCAGTTGCATACAAGGATCAGATAAAGGAGATGGACACAATTATAAAAAAAAAGTAGGTGATTTATTTTATTCATGTACGGAGAAAATGAGGATTCCTTTGTAAAAATTTTAAGAACATGAAATTAAGATGAAGATTCTTTGTAGATTATTTAGGGGAGATCCTATCATCCCAACTAACACTCTTGATAATGTATTTTGAATAACAAAAAAAAGAAACACCATATGTCTTTGCAGATATTCTCTAGTGAATTACTTGAATTTAACATATAAATTGACATATCTACCGATAGCTCACACAAAATGATGCATTTAAGCATGAATTCTATCGTTTGCAGTTGAATTTGAGTGCTTTAAGCTGTTTTCTTACATCTCGTGTATTTTGGCATTAGTTGAGAAGATTTATGATTTTGCGAGCCCAACGTACTAAGATCATTAATTAGAAAACAAAGAATAGAATTTTAAAAGAATGGAAGAATGCAAGGGCAATTTTAGTCTCAGTTGAAAAAATCATAGCTAAATGTTTTAATTAAAAAGGTTCATAAACGACTAGAAATATTCATTAAATACCTTTATTTTCATTAGCCGAAACATCAAAATCAAGATAAGACTGTATTATCCTAGAGAGAGCGGGTGAGTCCAAAAATCTTAAATAGGCAATTGCCAATTTGCCACTTGTTTATACTCACTAATAAGATTACTATGATTTGAAGGATAACCATCTCCTATGACTATATATTATTGTCCTTTTCTGCTGTTTTACTCCGCACTTCTCTTCTGATACGTTACGTCTCTTCGACTGGATCGCTACTTCTCTCGCATTGAATTGATTTCTTGATTCTCTCACTAAGCAATTTCTATATAAGTTCGAAAGGTTTGATTGTACATTTAGTGTGAAATTGAAGGAATCATGAGTTTCGCAAAGAAAGAGTACGAATTTCTCAAGGAGATTGGAATTGGCCCTAAAAATCTAGGTTGTTATGTTAATGGCACCTGGAAAGCTAGTGGCTCCGTCATCTCCACTGTTAATCCCGCCAACAATCAGGTTCTTAATTTTTAACGATTTTAAGTTTTTTTTAATATTTAAATTGTACTACTGGTTAATTTAAAGCTATTTTTGTGGATACAGACTATTGCTGAAGTTGTAGAAGCTTCTGCCCAAGATTATGAGGAAGGCATGCAAGCTTGCTCTGAAGCAGCAAAAATTTGGGTGCAGGTATGCTCATCACTCCTATTCATATTCTACTGTAATTAACTTCTTTTTTTTTTTTAGGGATCAGTTTTTCTACTATGAGTATATTGCTAAAACTAGTTTAAATTTCATTTACCAATGCTTATTTTTCTAAGTTCGTTCCCCTTGCTTGATAATGCTTTATTATGTTGCAGGTTCCTGCACCAAAAAGAGGTGAGATTGTTAGGCAGATTGGTGATGCACTCCGAGCAAACCTTCAGGAATTTGGTCGGCTTGTTTCACTTGAAATGGGGAAGATACTCCCCGAAGGAATCGGAGAGGTTCAAGTATGTAATTTCACAACTCACTAACATACAGTGTAGACAACAGCTTTACTACTGGAAACTTTCTGTGGTTAGTGGTTACAGTGACATGTAAACTAATTCCACTTGGTTTATTATATATCAGTCTCTTTTTTCATGATCATTCTCTGTCTTGTAACTTTCTTTCTTTTCATAATGAAGTTCCTTTATCTTTATCTTTTTTTTAATAATTGAATAGTGAATGGCAGACTTACTAGGCGTACATTGTCCATGTGTTAGTGTTCAAATGTTTAAGTAAACCTTGTCCGTATACGCCCTAACGTTACTGCAAAACTCTGCAGGAAGTTATTGATATGTGTGATTTTGCTGTGGGATTGAGTCGACAACTGAATGGATCCATTATTCCTTCTGAACGTGAGCTTGCTTCCTTACTTTTTTGCTTTAGGAATCGCCAAAGTTGTTATCTTTTAAGGAATTATATTTGTGATTGCAATTTCTTGTCTGTGGTTTAAATATTTTCTGGTGACCTGAGTAGTTCCTGGTTGAACTGATGTTAAAAGCTTTTGCTGACTATTGGGAATTTGGGATACAAATGTTCTTTAGGAGTAGACAATTTACATTCTTATGCAATTGGAATTGGTGTTTACGTTGTGATTTTACATAACTTCCTTTTACTAACAATATTTATTTGTTGACAGGCCCTAACCATATGATGTTGGAGGTGTGCTGACATTTGTGCTCTAAAGTCAGGAATTACTCGAACCTTGGTTATGTTAGTTTTTGATCTTCTCAATGTAATTTTTGTGCACAGATGTGGAATCCTCTTGGGATAGTTGGTGTGATCACGGCTTTCAACTTCCCATGTGCTGTACTTGGTAAGCCATTGAAATTTCTGACTTCTGTATGGTCTTTTTGGTTCCACTTTGCCTCCTGTTGTTCAGGGCTGTAGTAAAATGTACTATAGAATAGAATGGTTAGTCCATTTATCCACTATGGATTTTTGCAGCACTACGAAAGCAAGCCCTTCCCGTTACCTTCAAGCAAGCCCTTCCCGTTAGCTTCTGGAAGGGTAAAAAAGTGAAAATTAATTGATTTAGGATACTTACAATTTACCTTTGGCTGTTTGTTATGGTCGGCAGGATAAAAGACATGTACTTCCTCTTCTCTGCCCAGTTTTTACGAGCTGAAAAGCTGACAGGGAGGGGCATCCAACCCCTTGACATTTATCTGTCCTCCTCCTTAACTTCCTTACCAATTCAGGGAAACACCCTTATCCGTCCCCATTTACTTCTTCTTCCATCTTCCATATTTTACCAGAAAGGTATATAGTACAAGGCACTTCCATGCAAATTATGCACTCTGACCTGCATGCTAGTGTCAATAACAGCCAAACTGATGTTTACATTTGATATGCACCTTGTAGAAAATGGTAAACAGGTATACTATTTATTTGAAAGTAGAAATGCTTACAAGAACATTTGGTTTAGTTGGTGACACACTCTTACTTCCAACTGATAAGTTGTGGGTTAGTCATATAGGGTAAATGGGAAACTGTTGTTGATCTCTGGGATGGGGGATGGGGAGAAAAAGAGAAATGCTTAATATGCAGTAAGTGTTTTTTTATAATGATGGTGGTGTCCAGGTCAGCTTGCGCCCACTCGGCTACTTGCTACCTCCCACCAGTTTTTTTATAATGATGGTGGTGTCCAGGTCAGCTTGCGCCCACTCGGCTACTTGCTACCTCCCACCAGCACAAATACCTTAGAAGAAATTGCCTAGTGTTCTAATATGCAATTTAAGAATTGAATCCATGTATTTCTTTTTCTTCTTTTTGTGTTATTTTCGTTTTGTTAGTACACTACTTCACTCTATTCTGATAAAACTGTGCTCTTAGATGATGCCTGTGTATCTTCCATCTTTCCTGTTCTTTCCCTAAGGCAGTTGGTTGGTGTCATGGTGACAGTTCACTGTACTTTTCCTCTATAAATTTACTTGTTAATTACTTTTTAACTCGAGCATTGGAGTGTATGGCTGATAAGTTCAGATTGTATTTTATATTGCACTCTTTCCACTGCAGTGCTTTGATCTAAAAACGAAAATAAGTAAAATGCTTCTACTGTTTGTATGTGGAGAACTTTTGCTTACATATACCAAGTAATTTCTGACTAAGCTTTAAATGCTTTGACCCAATTTTCCAAGTAAATGTTTGAGAAGTATCGATATCTACCTTATCTTTTCTAAATTTATGTATAATATTCTATTCAGGATGGAATGCGTGTATTGCACTGGTCTGCGGCAATTGTGTTGTCTGGTAAGTCCATCACTTTTGGATGGTTTGAAGTGAAGTTTTCTATTGTAGAAATGATTGAATGGCTTTTCTCAATGATAGTTGAGCTGATGGTTGAACATCTTTTCAGATTGATAAATTGAGCTTGTAGTTATTGCTGAGCTCAAATTGATCGGGTATTATTGCCACACCATAGTTTGAACATCATCACAGACACATTTATGTTGAAAGTAATCATTGCCTTGAATTCCTCTTACCTTGCGAACCATGTCAACCTAATTTTAAGCATTCATGCTGCAGCTGAATATTTAAGTAAGTTATATTGCTATAACTGGCTCTAAAACAGAATCTCTTCCGCGTCCAAATAAGTTAAACAAAACAGAGTATCTTCTCCTGTCTTAATAAAATGTTACGTGTGCACATTTGAATTGGGAGGATGGAGCAGATGCTTTTTAGTTTATACTAATGCCTAATCTCTCAATTCTATCCTCAAATCTCCAAAAGCAAATTTGCTCTTCGAGGATGTCCAATACCTTGATGCTTGAAATCAAAACTTGAGTTTGGTATTTGGTTGTTCACGTCTTGGGATTTTATGCCATGTTCACAGGAAAGGTGCTCCAACAACACCATTGGTTACCATTGCGATGACCAAAATTGTGGCTAGTGTATTGGAGAAAAACAATTTACCTGGTTCAATTTTTACTGCCTTCTGTGGTGGAGCTGAAATTGGTGAAGCAATAGCAAAGGACACTCGAATTCCTCTAGTTTCTTTCACTGGGAGCTCAAAGGTGACTTTTCTGTCCTAAGCTAACATGCCAGTGTCTTATCTCATCAAGGGGTTTCCTTTTGCAGCTAATAGTCTAATACTGCATTAGTATTTACGTCCTACTTTAACTTGGATTTACCTTTTAAATAATTTTCCAGCTTCTCGACACTACGATTACCTAAAATGTATAGCTACACTGCCTGTTTTTGTTGGTTCATCTCTAGGAAACTTCCACTGCCATCTTTGATATGACATTAAAAAGTCATTGAATTTCTTAATTTCCTATATTTGTTGTTTTGACTTGATATTGAGCCTCCATAAATGATGAAATAAGTACAAAAATGTCTATGAGAATAATCACCGCAGTTCTATAATTCCTTTATCTATCTTCTTTGTGTTTCTTGGAAAAAATATATTGTGCAGAAAGAATATACCTGTTTATGGATAGTAGTAATTAATTAAAACTTTTCAGCTCTAGCTAATAAGAAGTAGAGATGCATATGCTATTAAAAGATGTAGAACCATATTTCTGGAGCTGGAGGAAAAAACTACTGCAATGTTACTTTATCCATTTTTTGCTTACTTTACTTTTCTACTTTGGCTTTACATTGTCTGGGTAGTTGAATCAAAGAATATTAACAGGACTTGAAAAGTAAAAGGTAGGGAGTCAATTCTGAAACTAAATGGATATGTAAGTCTGTGTTTAGCGAATCATGGACCTTATTAAAAACCAAAAAAAGATAAAGGAATAAAAAAAGAATCTTGAAATTTTTCAAATTCCTTTTCATATTTGTTATTCCATAAATTTGATAAAGCTTGTCTTCTAGTATTGATACCAAAAAATTACATATCGAAATTCAAACTTGCTATAACGAACTTCCATCTGTGGGCTTATTTCTTTTGTGCCAATAGGTTGGTCTTGCAGTTCAGCAAACAGTAAATCAGAGATTTGGGAAATGCCTACTAGAACTAAGTGGAAATAATGCCATAATAGTAATGGATGATGCGGACATTGAACTTGCTGTTCGTTCTGTTTTATTTGCTGCCGTTGGTACGGCTGGTCAGCGCTGTACAACGTGCCGGAGACTGGTAGTGCATTAATTGTTTATATCCTATTCGGTTTGCTGTTTAAAGCTTTCACTTTCAAAACTTCTTACTGTTTTTCTTCATTAATCTTTTTCTGGGTGAAGCTTGTTCACGAGACAGTATATGAGAAGGTACTTGAACCACTAGTTGATGTATACAAGCAAGTTAAGATAGGGGACCCTTTAGAAAAAGGTACCTTACTTGGGCCACTGCATACTCGCACCTCTCGGGAAAACTTCGAGAAGGGAATCCAAAATATCAAGTCCCAGGTATGTCCCGATTCTTGAGACTTATTATTCCTAAATAGGCATTTATTAACAGTTTATCCTCCAAAGTATAGCCTGTAGTAAAGTGTCAGATCATAATGTCATTAATAACCTTAAAATGAAAATGGAGACCATATTTTGTTAGCTCAGCTGGACTTAGGACCATATCTATCATGTAATGGAATTGGATTTTTCCCCTTTTATTGCCCCTTCCCTTTATCCTTCGTGAGCCGAGGGTCGGAAACAGCCACTCTGCCTTCTTAAAGGCAGGGGTAAGGTCTGCGTACACTCTACCCTCCTCAGACGCCACTTGTGGGACCACACTGGGTATGTTGTTGTTGTTGTTGTTGAATTTTTCCCTTTTCAACAGAAAGAAAAATATGAGTGAAACTTTGTTTTTTAAATTGAATGTTTTGCAGGGCGGAAAGATCCTTACAGGTGGTTCAGTCATAGAATCTGAGGGTTACTTTGTGCATCCAACAATTGTTGAAATTTCTCCAAAAGCTGAAGTTGTGAAGGAAGAATTGTTTGCTCCAGTTCTTTATATAATGAAGTTTAAGGTATTTCCTTTCGAAGGCATTGAATTTTCGAGATGACCAATGAGGTTCCGTCCCCACATTTGGTGGAATTTCTTTTTATTCAGTTTCTAACTTTCTGCTTGCAGACTTTCGAAGAAGCAGTTGAAATTAACAACTCTGTTCCTCAAGGTTTAAGTAGTTCCATCTTCACCCGAAATCCACAAGTTTTATTTAAGTGGATTGGGTAAGCAATCTATAATATTTTTGAGCATGTGGTTTAGATGAATTTTCCTTCTCATTTATAAATTATGGCCCCTGGTTCTCTCATGCCTATATGTGTTGCAGAGCTCAAGGAAGTGACTGTGGCATCGTCAATGTAAACATACCAACAAATGGAGCTGAAATTGGTGGTGCTTTTGGAGGTGAAAAAGGTACTGGTGGTGGCCGTGAGGCAGGAAGTGATTCTTGGAAACAATATATGAGGCGCTCAACTTGGTAATCATTCCTTTCTCATTTAATACATTTGGATGCTGCATTCACGGAAGCTCACTGTTCAGACTTATTGCTTCGTTTTACACTTTAAGCATCTTGAATTAATTACTATGTTGTAATTATCTTAGACTTTATTATCTTATAATTCTCATTACTGAAAGTCTCATCTGATGATTGTTTGCTGACTTGCTTGGGTTATTCCCTGCCATTGCAGTACAATCAATTATGGGAATGAACTACCATTGGCACAAGGAATCAATTTTGGCTAACGAAATTGGTGGGTTATTGCATTACTGTATGCTAAAGTTATCTTATAGCAGTTTAAATTTAGTGTTGCTCTAATTAATCCAAGTGTTGTTTCAGGTGCAGAACTTCGCGGTCTGCTCTTGGACTATCGTGCCTTTGAGTGTGTCCATGGTTTGATACTTACTCCAAGTACTTGTAATTGGCCCCGAATCACTTAAATGTACTTCCCTTGCAACTCAATAAAGTGATACTCATATTATAACCAAGTGTTCTAATGATTACTATCAGGTCGCCCAATCAATGAGTTTACTTGGCTGTTCTGCTCTACTTCAAGAGTAGTTAACCTAATCTCATAACTAGAAAACAACACTTGCATTATCGGTGGTTAGAAGTCAATTACATAGACTCTTAATCTTATAGGTTTATGTTTGTCAATCATTTTGATATATTATATCCAATAATGGAAGTGACTAGTCCACATGGTCCTCCAGATCCTCCTCTGGAAGCTTCGTGACATGTATAGACAAATTTGTTTGATATTTGAAAAATCAAACTAGTTCTAGAAGTCGGAGTACAACAGGCAGTCCCTTTCTTTATACGCTTACAATCTCTTTTCTAATTTGTGATTGTGGTCGGTGATGTTCGGCTCAAGCTCGTGCGCACCTCGACTATTCTTTCGGATACCTACTCACATAGGTTTTTGGCAACTCTGCATTAAAAATAGAGAATACTTGCTAAATAGTTCTCTTTAGGAATAGAGAATACTTGCTAAATAGATAGGCTCCACTCCATTGAATAGTCTGCCCCATATCCTTCATTCTTTCATGTCTATAATTTTCATTAGTCAAGAAATCTACACATTCATTTGCAGTCTTAGAGAACTGCTTTAAGGAATGATCACTAAAATTTTTTGGACCATTTCTCAATTTGTGCGTGTCATCCAGGGGCTATGCTAATCTTCTCTGATCGCTTGATCAAAGTCCAAACGAAACACCTCCTTTTTTTAAGTTGTTCTTAATTGTGATGAGACAACTTGTTCTATCACTGTAGACTACAGTTAGTTTATGCGGTTGTAGCATAAACTGTTCATACCGGAACCAACCTAATAAATCCAAAAGGCATTGGGGTTTGTTTACAGTTTGAATTGTTTGGAAGTTCATGAGCCATGCTTCTTTATATTCAAATAATAATAGCAATAAAGATGAGGACAGAAAAACTCGATTAATTAACATATCCATATTGCAGAGATTTCAGTTGACTGTCTAAAAAGTAAGACAACCATAATTGAGTTCGGTGGTGATAACAAATGGAGTAAAAATGATTGAAGTCAGTCCGAATGGAACAAAACAGGATGGGACTATAATCAGATTAAGGGGTGGATATCCTGACCTTGCATCAATATCTTCATCACTAGCAGACAAATGGCCCTCCCTCACTCCTATATATATATATAAAATCTACATATACATAATCCCGTGTTCAAAACATACCCGTTGAACTTATTAAGGTTCGAGTCGTATAGGGTCAATTAGAGAGGAAGTACTTCCTATCATAAATTTCTTCATTTTCGAAATTTGAATAAAAGATCTATAGTTAAGGGTATAGAGATATCGTTCACACATAAGAGCGTCACAACCAAGAGGTTGTTTAGGCCCACAATGGTACTTCCGATTGACATCAATTAGCTAACGGAACGCCCATTCAGTTCTGTCTCAAAGCCAGAACCTCCGCACCTCATCCGCCAAAATTTCTTCACTATTTTGTACATGGGGAAGTCACATGTAGTAATATGACATTGTCATTTTCTCAATTTTGGGTTCTTGGTACCTAATTTATACTTCCTCTGCTATCCTCCATAAGCCAGAAAAAGCCAGAAGCTTTCTTCTTCTAGGTCTCTTATCTACAATTAGGGAGAAGATAACTTTTTTCAGCTAATTTGATACCCCAGAATTAGACGAAGAGAGAGATGTTTATTCTTACTTAATCCTCGTGAACTTTCAAAATATGATTTCTTGAAGGACAGTCGGTTGCACTAAGTTCTCGCTATACGCATGGTACGAGAAAGGGCCGGACCTTACCTTGCATTTCTGCAGGAAGGAGAATGTTTTCACGGGTTTGAATTGTGGTTCTGAGTAAACCACAGTTCAAAAGCACCCTTCAACATTGCTTCTCATGTTATATGTAGCAATGCAAGCATTGTCCGTTAAATATATCTTTGCATAATTGATAAAACCAATGAAGTCGTAGCTAGTTCACAAAGAGGTGAAAATATTTCCATAAAATAAGACATTTTATGGTGTCTAATTGCCAAATAAATATATAGCAGCCTATCCATCAGAACATACCTTTTGCTAATATATATTTACAGGTGCATACTAAGATGGCAAATCGAAATTGTAAAATCTGTTGAGTAAACAGAATTCAAACTTCAATCACGCAAATTTAGAGCAAATACTATTCCCATTCCATCACAACTGGTAAATAGTTCTAGTCCTATTCTGTTTACACTTTGGTCAAATTAAGCACTAATTATTTCTTTCTTGGGAGTTGAAAATAAAGCTAGAAATTACAATTACCGCCTTCATCCACAATTTTGATCCATTTCCATGGCATGATAAGCAGCAGATTCCACCAAAGAGAGTGTAGGAATACAACTCTCCGTTCGAACCAACACGTTAGGCTTCATCTCTCTACCGTTCCTCGTCGGACTACAGGGCATTGACCTAAGCAATTTAGGCGAATCCAAACTCTTCCTCAGCAGCTGCCTCATGGCGGCGATCAAGTGAACCGTCGGATCCACCGGCGGAGGACTTGACGAACTGAACTTCTTACAGAAATTGAGGTGACGTGTCAACGCCTCCTCCGTATTGATCAGCCTTTTGCATCGTATCATCTCATCTTTCACTGCCTCTGCACACAATCCGCATATCCATTTCCCTTGATACCGTTCACGAATCGTCTGTATATAAGGCAGAGTACATTCCTCCGTCAATCCGCAGCATTCGCACGTCGCGAAGTCCACCTCGATTGTTTGCGCCGTTAGTTTTGCCGTTACCGTTTGTGCCTCCGCCGCAGCGTTCATCACCACCGATTCGCTGATTACCGTCGTCGACATCGTTTCGTTTACCGTCAAACTGAAGGAAGAAAAAAACAAAATTTACCGTCAAAACCAATTTTTTTATATTAACAAACAGAAAAGTTCAAAAAAGCAAAACAATTACCAGCAGCAGTAAAGATCGAAACAGAGATGTGGTTAATTATATAGATACAGAAAAACTATAAAAGTTCATAGTTATTTGCTCTACTTCTGCTTATTTCGGAGACTAAGAATTAGTAGAAGAAGATGTCTTGGCTGTTATCTTTCTTTTTCCCACGCGCCTTCTTCTTCCTTTGTTTCCTCAGGAACAAAAAAGGTAGCCATGAAAGACATATCAGAAAACACAAACAAGCTCCAGCTTCTCAATCAGTCTCTGTAATTCTGATTCGTTACAACGAATTTCATATACACACAGAACAAAAAGAGAATCAATTTTGTACTAAATTCTGAAATAGACAAAAGGATGGCTTTTTTCTTTTTTCTGAGAGCTTTTTTTTTTAGGAAGAGTGAGAAATGAAATAAGGGGCGGAGGCTAAAAAGGAGGAAAACTCTCTCAAATCTCAATGATTAAGTGGGAATTTGGAGAATCCACGTCAGCGATTGTGCTGTCAATTAATTTCAGGCCGTATATTTAATAGATTGCCAGCTGGGCATTACCTATGTTTGGAAACAAATCTCATTTTCCACCAATTTTCCTTATCAATTGTGATTTTTTATAATCTTTGGAAATTTCTTACCTTAATTTAAAATCAAAAGTCTTTAACGATTAAGAATCCACCATAGTACGCTCTCAATTTAGTTCAGACAGCTAGGGGTGTAATGGTTCGGTTCGGCCGGTTATTTTATAAAATTTATATCATATCAATTTTCGATTATTCTATTATGTATAACCAAAATTAGACTTTTCGAAACCGTCCCAATCATGTCGGTTTCTCTTCGGTATCGGTACGGTTCGGTTAATTTTCGGTATTTTTTAAAATATCACGTAAAATTCACAAGTAAAAGTAAAATGCAATAACATACGTTCTTTTATAGGACTTAGCAAAACTCTCTAGACATTTTTACTGTTTAAAGGGTGATAAATTAAAAAAAATGAAAGATGGCTAGAGTATAGATCCATCAACTATTCTACAACAACGTAAAAGAAACCAAGCAAAGGCAAAAAAAATATAAATCACACGAGTGGAAAGATAATAATCAGGTTGGGACTCAAGAATAAAGTCTATAGAAGATTAAATATTCAAAAAGATAAATCTAAATTATATGAAAGGAAACATATTCAATACATTGTAGTTTGCTACTCATAATCGCTAAAATACTTTGTATTTTGCTAATAAAGATACTTGAAATAACTTAGTTTAAGTAGAAGTAGCATAATAGGTTTTAGGAATTAGTATTTTGAGTTTAATTACTTGTTGGCTTGTAATAGTTTTCATAATTTCAAGGCCCAAAGAAAAATTTAATGCATTATTATTTTTAAACTTACTAGATAAATATATTTTCCACATGTAAAATTTATTCGGTACGGTGCGGTATTTTTTAGATTTATTTTTATAAAATAAAAAATCTACCATAATTATCGGTGCGGTTATAGATTTATATAAAAACCTACGGTTTCTTAAAAAGAAACCTAAAAATCGGTTCGGTGCAGTATGGTTCGGTCGGTTTAGTTGATTTTTGAATATCCATTGACACCCCTACAGACAGCATATACTCCTTTTTAAAAAAAATGTTGATCTCTTTTTAATTTTAAAAATAATTTAATTTAAATTCTTATTTTATTATTAATTATAAGTTTTTGTAGTCGTACAAATGTTATAATATATGTTAGCATACTTAATATTAGAAATTTCAAAAAACAAAGCTTTTTATTTCTAAATTTTTATGCTCAATCAAATAAGATCACATAAAATGAGAGAAGGAAATAATAGATTGGCACCGTGGGCATTACCTATATTTGGAAACAAATCTTCATTTTCCACCTTATTCTTTATGATAATGATTTTGTAATATTGGGAAGTTTTCTTACCTTTATTTAAAACTCTATAACGAATAAGAATCCACCACGTCTGGACCACAGACATGGACGGCCAATCTGTAATAAGAAAAATTATTAAAAATAAAAAGATCCTAATGTGAAAATAATGTGGCGCTGTCTATTACTCCTATATTATGTATTAATGTGATGTGATTTAAACTTAGACTTTAATCATAGGGTTCACACTTCACTAACTAGCCACATCTTTCTTTTTACACGTTTTTGTACTTTTAATTTGTAACAAAGAAAAAGGCATTTCCTTTTTGTTGCAAACAAGGTTTATGACCCGGTCTTAATGAACTCTGGCAAATTAAGCTGGAAAAATAAAATTATTCGACATATTTTTGTTCTTGGCTTTTATTTTGTAAAAGAAAAAGGAGTTATAGAAAAGAAAATACTATGTTTATTTTTAATGACTAAGATGATTTTCCACCATTAAGTACTGTTGAGATTTCTTAATAATTAATTAAAAATCGAATCAGAGTATTATTTTTATTGCTTACTTGAGAAGGAAAAGAAAGAGAGAGAAAAGTAAATAAAACGACACAGAGAAGGAAAAGTAATGTTAATAATGGGATACCATTTCTTAAAATTGATGATTTTGTTTCCAATTTTACGTACGTCAATTTCCTTATACAACTTGTAGCAACTTGCTTGATTCGAATGCAATTTGCGTTTATCTCAAATGAACATAATGATTGTTCAATAAACTATTTCATTTATTTATTTAAATATTAATCTGAAAAACAAACTTAGTGTTTTGGAAAAGGGAAAAACGATAACAAGGAATAAAGTTTCATTTTCTTTCTTTTGCAAATGGAATATGCTTCCATTACAAGTGTAATTGATTGCAGCTGCATAGCATGTATCAATGCACACACGAGAAATGAACAGGAAAATTATCTATTTTTGGACTGCAGGCAAGTATAAGAGCGAAAAAAAAAACACCAAAAGAAAGGAAAAAGAAAGTATGCAATGTTGCGGAAGCCAAATGTGTATAGTGTGAATGAGTCACAACTACTATACCAAAAATTATGACAACCACTAAATAATAAATAAGACAATAAGACAACAATAAAAGAACACCAGAATTTACGAGGTTCGGCCAAATTTGCCTACTTCCTCGGACACAATCAATATTTTATTCCACTCCAAAATTACAAGTGAAATAATACTAAAGAGAGAAGATACAAATGCCTTAAGAAGATAAAAAGGCAAATGAGAGGTGTATTTAAATCCTAAACATTAAGCCTCCTTTTATAGGGTGAAATTCCCATTCAAAATTGTCATCCACCGATGTGGGACTTTTGACAATTTCAACAAATCTCCACCTTGGCAAAATTCCACATCTTCAATTTTCTCTCAATAACAAATTTTGATTGTGTCTTCATCTTCAATCTTTAGTGTTCAACAATGTTGATCAAATCCAAACAATGTTGAAACTTGACCGCAGTCACCACTTTTGTCAGCATATCAGCAGGGTTCTCCGTAGTATGAATTTTCTTCACCGTGACTCTACCTTCTTCTATAATTTCTCGTACGAAATGATACCGAACATCAATGTGCTTCGTCCTTGCATGATAAACTTGGTTCTTCGCTAATTGAATAGCACTTTGACTATCACAAAAAATTGTAATATTTTTTTGTTCAATACCAAGCTCCTTTAGCAACCCCTGAAGCCAAATTGCCTCCTTCACAGCCTCTGTAATAGCCATGTACTCTGCCTCTGTTGTAGACAAAGCAACTGTTGACTGCAAAGTAGACTTCCAACTAACTGGTGCCTTTGCAAAAGTAAACACATAACCAGTAGTTGACCTTCGTTTGTCCAGATCACCCGCAAAATCTGAGTCACAATATCCAACTACAGACCAATTGCCTTCCTGCTCAAAAACTAACCCAACATCTACAGTACTATGAATATACCGTAGAATCCATTTCACAGCTTGCCAATGCTCCTTTCCTGGATTATGCATATATCTGCTAATAACTCCAACGGCTTGTGAAATGTCAGGTCTCGTACAAACCATTGCATACATCAAGCTACCAACAGCATTTGCGTATGGTACCCTTGACATATACTCCTGTTCAGTTTCATCCTTTGGCGACATAGTAGTACTTAGCTTAAAATGGGGAGCAAGTGGCGTACTAATTGGCTTAGTCTTCTTATCTATGCCAAAACGCTGTAGTACTCTCTTCAAATATTCTTTCTGAGATAAACAGAGTTTCTTTGAACGTCTATCTCTTATTATCTCCATGCCAAGAATTTTCTTTGCCTCACCCAGATCCTTCATCTCGAACTCCTCCTTCAGTTGAATCTTCAACTTATCAATTTCTTCCGAATTCTTGGAAGTTATCAACATATCATCAACATATAGGAGAAGATATACAAAGGAACCATCATTAAGTTTGCGCAAATACATACAATGATCGTATTTGCTTCTCTTGTACCCTTGCCGCAACATAAACTTGTCAAATCGCTTGTACCATTGTCTAGAAGATTGTTTCAATCCGTACAATGATTTTTCAAGTTTGCATACCATATTTTCTTTTCCAGCAACTTTGAATCCTTCTGGCTGATTCATGTAGATTTCCTCCTCCAAGTTTCCATGTAAAAACGCAGTTTTTACATCCATCTGAACTAGTTCCAAATCCAACTGTGCTACCAAAGCCAATATAATTCTAATGGAGGAATATTTTATAACTGGAAAAAATACTTCATTGTAATCAATTCCCTCCTTCTGAGCATATCCTTTGGCCACCAATCTTGCTTTGTAGCGAACATCTTCTTGGTTAGGAAATCCTTCTTTCTTTGCAAATACCCATTTGCACCCAATTGTTTTCTTTCTCTTCGGGAGATTGGCCAATTTCCATGTATTATTCTGATGAAGGGACTGCATTTCTTCATTCATGGAAATCCTCCACTTATCTTCTTTTGAACTTTGGATTGCGTCTTTATAAGTGGTAGGAACACCATCAGCTACAATTGAGGTTGCACAAGCAACCGTCTCTATGAGACGAACAGGTTTCGTTATTGTCCTTTTTGGCCTGCTGGTTGCTATTAATTCAAGTTGTTGTCGAGGTTCCTGAGTTGGAATCTCCCTCTCTACTGGCTCTTCTTCCAGAGGGTAATCTTCATGAGTTTCCTCCTCTGCTTCTTGTGTAGGAAAAATAAATTTTCCCTCAAACTCCACCTGCTTTGATGCACCACCAGTTTGTTTGACATCTTCAACTGTCACCTTATCTGTTATGGCAGATTCATCAAAGGTAACATCTCTGCTGAATATAATATTCCTTGTCTCTGGACACCATAAGCGGTATCCTTTGACTCCAGAAGTAATCCCCATAAATATAGCCTTCTTTGCTCTCGGATCCAATTTTGACTCTTTCACATGATAGTATACAATTGAGCCAAACATGTGCAAAGAGTCATAATCTACAGCAGGTTTTCCATACTATTTTTCAAATGGTTTCTTGCCATCAATAGCAACAGATGGTAGACGATTAATGAGGTGGCATGCATATGTAATTGCCTCAGCCCAAAATTCTTTGCCCAAGCCAGCATTGGACAACATACATCGTACCTTCTCCAGTAAAGTCCGGTTCATACGTTCTGCCACTCCATTCTGTTGTGGTGTATGTCTGACAGTGAAGTGTCGGATGATGCCATCATTTTCACAGACCTTATTGAAATGATCATTTTTGTATTCACCTCCATTGTCTGTGCGAATACACTTGATCCTCCTGCCTGTTTGATTCTCCACCATTGTCTTCCATTTGAGAAAAATTCCCAACACTTCATCTTTCCTCTTCATTGTATACACCCATCCTCTTTCGGGAAAAATCATCAACAAAGGTTATAAAATAGTGCTTCCCACCCAATGAAGGTGTTTTGGAAGAACCCCCAACATCAGAGTGTACATAATCCAAAATGCCTTTAGTATTATGGATCGTTGTACCAAATTTAACCCTTGTCTGTTTCCCTTTGACACAATACTCGCAAAACTCCAAGTTGCAAGTCTTTACGCCTTTTAACAATCCTTGATTAGATAGAGCTTTCAAGGATTTCCCTCCAGCATGTCCCAAGCGCACGTGCCATAGCCTGGTTGCTTCTGCCTCTTTGTCATCACTGGATGTCACTGTTGCTATCCCAATAACTGTACTACCACGATAGCGGTACATGTTATTGTTTTTCCGATTGGCCTTCATTACCACTAGTGCACCGGAGCATATTCTCATCACTCCATTTTCTGCAATGATTTTGAACCCTTTTGATTCTAGGGCTCCCACAGAGATGAGATTCTTCTTCAAATCCGGTACATATCGAATATCTGTTAATATTCTGATCATTCCATCATGGCTCCTTAATCTTATTGAACCAATGCCATATGAGGTAAGAGGGCTATTATCCGCTGTGTGGATGACTCCATATTCTCCTTCTTGAAAATTCACGAACCAGTCCTTGTTGGGACACATATGATAGCTACAAGCCGAGTCCATTAACCATATGTCTGATGATGTTGATAACTCTGTTGTAACTAATGAGAAGTTTGAATCATCACAATCAGCTACATTTGAATCCATAATGGCCTTTCCATTGTTATGTCTGGCCTTATTTTTCAAATTCGGACAGTCTTTCTTCCAGTGCCCCTTTTCTCGACAAAAGGCACATTCATCTTTGCTGGGTCTAGATCTCGACTTGGATCTTCTCTTCTTAGTCCTCGTTTGATTTTGAGGACGACCCCTCACAATTAGTGTTTCTCCTTCTCCGCCCTTCTGTTTTTCTCCTTTTCTTTGTTCATAGCTGTACAAAGCCGAACAAACATCTCTGAGAGAAATTTCGTCATTTCCATGGAGTAGAGTAGTTTCAAGGTGCTCGTACTCATTAGGAAGTGACCCCAACAACATCAAGGTCAAGTCACCATCATCAAAAGTTGCATCCATATTTTGCAAATCTGTAACCAACTTATTGAAACTGGTGATATGTTCATTCATTGTGGTACCGGGAATATAGGTGAAGCGAAACAGTCTCTTCTTCATGTACAATTTATTTTGACTGTTTTTCTTCAAAAATTTATCCTCCAGTGCTTTTCATAATTTACTTGCAGAAGTTTCCTTTGTGTATGGATATTTCTGCTCTCTAGCAAGGTAGGATCGAATGGTACTGCAAGCAACACGATTAATAATTTTTCAATCTTCTTCTCCAATAACATCTGGCTTCTTTTCTTCAATGGCAAGATCTAGCCCTTGTTGAAAAAGAACATCTAGAACCTCGCCTTGCCACATCTCAAAATGTCCTGACCCGTCAAAAATTTCTACCGCAAATTTCGCATTTGACACAATTCTTGTCATAAGCGAAGATGCCAACGATGACGTATTATTGACACTTGATGTAGATTCTTCTTGTTTACTGTCTCCCATTTTGACACAAATATTATTTAGTAGCTGACGACACAAATCAAGATTATTTCCTTTCTGGTGTGGAAGATCAGACTAAGCTGCAACCACAGAGCATACTCAGACAGAACCTTGACTCAGTTACCAAGATAGATCTTTTCTGATGTGGAAGATCAGACTATGCTGCAACCACAGAGCATACTTAGACAGTACCTTGGCTCTGATACCAATTGTTGCGGAAGCCAAATGTATATAGTGTGAATGAGTCACAACTACTATACCAAAAATTATGACAACCACTAAATAATAAACAAGACAATAAGACAACAATAAAAGAACACCAGAATTTACGAGGTTCGGCCAATTTTGCCTACTTTCTCGGACACAATCAATATTTTATTCCACTCCAAAATTACAAGTGAAATAATACTAAAGAGAGAAGATACAAATGCCTTAAGAAGATAAAAAGGCAAATGAGAGGTGTGTTTAAATTCTAAACATTAGGCCTCCTTTTATAGGGTGAAATTCCCATTCAAAATTGTCATCCACCGATGTGGAACTTTTGACAATTTCAACATGCAATGCATTCTGATTATTTGTTTTATTATTTCGTCATTGTGTATTTTTCCAGTGGTTATTGTTCATACTTACTCCATACGATGACGTAAAGATATTTAACATAATAAATTCCATATCGAACACAACAAATAAATACATTTTAGTCCGATGAACACATAACAATGTACTTGTTGAAATGTGCTGTCATTTTATCTAAAAGTTTAAACTGTTAATGAGAGCACATTTTTATTTATTTAATTGTATCTTTAACATGCCCCTCACGTGAAGACTTGTCCTTTTTTATGAGTGAATCACCTGGATTTTCTTTTTGATAATGGGTGGTGGTGAGATTCGAATCTAGGGTCTCAGCATGCTCTGATACCATGTTGAAATGTGACAATCTCATCTAAAAGCTTAAATTTTTAGAAAGGGCGCACTTTTATTTATTTAATTGTATCTTCAACACTTATTTGACGGACTGGGTCTTTCCCTCCCCGCACCCTTATTTATCGCTCTTAGGACAACTGTCTATTGTGCGTTATAAAATTTACAGAATAAGGGTTAGTTCGGGGAATTCGATAAATATTGCAACCTTAATGAGTCATTTCATTACGGGCCTCATTGGCTGAGCATACATGATCTCTCACTAGACGCGCAGAGCATATAAAGTGAACGACTCTCCATTATATATACACACTATTGTGACACTTACCATTTGACTTATGTTTATAAAATTCTCATACAACCCGAAATAGTAGAAACATAAATAAAATGGTTTAGATAATATATGCCCATGATCCAACAATAACTACTCAAACCACTTCCCCACACGCATGCATGTTGGAACACAAGTAGCACAAAATTTTATCAATAGCATAGAACTCAAACTCGACACTTTATTGTGTCAATATAATATTCTAAAGAGTAGGCTAAGAACACAAGATGGTGAATTCTCACAAATAAAAAATGCACGTACCATTAGAATCGCTTATTTCTTGGCTCAAAGAATTCATCTAATGAGTTAAACTCCAGTAATGTTAAGTATCTTAAACCAGTTATTGTTTTAGATGATCTGAGAAACTCTCACTTGTCATGTTTAATCCTACCAAAAAAAAAAAAATCTATTTTGAATTCAAAATGTAAATGTAAATGATCTCGTAACAAACAAGGCATATTAATATTATAAGCTAAACTTATGTGAATTTTTTATCTTACACGCACTCGTGTTTAGATCAAGCTAAACAATTTAACCTTAAAATTCGATAATTAATTTTCTAATACACATCACTTAACTATGATTAAATACTAAAAGTTTATATGCAAAATATTCATCATACATTTATCAATTTGATGAGAACATCGGACAAAGTAAATATTTACCGATTTCCAACGGCTTTATCTCGCTAATTGATAGGAAAAGTCAGACTTCCGTCTAATGTTATTAGGTTTGGAACAACCTACATATACAATTATAATTTTTTGATTGAGAATATTTAACTGACATTCCTTCAATTTATGTGTCTCCGCCATTGGGGATCAGAATTAAATCTGACTTGGAAGCTGACAAAGAATTGAAATGGCATTAATTTTCAGGTTCCTAGCTTTAATTTGGTCGTGGGCAAGTGGCAGAGGACCTAACTGGAGTTGTAAATTATTACTCTCTCAGTCATATATTATTTTTCGTATTTCTCTTTCACACATCCCTTAAAAAATATTAATTAGAAAATAGATTAGACTATTCTACCCTTATTTATGTCTTAAGATATAGAGGGTGTTTGACTAAGCTTATAAGCTGGTCAAACTGGCTTATAAGCACCTTTTGGCTTATCTACGCGTTTGGTAAACACTCAAAGTGCTTATAAGCTAAAATCAGCCATAAGTCATAAGCCGGTCACCCCCAACTTATGGCTTTTCAACTTATAAGCATTTTTAGTTTGACCAACACTTTTACTAGTTTATCATTAATATAATAATATTTTCTAATTCACAAAATACTCTTCCCAAAATAAATTTCTTAACTTTCTCTTTATTCCATATTCGTTATTAATTCTTTTCTTTACAAAGAAATTTTTAATTTATAATCTTTTGAAAAAGATTCAAGGGTATTTTAGTCATTTTAACAAAAGAATAGCTTATCAACATTTTTTAATCAAACACATCAACTGCTTATTATCAGTTTCAGCACTTCTATCCAAACACGTAAATGCTTATTTTAAAAATCAGTTTCAGCATTTAAAAAAACTTTTTAGCACTATAAGCTTATCAGCTATTTACAATCAGCTAATCCAAACGGGCTCATAATCTCTCTTTATTGAATATTTATTCTATTTATGTGTTATCTCTATCTTTAAGAACAATTATTACTAAGGATAAAAAAGAAAAAAATAATCAATTTTGTCTTGAACTTCTAAAATGATAAATAATGTCGCGAACTGGGATCGCTCGCCAGCTAGGTCAGATTTACGCAAGATTTTATGAGAACATATTTTCCATATTCGGGGACAATGGGTGGAATAACCTGATCTACTTACTGCAACCCAGGATTTGAGACAACTATTTTTAGTAATTATGACTATTTATATGAGATAGAGGGAACAAGATACAAAGAGTGAAACTTACGCTACCAAAGTTGACCTCACTTGGCCAATGTTATTTTTATTAGGCTAAAGAAATCGGTACGTGACATATATAGATTGTAATATTTATATATGCCCTGAGTGATAAATGACGATAAGACGAGTCGCCTTCATATATCTTTCTTTTTTATTAATTATTTACTAGTAGTGCATGGACCAATTAAGTGAACAAAAAAAGAAACTCATGTGTCTTTATTTATTCTTCATTTGTTTTTGGGGGAGGGGAGAGGGATGATTATGAAAACGACGCCCACTTAATAATGATAGGAAGAAAAGAAAAAAAAAGGTACTTATCCGTGTAGAAGAATGAAGTGAGTTCAATGAAGAACTCCAACAGTGCAGTTCGGGCGGCAAACAGGCGGGTTGGATCGGAAGAATTATAATCTCTTAAACTTGTAAAATTTTCAATTTGAGGCTTTACAAATGTAAAAGTTAAACACATTAGTTATCCATTGGTTATCCATTTGGTTAACCATTTTCTAAGTAGATAATATGGTTCTTATCCATATTCGACCCGTTTTGAAAAAGTTCATTATCCAATCCATTTTTTAATGGATAATATGAGTGGATAACTGTTTTCTTTTAACTATTTTGCCACCTCTAATTCTAAGGAATCGAAGATGGAGAACAATTCCTGAACAGATGTGCACTAATGCTTGAGAATTAGAATTGAAAGAATATAGAGATTGGAATTATTAACAGAAAATGCTTCTTACAGAATACAATGCCTCTTCCCAATCTGTTACACAGTATTTAACGGCTCTAATTGTAACTAACTTCCTAACCACCTTACCAGATTCCTAACAGATTCCTAACGACTTTGATGGAATGATTAAAGTGCCCCTAGTTTGAACTATACAAATGTCCAAGATGTCACTATTATATCTCTTCTATAATTTGTCTATAACAAATTAAAGAATGATAAATGTTCTTTTCATTTTTAATCAGATATCTTAAATTTAAGTTTTGGGAATGAAATTCTCTTGGAAGGGAACGCTAGAACTCTCATAATGGACTTTTTATGATGAAATCTGGATTAGCAGAGGCAATGAGTTTCTAAAGTCGGATCACGGATGAGTAAGTAAAAGATAAGAAAAAACGTAAGAAGTTTGAAAGGATTTTCTTATCTTTATTGGTTAAGTAGGTAGATGAAATGTGGAAGCATTAGTCATGATCATCAATTATTATGGCTATGTGTCAATAACAATACGACATATATATATATAATTAGCTTTCTCATGTTTCACGCTTTTCTTTGGTCAATTTTATTTGATAGGACATGTATATGAGATTATGACACGAATATTTTTCTATGAAATTTGTATAGGAAATCAAACACCAATACAAAAGGTCTTCTGACCCAAATTTGTGACTGTTCATATATCCAATAGTTCCGGTTAACCAATCATAGATCCTACAGTTCGGAGGCACGGAGGAGCTAGAGTATTAGGTATGAGTTTAGATGAATTCAATAATATTTATGTAGATTATGTATTTGTATTATGAAATTCATCAAATATATATATTCGGACGGATTCTTCCCCCAACTAACGAAGAGATCTACGCGGAATTGTCACATTTGAAATTGAGCACATTTTTGCAAAGAAATAGCACACTTGTTTCTGGAGAAGAGATGAGAAACATACTCAATATCATTTGATTGAATAGTTGACTCAACCCCTTGTTATTTGAAGAAACCCTCCACTTCAATTGGTATTTTTTCACGAAAAGTAGACATGAGATAAGAAATTCAGTATTCAGTAAGATTTCGAATAGCATTCCATGCCCCCTTATCTGTATCTAGCTACTGACTATGGTACACAACTGTCATTGTTTACATTGGTGGATTTCTCATAGTTGGTGCTGTCGCGCATGCAACCATTTTTATGATAAGAGATCATGATCCAACTACTCGGTACAACGATCTATTAGATCGTGTCCTTAGACATCGTTATGCAATCATATCTCATCTCAACTGGGTATGTATATTTCTAGGCTTTCACAGTTTTGGTTTGTATATTCATAATGATACCATGAGCGCTTTCCAACCAAAGGGCGACTGCGGTACCAATCAAAAAGACAGTTATCGCTACTGGACGGCGAAATGAATTTTGAAATTTATTAACATTCTCTAAAAAAGGTTATTAAAGGTATTTAATTACGAATTCAATAACTACAACAAATTATGACCTTGCTGGTAAGTTTAAAACCATAAACTTCAAATTCCGACGGTCTTATATACATTTCCCCCTAATTTTCACATCGAATATATATGTTTCAAGACATGCGGATCATATTACAAATGATATCAAATAAACAACTAGTTATTGGCCTATTTAAGAGTTTAGATATATGATTTGTTCAGATCTAGTCTAAGCAAATTATAGAACAAAAGTGACTAAATACATAGGTTTCTTCCACCAATAAGATGAAAACAAAGATAGCTAACATGGGATGTGAGTTTATACCATCAGACAATTTTTCTCGAGAATCATCTTTTGCTTGATGGAGTGACTCCATTCATTGGCACCAACTTCTCTTTTAAACTCACCTTAGAAGTTATAATAATATTTTGTGGATGAGTTACGTTTAATATTTATTTTCTTTACATAGTATTAAAATCAGACTCATCTCAATTTTTGATTTACTTAATATTGAGCCTCATATTATATCGTCTACACTTTGGAGGTACAACTCTTAGCGTGCCAGGAGAAGAGAGGTTTATCGTGCCATATTGGTCATGAAGGAGAATGTTTAGATAATGCACTTTTATCTCCACATTTAAGTGTACCATTTCCACATATTTAATTAATCCTTCTGTTCTTATTATTATTATTTTTTTAGTATTTTTCTTGTGGTCCACAATATTTGATTTATTTAAAGAAGAATTAACCCAAATAGCTACTACCTAACCGGTTAAACTAGAAATAGCCGGTGAAGGTATAATATATGCATAATTTGTGTATTATATGTGTATAATTATTGTATAATATATGTATATGACTATAAAAAGTAAACAATGAATATGGTCGGTTATTTATGTATAGATCCCCTTTTCAAATATCAACAAGTAATTAACTTCTTTTTTTCAAAGTTGTCCTCGAAGTAAAGAATCTAGGAGTATTTGTTATATTTCTAATGAATTGAACAAATTAAGGTTAATATGGTATTTTTATTGTTAATTAATGCTAAAAGGTGAATTTCTTAATATGAGTGAAAATATTTAAAAAAAATTAATTAAAGTGGAGTTTAAGAAGTAAATAAACACTATAGATTTGATTACTTTTTTAAAAAAAACAATTAAATACAAGAGGAGATGGGCGCAGCCTTTCATGATTGTCACGAGTGACCTCGCGCAATCATAAAGAAACTATTTTTGCGGTTTATTAAGGAATAACATAAGGCATATCCGCTCTTTACCAACAATTACATGACCAACTTAACAATAATTAATTATTAAACATACTAATCAAAATATTTTTTTATCTGTACAAACTACAATGTCATTTTCATTATTCATTAAGCTATCAAAAAAGGAGAGAGAACATTGGAGCTGATAAAGGGACACGTGGGTAGATACGACTGAGACAATGTCATTCCTTTAGTTTCATCTCGAAATTGCAAAGATTAGAGTAAAGGCCCACATACACACATGTCCATTCTTCTTATTATTAATCATTTCATTGGTCAATTTTTCTCCTTCCACATGTTTATGGAAATCGGAAAGCGCTCTATCATTTTCATTTATAAATAACTATACACGTCTACAATGTCAATTAATCAAATATATCACGAAATCAAGTTAGTATGATAACAATGTCCAACTGTTGGTTAAAGCAATAATATAAAATTAAGAATTAAGCTAATTGTGAAGGATAATAACATTCATCCACAAGGAAAGTCATTTTTCCTATTTTGGTTGGGGAGGGGTGGAATGGGGGTTGGGGGATCGAAAATTATTTTTTGGAAACCAAACAACAAACAATGACACATTTTTGAAAAATATTTTCCGTCTATAACAGACACTGAATCAATTTTAAAAAATCAAGCAACAATTAGTTATAAACAGTCCAAATATAGATGATTTTGGGAGATGCGAGGTATATACCTCTCTCAAGCAAGTTGCAACTTGCAACTTGCAAGTTATATTATATACCTCTTTAGTTTTTGACCAATCGAAAGAAGCATTGCACGCAATAACAATAAAAATAATTTATCTAAAAGAAAGAAAGATTCGTAATGAAGAGATGGGATGTAAATCGTGATTGATGAAGCAGTGGGGTTCATATGTTACAATTATAAATGTTGCTTAATGGAATATTCACATTAATAATTGCTAAATACGAATGTATGTTGCTCTTAAGTTATCATTAGTTGATCACAATTTCAAGTTAAAAACTAATAAATAATGCCAAGTGGTGGCGTCGCTGTAGATTAAATAAAGCTTCGCTCTCTACCTTGCAACTTCTCTGGAGACCAAGTATATTTCTATTTTGCTCAAAGTCCACTTATCAGATGTTTCTCTTTCATTTTCATTCATTAGCAAAGATACAGATATTTTATTCCATTGAGTATTAAATCAAAAAAAAAAATGTTCATGATTAAGCTCTGAAGCTAACAAATGTGCATGAAATCCCTTCAGTTTCATAAATTAGTTGAAACTGATGCAGCTTTCACATGATTTTTAATAATGAACTGTAACGCACAATGTGCAAAAGGAAGCATAAAAGGCTAAATTAAATAGTTACAGTTTCACTTCATTGACAAAAGAATAAGACGTCTTCAGGATATATACAGGCAAATTAGCTAAAGAGTATATCATCAGTAAGCATCCCCTGAGGAGGAGGCTGCAGCCATTGATCACTAACTCTACAATCGTGAAAAGTATCAACGTATCAGAATTTTCGCTACGACACAGCCGACACAGGGACTAATCTCGAGTTCTCTTTTTGATGCCATTCACGAACCAACATTTCACTTGACATTGCACCTGAAAACTTAATGGTCAGGTTTCATTTAATCTGACACGAGCATCATCATTCTCGTGGTCCCTAATTAGTTTCTCTATCTGCTTTCTATAAGCCGGCATGAGATGATCACTGATCATAGTTTGTGACAACCTTATTTTACTGTACAGTGATCTAGGAGTGAGAAATATTCCAACACTCGTATCCTTGGGTCGGTTATGATCCTCACACAACATGTCGCTGTCACTTTCACGATCTTCTTCTTCAGAGAGGAGAGTCACAATATGCATTATCTTTCCAGGAGGAAAGAATCTGTGCACCTCTTTTGTGTTTGGAACAGAGCATTCACTTGAGCTCTGACCTGACTCTGCGATCGCTGCTGCTTCTTCTTCCCTAATCTCCTTGGCAACATCAGTTTCACCTTCAGACTGATCATACAATTCATGCTCTAGTTGTTGCCACATCTCAACTTCCGTCATTCGGTCTTCAGGTCCGTCATCGGCCACATGTTCACTATCATCAAGATCGGGATCCAGGCCATTATGGATATTAATCCCATCTGCAAAAGACTGATCAATGTCTGAGTTCCATGTAATTCCCACGGTTGAAGATACAGGAAGCTCCATCACAGTCGTACTTCGGGTCTCGGATTCCAGAAGGAATGTTTCAGAATTTTGGCTGGAAGAAGTTTCACCAGAATTTTGCTGTTCATCGGAATTAACCTGAACATTTGTGGGTCGACGTCTGGGACCAATGCATGACCATGACGACAACTGCATGGCAGGTCGCGACAATGCTGCCTGGGCCATACTTTGCGCTCTTTTCATGACAACCTACAAATCACTGCCGATGTCAACACCCACTGATATACCTCGAGGACTGATAAATGTGGTCAAATGACTCCAGCAGAGTACAAGAAACAAAATAAACAGAGCCAGAAGCTCTAAGGCCACTACCCTATTGTCCATCCCACATATAAGTGCTAACTCCTCAAGTGAACTAAAGTATTAAACAGATTCTCTTGATTATTTTTCCAACTCAAAAGAATGTTCTCTAGAATGCCAACACCTTAAACATTTTTCACAAATAACCTATAAAACAGAAAGCTAAGCACAACTGTGCAGTCAAGTTATATGTCATGTCTTCGATGTGCATATAACAGGTTGACATGCACCAAAGGCGACACGCTGGTCGGCCAAATGGTCAAACAAGTTCACACATAAGCACACTGTATTACAGCTTTGTTACTACCAGTGTAAGGGCAAACTGAAATAACAGAGTAAACTATAATTGTACCTGTGTTCCACTGGAAACAGGCCGTAGTATTGCACCAGCACCAGCAACCTTAGCTCTCGCGGTGGCAATTGATGGAAGACGAGATCCCAGGGCTGATGCAGAACGATAAACAGTACTAAGAATCCTAGTGTGCTCAATCTGATTTCTTAGATCGTTCAACCAAGCAGATGCTGTCACCTGCAACAAGAAAAAAAACATTCCCCTCTTGAGAGACCATACTTCAAAACTAAAGAGGTATTAGGAGCAGAGGTGCAATTTTGGTACAAAGAACAAGCTTCCAGAAGCTATTAACAAAACTATGCATATAGTAGCAACACGATGTACCATAAACAGAACCCTTTTCTCTGAACCATCAAGTGGATCTGTAAACTCGACAATCAAGATCACCATGCCAAACTAGACCAATAGATACCAAAGCTTAATGAACTCAGTTTACTTCTAAGGTGAAAAATGAAATAGACTGTTTTTTGGCCAAAACCTGAATCCTGGAAAAGTTAGAAAGGCAACAGCAGACACTAATTTAAATGGATATTGCACCTAAAAGCAAACATACGATGTCAATCAATCAATTGGTTAATAATGCATCAACCAGGAACTAGTTGAGGTCGGCTAGCAAGAATAGGAGGATTAGCAGATACAACCAACATCGTTTGGCTTGAGGAAGTAGTATCAAGGGGATATTAGCTAACTCTCGTGTCAATATGGTTTACACATGGGGAAGAAGTCCGTGTCAAGGCTTACGGTGGAAGGTTCTCCAGCAGCATAGCTCAGATTAGCTGCATGGATAAAAAAAAATAGTTATCCATCGATATTATCCACTAAAAAATGGGTTGGATAATAAACTTTTGAGAAATGAGTCAAATACGGATAAGATCCATATTATCCTCATAAAAAATGGATAACCAATGAGTTTAACTTTTACATTTGCAAAGACTTAGAGTTCGTTTGGACATAAGAAATTTTTTCCTTTTTCCAAACAATTTTCACTTTTTCTCAAAGTCGGTGTTTGTTCATAAAATTTCCAATTTTCACTTGAAGATGCATTTTGAAAATTTTCGGAAATTTGAAAAACTCCAAAAAGCTGCTTTTCAAAATTCCCTCAAAACACTCACAAAACTTCAAAAACAACCAAAAATTATATTCATGTCCAAACACAACTCTAAATTTCAAATACCATTTTCACTTGAAATTTTTTTCCCCCTATTTTGGAATTTTACAATTCTTATGTCCAAACGCCCACTTAAATTGGGGTTCCTCAAGTTTGGGAGACTAGGTATTCTGCCAAAAGTGATCATATTCAAGAAGCCATGGATAATATGGATAACCATGTTATCCGCCGGTTAACCCATTTTCTATCCGTATTAAATATGGGTCGGGCCAGGTCGGATATTTTATCCATTTGTGCACTATCCGTTTTCAACCCGCCCATATCCGACCCAATCCGCTTGTTTGCCACCCCTAGCTCAGACCAATGTATCCATTGGAGGAAGAATAACTGGAAGGGAGCGGGGTAAAGGAACCATGACTAGTATCAAAATTTCTGTTCACCAAAACATAAAAACAAAAAGCTTGAAGTGCAAGATAAGTTCAACATCAGGACAACATGTACTGCACCTACGAAACAGGTTGTGTGGAGTATCAAAACAAAACATGCTAGTCGATCTACCCAAAGAAGAAAAAGACTACAACAGAATGCACCAATTGCCACATAAAAACAGTCACAGAAATTCTACGATGTAAACCTAGAAGTTAACCTCAGTACGCAAATCGTCCACTGAAGCAGCTGAAAATGTAGGCACCAAATCCGCTCCATTTATTACTGAGGTAATAAATGCACACCCCGATTCAGCTAATTCCCATGTCATACAGGCAGCTGCAAAAGATGTTTAGTTAAATGAGCAAAATCTAGCAATATGTGCGATTGAAGACAAGTGAACAAAATGGTAGAATGTGGATATATAAGTACACGCATACACTAGTAGACAGATGACCAGGTCAAATTAGAACATTTCAATAATAGACGTAGCATAGAGTAGAAACCCTTATCATATCAGTTCCAAAATGAAACATGTCAGCATAAATGATGTCAAATGACAAATAACATTAACAAAATTATATATGAAACCTGGTGCAAATGCTACACAGGTAGCTGCTGACAGTTCCTTCTGCTCACGAAGTATATAAGTTAAAAGTGCTGCAGTTCCTCCACCCAAGGAATGTCCCACGATCTGTGCGCCAAAAGAAGATAACTTTTATAAGGGAATTAGCCTAAAGACGCCATAAGGAATCTGCAAGAAAACTCCTAATACAATAGTACGCATAAAATCAACAGAGAGGCAGATTCATACCAAGAGAAAGAGAAGGATAAAAAAACAATGCCAAACAGAATAAAGACAAACTACTTGGGAATCAAGAAATTAAAGAACTAGTATTGATAAAAATTTAACAGGTCGTGATGGAACAGATCCAACCTATATGATCAATATTTTCGATACAAAAAAAGAGAGACATCTCTAACCCCAAAATAAAAAAGAGAAAAGGGGAGTAAAGGTCCTAAAACTGAGGAAAGATCAGACTCAATATCAAGGACCTTAAGTTTGTATTTGGGATAAATACTAAGTGCTTTAAGAAGACAAGGCGTTGCAAGTTTTGCAATCCATCGAGCAGCTGCAACCATTCCACAATGCGCATAGCCTAACACCAAATTGGTAACTCCTCCCTCGTGTACCATAGTGTGATGGAAAGGCACAACTGCACCGGTAGCAGCTGTCAAAGTATCTTTAATACTATGAGTTCCACGGATTACAAGGAAGAAAGATTTTGATCGGTGGTCCGCGAGTATTGTAAAAGCTGGCTTCAGAATCTGCACAATAGAATTTGTCATTTAGAAGAAAGGATTATAATTTAAGTCAGAGCCTGAGAATTATGGAGGAGACTTACTCCAGCTTTGGGTTCTTGAAGTAGTACACTTTCTTGAGAATAGCCTGTCTCCTCCAAGAATAATGGGAAAGGCTTTTTGGAGAAATGCCAACAAACTGTCAACAAGTGTAAGAGGAATTTAAGCTCTGCAGCAATATCACAACCTTTTAACAGGGTACTGTCTTCGCCACAGAATATGCTACTAATATGTATGTTTCCCTGCAAACATTACATAAACCTACTAAGTGAACAAGCTCGGTAAGATAGTGCTAAGTCAACTCAAGGTGTTACTAACATGGCATAAATGAACGACACCTTCTTTAAGCAACTAATTGCTTTGGTATATCAATCTATGGAAAAATCACAGAAGTATCATGCTTCAGTTAACAGTCATAGGAAGGAGATTTCCCCAAGCATTTTTTCCTTTGGGAACCTATTGTATTTAGTTATATATGGCCACAGTCCACCAAACTTCCACAACTGTTTTTTAAAGATAAAGTGTGTTGGAGGGACCTAGACTAGTCATTTTGAATAAAAAGCAATAGATAAATAAAGAATACATAAAACATTAATACATTAATGAAAAGAAAAATGAAATGATAAAACAGGACAGAGCGCTGTGTTCAGTCTCAGAAAAGCAACAAAAACAATCCAAAATCACCCGGCTAGACATTTTGATAAATGCATGTCAGTGTAGAAAGAAAGGAATATGAATATAAAACTCCTCACATCACATATTCCAAAAAAGGAAGAAACTTGTTTAAAAAAATTGAATTGTTCTATACTGGACAAGTTGACAAACTGCTATCTGTCTAACATCTTCTTCCCTCTACTCCATTCCATGGTGCAATTATTTGCATATTGCGTTTCATATTATATACTCCCTTTTCCAGCATGACGACAACAGAGCTTAAACATATGACAGTACACAACATAACATTCCACATCAACCAAATACCTTTACTGGGAAAAAAGTCAACAATCGATTCACGATTACCTGCTGCTTCAAAAGAAAACTGATGCCAAAAGCCAAGTCACCAATAGGCCACTTGCCCAGGGTCTCCGAGTAAGTAAACCTAAGAGTCTCAGATAATGTCGCGATTGTCTCTAACCACGTAGCAGGGGCCTGTATAAGCCTATTGGAAACCCTATTAATTCCTAGTTGAGCATGATCTTGGCTACTGCTGCCACATTCCTCCTCATCGTCATCCGTTGTTGGAGCAGATTGCAATTTCTTATTTAACGTATAATATAATAGAGCAGCAGCACCTGCTGCAGTGGCGATAGTCGCCGTCGCCATCAGTTTCCTAACCCTATTTTCAGTAGCAAATACAAATATAAGTTTATTAGAATTCAAAACAATCTCTCAACAATTCTATTTTTCAAAAAACTCATCTTAACCGAATGACAGAGTGGCAATGCGGCAATATTTCATATTTACCAGAATGCAAGTCTTAAATTACGTGTTTATTCAGTAAACAAGAGAATTAGAGGAACATTCCTTAAGCAAAACCCCTTGGTGGGCAGACGTAGAACCCTAGATATTAAGAAACAAGCAAAAAGATTATTTTTGCTGTCATCAGCAAGCTAAGCATTTTCTACCAATAAAAACTTCATATTTCCTAACCTAAACCCTAACCATCTTCAAAAGCAAATAAGTAATGGAAATTAACCTGAACATAATCAGCATCTAGAAGAGAAAGAAAAAAACTAGAACCCAAATATATTAAGAGACAATAAACCAATTACAGTAGTTTAAGAATCGAATCAAAGGCAGGAAAAAAAAAAGACGTGAAATATGATTAACGAACCTGGGGAGATCGATTGTAGCAGAAAAATTGAATCTTGGATGATTACTTAATTTCTAAGGAAAGCAAAAACTTGGAGTTGAAAAAGTAAAGTATCGGAATTTTAAGGAAAAGAAGTTTCAACGCTTAAATGGGAAGTGGACTATGTATCTCTTTCAAACTGGAACTATCTATGGGATTTGGATTTTGATTGCGTGTATAAACTTGGGACTTTCTTTTCTCCTGAAGATAAATAAATAGACTCTACTTTCTACGAAATTATTTTGCTTAACTTTAGACACGTGGCATTTAAGAATCAAATTACGCCCCAACAGGATAAATAAACCGACTCCACCGTGGATTTTCTCTTTTTTTTCATCACTCCACCGTGGAGTTATTACTATTACTATTGATGATAATTGCCTAAAACAAAGACAATTATCATTAAAAAGAAAAACACGTTAACTTTGAATTGACTGACGGCAAAAAACAAAAGTAAACAAATTTCAAGAAAAATTAACGCAATTCCGGAACCAATATATGATTCTTTTGGATTTAAAGAACCAAAATATGTGAAAAATAAATTTGGTGACCATTTTATATATAACGCCTTTTTAAAGGGCGCTATACCTTAACGGTCATTTGTCCAGTTAAGTATAGCGCCCTTTTAAAATGCGTTATATGTATAAAGCCTTTTTGAAAAGCGTTATATGTATAAAGCCTTTTTGAAAGACTCTATATATATTATGTGGACTCATCAATAATTCTTCTGGACTTAACTGACTAGTTTAATTACTAGCATTTTTATGATGTTTTTATTTCATGTATAATATTATTTTTTCATCAATGTTAGTATTTATTTATTTTTTATTTTTAAAATAAATATTTTTTTCATTTTACATGGTACTTGCTATATGACATGCATTTATTATTTTTGTTATCATTAGTTATATACATACATGGCTTACGTTAAACAATATTTCATTATTAAGGGAATTTTTTCAAATGAACTAATAATATTAAACATAATAAAAATACATTAGCTCAAATAATTTTTTATATACTAATTGGCATTGCAATAATGATTCATATGTATAAGAAATACTAAAAATGTATTTACATACTTAATTATTTATGTGTCACCATTAATGATTAAATGAACAATATTACCAAAACAAATAACTTTTTAAATTTATATTATTAAATTATTCACAATTTTATCTCCAACACTATTTTATATTAATAATAATACATAAAAATATAATTCTCACAATAAATAATTTATGCTACATCTTTTGTCTGACCTTGTAAGTATTTATTTATTGCCAGGCTCTACATCTATGCATAATTATATGTACTACATCTTTCCTGCGATTAACTTATGCACAGTATTATGAACTATTGGTGCGGTGAACGTGGATTAGATATTTGATGTTAATAGTAAAAAAAATTATAGATAGCGGGAAAAAAACATAATATGATGTTTTAAATATTTATAAAGTTGTATTTATCAGATGTTATTGTGAAAAAATTATCTCAATTGATGTTAAGTAATATCAGTTATTATCACTTCATTTCAAATACCTAGTGTTATGTAGGTGTATTTTATGTAAAAATTAATTCTTATTATTTATTATATCAAAAAATATAATATATTAATATACTATTAATTATATTATTTTAATGAATAGATATAAAATAATTTATTGCTATTCACAGAAATTTTATTTAATATGAAACTTTATTAAAATCTTTCATTAATTGTTATACAATACGATTCAAAAAAAATCAAACTATTTCTTATGTCTGTATAATAATGTTTGCTTAATATAAATAAATACTATGGCAATTAGTAATAGTATGTTAAAACTTGCAATAGTATATCATTGAATCATTTATGACGTTGACCTTTTTTCACCATTTCATCTTTAATTATGGCAAAAATCTTTTATGATCAACGAAATATATTAACAAAATATGTATGAAACAACAAAATGCAAAACAGCTTAACGAATAAAAATTTCAGAATACTTGAGAATATTTATGAATGGATTTTTATAAAATCCTTAACCTCTTTAAATAAGGCAAAAACCAGCCCCGGGGTACAATTATTTGAGGTATAGCGCCTTAAATAAGGGCATTATACCCAGTTGAACTATTGTTATGTCAGTTAAGCCCGAAAGGATTATTGGTGGGCCCACACAATATATATATAGAGCCTTTCAAAAGGGCTTTATACATATAACACCTTTCAAAAAGGCTTTATACATATAACGCCTTTTAAAAGGGCACTATACTTAACTGGGCAAACGATTGTTAAGGTATAGCGCCCTTTAAAAGGGTGTTATATATAAAATGATCACCATATTTTTTTCCCACACATTTTGGTTCTTTGAGTCCAAAAGAACCACATTTTAGTTCCGGACTCATCATAGCAGCACTACCTAATTGACAAAAGTAGCAACTAATTAATGTTATTCTTTACTAAAATCATTAAAAAAAAAAACATAAAGAATCTTTAACATTTATGTCCTAAATTATCTCCCTAGAAAGACGTCTCCACTGTTTCAGGATAATTTCATTCCAAGCATTCCTTTCCTAATTTTAACTCAAAACATTATCTTCCCTAATGATAAAATATGTACTTTTCCTCTCTATTTATATTGGTTATGTTGTATAAACATTATTTAACCAAAAAGAGGAGAACTTACTCATTAAAAAGGTCACATAAGGTATATTATTAGGCAAAATGCCTTAATACTCCCTTAAACTTGTCGCGAATTATTAGTTTCCTCCCCAAACTATCTCGGGTTCGAATTACTCCCCTACACTAGGATAAGTGAATTTAAAAAACCCTCTCGGTTCTCATACACCTAGTTAAGTGTATGCACACGCGATACATCTGGACAATATTTATGATTTACGTAGGCCAAATAAAATGATGTTAAATTTTTATACTAATATCTAAAGAAAAAAGGACAAAAATGAAGAAAAGGTAAAAGGTAGGCAAAACGTTAGAAGTAAAACATAAAGATGTCATTTTTCTCTAAACCGTTGTCTCTCTCTGTCAAAACATTTCTCAAATGCCTCTTCCAATGTCACTTCGATTTACATTGAAATTTTCGGTTTCCGATTTCTAAATATCTAATAATCAATTTTTGGTGAGTTGTTGAATTTATGTTATTGGTTTTGTGATTTAATCTATGTCAGTTTTTTCCAATAGAGTAGAATAAGATTTCAATTGTGGTGTATTTCGATCGCTTGTGGTTTCTTCTCCAGTCGTCAAGCTTTTTTAGTGGTCTTCTCCAACTATTTCAAATAGACAAAACCAAAAGGTTTCAAGCCTTACTTTTCGATTAAGGTTTTGTGATTTATAACAGAGATGAATATCGATTTGCTTTCTATCATCTATTTTGTTGAGTTAAGGCTTTCAAAATTAAAAAATTTTATGTGTAAAATCAGTGATTTTGTGCATGCATGGAGTGTAGGGTTTTTTTGTAATAACTTACAAAATTTAGGGGTTTCTTATTTTTATATTGGGGTTGCCTACACGTATGTTATTCAGGTTATTTTAGTTATTTTAAAGGTATTGCAAGATTTTTTCTGCTATTTTATTTTAGCTCACTGTTGGTGGATTATTTTATGTAAAAGTGAATCTTTTTCTGTTTTTTATTTGTATAAAGCATTTCTTTAATATGTTATAATATTTTACTATTAATTTTAGAAGTTAAATATTGATGAATTGTGTATATGGTTGTAGGTTATCCCATGGCTTCTAAGTATTTTAATTTTAGATGAAAAATTGGTGTAATGTTGGTAAGTGAAGTAAGACCAATTTTTGTTGGAGGTAGGACTGAGTATTCCTTCAACATTGATTTTGATCACTTATCTATCCATGAATTAGTAGATGTTGCGAAGGAATTTGGGGTTACTAAATTGGGAACCACTTATATTGTACCTTTTAAGGCTGGCAAATTGGTAGAACTAGAGAAAGACAAGAATTTATTAGACCTTTGAGTGTCATTGATTGATGGGGACACAATACTTCTAAAAGGGCTGAAAAAAATATATGAGAGGAAGTAGATATTGTCAGTGGTGATGTTCAGAGAGAAGGTTATGCTAGTGGAGATCTAAACAATTCCATTACTTCCTCTGAAGAAGATGCAGGTACTACGGATGAATTTGAACTTTCTGATGATTATGGAAATGATGTTCACGAAGAATTTAGGGTTGTGAAATATGATATGAAGGCTTACAAAGGAAGAAAAAAAAAGTAGGAAAGAAAGACCTGATGGATTTCTAGGTGAGGCTGGACTGGATGAAGGTTATGATGATATTTATAAAGAAAGAAAAAATTTGAAGGATAAATTGGGAGGTGATAATGATGAGCCATATTATGACTCATTAGAGGCCGACAGCTTTGCTAGTGAATCTGAAGGTAGAGCTGTTAGTGACGATGAAGTAGCAGAAAAAAACCTGAGGGTAAGGAGAAAGAGTAATATGATAGTATATGATCCTTCTTGTGAGAAAGTTATTTGGGAGACTGGTCAAGTATTTGAAAATGTGAAAGAATTTAGAGAGGCTTTAACCAAGTATGCTGTAAAGGAAGGGGTTCAACTAGACAAATATAAGAATGAGCCACGTAGAGTTAGGGTGAAATACAAATATGGTTGTCCTTGGATGATATATGCTAGCAAGGAAGGTAGGAGTTCAAATTTCACAACCAAGACATATAATCCTAGACATAAATGCCGTAAGACCAACATCAACTTTATTTGCAATTCTAAATATCTAGCCAATCATTATAAGAATAGGATTATTTCACAACCTACCATTAAAGGGTGGGAAATATAAGATCTTGTCAGTGAAGATTTTGGTGTGTATGTGGGTAAGGCTATTTTTTTAAAGACAAAAAAAATTATTTTAAAAGAAGTCACGAAAGATCATATTGCTGAGTTTGGTAGACTTTTTGACTATAGAGATGTGCTTCTACAAATAAATCATGATAGCACATGTGTAGTTAAGGTAATTGATTTAGAAGATGATAAGAAAGAATTTATAAGCTTCTATATATGCTTTGTTTCTATGAAGAGGGAATTCATTGAGGGTTGTAAAAAGTGTATTGGACTAGATAGTTATTTTTTGAAGGGGATATGCATTATGCAAAGGACAATTATTAATTGCATTTGCTAAAGATGGAAACAACCAAATATTTCTCATAGCATGGGCCGTTGCTGGGACCGGAAAAAAAAAAGGAAACATATACATGATTTATATGGATATTGTAAGAGGACTTATAGCTTATAGATGGATATGAGGTCACTATAATCAGTGACATGCAAAAGGTATGATGCCATACTATTATTTATTGCGTTTTATTATTATTTATTATTTCTATTTATTTTTCAGGGTTTGGTTAGTGTTGTTGAAAAAGTATTTCCAGCTTGTGAGCACAAAATGTGCACAAGACATATTCTGTCAAATTGGTTAAAAAATAAATTAAATACATTGGGTCACAATATTGTTGAAGATCTTATTTCACACAATAAAGAAAGATGGTGCAAAGTCTACTTCAAATAATTCTCCAAATGTGACATTGTGGACAATAATATGTCGGAAAGTTTTAATGTCCAGATATTGGGAGCTAGACACAAGACACTTGTGTCAATGCTATAAGAAATTAGAGTCAAGGTAATGATAAGGATAGCTAAGATGAGGGTCTTTGCTGAAACTTGGGTGGATAAGACATCTCAATTGGCACGGAAGAACTTCAACACTAATATGGAGAAGTCAATGAAGTATAAGATTCATTAGAACGAAGAACATGGCTTTGAAATTATGGAAGGTATAGTTAAGTTTATTGTTCACCTAGAAGGAGGATATTGTAGTTGTAGGTCATGACAACTGAAAGGTACTCCTTGTGCACATGCCATAACAACAATGCAGTTTAGGATGATCGATGCATCTGAGTCAATTGCATCATGGTACAGAAAGGAGACATATTTACGAGCTTATTCCAATTTCATACAACCTGTCCCCAGTATGATAATGTGGCCAGCTACATCAAATCCAAAGATCGAGCCACCTACAGTTAGAAAAATGCGTGGCAGGCCAAAGATGAATAGAGGAATGCGAAATTAAAAGAGCCGAAAAGTTATCAAAAAGGGGAATAGCTATGACATACTCGATTTGCAAATCCAGTAAACATAATAAAAGAAGTTGTCCTTCAAGACCTGATGCAACATCAGCCACAAGAACAACAACAGCCACATGAAATACAGTAGTCACAACAGAGGTAAATTTTATATACCCCGCTTACCTTTAAATTATTGACAGATTTGTATTTTAACTTGTTATATGTCAGTATAATGCTTCCCAACAATCATCAACTGGAAGTACAAGAAAGAGAAGTGTTGTTGACTGTCAACAAGAATCTACAAGCAAGGGAGGTGAAGCTAGAGCGAGCAAAAGTAAGTACAAGAGTCCAAAAGTTGTGGGGCATGGTGTATTTGTATCTAAGACTGGTTATAGTTGTATTAATGTAAGTGTTTTCCCAGTTTACTATCACTTTATTACTTCTATTGTCTTTTGGAGTTATATTTAAATTTTTTACTCATAATTTCAGCAGGGTTTGCATAGCAGCAGATTAGTTACCATGCCTACAGTGATGAATTCCGCCGAAGTTACAGGTGATATTGGGTATAAGCCTAGCAAGTTTTTGAAGTGGAAAGGAAAGCCAACTATTAGTCAAATACAACTCCAGATGAAAAGTACTATGTATAGAATCCAAAAAAACGAAGGCTATTAAGATCTCAAACTGGAAAATCTCCATCTGAAGAAACAACATAAATATGTTCTCTGATTAAGTTAGTTTTTTTGGTGTATGTTTGGTATGTAATCAGATAATTACAACTTTCTTTTTGGTAGTATTTTGTGTAGCTGTCCGGTTTTTAGGTAAACATCTCTTTTGTGATACTATCCAGAATTTTGTTGCTATCCAGTTTTGTTACGCAAACTTGCAATTTTTAATTTTTTATGGTGACAATGTCTATATTACAAGTGATGAATTAATAAAAATTAAGGAGCACTGCCAATTTCAATTAATCACATTAGCTTAATTTATCCCTTATTTACTAATACCATGAATTCATAAAAAATTATCAATGGAGACAGTCTATGTAACAACCACAAATTAAGGAAAGAAAGCATTTGGCCACACAATATTGTTGTGATTATCATGAAAATTCGGAATAATTATCTCATATCATCCTATGCTCTAAATATTATAATTCGTTCTACTATTTATCAGATACATAGACACCAATTAAAATTAGATTAAATTGGACACCAACCAAAATACAATATCACATTGCATACTATACTAATACATAGACTAATCTTCGATATTTTTCTCCACTTCAACTCTTGCTCTTGTTTATTTCTCTTCTTCAACAAACCCAAAATAACAACGTTTGTTTTGGAAATTCCGATTCGTACCACTCAAAAGAATTACAAGCTTTACGACATTTAACCTACACAAAAGCACAACTATCAAAATTTTTAATGAAAAAACATAGAACAAACCCAATATAAATTATAATCAATTTAAACCTTCTAAACATTACTTTATCATACCTTATAGTTCTTACAACCAAAAAAATCTTATTCCCGGATTGTTATTTGACTATAAAATTTTCAAATGTGACGGATACCCACATTTTCAAAGTAGATTCATCTTCAACATCTTGGAGAAAACTAAAATGGAAACCAAGAATATCGCTAAGAACTTTAACAAATAAAGAAGAAAATCTAGAATTATACAAAAAGAAAGAGCAATAGTTATGCTTCAATGGAGGAACTTATAAAGAGGAAGAAATGAAAGAATAACCGTTAGGAATATGAAAAAATAAAAGGAAAATGTTGTTTAGTTTTTTTTTTACCGTTAGAGCTATTAGGTGGCCATTTTTATCCACCCTCGCGTACCAAAGACCATTTGAGATCACTTCTTGTGCCAATTTTTTTTTTTAAATTCACTTATCCCAGTGTAGGGAGGGAGGGGGGGGAGGGGGATATTCGAACCTATACTTGTTAATCAGGTCGGGCTGGCCCGTTTATAATCCGGTTCGGCCCGGGTCAGCCCGGTACTGTAGCGTGGGGGGCGAACTGGGACAGATTGGGCGGAGAGCGGGTTTCAAACGAACAGTTTTTTGATACCAGTGCACCGGAACCCGCTAAGCCCGTTAACAGGTTTTTAACGGGCTACAGCCCGATTCAGCCCATTTTTTAACGTTTTTTTTTGGACCGTTGCCAACGGTCAAATTTAAATATTGCAAATTATCCTACTATTGCAAATGGTTTAGTTCATATTGCTGAAATTTCTCTTTTACTACATAATTTGAAGAAGAAAAAAGGATATACTTCTATTGTTGAATCTATGCTAGATAAGTTTAAAAAAATATTTCTACCCAATTCCCCTTATTTACCTAATTGGTGCTATTTTAAACCCTTCTATCAAAATGGACACTTGTCGCAAATTAATCACTGCTTTATATTCTTATATGGATATTGGACCAACTGAAACTCCTGATATTGACACTTGTATTTCTGATCTACACAAACATTTAGAAACATTATATAATTATTATGCTAACATTGTTGATGCTTCTTCTGCTGTAGATGCAAATATTCCTTCAAGTTCAGTTTCAACATCTGAGATCAGTGCTTTGGATGATAATGATGGTGTTGAATATTATTTGATTTGGTCTACACTAGGGGAGCATCAACAAACCAGTAGCAGGAATATTGATGAACTTCAATTCTACTTGCAAAAGTCAGCAGAGCCCCGCACAAAGAAATTTCAATCACTGGGTTGGTGGAGGAGCAACTCAAATTAATTTCATGTTCTTTTGGCCATGGCTCGAGACGTGCTAAATGTGCCGATTTCAACAGTTGCATCAAAAAAGAACCTTACATATTGGTTTATGGTTGTGATTCAACCAATGCCAGAAACCAAGAACTTCATGTTGACATGGATGAACTTATAAAAATGATGCAAAGCATGTGATATACTGTTTCTTTTTTTTTTTTCTTTTTTCTTTTTCTTTTTTATAATTGTTATAAAATTTTAATTTGCAAGTTCAAAAATAACAAAATCAAAAAAGAACTTGCAACTTAATTTGAAGTACTATATATTATTCAATAAAAATATCAAATGAAAGTCTTCGGAGCTTGATCCTTACATATTGCCTATTGGTCTTATTAAATAATTTTTTGTAGTCACTTACTTTCAAATTTTAATTTTAAAATTGTAAAATTCAAATTTAAAATTTAAAACTTTAAACTTCGAAGTTTAATTCTAAGCCATAAAAGTTTGCAAACACTTAAGTATCAATAACATTGAATAAGAAAAATAAAATTTACTTTAAAAAAATAAATAAAATTACACGGTCCGGTCCAGCTTGCTAAGCCCGAACCCGGACGGACAAAAAAAAATCCGAAAATGTACAGCCCGCTAACTCAGCCCGCTAACAACCCGCAACGTTAAACGGACGGACTGATTTTTTTTGTGTCCAGCCCGTCCCAGCCCGCGCCGTTAAACACCCATATTAGAACCCGAGATAATTTATGGAGGAAACTAATAATTTGCGACAAGTTTGGGGGGTATTAAGGCATTTTGCCTATATTATTACATTAACGTGTATACATGGTGTTTCTAATAAACAATTATACTAGGTATATGCAATATAATACCTTAATACCATTATAACATATATTGAATTTAACTATGTATATTAATACATTATTATACCTCTAAAAATAAATTATACTAGGAGTATATAATATTATACTTCAATAAAAATATAATATAGTTGAGTTATACCATGCATATTACCTTTTCCCCAATATTAATACAATATTATACATATAATTCCTCTAAAAGTTATACCAAATATATATAATAAATAATTGAATATGTAGTATTATTGTATTTGTTTCATAACGATTAAGTGAATAAAACTGGCGTAATCGTTAAAAAAGAGAGAGAAATTTAATGAAAAATAAGAGAATATAATTGAATTCCTAAATTAAAATAGGAGAGAGAAGACAAATATTCCATAATTTGTACGTTTTGGTTGCTCATTAATTATGTGTATAATATCTATCTGCCATTAGTGTAAAATAAATTGCCATTTATGGAATAAATAAAGAGTCATATTATTTTCTTAAATATTTTTTAAAAAGTGCTCACCTCTGTATTTTTTCCTTTTTTTAATGTTTTGATTTGTGAATAAAAAATATTTTTTTGTTTAGTTAACAAACAAAAAGTCTGCAATTCCTCATTTATCTGGCGGCCAGTTTCTGGCCCAAGCGACATCACTTGAAAAATATGTTTTCTACGCAATTCTTTCACTTATCTGGCCAAGCTACATCATTATGTATAAATAATAACTTTCACACTTAATTTCTTATACGAGAAAGAGTTAAATAGATTTTGAAAAATGTAAAACTAAACAAAATGGGACACTATATGTACCTTCAAACATTTTAATTTATATAAATATAATAAAACTTAGAAATCATAGAAAAGCATTTGGGTGCAATGTGTAATGTGGAGGTTTGAGAAATGTCGAACAAGCCTGATCCCAACTTAAAGTGGACTGAACCTACATCTACTCGGCTGAAATTTAAAAATAGTCAGATTTATAAGTGATAATTGAAAAATAGCCATATTTTTAAAGGTAATCGAAATTTAGTCACTTTTAATGTAAAGATAAATCTAAACGAAAACACTGTTCAAAATCAAAAAAATATTCCAGCATAATATATTGGAGTTCGAATTTTTTAAATGTGAACTTCCAGCATAATATACTGGAGTTCCAGCATAATATACTGGTCCAACATAATATGCTGGAAGTTCATACACATGTGCTCCAATATCCAGTATATTATGCTGGAACTTTTCGTGTTGTAGCAAAATTGTGACTATTTTTTAATGACTTTGCAAACGCTGACTATTTTTCAATTACCAGTCCAAAAATTGGCTAGCCCATGCTATTTTTACCTTCTACTCGGACGGCATGCGACCCAACTTAAGTGGACCATCAACTGGGCCTAAGTGGATCGGAGAGAAATGCTAGGATGCTAGTGGGAGGCGTTATATGGTATAAAACTCACAAATAGCCACTTCAACCCCCATAACTAAAAACTAGCCACTATTATGGGATTTCAAATTTTACAAGTGAAACTATAGGACTATCCTGTGAAATTTGGAACTCTATGGCATTGGCTATTTTTAATCATTCTCTCACACCATGATCATAGGGCTTCCTATGCTTGAAAACAATCTAAGTGGGCGTTTGGACATTAGAATTGTAAAATTCCGAAAAAAGCGGAAAAAAAATTCAAGTGGAAATGGTATTTGAAAGTTAGAGTTGTGTTTGGACAAGAATACAATATTGGGCTGTTTTTGAATTTTTGTGAGCGATTTGAAGTAAAATTTTTGAAAAATAGCCTTTTGGAGTTCTCTTAAGTGAAAATTAAAAATTTCATGGCCAAATGCTGATTTAAAAAAAAAAAAGTAAAATTTTTTATATGGTCAAACGACCCCTAAGTGTATTCTTCGTTGGCTTGGGAGTAAACTTTTACGGGAGAATATCTACAATTGGTCAATATTTTATCTACCTAATCGGAAAAACCACAGTTGGTTAATTTTAGACAGAGTTCAAGTCTTTCGCGGTCCAATGACCCGAAAGTCAAATAGCAATTACTACTAAGAGAACCAGCTGGCTGGACTTGAGCCTTGATTTCTGCCGTTTCAGGCCCGGTTGGTTTACTTTGCGTCATGACTAGTTGACAAATAAATGCTACTACTGGTATATTTTACTTGGTTATTTAATTGGATTTATTTAACGAAGCAAAGGAAATTTATGTTCTGATCTAGTCAAGTTGATGAGATATACAAGTTGTCCTTTCGTTGAAAATTTGTTGTGGGGAGAAAGAAGAGTAGCTTCTTGAAAGTTTTAACTCAAAAATATAGCCTGTTTTGAGGAGTGCTTTTCTCAAAAGTAATTTTAGTGAGAAATAATTTTGTGTTTGACTAATTAATTTGAAAATCACTTGTGAGCAACAATTAGTGTTTGACCAAGTTTTAAAAAACTACTAGCCTCTTTGGTCAAGTTTTTAAAATCTGCTTATTTTGAGAAGTGCTTTTTACAAAAGTGTTTTTCAAAAAAGTACTTTTGGCGAGAATCGGTTTGTGTTTGGCTAATTAATTTGAAAAGTATTTTTGAGCAGTAATTAGTGTTTGACCAAACTTTTGAAAACTGCTTCTAAGTGTATTTTTCTCAAAAGTGATTCTCAGAAAAGTGCTTTTGGAGAAAAAATATATTTTCTGATTCTCAAAAACTGGTGCTTCTCCTCAAAAGCACTTTTTTCCTTCTAAAACCTTGACCAAACACCTCAATTTTTGGCCAAAAGTACTTTTGGCACAAAAAAAAGTTTGGCCAAACACGCTATACTTCTTAGTGTATTTTTTTCTCAAAAGTACTTTTAAAAAAAATATTTTTGGAGAGAAACTGTTTTTTTCTGCTTCTCCAAAAATGCTTTTGGTTCTCTTTATTTTTTTTTTTCCTATCAAAAACTTGGCCAAATACCTTAATTTTAGAAAAAATATTTTTTGACAAAAAAATACTTTTTCCCTAAAAGAATCTTGGCCAAACAGGCTAATAATCTCATTGAGTAGTTATGAATTTCTGATCTTTGAATTTTGAGTAAATAAAGGCTTTATGACAAATTAAAGTTGCATTAAAACGCGACAGGGTTAGTTGATACTTACTTTATGACGTGGTCACGTTAGAATAGTTACTTTAGATCTTATGTTTTATACTATTAGATTTGTATATCAGTAAAAAAATATAAAAACTACAAGCACTTATTATTATTATTAATAATAAAATATTAAATAGTGTAGGATAATAGCGTCTCTGAAGAAACATAATCAGCATGGATCAATGTAACTTATCAGAAAGACATCTTTTTTTGGTTGTAATTTGCTCAAGCGGAAAAAAAATACATTTTTTCTAGTGGTGTAGCGCGATCCACGATGTTTTTATTTTTTATTATTATATTTTTATTGTTTTATTTTATTTTATTTTTATCCACGATGTTTGGTCCTCTTTCTCGTCATAAATTATGCTTGGTACTATATAATGGGGACAAATAGATACTGCTGGTCCCCCAATAATGTTGTTTAATTAACATTATTATATTATATTATTAAGCCACGCTTATGTCACATGATTACAACAACTACCACTCCCATTAATGAAACCAAATAATACCTATTGCGTCCCTACCTCACCTCCTTTTTTTTCTTAATTCCACATTTCACACATTTTCTTGCTTTCCGTCCACTTGACATTAATAGCCACATTTGTTCTTTTTTGGTGTATTTCGTTTTCTTGAAAGTTACTCGTTTGGAGTAAGACATTTTTGGATATCTGGCACCATTCAATTTCGCCGTCGATTCTCAACGAAACTTTTCATCCAACGGCTTATACTTTCTTTTTGGATCAGATTACAGAATAACCAACGTTATTACTAGTAGGTTAGTCCCACCACTTGATCCTATTTAGTCTTAGGCAAGTCCCAATCAATCCTACTGTCTGGTGGCCACTAATATTTTTCACTTGCATTTGTCACATTTTATATGGTGGTGGTTATTAAGTTTAATAAAAAATGATCAAAAGTACATTAACTACAAAAGCTTGTAACTAAAAATAAAATGAAAAAACTAAAGTTAAAGAATTTCGAGAAAGTTTATTAAAATAGATTTAAAAAAACATACAGAGAGAGCCACTATTTAGTTTTCAAGTATTCACTTACTATTGATAGAGAGTTTCTCGCCTTCAGAGGATTAAAAGTCATTGAATAGTAAGACTTTCTTTTCCAAAATAGTCATAATACTTTAGCTTTTTAATCAATCTTCTTTCTTTTGATTTTATTCTCGGATGATTCTGAAGGCTAGTTAATATTACAATATGCCAGTTGGTAAATATTCGATACTTTGGGCGTAAATGGAACATGAAAATACGATGTTTTTAAAATATAATTCAAGAAATACTGAGTAATATACTCCTAGTAACTTACCTTGCCAGATAATTTATGTTCACCAGCATGGAATCGCTAGCTGCGCAATCTATTGCGGTGGGTGAAAAAGTACACCAATTATTTGAAGGTGTTGGCAACCATTAACAGCTTGTTTGGATGGTTGTTACACCACCTCGTTTCATAATGGATCGTATCGTATCGTATTGTATTATATTATATCGTTTGATGAATACGATGTTTGAATAGATTGTATTGTTTGCTGTTGTTTCATGATTTCATGCACTAGCAATATGAAAAATAAATTTACAATATTATAAAAAAATATTATGATACGGGATAAATTTATTATATAAAAAGGTAGGGTATATGATAAAATAAAATAATTTAATAATAGTGAATGGTGAGATGAGAGAAAAAGACAAGATAACGACGCAATCACACCAAATCGGTCGTTATATAAAGTGGCACATTCTGTTGTTACATAACGACGAATTTAACGATACGATACAATAAAATTTAAATAATAATCAAAACAGACATCATATTTAAAGTAATGCCTTACTATTTTATTTATTTGACACGAGGAATATGCTTATTGTCTTAATCATATCTACGAAAGTCTCCTTTCACTAAATTAGCAGTTTATCCATTCTACAAAAAGGCTTGTCCCTTTCTTGTAAGTCGCCCAAAACAAATTTATGTACTACATTTAAACATTTTTAATATATAAATATAATTTCCTCTCATTTATACTTTTTAACAGTAAAAGAAATTTTTAATGTTACGTCTTCTTCAATCAATAAGAAACAATTACTTTGTCCTCTTCTTTAATTAACCAATTACAGCATGCTACGTCAATGTGTAATTAGTGAACATGCTTAACTTGTCGTCTGAAAGTTGACCACAAGGATTCCATTCCATATGTCTTAATCAAGTCCTGTTTCTTTCCATAATTATTTGTAGGAGGACTATCTTTTATCCAGCAGAGAGCAGATGAGAAAATTGAAATTTAATACTCTCTGTCTCCATTAATGCAGTACTACACTTTCTAATTTTGTTCATTTTCTCTGTTGAAGAATAATAGCACTCGCCGGAAAATATGGCTGATGATTTTGCAACGTCGGTGGACATGGGATTACAGTTAGCTAAGCGAATTTACTACGGTAAAAATCCACCGAAGCCACTGGTAATGGAGAAAAAATCATCTTTTACGGAGATTAATTACCTGCCGACGGGGCCAATGATGTACGCTGTAATTAGGGACCCGTCGATTGTGGATAATCCTGATATTCCGAGCTATCAGCCGTACGTTCACGGTCGTTGTGATCCGCCGGCGTTGATTCCGCTTGACATGCACGCGATTGGAATGGAGGTGGACTGTTATATGGACACTGCTTTTGTAACGGTCAACGGGAGTTGGCGCGTGCACTGTGTTGCTTCTAGCCGCTGCTGTGATTGTCGCTTCGCTGTACCAATGGGAGAGCAGGTTTTGTATCTTTTGTTTATTTGCAAGTTTATTGTTCTTTTCTGGAAATCGTTCTGTTTATCTTCCACACACTCCTTTTCTCTCTCTCTCTCTCTCTCTCTCTCTCTCTCACACACACACACACACACACACACTTTTTTAATGGTTCTGTTTCTCTTCCCATGAACGTTGAACTTCTGAGTTTGAGTTTCAGATTCTATTATTGAAGTGTTATTTGAAGTCACTGATTGCGAGATACATGGATTTCTGTTTTGATGCTTGATCAAACGAAAATTGGCCTTTTCCATACGGAATGAGCTTGGTTCGCTCCGTTCTCTTTATTTTCATGGTAAAGAGAGCGACGCTATGAGTTTCCTGATGGTTGAAAATAAGTTTTATGCACTAACTGTATAGAAAATATTCATTATCGGGTCACTTATTACCTTATAAAAGAGGGTCATTTATTAAGTATTCCTGCTATTACACGGTTAAAATTCACTCGTGGTGTGTATAACTTAAATCCATTGAGAGCTAGGATAACTCTTCTGTCATGGAAGCTAGAGCATTTAAGGAATAAAATACAATGTTCTCTCCACCCTCTTTTCTTTCTTATATTGGAGCTGGTTGTTTGATACAAGACATCATGACCAAGAAAGTTGGAGATAAAGAAGAAGAGACAAGAAAAGAGAAATTAGGGGTTTGGTCTACACGAAATAAAGCTTGGTCGTATTGACCAAAGCTCTTTATCTCCTTTTGATACAAAACACTTTGGATATTGAAGTGTCCACTTTAGATACTGTTTCACTTTAGTGCATGTGAGCACGTGACAATGTATATATTTGCAAGCCCACAAATAAGAATAGGACACCTATAGAATAAAGTAATATATTTTTATTCTTTTATGCCGTGTAAATACATGTAAAGGAAGAGAATAAAACACAAGAAACTTTTTTCATCATTGTCTTCTTTTCAATATTCTTACATGGTATCATAGCAGTGAAAGCTCGATCCATCAGTCATCTTCCTCATCTTCATATAAATCTTAAACAATGCCTGATAACGCTGCAACCACAGTGGCTCTGAACACCACTGGAGTAATCCCTATAATCGACTCAAACCATGCATATTTTCTTCATTCTTATGATGCACCAGGAATGTCTCTTGTCAACACAGCTTTTGATGAAAGAGGATTCCAAGGATCGAGAAGATATGTGCTTATAACACTATCAGCTAAAAATAAAATAGGATTCATCAATGATGCTTGCCCTGCTCCAGCTCTCACTTCCAGAGACTATCAGCATTGGAGTAGGTGTAATGACATGGTAACATCCTGGTTGCTCAACTCATTGTCCAAAGACATAGGAGACAGTATCATTTACTCTAAATCTGCTAAAGATCTCTTGACCAGCCTTGAACATAGGTTTGGTTAGTCAAATGGAGCTAAGCTCTATCACCGGAGGAAGGAATTATCAAGGTTAGTACAGGGAACTAGTGACATAGCAAGCTACTTTACAAAACTCAAACGTTTATGGGATGAATTAGATTCATTTAACTGTGATGTGAAGTGCAGTTGCTTGTGTGTCTGTGAAGGGGAGCAAAAATTAGAAAAGTCACTAGATGATGAAAGGCTTATTCAGTTTCTTATGGGTTTAAATGATAGTTATGGTCAAGCAAGGGGAACCATCCTGATGATGAACCCCCTACCAATCATCAACCATGCATATTCCCTGGTATTGCAAGATGAAAGCCAGAAAGAAGTTTTTGCTAACCCACTCATTTCTCCAGATTCTTCATCTTTCATGGTAACGAATCAAAACAACTTTGCACAAAGGAGTGCAAGGCAGATGCAAAGGAACCCAATGCAAAATCAAAAGTTTGGGAACAACATCCAAAAATGGACTAACTCTACTCAAAGGAACACAACTTTCAAGGGAAAGAAAACTAAGTTTTACCCTAATGTAACATGAAGTCATTGCAAGAAAGTAGGTCACACTGTCAGTGATTGCTACAGAATTATAGGTTTCCCAGAATACTTTGAATTCACAAAGGGAAATCAAGTTCACACCAGAAGCAATAGAGCATTTCAAATTGAGGAATCAAATCAAAACAACAGCAATCAGAATGAAGTACTCAATCAACACCTCTCACATGATCACTTTTCACAGCTGATACAACTAATCAAGCAGGTTAAAGGTGCAGATTCGGGAATTTCTGGAACAGATATCAATGCTAATGCTGTGGCTGGTACTATTGCTAGATATTCAGGAACTTGTCTTTCAGTTTTTAATTCTAGTTCATGGATTATTGATTTTGGAGCATCTAAACACATGTGTTTTGACTCAAATGCCTTTATTTCCTTGACACCCCTCCGAGTCCCATTAAACATAAATCTGCCTAATTCTTCCTGATTTCATTTTAGAAAATGTATTACATGTACCTAGTTTCAGATACAATCTATTATCTGTTAACAGGTTTTGTTTACAATTTCATTCTATTCTCTTTTTTACCTCTGGTAACTGTATGTTGCAGGGGCTTTTAGTGAAGAGGGCACAAGTTTTTGGTAAGGCAATGGATGAACTATACCTTTTGGAACCAAGTGGAGTTAGAAATAGCACAAGTGGTACCACTTTCAGTTTTAAATCAAAATGTCTTTAGTCAATTATCAGTTTCATTTCCTTTTTCTGCAAACTCAGTTTCAGATGTAAGCCTTTGGCATATTAGGTTAGGGCATTTGCCCTTTTCATTAATGAAACATCTCGGTTTTATTTCTTTACCTTCTAACTCTGATTGTTTCTGTCAAATTTGTCCTAAAGCTAGGCAAACCAGAATTTTGTTTTCCTTTAAGTCAAATTAAATCAACAAGGACATTTGAGTTAATCCATGTAGATGTTTGGGAGCCCTACAATGAGTCAACTTACAATGGTTTTAAGTATTTCTTGACAGTTGTAGATGATTATAGAAGGCAAGTTTGTACTTTCCTTATGAGCACCTAAAGCAATGCTTTTGGACTCCTTAAAAATTTTCTCACAAAGGTGGAAAAATAGTTTGGTGTAAGGGTACAAAAGATAAGAACATATAATGCTTTTGAACTTGGGAAAGGTTCTTAGGAGGCAATATTTTTAGCCTCTCAAGGAATGCTATATCAAACATCATGTATGGCAACCCCTCAACAAAATGGAGTGATTGAGAGGAAGCACAAACATCTTCTGGAAATTGCAAGGGCTTTGTTGTTTCAGTCTAAGCTTCCTCTTCTTTATTGGGGAGAATGTGTACTAACTGCAACCTATTTGATCAATAGGTTACCTTCTAGAGTGCTTAAAGGAAGGACACCTTATTTGTTCTACTCAAACAAAAAACCTCTTATAAACAATTGAAGTGTTTTGGTTATCTTTGTTATGTATCTACTTTGACTAGTGGAAGAGGTAAGTTTGACCCAAGGGCAAAGCCCTGTGTGTTCTTAGGTTATCCCTTGGGATAGAAAGGTTATAAAGTTCTAGAGTTGGATACAAGAAGAGTGAGTGTATCTAGAGATGTGTACTTTCTATGAAAATCAGTACCCTTTTGCCTCTACTACTACATCTACAAATTCCTTTTTTCCTGTTACATCACCCCTAGAACATACTGTAGACTTATCATCAGAACACATAAAGGATGAGCCCGCTATTCCCAGCTCACCCTTACCTTCACTGCCTGCTTTTTCAAATCCAAGCAACTCAGCACCCTTCCTTCAACTTCAGGTACAAGTTCTATTTCCCAACCTAGATGATTTCCTCATTCACCCTTACCTATATCCCTTCCTGAAATCAGGAAATCCACTAGAACACATAATCCACCCTCATATCTCCAGGAATATATGTGCAACTCAGTCTTTCTCACAGACCTCACAAACTCTTGCTTCACTGCACCAATCCAGCCCATTGTTCTACCCTTCACAGTTCTTTCTCCTACCAATTAGTCTATACTTAATTCCACCTCCTACTTTGTTGAACCTACTTCTTACTCACAGGCAGCTTTACACCCAGGGTGGCAGGAAGCAATGGAAAAAGAATTGGAAGCTCTAGAACTGAACAAAACCTCGGAGGTTGTGCCTTTACCTTGTGGAAAGAAAACACTTCCTTGCAAATGGGTCTACAAAGTGAAATACAAGTCTGATGGATATTTGGAAAGATTCAAAGCTCGTTTGGTTATTAGGGAAGACACTCAAAGAGAAGGGATAGACTTTACTGAGACTTTTTTCCCAGTTGTAAAAATGACAACAATTAGGTGCTTACTTGTTATTGCAGTGAAAAAGGGATGGAAGGTGTCACAACTAGATGTGAATAATGCCTTCTTGCATGAGGATTTGCAGGAAGAAGTGTTTATGAAATTTCCAGCAGGGACAACACCACCTTTACCCAATCATGTCTGTCTTTTGAAAAAAATCACTATATGGACTGCGGCAAGCCTCAAGGCAGTGGTATGTAAGGCTCACTGCAACCCTAAATTTTAAAGGATATTCACATTCTTAAATGATTATTCTTTATTTTTTAAACAATCAGCAGGAAGGATTATCATAGTTGCAATTTACGTTGATGATATTCTAATCACAGGGGATGACTCTATTGAGCAGGCAGACCTCAAATCTTTCCTTCACTCTGAATTTAAAATAAAGGACCTAGGGGATGCATATTATTTTTTGGGATTTGAGATTATAAGGGAAGCACATGGAATAATTTTGACTCAAAGGCGCTTTACCTTAGATCTCTTGTCTGAATTTGATTACATGAGCATGCACCCGGTTTCTTCTCCCTTGGATCCTACTCAGAAATTGCGAGCAGAGGCAGGGACTTTGCTCCAAGATCCCACTTATTATCGTCGGTTGTTAGGAAAGTTGAATTTTCTAACACACACCGGGCCGGACTTGTCCTTTGCGGTGCAACATCTTAGCCAATTCATGCAAACACGTCGTCAACCCCATTTAGATGCCGCATTCCATTGCCTCAGGTATCTCCTCAAGGACTTAGGATTAGGGCTTTTTCTGAATTCAAAGCCTAATTATCAGCTCCTTGCTTTCTGTGATTCCGATTGGGGATCTTGTCCTCAATCTCGCAAGTCCATTAGCGGGTTCTTCATCAGCTTTGGGGGTTCTCCCGTCTCCTGGAAATCAAATAAACAAACCTCAGTGTCATTATCCTCTGCTGAAGCAGAGTATAGATCTATACGGAGAGTCACAACAAAGGTTACCTGGTTAGTGCGTCTATTGACCGATCTTTCTATTTCCCTTCCATTGCCAATAGATCTCTTCTCCGACAGTCAGGCTGCCATTCACATCGCGAAAAACCCGATTTTTCACGAGCGTACCAAGCATGTGGAGTTAGATTGTCACTTTGTCCGGCAGCAATTTTTGGCCGGAATCATCTCTCTTTCTTACATTCCTTCACGTTCTCAGGTGGCTGACATTTTTACTATTCCCATTAGCAGGACCGGCACACAACTCCATTATTGGCAAGTTGGGTGTGGTTACACCCCCCTCTAACTTGAGGAGGGGTGTTGGAGCTGGTTGTTTGATACAAGACACCATGACCAAGAAAGTTGGAGATGAAGAAGAAGAGACAAGGAAAGAGAAATTGGGGCTTTGGTCTGCACGAAATAAAGCTTGGTCGTATTGACCAAAGCTCTTTATCTCCTTTTGATACAAAGCACTTTGGATATTGAGGTGTCCACTTTGTCCACTTTGGATACTGTTTCACTTTAGTGCATGTGAGCACGTGACAGTGTATATATTTGCAAGTCCACAAATAAGAATCGAACACCTATAGAATAAAGTAACAGATTTTTATTCTTTTATGCTGTGTAAATAGGAAGGGAATGAAACACAAGAAACTTTTTCCATCATTGTCTTCTTTTCAATATTCTTACATCTTATGCTTTCGAATGACTTACTAAATTGGTCGGACATTCTATGTTGCCATTCGTTCTAAAATTGCATTTTTTTTGGTCATTAACTCATACTCAAGGAAAACGAAGCATACTGACAGCAATTTTTGCCCAACATTTTCTCTTTAGTATGTATGTATACATCATTTAAAAGGTTTTTAATGTCTGTAGTTACTTGAGATTTTTCTCGATGGAGAGTGACAATGTATTCTGAAGTACATTAAACTATTTGGTTAGCTAAATGTGGGGAACATTTGTAAATTCCTCATTTGATCAGAATCAAGTCTAGGCATTGCATAGAAAGAAAGAGTCACAGAAAAATAAAACTGTTGCATATGCCCCCTAGTTTGACAGATGAATTACTGGGGGCTGAGGCTAATATATGTCTTAAGTGTGCTGGAGAGAGGCGCAAGTTGTATAACCTCATTACTGATGAATGAGACTATCATGAATAATTGGTGGGTGGCGCAAGTCATTTTAGGGATTCTTGAGTTTCATTGTGATTTTATCCTATTAAACACTGCTGTTTCATAGGAACTACTTCTTGACTGCGATATTTGTCATTCTCTCGTTCTCAAAATAGATATCATTTCTCTAACAGGGTTCAGTTCTAGGTGTGGAAGTTGAAACACCATCAAGATCATATTCTACCCAATTGATTGCATCAAATGATACCAAAGATGCCAGTTTAGTAGCCAATGCTAAAGATGGGTTCTTACTGAAACGCCAGATATACACGTTAAAGGTCCCTCAGGTGATTACCATCTCAAACTACCAACTTGATTATCTCTCTCTTGCTTTGGCTTTCTTTTTCATTCCTGTTGTGTTTCAAGAAAGGGGCTATATTTGTCTACTTTTGGATCTTTCAAGGTTGCCGGAGGTTCTATTCTCTCCATTAAAGTCAGTTGGTCACAGAAATTACTGTATCAAGATGGTCAATTTTCCTTAAATATACCTTTCAGTTTCCCATGGTATGTCAATCCAGTTGCAAATCTATTGTGTAAGAAAGAAAGGATTCAGTTGAACGTGAACTCTGGTATGGGGACAGAGATTTTATGCGAAAGCTCTAGTCATCCTTTAAAGGTGAACCTTTTTCAACCTATCTAGTCATGAATATAACAAGTGATAATTTTTTTTCTAACCCCTTTTACGTTTTCTCTCTAGGAAACAAGACGTCTGGCCAGTAATTTAGGATTTTTATACGAGAGGGAAGTTCGGGCATGGTCGATGAATGACTTCAATTTCTCGTACAAAGTAAGAGCACCTCCTTGGTTATCTTTTTTGCTTCCTTTTACTTCTTTCCTTTCCCTCAGTTTGAATGACAAGGGGTACTTGGAGCTTCTTTGTGAACTACTCTTAGTTTTTCATTAGTCATTTCTTTTCTTTCCTTCTTTATTTTGAAGAGCTTCATGAATCCTCACTAATACATGCATATTACCTTCAGGTCCCTTCAAGCGAGATCCGTGGGAGTGTGCTCCTGAACTCTCCGTCTATGCTTGATATTGATCAGAGAGAAATGTTTTGCTTCTATCTTAACCCACCAACTGTCAATAGGAAGAAGGTTAGTTAACCTTGTTATAACTTAATGTTTTGAACGTGAATTAATTTTTGATCAAAATGTAATTTTAACCTGTGATCCCTGAATCCTAAAAATGTTATATTTCGTCACACTACATGTTCAACTAAATGTTATTCTTCATTCTGCTGTACATATTAAAGCTAAGTCCAGCCAAACCAGGTCAAGCCTGCCAAATCAGAAAAATAGGTAAAAAAGGAAAGGATTGTGTTAACCCTTTGTTGCCATGGACTTTATCATTGGAAACTACAGTTCATAAGACATCCAAACTACCTTATACACCTTGTCTCCTTTGGCATCCGGCATAATACTGATGTAGCTTTGCCTTCAAGTTTGCAGCTTGAACTTATAGCTCAAGCTCAACTCAGCCTCTCCTCTTGCTCTACATAGTATTATTTGTTTCTATTGTCATCTTGAATCTGTCTCTATAATCCCTCTTTGCAAACCCCTATTGGAGTTTTAGAGTATGATTCCTGCACAATTTGAGTAGGCATCTCTTCTTTTTATTTAGAAAAGAATTTTTCTTTTTACGAATTTGTTATCTGTTCTTGGGTTACTTAAATGCATATATTGTTGATTTTTAGGTTTTCAGGAAAGAAGTGGTATATATTGTTGATATAAGTGCAAGCATGCAAGGAAAGCCTCTTGAGAATGTCAAAGCCGCACTACTGGCTGCCCTCTCTAAGCTCAATCCAGCGGATACTTTTAACATCATCGCTTTCAATGAGAATAGCTTATTGTTTTCATCATCCATGGTGACATCAAGCAAGGAGTCAATCGGACAAGCAATTCAGTGGATTGATCAGAATATTGTAGCTGAGGGAAGTACTGACATTTCCCTGCCTCTAAACCAGGTGACTGACATTCAGCTCAAGATGGCAAATCTACTTGGCTCTTTCCTTAAGATATTATATATTCCGGCTTAGTAGTGTGACTTTCCTTTACTATGAACTGGCATGATAATGCCTATTATTTCCAGAGAAGAGTACTGCACGGAAAGCGCAATTAAGTAGAACTTCTATTTGCGTCCTAGTTGGCTCAGTTGCAGATCTTGTAGCTTTTTTTTGGTTAGTTTGACTTCTGACTATGTGTAGAGGATATACATGTACTGGGAGGACGGAATAATTGAACAAAAAGATCATGTGGATGATGCATCCTAAATTGACTCATGATGTGTTCAATTTGATAGAGAGGATTTTTAGGTCATTTGTTAATACTCAATTGATGCAGAGTCTTAGAATAGGGCGGTTGCTACTAGCTCTAACTGTTTGATCCTTGTATCCCTTTTATTTACCAAGTTAATTAGCCCAAATTTTATCGCACCACACATTTAATATTATGATGGTGATTTACTTTATCAAAAGATGTGGCATTATGTTGATTTCACATTTTTTTGGCACATTTTAGTCTCGTAATCTGCCCTTGTAAACTCGTTCAAGTCAGGCAATAGAGATGCTATCAAAAAATGGTGATTCAATTCCTCTTGTTTTTCTAATCACTGATGGATCTGTTGGAGATGAAAGAGAAATTTGTGAAGCCTTGAGGGGACAGTTGATGAAGAGAGGCTTGAAAGCTCCGCGAATTTCGACTTTTGGCATTGGTGGGTTTGTTTTTCTTTCACATCTCTAAATTACTTTCTACCCCTGCTTCAATAGCGATTCTCGAGTGCTTAATTATTCATCACTTATGTCTAGACTAGTTCATCATTTTGTATATGAATAACCACGTAGCTGAGTCAGGAGCAATTGTGACAGAATCTAAATTGAAATCACACTGAATTTTAAATAAGAGAAGCATATATAAAAGCTTAAGAGGGATTTCCCTTCAAGTCATATCAATATGGGAACTTTTTCTTTTAAGAAAAGTACCCTAACGAGGGAAACTAGTACACATAGTGCCTCTAGACAAGTTTTAAAGTGTATGTTAACTATCCATGTCTTCAAGAATATTGCATGTAATCCATGTCTAAGATCATATAGTTTCACGGCATGCTGTGTCCGTTGTCAGCACCGTCGATCGTGTTAAATTTTCTTATTGCCTTATCTTATGTCTTTTTATTGTCATACAAGAATTAGTGTTGCTTTACTTGATTGTTCCATCATAGATAACTAATTTTGTATTTGTGCTTATTTATGTCCCTTTCTCGTTCTCATCCTGTCATCTGCAGCAGCTAGCTTATTTTTCTGGATAAGTGAGCTTAAGTAGTTCTGTTTCTCAAGCTTTTCCTCGATGCACTCTCAGGTTTATACTGTAATCACTACTTCTTGCAAATGCTTGCTCAGATGGGGAGAGGTTACTATGATGCTGCATACGATGTAGGTGCGTTTAATTCTACAATGTCGCATCTTTAGTAATTCTGTTTACTTTTCTCAGGGCAATAATTTGTGCATTTAACTAAAAGATTTTATTTTTATGCTAGAGTTTCAACGACTTACTTGTTGAGCCTCTTCAATGCTTACTAAGTAATTGCAGAAAAGCCAGTCCTGGACTCTAATTACATTTGAAGTTTCCTTCTTTTTAGGATAAACTTAAAAACAGAAGCTACTGCATATTGGTTTTCTATCATCTGTTTAAATACACATTTTGGCGAAAAATATGCCAAGACTACTATTGTCGATAAATAACCTAGCCAAAATGTTGAAATATCACTAGGTGTCTCAACATGGCATGAAGATCTACTTTAATTATAATGAAAAAATAGAAGATAAAATCTATAGCTTCTGTCTTCACTAATCCCATCTTTAGGTGTCTCAACATGTCGATGGAGTCCGTAGCCTCCTCGCATTCCGATCTTAGAAAGATGTTCTGAATAGTTACTAGTACTTGTTATCACCCTCAGCCCAAAAGTTCTTACAATTAACTTTTATTTAACACAACATGATTCAAAAGTACTTGAATTTTGACTAATGATTTTAATTCTTCACATTAATTTCCCTGATCAGATTCAATCAGTTCTCGGCTAGAAAGACTACTTAACAGCACATCATCAGTCATTCTTGCGGACCTGAGAATCGATGCTTTGGAAAATCTTGATTCATTTGAGGTATATAAACAACTACATTTTCTTTATAACCTGAGGGGAGAGAAGAATATCCCAAGTGTAAATAGATAATTTTGCCCCATCGCTGCTTTCAAAGTATCACTCTCATAAAATTTCCACTATAGAGTACACTGCTTAGTTAGTTTATTTTTCTTTTGCCATATTATGGTCCTTATGATATAAAGATGTAGAAATCAATAAGAAGCACAACTTTTCTGCTATACTACGTGTACTACTTTAAAAAAATGTGATTTCAGTATAACCCGAACTTAGTTCAGGTGATATAGGCTGGTACTTCTGTAGAAGTGAGTCAGGATCGATTAATGTGCTTGTTTGAAATTGAACTCTACAGTGGTCAAATGTACTTAATCAGCAGCATCATACATGCCCTTATTTTTATTAATCTCTGCCGTCTATCTGACAGTTCTAGCCACTGTTCTTGCTGCAGCTATATCCATGTTATCTGCCAGACCTGTTGTCTTCAAGATCACTGATTGTATCTGGCAGATTATTTGGGAACTGTCCTGACTCTATTAAAGTTAGCGGTACTTTAGCAGATTCGAGCAATTTCGTGGTGGATGTCAAAGTGCAAAAAGCTAAGGATTTTCCTTTGGAAAGAGTAAGGTCTTCCATCTTGAATTCCTTACTGAAATGCTAATTTGATTTACCTTTGAAGAGGAGGAAGTCATAAGAAAAAGTACTTTGTGTATGTAGTAGTCTAGCTTTTCCTGGATTTCGTTTTTGCATGACTTTTCCCTATGTCAACAGGTTCATTCTATAAACCATCTACCTTTCTTATTCCCTGTATTTAATCGAACAGATATCACATTTGTACTTTTTCTTGTGTCTGCATGCTTACATGAACCTGGCTGGAAGTGTAGAAAGATGCAATCTTCCACCATTTAAACTTATGCTTGTTTCCTTACAAAGGTTTTCGCAAGGAGACAAATTGAAATGCTAACTGCCAATGCCTGGTTTTCCGGAAGCAAGCAACTGGAGGAGAAGGTCTGTCTAATGAATCTTGAGTTCTTATAGTGCTGCATAAATAAGTTCCGATAAATGATGACATGTTCATTGCAAGTCCTTGCAACATTTAAGAATTTAATAATCGTGCTTTGGACATATAGCCCAATCCTTAACAGCTCCTGTGTATTATTTTATGGTGCTTTTGATCCTAATGCTTCAACATCTTTGCGTGAAAATCATTATTACTTTTTCTTGATAGTATTATGCTCACTTAAACTATATATATTTCTGCTCCTAGGTTGTGAAATTGAGCTTGCAAACAGGGGTGCCTTCAGAATATTCCAACTTGATTTTGGTTGAAAATAAAAAGGAGAGGCAGACCTCTAAATTAGAGGTAACAGATGAGGTATGCTTTGGTTTGATTGGTTTGTCAGTGTCTAGTTTGACCAAAAGCTCTTTATGATTTAAAAATGATCTGATTAGTCTATCATTTTGATCAGTATGAGGTAATTATAACTGGACGTATAATTCTGTACATGTAAACTAGCTTTCTTGTGTTTTCTGTATGTCCATGATTATCAAAATCTTGTAAACTGCAATAATGCATTAAGCTTACGTAAGGAATCTGTTAATGAAAATTAAGCCTCTGGCTTTAATTGACGAGACCAGAATTTTGTGAGAGTAATTAGATTTAAGTAAACATCTATAATATAATACTCCTAGTTTGCTCGAGGAGAATACACACATCCGACCCCTCTTCCCCCAATTCTTTAGCCTTCAAATGCTGATTTGTTCCTGAACTTTTCATGATATGCAGAAGACCTCCGACTTGAATGTCAAGAAAGTCATATACCTTCGAGCACTAGGTTTTGGTTTCGGCAACTTGAAGGCCACAGTAGACAATCTTCCTGTGGAAGCAGCAGAACCCAAGTTGCATGAAACTTCAGAAATGGTATTTGCAGCTGCTTCAAACTTTTGCGGCAAACTATGTGACTGTTGCTGTTGCATGTGTTTCATACAGTTCTGTTCTCGGGTTAATGATCGATGTGCTGTTACTTTAGCACAGCTTTGTACAGCACTTGCTTGTTTTGAGTGTTTTAGTTTTTGTTGTGAAGTCTGTGGAGAATGCGGCTAATGGCAGCAACTACATAACCAGAGGTGTATCAGATATGTAGTTTGACCGTCATTTCTTATATTATGTATAGTTGTACTAAGACAATTGAAGAAATAAAATATAGAGGCTGACAATGTAAATTTACAGCTTCAAGTTGCGAGTCGGACTGCTGCAAGAGTGGTCACTTAACTAGTCGTTTTTTGTCTTATATTGACGTATAATCTTTGCCCTTTTTTTTGGTATAATCTTTAAAATGAATGAGAGCGTTGGAGCAACGTGAAATCAATTCTAAAACTACATTACTTTCCCTTTTAGGTGCTAAGGATGCTTCGTGCGTGGCCTTGTCTTTTTTTATAATCTTTTTCAATGGACGAGTAGATTATATGTTAGGATTAAACTATGAGGTTGGTGATATTGTTGAATAGCGAAATAATGTTCTTCCAGCCCAAAATACATTTTAAATGTGTTGCACTCTTTTTATAAATCACGTACGGTCCATTATATATTACAAAACGTTATATAAATTTTAGAACTATTGTTCGACTAAGTTTTTTCGTCCATCTATCATACCATTGAAGGCAGTACTGGAGGCAAATTTTTTACCAAAGAGAATAAAAAGTAAAACTAGCGGAGGCAAAATTGTTACCAAAGAGAATAAAAAATAAAAATAAAATAAACATGTAGAAAAGTCAATAAAATTTATCATCTAATGTATATATAAAGAATTAAAATTTAACTTTATAAAAATAATATATTTTTCGGGGAAGAGTGTTTGAATTTTCGAACCCCCCTCCCTCCGCCCATGTTGAGTGGTCCACTTCGATAGGTAGAGAGGATGGCATATCATGCTAGTTGTCTACTCGTCTCTAGAAGTTTCTGATAGAAATTGCTCTAACCAATTGATCGAATGGTGTAGATCCACTAAACGTCCTCACTAATGTGCAATTAACTCATTTTGTAAGGCTAAATCATAGGCTTTTTAATCACAACCCGCAAATGTTTATGTTTGACCAAAAAATATAACTTTCGGTTAAACTATTAAATTTACTTGGTACAGGGCTAAATCTAACTAAGGATAATAACTCTAGATATTAACACAAAAGCGTATAGCAGATGAGACAGATTTTGTGTATGGTTGGTGACAATAAATGTAAAAATACTCTTAAAGCAAGAACATTAAGGTGATATAACTAACAATAAGTGTCAATAAATGACATTTAAGTAAATAAAGAGAATGATTCACCAAATAATGGATGGGTGGGGCGAATATTTTGCATGACAATGATGAATGACAGATAGATCCAAGATTCCCATGAACAATCCTCGAATCTGACGGAAAGGTCGGGAATAATATGAACAAGAATATTTGTGAAAAGGTAATCTTGGTGTCTTTTTTAGAGAGAAAGTCTTCAACTCAAAAGTGTTCTTATCAGAATGAATATTACCTGCCCCTATCATTGTCTATTCTTTTTATATATATGGGGCATTTTTCCTAGGAAACTCTAGTGGTACAAATGCAGGGAATATCCACTAGAATATTCCCTTGTAGTACCATATCTTGACTAATTAGCCGTTGCAAGTCTCTTCATCAATAGTCGATCTCGACTTCGACCCTTGTTGACATCTTGACTGCAATTTCCGTCGATATCTTGACCACGGCTCATGTCGGCACCTCGACCATTGACCTCGCTGCATCTTGGGCGAGCTCGATCGATAACTTTCTTTAATGCCATATCACACTAAATATTCTGAAGACGGATTTTGGCCTATACAGTTAGTCCCTCCGCTTATTAAGGTCGAGCCGGGACGACCTTGATGAGCGGACTCTGTACGTCATAGTTGACAAAATGGGGTGAGCAAGTTGGGTAGCGGCGCTTTAGGCGGGGTGGTAACATGACTTTTCGTGGGATGTAAACTTTGGGGATGCATTGTTTTAGAATGACGTCACGACATCATGCGTCAATATGACGCGTTTTCCCGACGCCTTGCGTTGTTTCTTGCGCCACTGATGTTTTGATACATGCGCTGGGTAATGATGGCCTGATTTATCGGTCTCGGTGCTTGAACACTTATAAATAGGGATCTGAGGCCATTCGTGCTTGTTTTGCATCCCCCTAATATCGAATCCTCTGTATTTCTTTCCTTCATACTCCATACTGAACCCTAGTCTCCTTTTTGCTTCGTCGTTGTGTGTCCAATCTCCTGATTCCAGCGATCTTCGTTGCTTCCAACTCCTGTGCTTAAAACATCCTCTTTCAAGAATATGGTTAACGCACCCTCTAGCTCTGGTACGACGGCTAACCCTACTCCCTTGGCGGTACGTATGCCTCCTCACGGCGACGATGTTTCTGTTGCCCTTGAGGATGATAGATTTTCTACGGTGGAGTAAATAATTCCTCATAGCGAAAATACTACATCTGACTTTTCAAAGTTACGTGAAGATGACCCTGAGGCCTCGGCATCGATGATGAACGAGGTCGATCTCGCTGAATTTAAGGCAAAGTTTGAAATTTCGACTCACATAGATTTGGTTCCGGCGGGACGCGACGTGGTACAAATACACCGCCCAGAATACTGCACGTTCTACGCGTATCCATTCTATGTATGCTATTCCTTTCCTCTTCTTCCATTGTCGGAGGAATTTTGCCGCTACTACGGCGTATGCCCGACCCAACTCTCCCCTTATATCTACAAACTTATCCGCATGTTGACGAAATATGCAGAATTGGCTGGCCATGTCACCTGATGCACCTCTTCGTCCCTAGTTTCTATAGAGTGATAATGATGCGTCTTCGTCACCGAGGAAGCAAAAGTTTTGTAGTGAAGATGGATGACAAAGCAAATCGTCAATTCTGGCTCAGCTACTTCTTCGTCAAAACCGAGGACGTGGTGGCCAACGTGCTCGTAAGTAACTCTTGCCAAGCGTTTGTTTTACCCATTTTTAGTTGTAGTCTAACGTTACGTCTTTTCCTCGCGCAACCGAGACTTTGCCCCTCCTTTGGTTGCGGACTTTCATGACTGGGTCAGCTAGGTCTTACCTCTCACAGTAGGGATGAATGGCCGGCTTTTATTAAGAAATTCGGGCCCGTGTCTTCAATAACATGTGAGCTCGTCTATCTGTATTCATCCATACGTAGTTTATCTTTTGTCCATACCGTTTTGACCTCATGGTTGCCTGCTCGTTATGATTTTGTGCAGGAAGTGACATTTTTCAAACTTTTCTATTGCAGCCCGAGGACCTTCGAGAAAGCGGAAGGCTCCTGCTCTAGCGTTCCGCAAAAGGAAGGCAACTTCTACTCCTTTTGCCATTGTGAGGTCTACTCGGTCATCGACTGAGCCTGCCACGAGACTCTCAACTTCTCCTCTGCATCATCTAATAGATGAGGACGATGAAGATGAGTCATTAACAAATGGTGATAATTTGCTCCCTCGTAAGAGGCGATCTGTAGATGTCGGAGAAGGAGCTGTCAATGCGGGGAGCTCAGTGATGGAGGATTTCGTCATCTGAGAAATGATGACCATAGATCTTGGAAATGAGCCGAGTTACCTCCCATGATTCTGCCGTCATCGGGGACCGATAAGGGTACGTCTCTCCCTGAGGCCGTGGTGGATTTTGAGGGGCCGTCGGTGAGAGTCCCTGACGCCTTACGACAGGATGAGTGATAAGTGGGGATTTTGACTACTTATTTACGCCTTTTGACTTTCGTTTTAGTTCAAAAATACTTAAAGGTATTCCCGAAAACTAATGAAATATACTTACTTGTAGGAGTATTGGAAAATGAGCCAAAGTGATGAAATTCAACTCAAGAAGGAGTGGTTTGGAACAAGGACAAAAATCAAGCAAAAGGCTAAAGTGCGGACCGCAGAATTTTGTCTGCGGCCGCATAACAAGAAGAAAATTTGATGGTGCTGTAATGCAAAGTGCGGACCGCACAATAATTGTGCGGCCGCAGAAGCCAAGGTTCAGAGAGTTGGGAATTCAAGACAATCAAGATCTGCGGACCGCATTATAATTGTGCGGCCGCAGAAATCAAATGTGTGGCCACACCCAGAATTGTGCGGTCCGCAGAACTCAAGATGCGCGGCCGCACCCAGAATTGTAGAACTCAAGAAGTGCGGCCCAGTTCAGAATTGTGCGGCCGCAAAAACCACTCCTGTCAAGAGCTGCAGCAAAGTACGAACTGCACACAGAATTGTACGGCCGCAGAACCTCCTAAAGGGCAATTTTGTCCGAAAATTTCAGCTTTGTATAAATAGACTACTTTCACGAAATTAGGTTAAGTTGGGAATATGTGAAAGTTGGTAGCCGTTTTTCTTTACTGTTTTAGCAAACTTTATCATAGCTTGTCAATTTTACATTGGAATTTCATTTATTTATGAGTTTAATTATCTTTTCTTCTTTATTTTCTTCATCACCCACTATAAGTAGCTAAATTTCTAGATAGGGTTTTGATCCAACCCTAGTGTGGGTACCTAATGGGTGTTTGATTTAGGGCTTGTTTATGGTTGGGTGTGTAATATTTAGCCTAGTTCTTATTATAATTGTAGAATTAATGGTTGCAAACATTGATTTAAGCCTATTTGACTTAGTCTCTACTTGAGAAAGAGAGACTTAGTCTAGAAAAACTTGGCCAACAAGAAATTGGGATGAACTCAAGAAATTGATAGACCCAATTAAAGGGTTGAATCTAGAAATAGTAAAACCTGACTTGAGCATCTATCAACTGTTTTGTGCATTACCCATTTGGACTTGAAAAAGCCAAATCGGGCAAAATCACTCTATTATCGAGAGGTATTGAGTGGGTAATTGTGTGTTGATTTCTATAATACATCCCGACCAACAAAACCTGCTCTAAATCCCACACCCCATTAGGCAAGAACCTAGGTGGAAGTCACAGCCTTAGATCTTTTACATACTTGAAAAAAGACAACACCAAAAATATTATTCTTTAGCTTTACATTTGCAATCTGTAGCATAACTTAGAAGTAGAATCAAAACACAGTTTGTGGAAGAGCATCTTAGATAATTTACGTGTTTAGTCCAAATATATACCTAATTCCATCTACGCTCCCTGTGGATTCGATCCCGACTCCTACTTGGGGTATTATTATTGCAATCGACCGCTTTATAACCCCAAATTGAGGTGTGATTTGGGCGAGATCAATGAGCCATAGGCCTCGCTACCAGCCGAGGATCCTTCTTCCCATGTTTACACAAAGGGGAAAAGCGTGGCCGAAGAAGGTTACGAGACGGGCTCCGATATGGATGCTGAGGAGGTGAGAACGATGAGGGAAGGGCTCACCCGACTTGAGGTGAGATTGGAGGGGACCACACGGACCATTGCGATCCCCTTGGATCGGTATTTGCTGGTGGATACCGAGGATGTAGTTACTTCTCTTGGTCCCCTTTGTTCCGATGTGGAGGGTAAAACCCTTAAGAAGCTAAAGGATGCTACCTTGTCAAGAAGTATGATCGGCCTCGCTCTTAGTGTAAGCCCTTTTGATATTTTCTTCATTCTTTTTTCTTGTTGAACTCAGTTTCATTCTTATTCCTTATTTTCTATCTTTCTTTCAGACCGTGATTTTGGAGATCGAGAGCGCCCGACGGGAGAAGAGGCATAAGGCCATTTTTTAGAAGATGGGGCGGAAGTATCGCGAATACCGTGATAAAACCGCGAGCTTTGCAGGCGGTTTGGTGGGAGCAATAATTTCCGGGCTCTCCGATATGAACTGAAGGAGAAGGATGACGAGTTGGTGAGGGTCATCAGAAAATGCAGTGAACTCGAGGGGGCGTTAAGGGACAGAGAAGAAGAACTCGAGGTGAGTAAGGGGTTGAGGCTCAATGCGCCGATCTTCAAGCCCAAGTGATTTCGTTGCGTGTCAAGCTCGAGGAGTGTCAACTCAAAGTGGACACTCTGAGTAGCAAGGTTGCTGATAAGGCGGCAGGCTTAGAGAAGGCGAAGTTAGCTCAGTTGTCGGCTTTGAGAAAGGCGAAGGCTTTCACAATCACGATCCGCATTCTTCGTTTTGAGCGGGAGATTGCTTTAGAGACGGCTAGGATCAGGGATGAGCAGCTTGATGAGCGGATAGGGGAGCTGAAGAAAGAGGCCTCGAGCCTCGGTGATCGATTTGCATCTCTCGAGGCCGAGAAGGCACAGTTGTTGGCTCAGCTGGTCTCGTCTCGCATTTCTGCCTTTCCTGATGTTTTGCGGGATTTGTACGAGGAATGGATTCACGAAGAGTCTCAGCTGGATATATTCACGAATCTGATGGGGGCAGGAGCTGTTTTAAAAGACAACTTCGAAGATGCACGTGCTAAGGCACGTAAAGCTCGGTTTGCTTGTGGCTATGACCCCGCTACACTGGAAGCTGACAACAACGAGGAGGGTACGATCGTGGATCGGATCAAATAAGATGCCTGGTATGAGGATGAATATCCCGCTAGCGATGGCGAGGAGATGGGTGGAGACGGTCTGGGTAATCAAGCGGGTGGCGCTGCTGGGCAAGACGGTGATTAGTTGTTCTTTTTTGTTTTAGCCGCAGACGTGTGTACTTTTTGTAGGTGTGCAACCTTTGTAAAAAAATATATTCCAAGTATGAAGTGTTAGTTTTGTTATTCGTACCTGATTCCTATTCTTTGTTCGGATTTGTGTGCTTTTTTGATTTTGTTGCCTGATTACCTTTGTCGTAACAAATTTGTTTGAGTGGGCCGAACGACGTTGAAAGTGGCCTCTATTTAGTTAAGGCCGTGGGCCAAATAGGTGTTAATTTAAATGAGGTCGACTCTAACCTTTAATTAATTGAGACTGTGGGCCGAATATGTGTTAATTTGAATGAGGTCAAATGTAACCCTTAATTAATTGAGACTGTGGGCCGAATAGGTGTTAATTCAAACGAGATCGAATGTAACATTAATTAATTAAGGTCGTGGGCCGAGTAGGTGTTAATTCGAATAAGGTCAAAATGTGACCTTTAATTAATTGAGGCCATGGGCCGAATAGGTGTTAATTCAAACGAGGTCGAATATAATCTTTAATTAATTGAGGTCGTGGGCTGAGTAGGTGTTAATTCGAACGAGGTCGAAGGCCGTGGGCCGAATAGGTGTTAATTCGAACGAGGTCGAATGTAACCTTTAATTAATTGAGGCCATGGGCCGAGTAGGAGCTAATTCGAACGAGGTCGAATTTAACCTTTAATTAATTGAGGCCATGGGCCTAGTAGGTACTAATTCAAACGAGGTCGAATGTAAATTTTACTTGGGGAGAGCATAAATAAACTTCATGTACTTGTACTTTATTCATATTCTTGGAGAGACTTACATATTTTCCTAGCGCTGTCTGGTAGTTTAGTCCCAGTCCCAGTCTATCTAGTCCCTTCATTGGTCGAGCTGGAAAAGAGTGAGGGGTCGAGCAATGAACTGGTCATCTAGTGTCTTAGTTAGTGCGCACTTCAATCCTGAAGTATCCTTGTCATCGCCTCATTAAAAACCTCATAAAGGAAACCCAATTGGGACAAAACTCGAGTGAGGGAAAAAGAGTGCAGCTCTAGGGACCTCATTCTTAAAAAAGTTAAAGTACTTGAGGTGTGTAATGTTCCAGTTGTTTGGTAGTCGCTTTCCTTCCATTGTATCTAGTGTGAATGACCCTTTGCATGCTGTTGCTGTGCTTTTGTAGGGGCCGTCCCAGTTTGTTCCTAGTTTGCCTTCCTGTGAGTCTTTGCTTGCTGGTGTTTTAGCTTTAAGCACGTAGTCCCCGACTTTAAGTGGCATGATCTTTGCCCTCTTGTTATAGTAGCGTTCTGCTTGTTTCTTTTGGGCGACCATTCTTATGTAGGCCATATCTCTTCGTTCCCCAACTTCGTCGAGTTTCTACCTTCTATTGTTATCGTTCTGGGGTCCGCTTTCGCGGAAGTATCTTAGACTAGGCTCCTCGACCTCTACTGGTATTACTGCATCAATCTCATAGACTAACGAGTATGGCGTTTCACCTGTGCTCATTTTTGGCGTTGTTCGCTAGGCTTAGAGTACTTCTGGTAATATCTCTGACCACAGTCCCTTGGCGTCTTCGAGCTTCTTCTTCATGATGTTCAGTATTGACTTGTTCGAGGCCTCCGCTTGCCCGTTACCAGTGGGGTGGTAAGGCGTTGATAGTATTCTTTAGATGTGCCATTTTTCAAAAAAGTCGGCGACCTTCTTTCCTGCAAATTTAGGTCCGTTGTCGCAGCTGATTTCTTTGGGGAGAACGAAACGGCATATGATGTTCTTACATATGAAGGCGATTATTTCATGTTCGCGTATTTGGGCTAATTCTCCTGCTTCCACCCATTTAGAGAAATAATCAGTTAAAACCAAGAGAAATCATACGTTACCTCGTCTAGCTGGGAGGGGGCCCACAATATCCATTTCCTATTTGATAAATGGCCAAGGAGAAGTTACTGAGTGTAGGTGTTCGCCTGCTTAGTGAATCATTGGGGCGTACTTCTGGCATTGCTCACATTGTTTCACGAAATTTGAAGCCTCTTTTTTCATAGTGAGCCAATAGTATCCTTCTCGTATGAGGCACCTGACCAAAGCTCGAGTGCTGGAGTGAGATTCACAGTGGACTTCGTACACTTCTTCAAGGACGCGCCACATCTGATTTGGGCCCAAGCATTTTGCCAGGGGGCCTCATATGTCCTTTTGTACAGATCGTTATGAACGATGTTGTACCTGGCCGCTTGCATTCGCAGCTTCTTGGCCTCTTTTTTTTTTATCATTGGTGAGTATGCCGTCCTGCAAATATGTAAAAATATGGTTGCGCCAGTCCAAATTTAGGTTTATTGTTCTTACCTCGATTTGGTCTATCGAAGAGTTGAGGAGGTGGACCACATTTTGGTCTCTGGTTGTGATGTTTTTGGTGGTTGCTGCTAATTTGGCGAGGCCATCAGCCTCGATATTCCGTGCTCGGAGAATCTGGTCGAGCTGACATTCATCGAACTCGGGTAGTAGTTTGTAGATTTTGGTCCGGTATTTTTGTAACCTTTCCTCTTTGATTTGGAAAGTCCATGTGACTTGGTTGACCATAAGCTGAGAATCGCAATGCAACTTTAGCCGCTTCGCCCCGTATTTGAGTGCTAGTCTTAGTCCTGCAATTGCGGCCTCATACTCGGCCTCGTTTTAGTCATGTCCGGGCACCTTATGGACTGGAGAATCACTTTGCCTATTGGGACTTCGAGTATGAGTCCCAGCCCGGACCCCGACGCATTAGATGCATCATCGGTGTATAAGACCCAGATGTCGTGTATTTGGGAATAAGTGTGGACGACTTTATTTTTGACTTCGGGAAGTATGTGCGCACTGAAGTCGGCGAGGACCTGAGACTTTATCGCCATTTGCGGTCGATATATAATATCGTGCTTGCTTAGTTCGATGGCACATTTGGCCAATCTTCCTGAAAGTTCGGGTTTGTGTAAAATGCTTCTTAAGGGGAAAGTCTTGACGACCGATATGGGGTGGCATTAGAAATACGGTTTAAGCTTCCGTGAAGCTACGACTAAGGCCAGAGCCAACTTTTCAAGATGGGGGTACCTTGTCTCGGTGTCGACTGGTGTCCTACTAATGTAATAGATGGGAGATTGCGTACCTTTATTTTCTTGGACTAAGACTGCGCTCACAGCTACTTCGGACACGACAAGATAGACGAGGAGAGGATGTCCTGGTATCAGTTTTGAGAGCAACAATGGCGAGGATAGGTACACCTTTAACTCCTTCAGTGCTTGGACACACTCAGGGGTCCATTGGAGGCCATTCTCTTTTTTGAGTACGCCGAAGAACTTGTGGCACCTATCGGAGGATCGCGAGATGAACCTTGACAGAGCAACGATACGACCGGTTAGCTTCTGGACTTGCTTTTTAGTGGTCAAGTGCTCTGGTATACCCTCGATGGCCTTGATTTGGTCGGGATTGACCTCGATACCCCGTTGTGACACTGGAAAACCCAAGAATTTCCCTGAGGCCACGCCGAATGCACATTTCTCGGGGGTATAGTTTCATGCTGTTTTGCCTAAGTATGCCGAATGCTTCTCTTAAGTGGTCGATGTGATTTTCTTTCCTTTTGGACTTGACCAACATGTCGTCGATACATACCTCTATCGTTGTTCCGAGTTGTTCTTTGAATATCTTCATTACCAACCTTTGGTAACTTGCCCCCGCATTTTTCAGTCCGAAAGGCATGACCCTGTAGGAGTACGTCCCCTAGTGGGTTATGAAGGTGGTCTTTTCCCGATCCTCTTCTGCCATAAGTATCTGGTTGCACCCGAGTAGGCGTCCTAGAAACTTAGCAACTCATGCCCGGCTGTCGCGTCGATGATCTGGTTGATGTGGGTTAATGGGAACGAATCCTTAGGGAAAGCTTTGTTCAGGTCAGTAAAGTCTACACACATCCACCACATATCGTTCTTCATTTTCACCATGACCACGCTGGCGATCAATTGGGGGGTACTTCGACTCCCTGATGGAACCATTTTCCAATAATTTTTCCACTTCTTCGTGCACTGCGTCATTGATGGCGGAGTTGAACTTACGTCAAACCTGCCTCACCATGGTAGAGTGGATCGACGTTTAATTTATGTGTGGCGATCTCCTTTGGGATACCTAGCATATCTGCATGGCTAAAATCAAACAAGTCCGAGTTAGCGATTAAAAATTCACGAAACTTACCCGATTTTTGAAGTTTACAGTCAATGTAAGCTTTCTTGATGTGGTCGTTCCCGTTTAATTGGATGGGGTCGAGGTCCTCTATGGTCGATCCTGTGGCCTTGACCAGGTCGAGGTCTTTGATGACGTCTCTGCTGTCATCACGTATCGACCTTGACCCTGTTGATTGTTATGCCTCTTTCTCTTTCTCTCTCATTTGTTGGGCGGCCCTGCAGTCCAGGGCGATGCAGTAGCACACTTGGGATGTGCATTGTTTCTCGCATATGCTGAATATGCCCCATGGAGTTGGGAATTTGATTACCTGGTACAAGCTGGAGGGTATGGCTTTCATGGTGTGTATCCACGATCGCCCTATTATGGCGTTGTATGTCATGTCCTAGTCCATGATGTGGAATGAGGTCTCCAGAGTGAATCCACCCGCCAGGACGGGGAGTGTGATCTCGATAGATATTCGTTGAACTGCATTGTTAAAGCTTGTTAGTGTGATATATCATGGTACTATCTTGTCCTCGAGTTTCATTTGTGTGAGTACTCGAGGATGGGTAATACATGCACCGCTCCCATCATCTTCCATAATTCGTCTCGCGTCGGTATCTAAATTTTTTAAAGTAATAACAAGAACGTTATGGTGAGGGAATGCCAAACCGTTGGTATCTGACTTATCAAAGATGATACTTTCTTCGAGTTTATTATACCGTTCGTGGGTGAATGACCGTTTGAACTTGTGGGTTGCGGTGAACTTCACACTGTTGATGGAAGAGTCGTATCCACCGCCGATGATCATGTGGATGGTACGGGCTGGCGAGGGCAGCTTCGGCGGCCGTTGATGTTTGTGTCCCCTGGAAAAGTTGGTCTTTCCCCGATCGCTTAGCAATTCTTTGAGGTGTCCCTGTCGCAATATGTTTATGACCTCCTATCTTAGGGCGATGCAATCTTTGGTTTTGTGTCCTCGCTCTTGATGGAACTCGTAGAGGGCATCTGATTTTCTAGTATTCGAATCCAACCTCATCTTTTGTGGCCACTTAACCTTTGGTCCGACCTTCTCCAAGGCATAGACGATCTCTGTAGGTGACATGCAAAAGTTGTGAGCGGATAGTAAATAGGGCATATCTCTTTCATTCCGGTGAGCCACTGTTCTTGATTGGGGTAGGCCTTCTTCATGGGGAGGTGAGGATACAACGACAATTCTGATATATGGGAGATGTTGTTCCCGGTTTGGCCGTGAGGCCACTGGATCTCTTTTGATATCATTTCTCCAATCTTTTCTGGATTTTTCTTGTGCTGAGGTCAGTCGATGAGTTGGTCCATTGAGGTCGTCTTCGTTTGCTCGAACTTCAGCACATTATGTATTATGTATTTCATCCCAAGTTGTTGGGGGGTACTTTATAAGCCAACTTAATAATTTTCTTGTCACTCTTGAACCATTTCTGTTCAGCCCGTTTTGAAAAGCGGCCACCGCCATTTCTTCTGACACATTGGGCAAAGTCATTCTCACTCGGTTGAAACGGGCGAGGAAGTCCCTCAGTCCTTATCTCGGGGACTGTTTGATAGCAAAAATATCATTCACTTTTGCCTCGGCTTTCTTGGCCCCGGGATGGACCATCACGAACTTATCGGCCATTTTCTCGAAGGTTTCGATAGAATGAGCTGGCAGTTGTGAGTACTAGGGTAATTCCCCTCCGTGAGGGTTTCCCCAAATTTTTTCAGCATAATGGAGGATACTTGTTCTTTGGCGAGGTCATTGCCTTTCACAGCGGTGACGTAGTGGGTCACATAATCCTTGGGGTCGGTCGTGCCATCGTATATCTTCAGGTAAGGCGGCATTTTGAAAGTCTATGGTATGACATGTGGGGCAGCACTACCATTGTACAGCTTTTCGATGAACCGACTGACATCTCTCTTCGGCAATAACTTTGGAGCGCCCGGTATTTTATCGACCCTTTCTTGGTGCTCTATCATTTGATCCCGAAGTGCCTTGTTCTCATTTTTCATTTCCTCTATCCTTTTAAAAATGGTTGTGAGAGCGTCATCGCCTGCATTGTTAACAATATTGTGAGTGATACCTGCCATCGCGGGTGGGGGGGAGGATGATCATGTTGCTTGTTTATTGGTGGTGCAGCACATGTTCTCGCATTTGCTGCGGCCGCATCCTGAACGAGTTTATGGAGGGCGCTGGTCAGTGTATCAGTCAGCCAGGCCTCAAGGAGTTTCCTTATCGTTGGCGGCATCTCCCCTCCCACAGATGTGGAGGCTATCTAAGGGAATTTGTGATGCTGCAGTGGGGAGGGGGTGATCCACCTCACCTAGGGGAGGCATTGGGCGTTGTGTCCTCGTCCACTACTTCAGAGCTTTCGTGGATAATGTCCATGAGGTTGGTTGGGAGGTCACTCATTATTCTCATTCTTTATTCTTTGTTACCTTCCATGTTAGATCTGTGCATGCAGAGAGAAAGAAGGTTCTTCTTTTCGTTTTCTCTTCTTTTTTTTTTACGTCAACAACCAGTGCCGGTAGTAGATCTAGAAGAAACTAAGTGATTTAGTTAGAAAATTCCCACAGACGGCACCAAATTGTTTGACCAAAAAATATAATCTCCAATTAAACTATTAAATTTACTTGGTACAAGGCTAAATCTAACTAAGAATAATAACTCTAGATATTAGCACAAAAGTGTATAGCAGATGGGACAGATTCTGTGTATGGTTGGTGATGATAAATGTAAAAATACTCTTAAAGCAAGAACATTAAGGGATATAACTAACAATAAGTGTAAATAATCCTCGGATATGATGGAAAGGTCGGGAATAATATGAACAAGAATATTGGTGAAAAGGTAATCTTGGTGTCTTTTTCAGAGAGAAAGTCTTCTTCTCAAAAGTGTTCTTATTAGAATGAATATTACTTGCCCCAATCATTGTCTCTTCTTTCTATATTTATGGGGCATTTTTCATAGGAAACTCTAGTAGTACAAATGCAAGGAATATCCACCAGAATATTTCCTTGTAGTACCCTATCTTGCCGTTGCAAGTCTCTTTATCAATAGTCGATCTCGCCCTCAACCCTTGTTAATATCTTGACTGCAATTTCCGTCGATATCTTGACCAGGGCTTATGTCGGCACCTCGGCCATTGACCTCGTTATATCTTGGGCAAGCTCGACCGATAACTTTCTTTAATGCCATATCACACTAAATATTCTGAAGACAGATTTTGGCCTATACAGTTTAGTCAACCTTAGTATGCATAATAGTGAATTACACCTACGGGAAAGAGGAAGACATAAGAAATCTGGCATTACGGGACAATAGCAAACATGATTTTTATCAAGTGAATTAAAAAAATAAAAAAATATAAAAAACTAAGCAGATGCAATTTAATATACATAAAAAATTTATTTATGTTATATCACGTTAAGGGATTAATATTTATGTAATTTTTAAGGTAAGGAGTTTCGGATAAACTCCTTCCTGTTTGGTACACGTGCTAGTCCGACATGATTTGATGTGCTTACCCTGTGCTGATGCGTGGACATGGCCAGTTTAATTTTCATAATGAAAAAGGGCTATTCTTGTCCCTATCTATTGTGTATTAGTTATTTATACCCCAGTTATACTATTCAACCTTTTGTGTCCCTTCCGTCAGGGTTATTGATAAATCTACCCTCTTATTAACGGACCCAGTCGAAATGGACATGTGGCATAATCTTAAGACACCCGACCATTTTTCTTCTTCTTTTTTTAAATTATCGTTTGGTTACCTATCTTTGCACCCGATTTGAACCCAAGCGCGACCCGATCCATAACCCTTTAATTGGTTCATTTAAATATTACACCCAAATCAAAGAGACTCGTTTCTTTATCTTTAGTGCTATCAGATGCATGTTGTTATCTCTTTATAATTGTATATATACGTATAGAGCAGTATATCGGTATCCTGAATTTTTCCATCAAATCCATTTATCGTTCCATTGAATTAAATATATCTGATAGAAGACGAGGACATGATAAATAAAAGCCAGCTAAGTGAGTAGGCCATACTTTCCTATTATGCAAAAACTAGCGTACAATAAATTTCTAGTTGGTTGCTTCTTGTTTTGCTCCATCTCTTATTGCAAGATCCTTTAATTTTCTCACATTTGTTCCCTAAATCTGTCATTTAATTTCAATAATGTCACAAGATAGTTGTTCGTCTCAAGAAGTTAGTTCGAGGAGGAGGTGTTTATGCGGTATGACTGCCCACTACTTTACGGCTTACACTCCTTGCAACACTGGTCGGAGATTCTATAAATGTCCTAAATCTGATGTGAGTTAATTTATATAATTATCGTGTTGTGATTGTTCGATTCTTTTCTAGCTTGAAATCATTTGAGTTATTTTTCTAGAAAACTTCATATGGTTATTTCGAATGGGTTGATGGAGTATTATCTGACAGAGCTGTGACTGTTATTTGCAAGTTGAAGTCGCAATTGGATGCAGTTAAGCTTGAAAGTCTAAAATTAAAAGAAAAAGTAGAAGCAATGAAGGCCATAATTGAAGTTGGAGAGACCAAAACAAGCATGTTGAAGCCAATGTTGGATGCAACTTATCTCGAAAGGGACTTATTGAAAAATAAAGTTGAAGAAATGGAGGCTACAAATCAACTGGAAAGGACCAATTCCAATAAAATAAATTTAGTTATTTTGAAATCATGAGTCCTATTTGCTACCTTAATTGCAGCTTGTTTGATAAGTTAAATGATATCTAGTGTTGGGCTATTTTGTATTATGAAGTTAAGTTAGGTTGTATAATGAACATGACTTTTAGAGCAATGTATTGTATGTAATTTTGTTGGGTGAAAGGTGAAGTTAAATCTCCTTGCACCACCTATCTTCACTGTTAAAATAGTCTGTTTTGAATAGGAAATTTTCTGTTTTGAACCAGAAATTTGAGAACAAATCAAACGATTTTCTGGTGAACCTATTACAGTAGCTAAATCATGTATTGCTATTACATTTGTTTGAAGATTCTCATCTATTAAAACATTCAAATTTGAGTATCCAACTAGATCAAAACCATCCAAATCTGGGTTTGTTCAACAATAGCTAAGATTCACATAAACTGGTTGATACATATAACATGATATTAAAACGACATAATAAACGGATTAAATAACTATTACTATTAATTTAAAATATTAACTGTTAAGGTACAATTAAATTGACATATGAATGCCATATTATAACCCCAAAAGAAGTTACCACCTAAGTCATACTATGGCATCCAACTGTCATCACCAACCTAACAATAAAAGATTAGTAGTAAATGTATTGGCATAAGCCATAAATTACATCACCAACCAAATTATTTTGACAAAAAACTAAGTCCCAAACCATTACTCCAACATAATACTCTTCTTTCCCTTTCTTGCCTGTAGTTTTTCAATTTTGTTTTGAGCTTGAATCTCTAGTTGGTTGCTAGTTACAACCTATTTTCCCTTCCACGTGAGTCCTCTTGGTGAGTAGGGAAGATTTGAAGGCTCACTCATACCAGTTGAACCACCTCTTAAGGTGATAACTCTTTGTCACAAATGGAAGACTTGATTCTTGTGTCACATGAAGCCTTGTCCTTGTCTTTGAAATAACTTTTGGCCTTATATCATGATCTTCTTCATCTGTAAATTCTGGAGGTCAAGGTCTCCTACTAGTAACATCTCGGAGATTTGAAATGCTATAAAAAAATAGTCGGGGTAGGAATGAACACAAGAGGACTGCTGGAGGCTTGACTATTTTGAGATTGTTGGGGACTTGATAATGGTATTTCTTCATCAATGTCTTCATAATCTATAGTACTTTTCCTTTTCATTTTCTGCTTTCCTTTAGATTGAATATTAGATGACTGCCATAAATAAATAATAAATTGTTAGATAATAGAAAGTCTACTGTTAAAGACTAATAAGAGTAACAATCACCTTTGTAAATCCTTTTGCATTATGATTTGGTTCTCCACAGTTGTTGCAGTTCATAGTTCTCCCTTTCCTTGAAGCAGACCATTCATCATGGCCTGTGATGGGTCTATTTTCTAGAATTGCTCACCCCTAACATGCTGCAACTTATGTGAATAAGTCTTTAGAGCAACCTCTTTGCTATACCACTAATGCATTTGCTCCAGAGGGTCATTCCTCTTGTATATCACTACTCTAATTCTGTGAGGACATGGTATTCCTGAGAGTTGCCATTGCCTGTAACTGCATTGCTTCACTTTCATTTTGACAGTATGTTTATATACTCTTTCTCTAATCTTATAACCAGCATCTCCATTAAAGTGAACCAGATATGTGTGAGCAATCTTCAAATAATCATCATACAATTTCATGCTTTGTGGACTGAAGTCATGAGTCCATGACTTCACTTGATCTTCATGTACTCTCAACAAGGTCATAACCTTAACTATAATGTCTTCCAGCATCTTGATTATTGGTTTATACATTGCATCCAAGATCCATGCATTGAATGACTCTGTGAAGTTATTGTCCACTGCCATGTTCTTGCACATAGTATCAAAATAAGCTCTAAACCATGACTGGGCAGTATAATGTAGCAAATCTCTCACAACATCTTCATCCATATCCCCCATATTCTTTAATTGGTCTTGAAAATCCTCCTCACAAGTAGGGGTGTTCGTCGGTCGGTACGGTACGGTATTTAGATATTTCGGTTCGGTATTTTCGGTATTCGGTATCATAAAATACTATACCAATACCGTACCTAATTAAATTTGGTATGGTTTGGTTTTTTGCCGTTCGATTTCGGTTTATTCGGTACGGTAACTTCGGTTTATTTGGTTCTAAAGCAGCTTCTGAACGTTATATTTAGGGGAGAATAACACCTTAACTAGCCATTAAGATTATAATTAGCCAGCAAAATCAATCTTATGAATGCAACAACACTACACATCATATATGAGACTTCTATAAACAAGAGCACAAGATTAGAATAATGTTTACAAACTTCATCAACATGTAAGTATGTCTGGTCTAAAGCTCTAACTTACATCTCCATAATATGCCAGACACTAGTAAGCTTCTCAAATGTGGCCAAAATAAGTTTTTCACAAGTGTTGTTTACAGAAATCATCCGGGTAACATCCATTAACCACATAGATAAAAATAGGTGGTGCACATGCTTTAACTAAAGAACATGAAACTAGAAACATTCTCCTTAAGCTCTTTGGTAACTGCGGGCTGCAAGGATGACAGGATATTTAAAATTAATCCAATATATATTTCGGTACGGTATTGGTATTTCAGTATTTTTAAAAAAAATACCAAATACCATACCTAATACCAAATTTTTTTAAAATATAAATTAAATACCATACCAGATACCAAAAATTTCGGTTTCGGTATGGTAATTCGGTATTTACCAAATTATGCACAGCCCTACGTACAAGTGCTCCATGCCCACCATCATAGAAGCTTCTTCAACTTTCCAGATCTCCATCTCTTACACCAGTTATCCTCAATGCGTCTAATACAATATCTATAGTTAGCTTCAGAAAGTGTTGTTCTCATAGCCTCAATCAGACCCTTCAAGCCATGAGCAAACAGAAAAGAAAAAAGTTTAAACTATAAAAAAAGAAAGTTTACTTGCTATAAAAAAACAGAAAAAAATTGAAATGAACTAACCTACTAAACTATAAAAAACAGAAAGTTTACTTGCTATAAAAAAATAGAAAACAACTGAAATGAACTAAACTACTAAACTATAAAAAAATAGAAAGTTTACTGAAATAAACTAAAAAAACAGAAAATAACTGAAAAGTACCTTTTGCATGTCTGAGATGAAAGTGTATCCTTCTCTATTCTGTAGGTCCAAAGACCCTTTTAGCAATCCCAAAAACCAGTCCCAAATCCTCTTTGTTTCTTTGTCCACTATAGCCCATGTTATAGGATAAAAATGGTTCATTGAGTCTTGACCAACATCAACTAGAAGTTGTCCTTTAGCTTTTTCCTTAAGAAATATCCTATCCAATCCAATGAAAGGCCTCAAACCAGCCTTAAAACCCATCTTCAGTGCATTGAAACATATATACATTCTTAAAAATCTCCTCTTACCTTCAGCTAGTGTATCTTTTGACAAGTTAATATCACTTCCAGAATTACTGATCTTCAACTCATTGTCATATGCCTTTATCTTATTATACTCATCTTTAAATCTTCCTTGCAGCTTATTAAGAATCGATGCTTTTGCTCTCTTGCATTTTCCATGAATAACATTCAACCCAAATGCATCTTTCAGGTTAACCCTCATCTCTTTCATATTATATTTTGGATTATTTTGTAACTTCTTCTTAAAATAATATGTAATAGTATAATAGTCAATAATACTATTATTATAAACAATATAGCAGTCATGATGTGGGTTTAAGGACTTGATTTTTACCCCTGGACAGTTCCCATCTTTAGAGATTAAACAAACAAATAGGCAGCCAGTTTGACACTCATACCTAAGGATTGTTGTATCACTTTTTTAAGAACTATCTCTTTCTTATTTGCCATAGCATAGAGTTTCAAACACTTCCTAGCTTCAGAGATGTCCTTGAAGGTCATACCCTTGTCTAGTTCCTTATAATCAAGGAGCTGATCAATAATGCTCATATTTCTTTGAGTTGCAATAGTATCTATTTTTTCAGAATCATATTCTGAAGATTTAGAATCATACTCATCACTATCCTCACTATCAATTGAGCTACACTCAGTAGCAGCCTCATAATTAGGTACTACAACATCATCATATTGAGTAATATTAGTGTAACGATCCGATCGGTCGTTTTGAGCTCTAGCATGTCATTCAGTGGTTTGAGACCTTGAACAGCTTCACTTCAGGTATTATGACTTGTACGCATGGTCGGAATTTAATTTCGAAAAGTTCGGAGTTGATTTGGAAAGAAAATTCTAATTTCGGAAGCCTTAAGTTGGAGGAATTGACTAAAGTGTGATTTTTGAGTAAACGACCTCAGAATCAGGATTTGAAGGTTCCAACAGGTTCGTTTGATGATTTTGGACTTGAGCATATGTCCGGATCGGATTTTGGATAACACGGGAGCGTTTCAGCGCCTATTGTGGAAGTTGGCATTTTGGAAGAATTTCATAAAAATTGGGTTGAGGCGTATTTCAATGTTATCGATATATATAACTCTGTGAGGGGAAACTTTTCCCTAGGTGTTGTATATTGATGTGTGCTACTTGTTGTGGGGGCTACGTATGCGTGAGGTGGTGAGAGTCCATACGTAGCTACATTCATGTTATTGTCTGGGTAGGCTTAGGTTCATATCATGATATAGCTGTACTAGTTGAGCAGTCTCTCGCCTATTAAATTTCTTTGTTTTACATTACTACTTGAGACTAGACTTTCTATTGTAGAGACTCCACGAGTTCATGATTAGTCTCCGAATAATTTTACTCCTCTTACGACATGTTTCCGTGATATATATGTTTCATTGAAATGTTTTTGTTAAAGAAATTACAACTCACATGTTTATTCATGAGTGAGGTCAAGGACCCGTCAAAGCTCTTTATTCTAATGGGATCGGGCCGTTCGCCTCGGCAGGATTATGTACTTCTTATTCTAATGGGATCGGGTCGTTCGCCTCGGTAGGATTTATGTACCACACTCTCATGGGAGCGGGCCGTTCGCCTCAGCAGATTGATAGTTGCATCTATGGTTCGTGCCGTTCAACCCTTGGCAGTGCACAGTTTCAATATTTATGTTGGATTGGGCCGTACGCCTCGGCATTTCCTATATCATATCCTCATGGAATCGTGTGTAATATTTGGCAAGAAGCCAGTGTATCTGTGAGTTTTCCCAATTTAAGTTATGAAAATCTATCTGATGAGATCCACTATATCTATATATATATGCTCCGGTTAAGGAGGGAATTTATAATGGAGAGCTTGAGTTCCTCGTAAAGAGGGGGATTTGTGCCACATGATTTATTCTTGTTTATCTCATTTATTACTCTGCCTTATATTTACTTACCTCTTTATTGTACATGATGTTATTGGACCACTAGTGAGTGTCGATGTCGACCCCTCGTCACTATTCCTCCGGGGTTAGGCTAGATACTTACTGGGTACACATTGATTACATACTCATACTACACTTGATGCACATTTTTTTGCAGGTACATATGTGACTAGTGGCCTTGTGAGAGCAAAGGCGTGTATGCATGCGGGGACTTACGTGAGCTGCATTCCATATTATGACCCGCAGTCGGCAAAGTCTACTTCAGTGTATTTATATTTCTCCTGTCCAAATTTGTATTTCGGACATATGCTGTATTTTATTTTACATTCCTAGTTGATGCTCATGCACTTGTGACACTGGGTTTTGGGGTGATTATGGGTTGTTCTGTATTGAAATTGTTAAGAATATTATTATTTACACTGTGAATTCCATCTTTTACTATTTAATCGAAGGAAATATGATTTCAAAAATATTAAAATGAGAACCAAATCAAGTATTTATTTTTGGCTTGCCTGACGACGGTGTCCGGCACCATCACGACCTTTAATGGATTTTGAATCGTGACAACATGGTATCAGAGCACCAGGTTCACTTAGGTCTCGCGAGTCATGGGTGAGTCTAGTAGAGTGTTGCGGATTGGTACAGAGACGTCTGTACTTATCTTCGAGAGGCTACAGGACTGTTAGGAGCACTTCCCTTTCTTGATTCCTCATCGTGCGATTTGATTCCTTTGAGGCTTATGCAATATTCAATGCTTGTGTCAATTGGACATCGAAGAGTTGTAGTGGTACTATAGACGTGGGCAAGATGTTTCTCCGTGCGCATTCAAGCAAGTTATTATCGTCTCTTTGCGGAAGAATGGTCTATCATTTCGGCTCAGTAGCTGTGATTTCAAGGTTGCGCACCGATTGCTGTGATGTTCATACGTTATTATCGCACCGTGGTGATGTAATGGTAGGGTGCTTGTTTATGTGTCGAGGTAGTGAACGACTTAAAAGGAGTTTTTTTTTCTCAATGCATGATTCAAAGAATCAACATTCTATTTCTGGTGGAGGAAAGACAATCGGATTAACAATGTTCAAATTTGGGTTGATGGAGTAACGGGACTTGGTATTTTCAATCATGGTGGAATTTTCATCTGTTATGTGGTGCGTTGTCCTTGTTGAATGTGCTAAGTTTGCCTGCATTATGGTTTCAAGTTGGGTATTGTGAAATGGTGTCGGGGAAGCGGGTGTTAAAAATCACAGTGTGCAGTGGTTCAGAATCAAATCGGCATTTCTAATACTGATGGCTCGGGATAGATGTTCTTCTAGGAGGCTTGGAGTTGGTGGCAATTTGTTAGCTCAAGTGTTACAGAGATGGATTCGGATTTGAGGCAATAATTGGGCAACGCAGGATGAGGAAGGTTCATAACATCTTTTCGGTTGTTTAAATTAGTTACATGGGTTGAGTAGATCTTTCCAGAGTTCGTTTCCTTATGTATCACATTCGAGTTTGTAGCTTGTTGGCACATTGTGGCATCATATGAGACTTTTGGCAGTGTGTGAGGTGGCTTATTGCCTGAGCAGCTTGTACTGGGTGAGACAAGATTATTGGACCTGGGATCAGTGCGATTAGATTTATATGAAGCATATTAAAGAGTAAATATTGTTATTCAGTCCAGAATGAGGTAATGGTTCTTGTCGGGAGGAGAGACTCCACAAATTGTGATTCGGCAGGTAGTTATGAGTTCTACACATCTTCTCTATCGTGGCAGTATTGCGGGATTTAAAGGAAGGCTTAATTGGTCGTGAGGTACACTACGGGCTTCGGGTTAGTGGAAATTTTAGCTGTTGTGCCTTGCAAAGATTGCCTTAGGCAAATGAGTTACACGGTGCATGGTAAGAATTCAGTAAGGGTATATAATCGTGTTTGGTGCAGTGTGTAGTGATTGATGCAGTGTTCGTAACTTGGAAATATGCTTGGTGGAGAATTCCGAATGTTGAAATTCGGCACTAAGGCTTATTTGACTAAATAAAAGGGAGAATCTTCAGATTGACTCGAGCTAATGTGCCCAACTGAGTTGTGGTGGCACGGATAGGTGCACGACTTGTTGAACAGTGATTTCGGACAACTCCAGAGCAGTTTTTAGCACGTTCGAGGACGAACGTATGTTTAAGTGGGAGCGAATGTAACGACCTGACCGGTCGTTTTGAGCTCTAGCGCGTCATTCAATGGTTTGAGACCCTGAGCAGCTTCACTTCAGGTATTATGACTTGTACGCGTGGTCGAAATTTAATTTCGAAAAGTTCGAAGTTGATTTGGAAAGAAAATTCTAATTTCGGAAGCCTTAAGTTGGAGGAATTGACTAAAGTATGATTTTTGAGTAAACGACCTCGGAATCGGGCTTTGAACGTTCCAACATGTTCGTATGATGATTTTGGACTTGGGCGTATGTCCGGATCAGGTTTTGGATGACCCGGGAGCGTTTCGGCACCTATTGTAGAAGTTGGCATTTTGGAAGAATTTCATAAAAATTGGGTTGAGGCGTATTTCAATGTTATCGATGTCCGTTTGGGATTCCGAGTCTGGGAATAGCTCTGTATGGTGATTCTGGTATTGGGAGCGCATCCGGAAGTGGATTTGGAGGTTCGTAGGTCATTTGGTTAAAGTTAGAAATTTGAAGGTTTTTGGAAAGTTTGACCGGGAGTGAAATTTGTGATATCGGGGTCAGATTCCGATTCCGGAAGTTGGAGTAGGTCCGTAATATCGAATGTGACTTGTGTGCAAAATTTGACGTCAATTGGACATGATTTGAAAGGTTTTGGCACCGAATGTAGAAGTTTGAAGTTCTAAAATTCATTAAGCTTGAATTGGGGTGCGATTCATGATTTCAATGTTGTTTGGCCAGATTTGAAGGTTCGAGCGAGTCCGTTATATGATTTCAAACTTGTTGGTATATTCGGGCGGATCCCCGAGTGGCAATCGGACGAGGCTCAGACAAAGTTGGAAATTGGGAGCAACAACTGAAACTCCCAATTGCTGTCATAATCGCACCTGCGCTTGGACAACCGCATAAGTGAAAGAGTGAGGGCAGCCCAGCCACCACAAGTGTGGAAGTTTTGGCGCACCTCCGTGACCGCAGGTGCGAGAGCAGTAGTCGCAGGAGCGGATGGGCTCGCAGAAGCGGTACCTTTTGTCCGCAGATGCGGAGCTTGGACAAGTAAGGGAAATGCGCACCTGCGAGGATTTTGTCGCAGGTGCGGGACCGCAGACACGGCCAAGGCACCGCAGGTGCGAAAAATCGCTGGACATAATCGTTTTAAAAGCGGGATTTGGCTCTTCTTCTCTCATGTTTTACTTGGTTGGGGCGATTTTACAGAGCTTCAAGGAAGGATTTTCATTATTTATGTCAAGGTAAGTGATTCCCGCGTATTGTGAGTTAAATACAAGATTTATACATGGATTCAAGCATGAAAATTTGTAGAAATTTGGGATTTTGAAGAAAAACCTAAAAATTGGTAATCTTGGATTTTGATCACGAATTTGGACATGAAATTGAGAATAAATTATATATTTGAGTTCGTAGTGCTATGGGTGGTGTTTGTCTTCGAAAAGTATCAGAATCCGGGCATGTGGGCCCGAGGGTTTGCTTTGTCGATATTTTAGTGGAGTTGGAAATTGTTATAAATTGATTAATTATGAGTATTAGTGTATATTTTGATTGGGTTGCATCTTATTTTACTAGTTTTGGATCAGCGGTCACCGGTTTGAGGTGTTAGGGCGATGTTGGAGCCGGTTTTGGAACGTCGAGGTAAGTCTCCTATCTAACTATGTGAGGGGAAAATTACCCATAGGTGTTGTATATTGATGTGGGCTACTTTTTGTGGGGGCTACATACGCGCGAGGTGATCAGAGCCCGTACGTAGCTATATTCATGTTATTGTCTGGGTAGGCTTAGGTTCATATCATGCTATAGCTGTACTAGTTGAGCAGTCTCTCGCCTATTAAATTCCTTTGTTTTACATTACTACTTGAGACTAGACTTGCTATTGTAGAGACTCCACGAGTTCATGATTAGTCTCCGAATAATTTTACTCCTCTTACGATATGTTTCCGTGATATATATGTTTCATTGAAATATTTTTGTTAAAGAAATTACAACTCACACTTTTATTCATGAGTGAGGTCAAGGACCCATCAAAGCTCCTTATTCTAATAGGATCGGGCCGTTCGCCTCGGTAGGATTATGTACTTCTTATTCTAATGGGATCGTGCCGTTCATCTCGGCAGGATTTATATACCACACTCTCATGGGAGTGGGCCGTTCGCCTCGGTAGTTTGATAGTTGCATCTATGGTTCGTGCCGTTCAACCCTTGGCAGTGCACAGTTTAAATATTTATGTTGGATCGGGCCATACGCCTCGGCATTTCATATATCATATCCTCATGGAATCGTGTGTAATATTTGGAAAGAAGCCAGTGTATCTGTGAGTTTTCCCGATTTGAGTTATGAAAATCTATCTGATGAGATCCACTATATCTATATATATGCTCCGGTTAAGGAGGGAATTTCTAATGGAGAGCTTGAGTTCCTCGTAAAGAGGGGGATTTGTACCACATGATTTATACTTGTTTATCTCATTTATTACTCTGCCTCATATTTACTTACCTCTTTACTGTACCTGATGTTATTGGACCACTAGTGAGTGTCGATGTCAACCTCTCATCACTACTCCTCTGGGATTAGGCTAGATACTTACTGGGTACACGTTGATTACATACTCATACTACACTTGCTGCACATTTGTTTGCAGGTACATATGTGACTAGTGGCCTTGTGAGAGCAGAGACGTGTATGCATGCGGGAATTTACGTGAGATGCATTCTATATTACGACCCGCAGCCGGCAGAGTCTCCTTCAGTGTATTTATATTTCTCTTGTCCAAATTTGTATTTCGGACAGATGCTATATTTTATTTTACATTCCTAGTTGATGCTCATGCACTTGTGACACCGGGTTTTGGGGTGATTATGGGTTGTTCTGTATTGAAATTGTTAAGAATATTATTATTTACACTATGAATTCCATCTTTTACTATTTAATCGAAGGAAATATAATTTCAAAAATATTAAAATGAGAACCAAATCAAGTATTTATTTTTAGCTTGCCTAACGGCGGTGTCCAGCGCCATCATAACATTTAATGGATTTTGGTCGTGACAATTAGGTACTTGGACCGATATCTCACATTCCTCAAAACCAATTAATAACATTATAATGAGTACCAACCATTTCTAACAGGCACCTAATACCACTATCCCCTTCAACTTCATAGTAGCTACCAGAAGGGGCAAAAACTATAAGTTGTTGAACACCAATAAACCCTAATTCATTGCAAAACTCATCTACAATGTCTTTATAGGAAAGATTTTCAGAGTCATAACATGTCCAAGTGTGCAACATGTTCTTATCATACTTCACTTGTGGCTCTCTTTTCCATTCCCCACCATAGTTGAATATTACGTCCAGATTAACCATATTGTTGATATGAAATTAAATAACATAAAGAAAGATTAGATCATGGATGATAACAAATTGTGTAAGAAAGTTGAGCTAAGAAGACCGACCACAAACTAAACTAAATTAACTCATTACTGATCCATGCATATGAGTTTCAAGAATCGGCAAATGGATGAACACTACAAGAAAATGGACCACTTGCAGAGGTTTTATTGAGGAAGTTCTTACTATCTCCACAAATTGTATCAATTTGGGGGGGGGGGGGTCATTAAGTGACGCAAATAAACCCCGGCTACCCTAAAAATAAAAATAAAAAGCGCCTATATTTCCCCCCACATTTTCCCCTTTCCCTCCTTTTCCTCAACCCTTCACGCCTTTAACCCCTTTTCTTTAGAAACTTCCGCCTTTAACACCCTTCTACTAGTCCCCTCCCCCTACTTTTAGTATTCATCCAGTTTTATAAATCGGAACTGGTAAATAGGTAAGCTTCAACTGATTTCATTTTCACGTTTTGATTTTTTATTTGGTGAGACTTTAAGTTCCCAGTTTGGGTTTGTAAAATTTTTAGGTGTTTATGCAGAGGGTTTTGGTGGCTTTGGAGTGAAGTGAATCAAATCCTAGCTGTTGAATCTTCTGTTGTGTCTGAATCAGACAGTTAAAAAGTAATTTGAATCTTTCAGATGCCGGCGAGGTGTGTTTTGTTTTTGTTCTAGTTGCCGGAAAAAGGGTGACACAGAGGTGCAATTTTCATATCTGGCCTTCCGGTGAGTTTTCCCTCTATTTTATTCATTTTTTCGGAATTTATTTATTTATTTTTTTACATAATTACTTGTTTATTTTGTTCCTGATTGGCCCTTCAATGTTCGTTTTGGATCATCCGAGTTTTATTCAAATTTCTTTTAGGATTTTAATTTTTTTTTCCTTTGAAGGATATAAATTTATAAAACTATTCACTTTCAGTTATTGAATGAAAATGAGAGTGTGAGATTAATCTCACAAAAGAGTCTTCTTAATGACTCAAATAACACTCTTTTTTAGCAGTAAACAATGTTAATTTGATAAGAAAGAGTGTTATTTGAGTTTCAGTTTCAAATGTTTGTAGCTTTGCATTTGAGTTTTTGTTGTATATGAATATTTTTCTTGAAGGATTCAAGTTTACCAGTTTAAGATTCTATTTTCAAAGCTGTTTTTATGTTATTGAATGAAAATGAGAGTTTTAGAGATTACTGCTAAGTAATTTTCAAGATCTTTTTAATTGCTCCAGTAACACTTTTCTTTATCAGTAGACAAGTGTTATTTTTTTTTTTTTTGCAAATCCACTAGGCAAAGAGCCTAGGGCTAGTTTTTATATATAATTAAAATAAAAGACACAAAGTCAAGAAGTCCTACAATGTGTATGAAATAAAATTTTCAAAAACACATAATCCATGTTATCACAGTTGAGATTAATATCCAACAGTGATAGTACAAAATATAGTCTAATGAAGCTAAAATAAGATATAAAATTGGACAGTAAACTTCATGTTGTTTGACACCCATCTTAAATGTCAGATCTTTGCACAATTGGTTGGCATATTTTCACGACCCAATTTTCCCACCACACGACGTCGTGACGACACCTAGTCTCTACGACTAGGTAAGCCTAACATTTGCAGAATATTAAAATGAAAACATAAATTTAACAACTAACTGTAGCAGTAACAACATAACTGGGTACCATGCCGCCTGACGTGTATAATAACCAACTAATTCAAAAATACACAGAAATTCCAAAACCCGGAACATCGTGAATCACAAACTACAGAAGGAAAATCTAGTGTCTCTATACATCAGAGTCTATCAAAAGAAAAATACATAATATAATGGACATGGAAAAGAGTAGAAGGGGACTCCGAAGTCTGCGGACGCGGCAAATATATACCTTGAAGTCTCCAAAGTTGTCCCGGCTCACTGATATTGCGGCTGATAAGGAGCACCTGGATCTGCACACAAAATTCATGTGCAGAGAGTAGCATGAATACACCACAATCGGTACCCAGTAAGTTCCAAGCCTAACTTGGTCGGATAATGACGAGGTCAGGTCAGGTCGGATAGTAGAATGAAATACCGCAGTAAAATAAAGATTGAAATTTAACAGGAATGAAATCATAGAAGACAACAACTCAGTACACAGAGATAACAACAGGGGATCTCCCGAGATACAGTCTCGTAGTCTCAAACGTAAATATGGAGTATGTGGGGATCTCCCGAAATACTGTTCCGTAGTCTTAAAGTAAATATGCAGTATAAGAGGATCTCCTGGAATACCGTTCCGTAGTCCCAAAGTAAATATGCAGTACATGGGATCTCCCGGAATACCGTTCCGTAGTCCCAATGTAAATATGCAGTACATGGGGATCTCCCGAAATACCGTTCCGTAGTCCCAAAAGTAAATATGCAGCTCAAACAATAGAATTAACAGCTACAACACGAAATCCTACAATTTAGACAAAGTACAAGTCAATGAAAATCAGGAATTTCACTAAACATGCTGCACAGAGTTCAGATAAGCAATTAAGGCAAGTAGACATGCTATTCTAAGCTAACAGAATACTACACATGCTTATGCAACTCAAATAAGAAGGAAACAAGTTATTACTTAGCAGAAATCAGGTTTTTTACAACAATTAGCCCGTTTACGTACTCGTCACCTCACGTAGACGACATTCACATATCAAAACAGCACCAAATCCTAAGGGAATTTCACCCACATAAAGTTAGGCAAGCCACTTACCTCGAGCCAAGCTCAATCAATCGGTCACAATGCCTTTCCCGCAAATATCCGGCTCTGAATGTCCCAAATCTAGCCAAAAGTAATTACATATCGTAAATACAACTATAATAGGCTCATATAATTAATGAAATCAATACTTTAACAAATATTCCGAAATTCGCCCTATAAAGTCGATCCGGGCCCACGTCTCGGAATTGGGCAAAAATTACAAAATCGAAATCCCATTCACTCACGAGTCCAACCATACCAAATTTATCAAAATCCGACCTCAAATGACCACTCAAACCCCCAAATCAAACTCTTCAAATCCCTAGCTTCTAACTCCCAATTTGCATCTTAAATACACACTAACTAGGTGGGAAAATAAATGGGGAAGCAAGATTATTGATCAAAACTAAGCACAAGGGATTTACCACAAGAAATCCCTCAAAAATGCTCTCAAGAAATCGCCAAACCCGAGCTCAAAATGTTGAGAATGAGCAAAAATCGTGAACCTTTGCATTTTAGTGTTATGTCCAGAAATCTTGCACCTGCGGACTCTCTGTTGCATCTGCGATGCCGCACCTGCGAAAATGCCACTGCAGGTGCGGATTCCACTTAGAATCCCAGGTTCCACTCTTGCGGCTATGCGACCGCATCTGCGACTATCGCAGGTGCGGAAATGCATCGCACCTGCGGCTTCCCCTCGCACCTGCGCCCAGCTGCCCTCATCTGCGACTCTCGTAGTTGCGGGAAAATCTTCTCACCTGCGGTTCCTCCCCAGATCCTTCTTGGCTGCATATGCGGCTCCTCCTTCGCACGTGCGATCCCGCACCTGTGGTCTCCCCTCCGCAGATGCGAAAACACCAAAAACCAGAAAATCTTCAGCAACTAGCCTAAGTCCAAATTCAATCCGTTAAGCATCCGAAACACACCTGAGGTCCCCAGGACCTCAACCAAACATACCGACAAGTCCTAAAACACCATACAAACTTAGTCGAGCCCTCAAATGACATCAAACAATGCTAAAAATACGAATCACCCTCTGATTCAAACTTAATGAACTTGAAACTTTAAACTTCTACAACCGATGCCGAAATCTATCAAATCACGTCCGATTGACCTAAAATTTTGCACAAAAGTCATATTCGATATTATGAACCTACTCCAACTTCCGTAATTGGAATCCAACCCCGGTATCAAAAAGTCCACTACCGGTCAAAATCTCCAAAAATTTAACTTTCGCCATTTCAAGCCTAAATGAGCTATAGACCTCCAAAACATAATCCAGTCACGCCCCTAAGTCCAAAATCATCAACGGAGCTAACAGAACCGACGAAACTCCATTCCAGAGTCGTCTTCACATAGTTTCAACTATGGTCAAAATCCTAAGACTTAAGCTTCCGTTTTAGGGACTAAGTGTCCCAAAACACTCCGAAACCAAAAACAAGACCTCCCAACAAGTCACATAAGCAGAAAAAGATACGGGGGAAACAGTAAATAGGGAATCGAGGATATTACTCTCAAAATGACCGGTCGGGTCGTTACATCCTCCCTCTCTTAAAATAATCGTTCATCCTCGAACGAGCATAGAGACATACCTGAAGTGGGGAAAAGATGAGGATAACGGCTGCATATATCCTGCTCGGTCTCCCAAGTCGCCTCCTCGACCGGTTGACCCCTCCACTGAACCTTCACAGAAGAAATATTCTTTGACCTTAGCTTTTTGACCTGCTTGTCTAAAATAGCCACTGGCTCCTCAACATAAGATTGATCCTTGTCCAATTGGACTGAGCTGATATCCAATACATGAGCAGGATCACCGTGATACTTCCGGAGCATAGAAACGTGGAATACCGGATGAACTACTGCTAGGTTGGGAAGTAAGGCAAGCTCATAAGCAACCTCCCCAACACGCCGCAACACCTCAAAAGGACTAATGAACCTTGGGATCAGCTTGCCCTTCTTTCCGAATCTCATAATGCCCTTCATAGGAGAAACCCGAAGCAAGACTCGCTCTCCAACCATGAATGCAACATCGCAAACCTTTCAGTCCGCGTAACTCTTATGTCTAGACTGGGTTGTGCGAAGTCTATCCTGAATTACCTTAACCTTTTCCAAGGCATCCTGAACCAAGTCTGTACCTAATAATCTGGCCTCGCCCAGCTCGAACCAACCCACTGGGGACCGACACCGCCTACCATACAGAGCCTCATACGGTGCCATCTGAATGCTCGACTGATAACTATTGTTGTAGGCAAACTCCGCAAGTGGAAAAAACTGGTCCCGAGCATCCCCAGAAACTATCACACAAGCGCGGAGCATATCCTCCAGTATTTGAATAGTGTGCTCAGAATGTCCATCCGCCTGAGGGTGAAATGCTATGCTCAACTCAACCCGAGTACCCAACTCATGTTGTACAAATCTCCATAACTGTGATGTAAACTGCGTATCCCGATCAGAGATAATAGATACCGGTACGCCGTGAAGCCTGACGATCTCACGGATGTAGATTCGAGCTAGCTGCTCAGAAGAATAGGTAGTCAAACTTCTGCTGAGTCTGTGGGAGTCCAACAATGAAATCCATAGTGATCCGCTCCCATTTCCACTCCGAAATATCTATCTTCTGAAGCAACCCACTTGGTCGTTGATGGTCATACTTCACCTACTGGCAATTTTGACATCTAGCCGCATACTCTACTATGTCGTTCTTCATCCTCCTCCACCAATAATGCTACCTCAGGTCCTGATACATCTTCGCGGCACCCGGATGAATGGAGTACCGCGAGCTGTGAGCCTCCTGGAGAATCAACTCATGCAAACTATCTACATTAGGCACACATAGCCTGCCCTGCATCCTCAATGCACCATCCTCCCCAATAGTGACCTCCTTAGCATCACCGTGCTGGACCGTGTACTTAAGGACAAGTAGATGTGGGTCATCATACTGACGCTCCCTTATACGATCATAAAGAGAAGACTGAGAGACCGCACAAGCCAATACTTGACTCGGCTCAGAAATATCCAATCTCACAAACTGGCTGGCTAAGGCCTGAACATCCAATGCCATAGGCCTCTCTGCTGCTGGTAGATATGCTAAACTCCCCAAACTCTCTTCCCGATGACTCAAAGCATTGGCCACCACATTGGCCTTCCCAGGATGGTACAAAATGGTGATGTAATAATCCTTAAGCAGCTCCAACCACCTCCCCTGAAGCAAATTAAGATCCTTCTGCTTGAACATATGCTGCAAACTCCAGTGATTAGTATAGATCTCATAAGGGACACCGTACATATAGTGCCTCCAAATCTTCAAGGCATGAACAATAGCTTCTAGCTCAAGGTCGTGGACATGATAGTTCTTTTCATGCACCTTCAACTGTCTGGATGCGTAGGCAATCACCCTACGGTCCTGCATCAACACCGCGCTGAGGCGAACTCGCGACGCATCATAATAAACTATATAAGGCCCCGAACCTGAAGGCAATACCAATACTGGGGCTGTAGTCAAAGTTTTCTTGAGTTTCTGAAATATCTACTTACACTCCTTTGTCCACCTGAACGGAGCACCCTTCTGGGTCAGCCTAGTCATAGGTGCTGCAATAGATGAAAATCCCTCAACAAACCGACGGTAATACCCCCGCCAAACTAAGGAAACTCCGGATCTCTGTAGCTGAGCACGGTCTGGGCCAACTCTGCACTGCTTCCACATTCTTCGGATCCACCTGGATCACCTCACCCGATACTATATGACCTAAGAATGCCATTGAGTCTAGCCAAAACTCACACTTTGAAAATTTTGCATATAACTTCTTTTCTCTCAAGGTCTGAAGCGCAGTCCTCAGGTGCTGTTCATGATCCTCCCAACTCCGGGAGTATACCAAAATGTCGTCAATAAACACAATGATGAATAAGTCGAGATAAGGCCGGAACACATTGTGCACCAAGTGCATACAAGTTGTTGGGGCATTGGTCAGCCCAAAAGACATCACAAGGAACTCGTAGTGACCATACCGAGTCCTAAAAGCAGTCTTTGGGATGTCTGGCTCCCGAATCTTCAACTGATGATAGCCAGAACGTAAATCAATCTTGAAAAATACCTTGGCACCCTGTAACTGATCAAATAAGACATCAATACAAGGCAATGTATACATGTTCTTCACTGCAACTTTGTTCAACTGACGGTAATCAATACATATCCGCATAGAACCAACCTTCTTTTTCACAAATAAGACAGGAGCACCCCAAGGGACACACTGGGCCGAATGAAGCCTTTATCAAGCAACTCCTGTAACTGCTCCTTCAACTCCTTTAACTCAGGAGGATCCATATGATTTGGAGGAATAGAGATGGGCTGAGTGCCCGGCAACAAATCAATGCCAAAATCAATATCTCTGTCAGGCGGCATGCCCGGAAGATCAGCTGTAAATATATCTGGAAAATCCCTCACTACTGGGACTGACTCAATTGTAGGGGTATCAATACTGACATCTCTCACATAAGCTAGATACGCGTCACACCCCTTCTCAACCATTCGTTGAGCTTTAAGAAATAAAATAACTCTGCTGGGAGTATACTCTAAGGTACCTCTCCACTCTAATCGCGGTAATTCTGGCATAACCAGCGTCACGGTTTTGGTGTAACAATCAAGAATAGCATAATAGGGCGACAACCAGTACATGCCTAAAATAATATCAAAGTCCACCATGCTGAGCAATAACAAATCGGCTCTGGTCTCAAAATAACTATGAGCAATCAAACACGACCGATACACGTGGCCTACAACAAGAGAATCTCCCACAGGAGTAGACACATAAACAGGGGAACTCAAAGAATCCCGAGACATGCCCAAATATGGGGCAAAATAAGAGGACACATAAGAATATATAGAGCCTGGGTCAAATAATACCGACACATCTCTATGATAGACCGGGACAATACCTGTAATGACAGAATCAGAAGCGACTGCCTCTGTACGAGCAGGAAAGGCATAATATCTGGCTTAGCCTCCCTCTCTAGGGCGACCTCTACCTCCCCGACCTCCACCTCGAGCTGACTAAGCATGTGGGGTGGCACCTGGTGCTGTAATCATAGCCTGAGGACCTGGTGGATCACGTTGTGGCTGAGAAGTCTTTGGAGGTGCACCCCTCCTAAATCTGGGGCAATCCCTCACCATATGGCGAGTGTCGCCACACTCAAAACAAGCTCTGGGAGGGCGTGGCTGTTGTGACTGGCTCTGGCCAGATCTGCTAGACTGGCCGCTAGGAATACCCCGTGCAGGAGGCATACTAGATACTGGAGGTGCATAATAAGGCTCATGTGACCTAGAAGGGGCTGGGACACCACTGGCGGCTGGAAGAGCTGAATGAAAAGGGCGACTCACATAACCCCTACCATGGCGAGTTGCTGGGGCACAAGTACCAGAATAAGAACCAGTCTCTCGAGACTTCTTGGACTCCCTCTCCTTTCTATCCCGGGCAAGCATGCCCTCCAATCTCCTGGCGATACTCACAACCTGCTAATAAGAAATATCAATCTCCAACTCCCTCGCCATACTAATTCGGATGCTAGGATGGAGTCCCTCAATAAATCGTCGAACTCTTTCTCGAACTATGGCAACCAAGGTTGGTGCATGTCGGGCCAAATCACTGAAGTGAACTGCATACTCTGACACAGTCATAGCACCCAGCGCAGCTGCTCAAACTTTGTGCCCCATGCGTCCCTGAGGCTCTGAGGGACATACTCTCTCAAAAATATGTCTGAGAACTGAGTCCATGTAAGTGAAGCTACCTCAGCCGGACTACTCAACTCATAAGCACGCCACCACTGATAGATGCTCCTCTAAGATGGAATATAGTAAAAGAAACCCCACTCGTCTCCGCTACGCCCATAGTACGGAAAATACGATGATACTCCTCCAGAAAACCCTAAGCATCATATGTAGCCAATCCGCTGAAGGTAGGTGGGTGGTACTTCTTGTACCTCTCAAGTCTGAGCTGCTCCACCTCAGAAGCTGCTGCCCTAACCTCGGGCTGAGCTGGAGCTACCGGTTGCATTGGTACAATCTCTGGAACCTGGTCGACCTGAACCCGCTGCTCTGGAGTACCGACGATGGGAGTCTATGCTTCCTCCCCCCCGACCTGAGATGTGGCAGGAGCAAGTGGGATCAATCCAGCCTAAGCTAAGGTGCTGAACATGCTCAGAAACTGAGCTAGAGTCTCCTGGAGGGCTGGTGCAGAAACAGGTACCTCAGGCATGTGCCCTGGCTGCACCATGTGGACGTCCTCGGCCTCTACCCCGGCCTCTTGCGGCTCTAGCAGGGGGCGCGGGTGCCTGGTCATCAGATCCGCTTATACGTGTTCTCACCATCTATGAGAGAATAAAATACATAAGTTTAGAATTTTTGAAGTCAACAATTTTCGCACGATAAGGAATCAAAGTAGTGAAATTTTTCTAACAGTTCTATAGCCTCCCAAAGATAAGTACAGACGTCTCCGTACCGATCTGCGAGACTCTAATAAGCCATCTTGTGACTCACGACACCTATGAACCTAGAGCTCTGATACCAACTTGTCACGACCCAATTTTCCCTCTATACGACGTCGTGACGGCACCTAGTCTATACGACTAGGTAAGCCTAACATTTGCGGAATAATGAAATGAAAACATAAATTTAATAACTAACTGTAGCAGTAACAATATAACTGGGTACCATACCGCCTGGCGTGTACAATAACCAACTATTCAAAAATACACAGAAATTCTAAAACCCGGAACATCATGAATCATAAACTACAAAAGGAAAATCTAGTATCTCTATACATCAGAGTCTATCAAAAGAAAAATACAAAAGATAATGGACATGGGAAAGAGTAGAAGGGGACTCCGAGGTCTGCAGAAGCGGTAGATATACCTTGAAGTCTCCAAAATTATCCCGGCTCACTGATAATGCGGCTGATAAAGAGCACCTGGATCTGCATACAAAATTCATGTGGAGAGAGTAGCATAAGTACACCACAATCGGTACCTAGTAAGTTCCAAGTCTAACCTCGGTCGGGTAGTGACGAGGTCAGGTCAGGGCCCTACTGGTATATATATAATAAAACATGGTAGAATGAAATATCGCAGTAAAATAAAGACTGAAATTTAACAGGAATGAAATCATAGAAGACAACAGCTCAGTACACAGAGATAACAACAGGGGATCTCCCGAGATACCGTCTCGTAGTCCCAAACGTAAATGTGTAGTAGAGAGAGATCTCCCGGAATACCATTCCGTAGTCCCAAAGTAAATATGTAGTACAAGGGGATCTCCCGGAATACCGTTCTGTAGTCCCAAAGTAAATATACAGTACAGGGGGATCTCCTGGAATACCATCCGTAGTCGCAAAGTAAATATGCAGTACAGGGGGATCTCCCTAAATACCGTCCCGTAGTCCCAAAAGTAAATATCCAGCTTAAACAATAGAATTAATAGCTACAACACAAAATTCTACAATTTAGATAAAGTACAAGTCAAGGAAAAGCAGGAATTTCACTAAACATGTTGCACAGAGTTCAGATAAGCAATTAAGACAAGTAGACATGCTATTCTAAGCTAACAGGATACTACACATGTTAATGTAACTCAAATAAGAAGGAAACAAGTTATTACTTAGCAAAAATTGGGTTTTTACAACAATTAGCCCGTGTACGTACTCGTCACTTCACGTACACGACATTCACATATCAAAACAGTACCAAATCCTAAGGGGATTTCCCCCACACAAGCTTAGGCAAGCCACTTACCTCGAACCAAGCTCAATCAATCAGTCACAATGCCTTTCCCACAAATATCCAGATCCAAATGGCCCAAATCTAGCCAAAAGCAATTACATATCGTAAATACAACTATAATAGGCTCATATAATTAATGAAATCAATACTTTAACAAATATTCCGAAATTCACTCTATAAAGTCGACCCGGGCCCACGTCTCGGAATTGGGCAAAAATTACAAAATCAAAATACCATTCACTCACGAGTCTAACCATACCAAATTTATCAAAATCCGACCTCAAATGACCACTCAAACCCCCAAATTAAACTCTTCAAATCCCTAGCTTCCAACTCCCAATTTGCATCTTAAATACACACTAACTAGGTGGGAAAATAAATGGGGAAGCAAGATTATTGATCAAAACTAAGCACAAGGGATTTATCACAAGAAATCCCTCAAAAATGCTCTCAAGAAATCGCCAAACCCGAGCTCAAAATGTTGAGAATGAGCAAAAATCGTGAACCTTTGCATTTTAGTGTTATGTCCAGAAATCTTGCACCTGCGGACTCTCTGTTGCATCTGCGATGCCGCACCTGCGAAAATGCCACTACAGGTGCGGATTCCATTTAGAATCCCAGGTTCCACTCCTGCGGCTATGCGACCGCATCTGCGACTATCGCAGGTGCGGAAATGCATCGCACCTGCGGCTTCCCCTCGCACCTGCGCCCAGCTGCCCTCATCTGCGACTCTCGTAGTTGCGGGAAAATCTTCTCACCTGCGGTTCCTCCCCAGATCCTTCTTGGCCGCATATGCGGCTCCTCCTTCGCACGTGCGATCCCGCACCTATGGTCTCCCCTCCGCAGATGCGAAAACACCAAAAACCAGAAAATCTTCAGCAACTAGCCTAAGTCCAAATTCAATCCGTTAAGCATCCGAAACACACTCGAGGTCCCCAGGACCTCAACCAAACATACCAACAAGTCCTAAAATACCATACAAACTTAGTCGAGCCCTCAAATGACATCAAACAATGCTAAAAATACGAATCACCCTCTGATTCAAACTTAATGAACTTGAAACTTTAAACTTCTACAACCGATGCCGAAATCTATCAAATCACGTCCGATTGACCTAAATATTTGCACAAAAGTCATATTAGACATTATGGACCTACTCCAACTTTCGAAATTGGAATCCGACCCAGGTATCAAAAAGTCCACTACCGATCAAAATCTCCAAAAATTGGACTTTCGCCATTTCAAGCCTAAATGAGCTACAGACCTCCAAAACATAATCCGGACACGCCCCTAAGTCCAAAATCACCCAACGAAGCTAACGGAACCAACGGAACTCCATTCTAGAGTCGTCTTCATACAGTTTCGATTAGGGTCAAAATCTTAAGACTTAAGCTTCCTTTTTGGGGACTAAGTGTTCCAAAATACTCTGAAACCAAAAATAAGACCTCCCGACAAGTCACATAAGCAGAAAAAGATACGGAAAAAACTGTAAATAGGGAATCGGGGCTATTACTCTCAAAATGGCCGGTCGGGTCGTTACACATATTGTTATAAATTTAGCCATGCTTGCTGTGTAGAGCACTGCCCAGCTCTCCTTTATGCCTACCATTAATCTCCCTTTCTGGGAATAAGCAAATAATTGATAACATCACCCATAGAAGTTTAATCAATGAAAAGGGCATGGTCACTGTAATGTTATATTTTGAATTGTCAAAAAGTATCTTATTGTGCCTTGGTTCCTGCCATTTCCCCGTTCCCAATCTTGCCAGTGCCATGAAATGGTCCTCCAACATGCATGCCATTACTTGTGCATATTTATTATCCATCATTCTTCCCATTATTCTATAAAAATTTTCCATGCTATGTGTGTTCCCCCATGTATATAATATTCTTTGAATACATACATGTCTTTTCCTTTGCATGAGTTGAACGAGCAGTTTTATTGCATAGTACTGCTCCACTACTAGTGTATTCCATGTTTGTGTCTATCATTGTCCTCCCTTCATAGGAATGAGCAAACCAAAATTTAGTCAATGAGTAAGGCATAGCCTCTATATTATTCCTTTCCTCTTGTATCCTTTTTGCTACGTCTGATGAGTGAATCTTCCTAGTTATCCATACTGCCACAATTATGTCCAAACTTCGATCCAAAACAGGACTGGGCAGTGGTGTTGTTATGCCATTATCCTAATCATTGTCTATACCACCCATTGAAGTTGAGTCTTTAGACTAGTGTTATTTGAGTAATGAGTTTATGGTTTAATTATAGTTAAAGCTTTACAATAAGCATTAATTGATAATATGATAAAAATAGTATCCTAACATTCTATAGTAGATTATACTACACTTATGGTATAAAAGTTTCTTTACACTGATTATGTATATAGCTTAAATTCTTGAGGAGTCAGTTCGAAAATAACCTCTCTACCTCGATAGGTAGGGGTAAGGTTTGCGTGCACTAGATCATATTTGATTCACGAATTTTTTATTTTTTTTATGAATATGCAGCCATGTCAAAGGTTAAACATTTTCGAAATCCATTAAAATCAGCTCATGGACCATATGATGCTCCTGGACGTTCTTCATCATCAATAACTCCGGCCCCGTAACTTGTTATAGAGCCCTCAATATCAATACAAGCTCCCCCGCATGCTCCTGCAAGTTCCTCAGTAGCTGATGAAGTCCCACAACAAGAACAAGCTCCAACTCAGCCTTCAAATCCAAGTGCAATGTCCACACACCATCCTGGATGTGAATCTACACAATATTGAAAAGTTGAGGCAATAGGTATATGCCTTATATGTATGTTTATTTCACTTTATAAATTTCTCATATTTTTCCTTTTGGTTGACTGACTTGTTTTTTTATTAAAGACTCAAACAACACTACCAAACACATTAAGATCAAGGTCAATGAGGTCAACAATCTACATATTGGAGACCGCATCATTGTGGACTTTGATATCTATGATGTAGCATATGGGGAAGTGCAAGGGTTGCTTGTCAGATATTGTGGATTACTGGCTATTGATGACAATTTCTTCCCAATTAATTTTGACAGGTGGTCAGGACAGTCATGTATTCCTAAAATTTACAAGGAAGACTGCTTTGAAACCATGCTAAAGGTATTATACATATGTCTATTTATTGTAACTAGATTTTTATGCATGTATAGAAAACTAACTTTGTTTTTCTTTTTCATTTGAAGTCCCGATTCTTTTTTAGGACTACTAATGACATTGCATACAGATATTGCAATGCTAGTTTGAATAAGAAGTGGGCTACACATAGATATAGATTGTGGGATATGACCCAGCCAAAAGCAGAACTGAATTTTTAAGCAATGTGCCACCGGGTATAAATAGAGATCAGTGGGCTGGTTTTGTTGCTTATCGTCTAAAATCATCAACAATTGTAAGACTGATTATTTGAATAGATTTTGCTCTCATTATGATTAAATATTAGACTAAAATTTTAAGTTGTTATTATTTTGTTGATAGGAAAGCTGTAGAAGAAATAAAGAAATTCGATGCAAGCAAATAATGCCTCACACTGGTGGATCTAAAGCTAACTCGAGATGACGACATGAGCTGGTATTCATATTAACTTAATAGTTTTTACTTGTTCTCTAATTTAAATATTTTATTACAATCTGTTTGATTTATCTCTTTCTTAGTTTTTGGAAACTGGAGAATATCCTACTCGGGGAAAGATGTTTATCGAAACTCATAAGAGAAATGATGGATTATTTGTAAATAATGAGGCAAGGACTATAGTGGTAAGTTCAACTTTGGTGTATTTCTCTGACAGTATTTGAAATTTTATTTTAACATTTTACATCTCAATCTTACTTTATGTACATACTAATTGATAATTTGTTTGCGTGTAGGAACAAATTGAATTGACTCAAGGTAATGCCAATGAATCTGAAATTTTCCCAGATGATATTATTGGCAAGGTGTTAAGGGCAGAGCATTCTGAGAGGGTACGATGTATGGGTATGGGAGCAGCTCCTTCAAATACATTCAAGAATATCAAGCAACGACTTAATGGACTGAACCATTCTTCATCTAGTTTTGGCGCATCATCTACAACTTTCACCTATTTGCAACAAGAGGTCACTCATTTGAAGTCCCAATTAGTAGATACCTTAACCGCACTGAAAACTTACATGATATCAAAGGAAGGAAGAGCTCCTGAGCAATTTGTTGGTCTGTTTGCTCCTCAACCACAGGTAACTGAATTGTCACGAGGATATAGTCCTCATCTTGGTCATAGCTAGATAACTTTAAGGAAGCATTCAAAATTTAAATTTAGTATAATGGTCAGATTTTTCATCTAAATATTCTTTTTATTGTTCGAGCCAAGTGATGATGCAGAGAGTGAACCTACCTCGCCGGTTGATGTAAGAGGATCATCGGGCATCAGTTACCAAAATCACCAAGCAAATACTTAGAATGTTATTTATTTAATATGGAACTATTGTTGCTTTTATGGATTTTAAGTAGTAATGTGTAGGAGGTACTTTAGTTTATATTGCTTTAGTATGATTTGTAGTACTTGAAGTTGTGACTGTTGCTATTGTGGATGTTTAATGAAATTTGATAATGAGTATTATTTAGTATATAATTTTTTTTGTTTATGCATATACTGATATAAGCTTGATCTTATTTAATCGTGCAATATTTAATGAGAAGAAAGCACATTTCAATATTCAACTCGTGATGGTAATTAATCCCCCACAAATTAAAATTTATGAAAGAGATTATATTATGGAGATTATAGACCCCAACTAATTAATTATTTTTAACATAAAGCTCATATTGTAACGGTTATACATTATCACTAAGCCGCCCTTAATTGACTTAAAAAACCCCACTAATCACAAATTTAATTTGCGTAGGTCATTGTGGGGGTTCTTTAAAACTGTCACAGAAAGCATTGTGGCGATGATAACCATGGCGTTTCTTAAAAACCCCACAATTCAATTTGTGGGGGTCCGAAACCGTTATAAAATTAAGAAAAAACCTTCACAAATTACACATTTTCTTGTAGTGAAGTGTCATTAATATCGGTGGTCTCTTTAATTTGGGTGTAATGAGATAAAAAAGGTTGAGGAGAATCTATTTAAATGAACCTGTTACAGGGTTACGGATCGGATCGCGCTTGGGTTCAAATCGGATGCAAAGATGGGTAACCAAACGATAATTAAAAAAGAAAAGAAAAAGGGCCGGGTGTCTTTAGATTGTGCCACGTGTCTGTTTCGACTGGATCCGTTAATGAGGGTAGATTTATCAATAATTCTAATGGCGTGGATAGAAAAGGTTGAATAGTATAACGGGGTACAAATAACTAATATACAACGGTACATGACAAGAATAGCTCTTTTCCGTTTTCATACTGATATTTTTCCTTCTTTTCATTGTAGATTCAAGCCCTGCCATGCAGTACGCCTTTCACTTTTTATATTTGGTCACTCAATGCAAGTGCGCCTGCAGACTACTAATCCGTTCCATGTGTGCCGCTATTATTTTGTTGAGTTTAAGTTGATCGTATTGAAACTGTATAAGCGATGTTAAAAAGTATACATATTCCTAACAAAGCAAAAAAAAAAAGGGCTACTATATAGAAATACAGAGATATTCTTGTATGTGATTACTGCTTCTCTTTACATGGATATTTTCTCCTTTGTCGTATTTTCTTATCTAAACTGTTGTGATTATGTCTGTCTTGAGCCGAGGGTATATCGAAAACAACCACTCTACCTTCACTAGGTAGGGGTAAGGTTTGCGTACACATTATCATCTCATCTCATGCTCCACTTATGGGATTATATTGGGTATGTTGTTGTTGTACAGTAAGCTAGTTGAATTGTGCTTTTTAATGTGATTTCATTACATTGATTTTTGACTTCTTTATATACTGACACCGCTAACGAAAAATCCTTTTATTCAATTAATTAATCTTTTTTTTGTTCTTACAGATTATGAGAGAAATCAAGAAGCTCGCTTTAAGGAAGAGGTTAAAGATTGGCCTAATTCATTGTTGGCAATCGGAACTTTTGGTAACACGGCCAATAACCTAATAAAAGAGCAAAAACGTGAGCACGAGAATGAAATCTTAGAAGAAATTGGTGAGCAAAATTCGTCTCAAGATTTAGCAGAATTCACACCTGAAGAGGTTAGGAAGCTACAAAAAGAGTTGAAAAGGCTATTATTGCGATAATGGATCATTAATGGTGATTTTCCGTTGGAAAGATTCCTTAACTGTCCGTGCAGCTTAGAAGTTGATCATAGACTTTCAGACACAAATTGAGATAATTATGACGTCAACGACAAAGATGAAATTGACAGGACTATTAGAGTGATCTTAAGAAGATGCGAAGATGTTTGCAAGGAGAACAACAAAAAGAAAACAATTGGGAAAAATTACATTTCTTTCCTTCTCAAGAAAATGCTCGTATATGATAGTGGTTTTGCTCCAACTTCTAGCTTGCGAGATACCCTTCAGGACTCAAGAATGGACAAGGTACTGAATTATTTATAACAGTAAAGTCTCAAAATTATCTTTTGTCATATTCAAGTAAAGTCACAAACTTACTTCTGTCATGAATTGTGTGTGAATAGCTTGAAAAAAAAATCGGAAGGTCAAATTTCCGGGGCTATGTAGTTGTTTTTTAATTCTTTTTTTTAGTTTCATTAAAATGTTTTTTAGTTGCCTATTGTTTTATAAAGTATGGATTGTGAAAAAAGTTAACACATTGAGTTTTTTAAAATTTTATGTCTTCCAATCTTTTCAGCCAGAAATATGATCTTTCGGTCATTTTTGTATTTTTGAGCCATTCACACCATTTTTAATTATTTTAATGTAACAAAAAAGAATTTTATATCTTTAATATTATAGTGGGCAAAGTTCAACAATCATACTTAAAATAATTATGTCATGCATGCATGAGCAAATATGTAATATCCATGCATGTGCTATATTTGGAACGTCGTCGATCTCTGTTTTGTCTTTTAAAGCTTCATTTCTTAACCATTGTGTTTTATTAATTACTACTGCAGTTTTTGAGGACATTGCTTTCAAAGAAAATATACCCTCAAAAAGCTTGACTCCGGAGTAGGGCCGTTCATAATCGAATCGTAATCGTTAACCGAACTGCAAAAATAGCTTATTAGCTTATTATTATCGGGTTATCGGGGTAATGGTTGGTGAAAGGATTAAAATTTTATAATAACGGCTTAACGGTTTGGAGACGGATTATTTAATTTTCTTATCGGATAAACCGTTAACCCGTTAAGAATTTTTATATTTATACTTTTATCCCTATGTATATAAAGGAATATTTATTGGTCGATCCAAGGTATATAGAACCAGTCATGATCTGGTAACAGATGTAGACCTTGATATATGATTGCATTTAAATTAGTTGGGGCAGAGTAGTACTGCTAGTCTGCTACTTCCATATAACAAGTATATGATTTAAGCTAAAGGTGGTTGATAATCTCGTTGCCCCAATACTACATCCACTCCAGCTTTGAATGAATTTGATTTGCAAAGACAAAGCAAAGTCAAGAAATTTTTGCCTTACATAGTTAGTTCAGTTTTGAAGAGCGCCTTTATTGGGGTTCAATTTCTATTTTCTAGTCTTACTCTGTTAGTTCAGTTTTCAATACAAAGGGCTTTATTTACTTCATCCAGAATCATTGCAAAGACAAAACAAATGTGATGCTTTACTCCAATTTTTTTCTTAGTGGCTAATCCGATAAACCGCCCGATAATTGTTAATCTGATACCAATCCGTCTGATATATTATTGGTTGCCTAGCAGATTACTATATTTATAAACCGATAACCGATAAGCCAAACCGTTAGCGTAAATATTCGCTCAATCCGTCCGATAAGCACCCCAACTCTCGAGCGTCGTGGAGAAAGAAATATCTAGAGGATTAAGAGGAGAAAAAATGAGAGAAAATAACATGCGATTAGGGTTGTCTAAAATCGAACCGAAACTGTTAACCGAACCAAACTGATGGCTTATTGGCTTATTGGTATCGGATTATCGGGGGGTAATGGATAGTGAACGGATTAAGATTGTATAATTAACGGCTTAACGGTTTGGGGGCGAATTACTCAATTTTCTTATCGGGTAAACCGTTAACCCGTTAAGAATTTTTATATTTATACTTTTACCCCTATATATATAAAGTACTATTGAAATCCTAAATGGCTAAATCCCTAATTTCTATTTTCTAATTGTCAATTGTCTGCTGCCACCAGAGGCAGAGAAGTCGTCAGTCTCGTCTCTCTCTTGAACTGAGAACTGAGAAGTCAAAAAATCAAAATCTCAATGATTAATATGTGTATGTCTATATGAGTAGTCTTGATGGTATTAAAAATTTGGTTAATATGTGTATGACAATATAAGTAGTTTTGAAGACTCTTCAATTAAAAAATATCGTTTGATTAGATCTTAGATGGTATTAAAAATTTGGTATTGATTTGAAACTGTTTGGTATTGATTGAATGATTGTTCAAAAAAATTCTGTTTGGTTTAGCCGATAAGCTGCTCGATAACCGCTTGATAATTGTTAATTCGATACCAATCGCCGGTCAATTAAACATGACCGATTCACGCGGTCCACAACAAGAGAATCTCCCACAGGAGTAGACACATAAACATAGGAACTCAAAGAATCCCACGATACGCCCAAATATAGGGCAAAATAAGAGGACACGTAGGAATATATAGAGCCTGGGTCAAATAATACTGACGCATCTCTATGACAGACTGGAACAATACCTGTAATGAAGAATCAGAAGTGAATTCCTCTGTACGAGTAGGAAGGGCATAATATCTGGCCTGGCCTCCCCCTCTAGGACAACCTCGACCTCCCCGACCTCCACATCGGGCTGGCTGAGCAGGTGGGGTGGCAGCTGGTGCTGTAATTATAGCTTGAGGACCCGGTGGAGCATGTTGTGGTTGAGAAGTCTGTGGAGGTGCACCCCTCATAAATCTGGGGCAATACCTCACCATATGGCGAGTGTCGCCACACTCAAAACAAGCTCTGGGAGGGCTTGGCTGCTGTGACTGGCTCTGGCCAGATCTACTAGACTGGCCGCTAGGAATACCCCGTGCAGGAGGCACACTAGATACTGGAGGTGCATAATAAGGCTCATGTGACCTAGAAGGGGCTGGGACACCACTGGCGGCTGGAAGAGCTGAATGAAAAGGGTGACTCACATAACCCCTACCATGGCGAGTTGCTGGGGCACAAGTACCAGAATAAGAACCAGTCTCTCGAGACTTCTTGGACTCCCTCTCCTTTCTATCCCGGGCAAGCATGCCCTCCAATCTCCTGGAAATACTCACAACCTACTGATAAGAAATATCCATCTCCAACTCCCTGTCCATACTAATCCGGATACTGGGGTGGAGTCCCTCAATAAACCGTCGAACCCTCTCTCGAACTGTGGCAACTAAGGCCGGTGCATGTCGGGCCAAATCACTAAAACAAACTGCATACTTTGACACAGTCATGGATCCCTGGCGCAGCTTTTCAAACTCCTCGCGCCATGAGTGCTTGAGGATCTGAGGGACATACTCTCTTAAAAACATGTCCGAGAACTGAGTCCATGTAAGTGAAACTGCCTTATCTGGACTAGTCAGCTCATAAGCATGCCACCATTGATAGGTTGCTCCTCTAAGCTGGAATGTAGTAAAAGAAACCCCGCTCGTCTCCGCTATGCCCATAGTACGGAGAATATGATGACACTCCTCCAGAAAACCCTGAGCATCATCTGTAGCCAAGTGAGATCAATCCAGCCTAAGCTAAGGTGTTGAACATGCTTAGAAACTGGGCTAGAGTCTCCTAGAGGTGTGGTGTATAAATAGGTACCTCAGGTGTCTGCCCTCCAGCTGGAGCTACTGGGGGCTCCTCTGTAATAGCTCGTGTGGGTGCCCTGGCTGCACCACGTGGACTTCTCGGCCTCTACCCCGGCCTCGACCTCTTGCGGATCTAGCAGGGACTGCAGGTGCCTGGTCATCAGATCCGCTTGTACGTGTCCTCACCATTTATGAGAGAATAGAATACAGAAGTTTAGAATTTTTGAAGTCAACAATTTTTGCACGACAAGGAATCAAAGTAGTGAAACTTTCTTAACAGTTCCATAGCCTCCCGAAGATAAGTACAAACGTCTTCATACCGATCCGCGAGACTCTAATAAACCGGCTTGTGACTCACGACACATATGAACCTAGAGCTCTGATACCAACTTGTCACGACCCAATTTCCCCTCCGTATGACGTCGTGACGACACCCAGTCTCTATGACTAGGTAAGCCTAATATTTTGCGGAATAAATGAAATGAAAACATAAATTTAACAACTAACTGTGGAAATAAACTATAACTGAGTACCATGACACTTGGCATGTACAATAACCAACTCCTCAATATACTACACAGCATTCCCAAAGCCCAGAACATTCGTGAATCACAAACTATAGGAAGAAAATCTAGTGTTTCTATATATTAGAGGCTATCAAAAGAAAATACAGAAGATAATGGACATGGGGAAGAGTAGAAAGGGACTTCGAGATCTGCGGACGCGGCAGATATACCTTGAAGTCTCCAAAGTTGTCCTAGCTCACTGATAAGGTGGCTGATAAGGAGTACCTGGATCTGCACATGAAAAATATGTGCAGAAGAGTAGCATGAGTACACCACAATCGGTACCCAGTAAGTGCAATCCTAACCTCGGTCGAGTAGTGACGAGGTCAGGTCAGGCCCCTACTGGTACTGGGGGATCTCCCAGAATACCGTTTCGTAGTCCTAAAGTAAATATGCAATACGGGGGGATCTCCCGCAATACCGTTCCCTAGTCCCAAAGTAAATATGCAGTACACGAGAATCTCCCGGAATACCGTTCTGTAGTACCAAAGTAAATATGCAGTACAGGGGGATCTCCCGGAATACCGTTTCGTAGTCCTAAAGTAAGTATGCATCCAAACAATAAAATTTAATAGTTATGACACGAAATTTTACAGTTCAACCTAAGTACCAGTTAAGGAAAGACAGGTAAATTCACTAAACATGTTGCACGTAGTTTAAGTAAACAGTTAAGGCAAGTAGGCATGCTATTCTAGTCTAGCCGGATACCACACATGCTGATGGAACTCAAATAAGAAAGAAATTAGGTTATTACTTAGTAGAAAAATCGGGGTTTTACACAATTAGTCCATGTACGTACTCGTCACCTCACGTACACGGGGCTCATATATCAAAAACAGTACAAATCTTACGGGGAGTTCCCCCCCACAAAGTTAGGCAAGCCACTTACCTCGAACCAAGCTCAATCATTCGGTAAGAATGCCTTTTCCACGAATATCCAACTCCTAATGGCTCGAATCTAGCCAAAATAATTCGATACAATCAACAAAAATTGTAGGAATCAATTTCATAAGAAAATACTACATTTTTCAATAAAAATCCGAAATTAACTCAAAAATTGCCCGTGGGGACCACGTCTCGGAATTCGAAAAAACTCACAAAATCTGACAACACATTCAATTACGAGTCCAACCATACTAGTTTCACTCAAATCCGACTCCGGATCGACACTGAAATCTCAAAAATTCGTTTCTATGAATTTTCTAAAATTTTCCCAAACTTCAATCTCAAAACACTAATTAAATGGTGAAAACAAATGATGGATTCGGGTAATCTAACCATAATTGAGTTAAGAACACTTACCCCGATATTGTTTCTAAAAATCTCGCAAATATCGCCTCTAACCAAGCTCCAATTCGTCAAAAATTATAATTCTGTTGAGGCAGCCCTCGGTCCTGCCTTGATCCTGGATCTCGATCAAGGCTTAGATCATGGCCCTCGATCATGGCCCTCGATCCTGGGCATCGATCATGGCTTCGATCCTGGCCTTCGATCATGGCCCCCGATTCTGGCCTTCGATCCTGAGCTTCGATCCTGGCCTTCGACCTTGGGCTTGATTTCTGGTCTTCGATCCTGGGCTCAATTTTTCTGGGCTCGATTTCTGCATTTCCAGCATAAGAAAATTGCAGCAGCTTTTGCAGCAGCTGTTTAAGTCCAACTTTTGATCTGTTAAACATCCGAAACTCACCCGAGACCCTCGAGATCTCAACCAAAAATACCAACAAGTCCTAAAACATCATATGGACTTATTTGAAACCTCAAATCACATCAAATAACGCTAAAATCCCAATTCATACCCCAATTCAAGCTTAATGAAACTTAAGAATTTCCAACTTCTACATTTGAAGTCGAAACCTATCAAATCAAGTCCGATTGACCTCAAATTTTGCACACAAGTAATAAATAATATAACCGAGCTATGAAAATTTTCGGAACTGGATTCCGACCCCGATATCAAAAAGTCAACTCCCCGGTCAAACTTCCAAACTTAAATTTCTATTTTAGCCATTTCAAGCCTATTTGAGCTACAGACCTCCAAAACACAATCCGGACATGCCCCTAATCCCAAAAATCACCTAATGGAGCTAACGGACCCGACAGAATTCCATTCCAGAGTCGTCTTCACATAGTTCTGACTACGGTCCAAATCCTAAGGTTTAAACCTCCATTTAGGGACTAAGTGTCCCTAAACACTCCAAAAACCAAAACGAAACCTCTCGACAAGTCACAATAGCAGGAATAGATATGGGAGAAGCATTAAATATGGGATTAGGGCTATTACTCTAAAAAATGACCGGTCAGGTCGTTACAGATAGCCCATTCAACCATGAGTCTAACCATACCAATTTTACTAAATTCTGACCTCTACTCGACCTCCAAATCCTCAAATCTTATTTTTAAATCCCTAGGTTCAAATCCCCGATTTACACCTCAAAAACATGTAATCTAGTCGGAGTATTCGATGATAATTCAATATTAAGGTGTAGAAATAATCACAAGGGACTTACCTCATATTTTCCCGTGAATTCTCGCTCAAAAATCCCCTCACCCGTTTTGGAAATGTCAAAAATGACAAAAATTCTCGGACCCTTCTATTTTTGTTTTGACCAGGGAAATATTTTTGCACCTGCGACCAGCTTAGCCGCACATGCGGTCTCGCAGGTGCAAGATTTTTCTTCGCTCCTGCGATGACCATCGCACCTACAGACTCCCTTATGCGATGAAGCGTCCGCTTCTGCGGTCCAAGGCTGCTCCCACTCACTCCGCATCTGCGAAGCCTGGCTCGCACCTGAGGGCTCAAAGATGCGGAATTCTTCACGCACCTGCGATGCAGCCCAGGCCAACCCCAAATATGCTTAAGCGCATTGCCAGCTGAACCTGCGAGGATAGTTCCGCAGGTGTGATTGTACCAGAAGGCAGAAACTTTCAGATTTCTTCTAAGTCCGAATTTGATCCGTTAACCATACAAAACTCACCCGAGGCCCCCAGGACCTCAACCAAATACACCAACAAGTCCTAAAATATCATAAAACTTAGTCTAAACCTCAAATCTCATCAAACAACGCTAAAATAACTAATCACACCCCAATCAAGGTTTAACGAAAACTAACGAATTCCAACTTCTACACTCGATGCCGAAACCTATCAATTCAATGATATAATGGAGGTATTCCAATTTTCATAATCGGATTCCGTCCTCGATATAAAGAATCTAACTCCCCGGTCAAACTTCTAAACTTAAATTTCTATTTTAGCCATTTCAAGCCTAATTTAGCTACGGGCTTCCAAATAATTTTTCGGACACGCTCCTAAGTCCCAAATCACCATACGGAGCTATTGGAATCATCAAAACTCTATTCTGGGGTCGTTTACACATAAGTCGGCATCCAAACACTATTTTAACTTAAGCTTTAAACCTTGGAACTAAGTGTTCCCATTCATTCCAAAACCTCACCGGACTCGAACCAATCACCCCGGTGAGTCACATAACAACTGTAAAGCATAAATTGAGCAGTAAATGGGGGAACGAGGTTGTAATACTCAAAATGATCGGCCGGGTCATTACACTTAGTGACTTAACATCGAAGTCATTTACATTCATTATTTTAGAAGCATACAACTATAGTTGAAACCATTGGAACATACAATGCCTCATGATTCTCATTTTGGCAAACGACCATAGTTCACTTTCATACTATCACTTACTTGTACTAGCCATGGGTGATCATAGGACAGTAATGACATTATTATATAAAGGAGTCAAAACTCATCTCATAATGTTTCACACATTCTTTCATTTCATTGGCACTATTGGCCACAAATGAAACTCTCATTCTTGGCACGATGGCCTCATTTCTACATCTAATACTCGCTTCTTTCACTTTCAAGCATCATCACAGATCATCAACAGTAAAGTATTTCCATTCAAGACTTTAAGTCCATATGTGAGCAAATAAGAATGTTAAGCACATTGAGATTTCTTACACAATTTGGCATAATATCTTTTATTTGGATCACGACTTGAAGTTGTAACAATTAGATATGCAACCCATGCTTCGAGCACATTTTCAAATAGCGCATAACATAACAGGAACATTTGGAATACATATTGAGCACATATATTTTGGACACAAGGCTTATTCGAAATAATCAATTTGTAATGAGCAACACGGTACTTACAAGGATATCGTGGGGTTCAATTCTAAGAGAAGAGTTTAGCCAACATACCTTGCTTGAGCTTTCACTAAGTTACTACAACGTTCCGGAAATCCTAGCAATCCCAATCTATTTTGAGACATAACAGAATTGTACACAAATTAGGAAGATATTCATATTTTCAGCTCATTTGAGCATTTTATCAAACACTGGGTGTGCAAATTTGACCATAAGGTTCTTCTACTAGATTTCCTTCACTCCACAACCCATTCAATACCAAGAGTTTACTCATATTAGCTCAATCACCTTCCCACCATCCTTATATTTACATGCATAAATAAATAACAACACCCATACCCAAGAATCACACTCATAATTTCCCATCTTCTGCCCAAACTCGAAATTGAAAACTAGGGTTAGAACCTTACCTCTTGGGTGAACACTTGTGAGATTTCTTTGTTGAATTTCAAAGCTTGGACAAAGATTGATGAACAACACACTTGGGGCTTCCTCCTCTCTCTCTAGAACACTCTCACTTCTCTCTAAAAATATTAGATTTCTTTGCTCCAAAACGAGCTTTAAGGTCTTTTAATCAAATTGAGGTTGGGTTATAAAATCAGAAAATGGACCCTTCGATCTCAACTCTACGGTCGCAGAATGCACCGTAGATTATTTTTGCAGTCCGCAAACTGGACCGCAAAATGGTCCTCCAAATCTGGGCTCGTCTGGACAGGTTTGCGGTAGATCTGCAATCCGTGGACTACTTATGCGGCCGCAGAGTGGACCACATAATCACTCTCTAAAATTCTTCATGCCATCAACTCCTCAGTGCATTCTTCAACCCAAAAAGTCTGTACCGCGGCTCTCAAGCTCGCCGCGAAGAATTTCTACAATCCTCAAACACGTAAGCCTACCTCAGCACCACAAAACGTTAAATTCCTTGACAAAATTTTATGGGGAATTACATCGTACTTGTGCCACTTTGTCATGTCGGTACCCAAACTTATCATTTTATTAATTGAACACTACTCGTGTAAAACATGTATTATAAATGCTTATGATAGGAGGCTGATCCTATATGTCATATTTGGCTTTAGTGCGTGATTCACACGCTTGTAAGAGGCGTGAGGGCAGTTGAAAAAGCCCTAACGGTAATATTGTGGACTATTTAACAACCATATTCTTTTTATTGTTGAACATGATAAAAACTAATTTCTATCCAAATCTGATGCCTTCTTCTTTCTCGTGTTAGCTTCAACAGTCAAAAATAGAATTTCTTTGCTGGGATTCTTTGTTGCCCATCATTTATGCCATCTTCTTTTCTTTTCAAGGTCGATTTGTTTCTTCTCCTACGGCAAGAAATAAGCTATTGCCGCATTTTCTCCTTCAGAAATGAAGAAGTACCCTGTTAAATATAAGTTTCAATGATGACAAAATAATATATCACCTTTGGTGCAATATCACAAGGAATAAAATAAAGGAATTAAGATTCCTTATCACTCAAGTATGGACTAAGGAAACAATCTATCGACAAGAACTCTAGAAGTAAAAGCATCAATGATTACGGATGAAAAAAAGGAAGAAGCAGCGCAAATTCGGAAGAAGAATCAATCAATGATTTGATAGATGATTGATAGAAGCTATTATAGGAAGGTCCCAAATCAAAGAAAAACAAGATTAGAAGGATCTATACTAGATATTGTCAAAGCCGAAAATCAGGGGATCTATCAGCAATCACTCAAGTAACGGAAAGATCTGCCCAACGGAAGAAAAGTTTGTCAAGGCCACAAGTCAAGAAAGATCAACGGAAACTTGACCTTATTCTTGAAAATAATCGATTTATGATTCATTTCAAGGATCAACTCCCTTGCATTTGTAATATTTCAAGATTCGCGTAAATCAAATGTCAAGAAGGTCTCACGAAGTATATATACATTTGTTCCAGGCTTGAAACAAATATACTTTGAATGAACTAATATTACACATTTTGTTCAACTCCAAACAAACATTTTAGTTCTCTTTAGATTTGTTGTGTAATTAGTGAGAGAAGAAAAATAGATAAACACTGGTGAGGCATTGTACCAAGAAAAGAGAAGTGACATAGAAACTAAGCTGTTGATGTAAAGCTACATCAACCATCTTGTAATCGAGAAACTCTAAATACTGAAAGAGAGCACCCTTGCAACCCAAGGGGGCTGGACGTATGATTCACATTGAATCCGAACCAGTATAAAAATTCTTAGTGTCTTTAATTCCTGCACTTTATTTCTGTATTATTACTTTTCTTTTCTTATCTCTAGTCGACTAATTGATAAACTAGTCAACTACATTGAATACAAAAAATAAAAATCGACAATTCACCCCCCTCTTATACTTTCAATTGGTATCATAGCCGGTCTCGCACTTTTATCTTTTGCTTAACAGTTAGTGAGAAAAGATCATGACAAACCAAGTAACAATTGGAGAACTCTTTCAAGAAGGGACATCGCAAGTAAGGCCACCATACTTCAATGGACAACATTTCTCTCATTGGAAAGTACGCATGAAAATCTATGCAAAATCCTATGACGTCAAAGTATGAAGTGTCATAAAAAAGGAAAACTATCCATTGCCTGCAGCAGCTCAACCTCCCGCTGATCCTGAGGATATCCTCGACCGGAACACGTCCAAATGAGTAGAGAAGTGAACCAGAATATCCTCATAAATTTATCATAGGAGATCCAAGTGAAGGAAAGAAAATCAGGGGAGCTCTCAAGAAAAAGGCAAATGTAGCACTCATCTATGAGATCGAACCAAAGTAGGTTGAGGAAGCCTTAAAAGACTCCAGCTGGGTACAAATAATGCAGGAGGAACATGATCAATTTGATAAAAATCAGGTTTGGGAACTGCTACCTAAGCCTGCAAATGCTTCCATACTTGGAACCAAATGGGTTTTTAGAAACAAGCTGAATGAAGATGGAAAGGTTGTGCGAATTAAAGCCAGACTAGTATCCCAAGGGTACTCATAACAGGAAGGAGTCGACTATGATGAAAATTTCGCTCCAGTAGCTCGATTAGAGTCTATACAGATTCTTCTTGCATATATGCATCCTTCAAACGATTTAGACTTTTCCAAATGGATGTCAAAAATGCCTTTTTAAATGGCTTTATTGATGAAGAGGTGTATGTAAAATAACCTCCTGGTTTTGAAGACTCAAAATTTCTTACCATGTGTATAAGTTGACTAAAGCTCTGTATGGACTCAAACAAGCTCCTCGAGCCTGGTACGAAAGTCTTAGCTCATTCCTACTTGATCATGGTTTTACAAAGGTAAAGTAGACCCTACATTATTTATCAAAAGATCTTCAGGAAGTAATCTTATTATTCAAGTCTATGTTAATGATATTATCTTTGGAAGTGCTAACCCTATTTTGTGCAAGAATTTGCTAATCTCATGCAAAGTAAGTTTGAGATGAACATGATGGGAGAACTTATGTTTTTTCTTAGACTTCAAATTCAACAATCTGAGGAAGGAACTTTTGTATGCTAATAATTCAAATTCAAATGTTTGGCATGAGGCTAAAGCAATAATCGGTACACCAATGATCCCATCAACAAGTCTCGACAAGGACGAAAAAGGAACTCCAGTTGATGAAACTAAATACCGTGGAATGATTGGCTCTCTACTCTACTTAATTGCTAGCCGATCAAATATTATGTTCGTTGTGTATAAATGTGCCATGTTTCAGTCAGCTCCTAAGGAATCGCATCTGACTGCAGTAAAGAGAATACTTCGTTATCTCATCGGAACTGTTTCATATGGACTATGATAACCACGTTCTAACAATTTTAAGCTTGAAGGTTTTTCAGATGCTGATCTTGCAGGTGATAAGGAAGACAAAAAGTGCACCAGTAGAACATGTCAATTACTGGGAAAGACATTAATATCATGGAACAGTAAAAAACAAGGCTCAGTTGCATTATCCACAACTGAAGCAGAGTATATTGCTATTGGACAATGTTGTATACAATTGTTATGGATGTCTCATCAATTGGGTGACTATGAATTATTTTTTAAACCTATTCAAATATTTTGTGACAATTCTAATGGTATACGTCTCTCAAAGAATCATGTGCATCATTCTAGGTCTAAGCATATAGATATTAAATATCATTTCATTAGAGATCATGTCCTTAAGGGAGATATCGAGTTATCATTTGTTTGTACCACTGATCAGCTAGCAGACATTTTTACTAAGCCTTTACTTGAAGATAGATTCTGCTCCTTAAGAGAACTACTTGGCATTATTTCATTTGATCATAAAAATTAGGACCTATATGTTAATTTTAATTCTTGTGTGTGGTCGCGTAGGGGTGTTCAAAACCAAACCGAAACCAAAAACCAAATCGCAAAAGTATTTTAATGGCTTATTGGTATCGGGTTATCGATTTAACGGATGAGGAACATATTAAAAAAATTTTATTAACGACTTATCAGTTTGAGGACGGATTATCCAATTTTCTTAACGGATAATCCGTTAACCCGTTAAGAATATATATATATATATATATATATATATATATATATATATATATATATAATATATATATTATTTAATATATATATTAAATAATGAAAATCCCTTCCACACTTCCACTTCAAGTACTGGACCAGTATTACTCTATTAGACTTTAGAAACCCTAACATATAAAATTCTTAATTTCCCTCAGAAGTCAGATCTCATAAGCAACAACAAGTCACAACCCAGCGACCAGCCCTCTCGAGTCTCGCCTCTCTCTCTCTCTCTCGCCGACACGTCATCTCGCCTCTCCCTCTCGCCATAGCCATATCAACAGATGGTAAGTTTCTTTTCTTGTTGATGTCTTCAGAATATTCGGATGCAAATAACATCTGCCTAGTATTCTAGGCAAATAACATTGGCAGGAGCTTTAGTATTCTAGATCTGTTTCCAAAGATTATTTGCTAAATGGTTAACCTCATTCATAGACATATTGTAGCATGCCTTTACAGTGAAGATACCATTTATTTTCCCTTTCCAAAAAATCGGGTCCTCACTGTTGATTACACCTTTAAAATCAGAGAGCATCTCAAAGTATTCAGTCATTTCACGGATATCCAATCACTGAGATTTCTTCTGAAATTGACATTCTAACTAAATCGATAACCGCCAGATAATCGCACGATAATAGCTAAACTGATACCAATCTGCCTAATATCTTATCGGGTGTCTAGCGGATTAATACATTTAAAAGACGATAACCGATAAGCCGAACCGTTAAGAGTAAATAACCGCCCGATAAGAAGCCCTATGGTTGCGTCCAATTACACATCTCAAAAGAGGTATGAAACAGTCGTTTGCAATAATAAAACCCAACTAAGAGTCGGGGTCGAATCTATAGGGAGCTAAGATGGGAGTTAGGGGTATATATTCTAATGCGCGTGATTGAATTATCTTGATTTGCACTTCCACAAAAAGGTTTTTTGTCTATTTCTAATTTTACACTAAAGATTGCAGAATAAAGAAAGAAAATTAGGAATAATTGTTTTTAATATTTTTCAAATTGGTAAAAGGCCTAGGGTTGTGACCATTACCTAGGTATTTTCCTAATAGGATAAAGACCTTAATGATTATTTTATTGATCGGGGTGTATTATAGCTATCAACTCTCAATTACCCACTTAATACATCTCTGTGAGAGAGTGGTTTTTTCTAATTTGGCTTTCTCAAGACCAAATTGGTATCACACAAAACAATTGATAAAAGCTCAAGTCGGGTTATTACTATCTCTAGGTTGAACCCTTTAATTGGGTTAATCAATCTCTCAATTGACCCAATTCCTTGTTAGCTAAGTTTTCCTAGACTAAGTCTCTCTTTATCAAGTAGAGACTAAGTCAAATAGGCATGAACTAATGTTTGCAACCATTAATTCCACAATTTAAAGCATGAGCTAGGCTAAATAACAAACCTCCAATCATAAACAAGTACTAATTTAATTACCCATAAGGTTAACACACTAGGGTTGGGTCACAACCCTAGTAAAAGTCTAGCTACTCATGCTTGGGTTTGAAGAAGAAGAAGAAGAAAGGATAATTAAACTCATAATGTAAGCTTAAAATAATAAAATCTATTGTAAAATACACCAAAATATAGTAAACTTCCAAAAGAGGCAAAGAAAAATGGCTACAGTAATTGTTGATGTCAAAACTTAACCTAATTTCGTGAAACTCTTCTATTTATACAAGTCTAAAAATCTCCGACAAAAATACCCCTCGAGAGGTTCTGCGGCCGCACAATTCCATGTGTGGTCCGCGGATATATTCATCTTGTAGGAACTGAGATTCTGTGGCAGCACAATTCTGAGTTGCGGCCGCGAGGCAACATTTTTGCAGTCCGCAGATTATGCCTGTGGTCGCTAACCAGTCTTCTGCGGGCACTTTTATGTCTACGGCCGCAAGGAACTTCTTCTGCGGCCGCACAATTCTTGTGCGGTCTGTAATTTTCAGGGACTCGGGACTTGGAAATTCGCACACTCTCTGAAGTTGAGTCCTAACCCAGCTCTTGCGGCCGCACAACTCATGTGTGGTCCACAATTTGCATAAATATCTGCTGAATTTTGCTTCTTTGTTTGCGGCCGCAGGTGGAATTCTGCGGTCCGCAATTTCTTCTGCGGACCGCACTTTGTATGATTATGTGCCCTTTTGTTGCCTTGTGCTTGGACTTCTCCTCTTTGAGCCAGATTTCATCTCGGGAGTCCAACTTCCAGCATTCCTGCAATTTTTGCACATTTTATTAGTTTCGGGAATGCAATCCAATGCTTTTAGACTAAAACAAAAGGTAAAAGTCGCTAATAAGCAGTCAAAATCCCCACTTATCAGTGTGTCTAATATTTTCAGTTTTATTTTCTCTGTATGTATGCATTAATTAAGCGCCTCCGATTTTCCTCTCTTTTCCCATTAGTCGTAGCTTTCAAGAAAGGAAAATCAATCATCATGTCCTTTCACTAACACCCCTTCCTTTCTTGTATTCAACGTCAAAATCTTTTATTTTTAACTATCTCCTCTTTTCTTCATTGTTCTTATCGCTCAGAAACCCTACTCCAAAGATTCTCCAATGGCCAAACACTCCAAGAATCCCTCTGTTTCTCTCAAAGACAAGCCCATTGCTCACGGCAGAGTAATCGATCTTGATGACATGGAGGCCCTCAATTATAAGGGAAAGGATTTGTTTATTTTTCAAGGATAGTCTAAATTCCTCTCTTTACCCCTTCCCAAAGTTTATGAACCTTTAGTGAGGATGTTCTATGCCAATCTTCATTCTAGCAAGCCTAATAAGTTAAAATCCCTAGTTCTAGGAAAACACATTGTCATTGATTGTGCCATGTTTGACTCAATTTTTAAGTGTAAGTGCTATGGCTTTCTAATGCTTTTCAAAAATACCTGGCCTGAAGATTTTGAAATTTCTTTTGATCAAGCAAAACATTGTATAACTGAGTGTCCATCTGATTCCCTTCCTAACCAGTTAGGTCCCAGTGATGTTAGTTTCGAAACCCGAGTTCTGGCCCATATTGTTGCAACTACCCTTCTTCCTCGCACTGGCTCATTCTCCACCTTCTCTCAACGAGACACCTTTATTGTTTACTGTCTAGTGACCAAGCTTAAGGTTAAACTGTCCTCATGGGTCATTAATTTCATGATTGAAAGTGCTGATGACCCACCAGTCTACCCTATAGTATGTTTATCACCCACATTTTGGAAGCCCACAACATCTCTATTTTAGAATACCCCTTTGTTTCTGTTTCAAAATTCTACAACTCTAGAGCCTTTGCCAGTATGGGGTATGTGTGTGTTAAGGGTTCCTAGGTGAAGTCAAGAATGTTCAGCCTGATTCAAAGATCAAAGCCTCTATTTCCCATCATAGTGTAAGTGATCATAATTTTGTAGAAAAATTGACTGCTATTGACAACAAACTGACCATCATCAAGGACCTTCTTGCTGCAACTAAATCAATTATTGGGGACATCCATGCCATCTCCAAAGAGACTGGGTCCGATATTTCAAAGATAAGGGTCTAAATTATCAAACTTGCAGAAAACGCAGTCAAAGCCTTCAAGGAAGTACATGACACGATTGATGGGGTGACAATTTCAGCAAATGCCACCTTTGAGCGTCTAAATGAGGCGATTTGTAACACTCTCACTTATTTCTTATGACGTTAGTTGTGGATGTTTCAGACAATCTTTTGATGTTTTGGACTGGATAACCAATCGCTGGATATTTTCATTACTTTTGCTAAACTCTGCATGCCTATAATTTGCAATAGTTGCCTATCATTGCCTAAATTGCTTGTTTCTGCGTATTTTAAATTGTATATATGCATATCCCCTCTTTGCTGATGCCAAAAGGGGGAGAAAAGATAGTTATATAATGCAGGGCAAATAGCAGCACTTGTTGAGGGGGAGTCAACTACAGCGACACCTTTTGAGAAGGAGGCGACTATCACTCTATAGAAATCAACTTATAGGTCGACTACAGCAGGGCAAGCTAGCAGGGAAGTAAACTGTTGTTTATATATATTTTTTTTTTTATCATCAAAATGGGGGAGATTGTTAAATATAAGTTTTAATGATGACAAAATAAAATATCACCTTTGGTACAGGATCACAAGGAATAAAATAAAGGAATCAAGATTCCTTATCACTCAAGTATGGACTAAGGAAACAATCTATCAACGGGAACTTTAGAAGCAGAAGCATCAATGATTAGAGATGAAAAAAGGAAGAAGCAACGGAAATCTGGAAGAATAATCAATCAATGATTTGATAGATGATTGACAGAAGCTATTATAAGAAGGTCTCAAATCAATAGAGAACAATATTAGAAAGCTTTACACTGGAGATTGTCAAAGCCCGAAATTAGGGGATCTATCATCAGTCACTCAAGTAACGGAAAGATCTGCCCAGTGTAAGAAAAGCTTGTCAAGGTCACAAGTCAAGAACGATCAACGGGAACTTGACCTTATTCTTGGAAAGAATCAATTTATGATTTGTTTCAAGGTCAACTCACTTGGGCTTGTAATCTCTCAAGATTCACGTCAATCAAGTGTCAAGAAGGCCTCACGAAGTATATATACATCTGTTCCATGCTTGAAACAGATATACTTTGAACGAACCATTATCACTCCATTTATTCTACTCCAAACAAGCATTGTAGTTCTCTTTAGATTTGCTATGTAATTAGTGAGAGGAGAAAAGGAGATAAACATTGGTGAGGCATAGTATCAAGAAAAAAGAAGTGACATAGAGACTAAGTTGTTGGTGTAAAGCTACATCAACCATCTTGTAATTGAGAAACTTCAAATACTGAAAGAGAACATCCTTGCAACCCAAGGGGACTGGACGTAGGATTCACATTGAATCCAAACCAGTATAAAAACCCTGGTATCTTTAATTCTTGCACTTTATTTCTGTATTATTACTATTTTGTTCTTATCTCTAGTCGACTAATTGATAAACTAGTCAACTACTTTGAATACAGAAAATAAAAATCGACAATTCACCCCCTCTTGTACTTTAAGAAACTTGTGCGGCTTAATGGTTATCGAATTATAAATGTAATAATTTGCTAGCCATCCAATATTATTGCTCAGCATGGTAGATTTTGATGTTATCTTGGGCATGGACTGGTTGTCGCCTCATTATGCTATTCTTGATTGTCACGCTAAGACTGTGACGTTGGCTTTGCCAGGTTTACCACGATTAGAGTGGAGAGGTACCTTAGAGTATACTCCCAGCAGAGTTATTTCATTTCTTAAAGCTCAACGAATGGTTGAGAAGGGGTGTGACGCATATCTAGCTTATGTGAGAGATGTCAGTATTGATACCCCTATAGTTGAGTCAGTTATAGTAGTGAGAGACTTTCCAGATGTGTTTCCAGCTGATCTTTCAGGCATGCTGCCCGACAGAGATATTGATTTTGGCATTGATTTGTTGCTAGGCACTCAACACATCTCTATTCCTCCATATCTTATGGCTCCTCCTCTATTGAAGGAGTTGACGGATCAGTTACAATAGTTCTTGATAAGGGCTTCATTCGGCCCAGTGTGTCACCTTGGGGTGCTCCTATCTTATTTGTGAAGAAGAAGGATGGTTCTATGCGGATGTGTATTGATTACCGCTAGTTGAACAAAGTCACAATGAAGAACTGGTATCTTTTGCCTCGTATTGATGACTATTTAATCAGTTACAGGGTGCTAGAGTATTTTCCAAGATTGACTTGCGTTCAGGTTATCATCAGTTGAAGATTCGGGAGCCAGATATCCTGAAGACTGCTTTTAAGACTCGAAATGGTCACTATGAGTTTCTTGTTATGTCTTTTGGACTGACCAATGCCCCGGCAGCTTTTATGCACTTGATACACAGTGTGTTCCGGCCTTATCTTGACTCATTCTTCATTGTGTTTATTGACGACATTCTGGTGTACTCCCGGAATCGATAGAATCATGAGCAGTACCTGAGGACTGCGCTTCAGACTTTATGGGAAAAGAAGTTATATGCAACTTTTTCAAAGTGTGAGTTTTGGCTAGACTCAGTGACATTCTTAGGTCATATAGTAATGAGTGAGGGGATCCAAGTGGATCCAAAGAAGATTGAATTAGTGCAGAGTGAGCCCAGACCGTCCTCAACTACAGAGATCCGGAGTTTTCTTGGTTTGACAGGGTATTACTGTCGATTTGTAGAGTGTTTCTCATCTATTACAACTCTTATGACCAGGCTGACCCAGAAGGATGCTCCCTCCAGGTGGACAGAGGAATGTGAGGAGAGCTTTCAGAAGCTCAAGACAACTTTGTCTACAGCCACATTATTGGTATTGCCTACAGGTTCGGGGTCTTATACTGTATATTGTGATGCATCGCGGATTGGTCTCAGTGCAGTGTTGATGCAGGACGGTAGGGTGATTGTCTACGCGTCCAGATAGCTGAATGTGCATAAAAAGAACAATCTTGTCCACGACTTTGAGTTAGCAACTATTTTTCATGCCTTGAAGATTTGGCGGCATTATTTGTACGGTGTTCCTTGTGAGATTTACACCGATCACCGGAGTTTGCAGCATTTGTTCAAGCAGAAGGATCTTAATTTGCGTTAGAGGAGGTGGTTGGAGTTACTTAAGGATTATGATATCACCATTCTCTATCATCCTGAGAAGGCCAATGTGGTGGCCGATGCCTTGAGTCGTAAGGCGGAGAGTTTGGGGAGTTTAGCATATCTACCAGTAGCAGAGAGGCCATTGGTGTTGGATGTTCAGGCCTTAGCCAGCCAGTTTGTAAGATTGGATATTTCTGAGCCGAGTCGAGTATTAGCTTGTGTGGTCTCTCGGTTTTCTCTTTATGATCGTATTAGGGAGCGCCAGTATGATGACCCCCATCTACTCGTCCTTCAGGATAGGGTTCAGCGAGGTAATGCTAGATATGTCACTATTAGAGATGATGGTGCATTGAGGATGCAGGGCAGGCTATGTAAGCCCAATGTAGATGGTTTACGTGAGTTGATTCTCCAAGAGGCTCACAGTTCGCGGTACTCTATTCATCCGGGTGCCGCAAAGATGTATCAGGACTTGAGATAACATTACTGGTGGAGGAGGATGAAAAAGAACATAGTAGAGTATGTGGCCCGATGTCTAAATTGCCATCAAGTGAAGTATGAGCATCAGCGGCCATGTGGGTTACTTCAGAAGTTAGAGATTCCGGAGTGGAAATAGGAGTGAATCACTATGGATTTCGTTGTTGGACTCCCACGGACTCAGCAGAAGTTTCATGCAGTTTGGGTGATTGTGGAAAGGCTGACCAAGTCAGCTCATTTCATTTCTGTGATGACTACCTATTCTTCCAAGCAGTTGGCTCGTATTTATGTCCGCGAGATCGTCAGACTTCATGGTGTACTGGTATCCATCATCTTTGACCGAGGTACGTAATTTACATCACGGTTCTGGAGAGTTGTACAACATGAATTGGGTACTTGGGTTGAGTTAAGCGCATCATTTCACCCTCATACGGATGGACAGTCTGAGCGCACTATTCAGATATTGGAGGATATGCTCCGTGCATGTGTGATAGATTTTAGGGGTGCTTGGGATCAGTTCTTACCACTTGCAGAGTTTGCCTATAACAATATCTACCAGTCGAGCATTCATATGGCTCTGTATAAGGCCTTGTATGGTAGGCGGTGTCGGTCTCCAGTGGGTTGGTTCGAACCGGGCAAAGCTAGGCTAGGCTATTGGGTACAGACTTGGTTCAGGATGCCTTGGAGAAGGTTAAGGTGATTCAGGATAGACTTCATACAGCCCAGTCCAGACAGAAGAGTTATGCGGACCAGAAGGTTTGCAATGTTGCATTCATGGTTGGTGAGCGGGTCTTGCTCCAGGTTTCGCCTGTGAAGGGTGTTATGAGGTTCGGGAATAAGGGCAAGTTGATCCCTAGGTATATTGGGCCTTCTGAGATTCTTGAGAGAGTTGGGAAGGTGGCTTATAGACTTGCACTACCACCTAGTCTCTCTACAGTTCATCCAGTGTTCCATGTTTCCATGCTCTGGAAGTATCACGGCGATCCGTCTCATGTGTTAGACTTCAGTTCAGTTCAGTTGAACAAGGATCAATCTTATGTTGAGGAACCAATGGCTATTTTGGACAGGCATGTTCAAAAGTTAAGGGCAAAGGACATTGCTTCTGTGAAGGTTCAGTGGAGAGGTCATCCGGTCGAGGAGGTGACTTGGGAGACTAAGCAGGATATCCGCAGCCGTTATTCTCATCTTTTCACCACTTCAGGTATGTCTTCATGCTCGTTCGAGGATGAATGATTGTTTTAAGAGGGGGGGATGTAACGACCCGGTCGGTCGTTTTGAGAGTAATAGACTTGATCCCCTATTTACTACTTCTCCCATATCTATTCCTTCTATTGTGACTTGACGGGAGGTTTCGTTTTGATTTTTGGAGTATTTTGGGATACTTAGTCCCTAAATAGAGGTTTAAACCTTAGGATTTGGACCGTAGTCGGAACTGTGTGAAGACGACTCCGGAATAGAATTATGTCGGTTCTGTTAGGTGATTTTGGGCTTAGGGGCGTGTCCGGATTGTGTTTTGGAGGTTTGTAGCTCAAATAGGCTTGAAATGGCTAAAATAGGAATTTAAGTTTGGAAGTTTGATTGGGGAGTTGACTTTTTGACATCGGGGTCGGAATCCAGTTTCGGAAATTTCTATAGCTCCGTTATGTCATTTATGCCTTGTGTGCAAAATTTGAGGTCAATCGGGATTGATTTGATAGGTTTCGACATCGAATGTAGAAGTTGGAAATTCTTAAGTTTCATTAAGCTTGAACTTGGGTGTGAATTATGATTTTAGCGTTGTTTGATGTGATTTGAGGTATCAAATAAGTTCGTATGATGTTTTAGGACTTGTTGGTGTTTTTGGTTGAAGTCTCGAGGGCCTCGGGTAAGTTTCGAATGGTTAACGGATCAATTGAACTTAAACAGTTGTTGCAAAAGCTGCTGTAATTTTCTTTTGCTGGAAATGGAGAAATTGAGCCCAGAAAAATCGAGCCCAGGATCGAATCCCAGAAATCGAGCCCAGGGTCGAGGGCTAGGATCTAATCCATGATCGAGGCTCAGGATCGAAGGCTCAAGATCGAGGGCCATGATCGAAGGCCAGAATCGAGGGCCATGATCGAAGGCCAGGATCGAGGGGCAGGATCAAAGCCATGATCGATGCCTAGGATCGAAGGTCAGGATCGAGGCCCAGGATTGAAGCCATGATTGAAGCCTTGATCGAGGGCCAGGATCGAGGCAGGACTGAGGGCTGCCAGGACAGAATTATAAAACAGGGGACTTTGTCCCCTGTGCCATTGTTGCCGAATTGGAGCTTGGAGAGAGGCAGTTTTTGGGAGATTTTCAGAGAAATCATCGGGGTAAGTGTTCTTAACTCAATTATGGTTAGATTACCCGAATCCATCATTTGTTTTCACCATTTAATTAGTGTTTTGAGATTGAAATTTGGGAAAAATTTAGAAAATTCATAGAAATGAATTTTTGAGATTTCGATGTCGATTCAGAGTCGGATTTGAGTGAAACTGGTATGGTTGGACTCGTAAGTGAATGGGTTGTCGGATTTTGTGAGTTTCGCCGGATTTCGAGATGTGGGCCCCACTGACAATTTTTGAGTTAATTTCGGACTTTTATTAAAAATGTAGTATTTTTTTATGAAATTGATTCCTATAATTTTTGTTGACTGTATCAAATTATTTTGGCTAGATTCGAGCCATTCAGAGTCGGATATTTGTGGAAAAGTCATTCTTACCGATTGATTGAGCTTGGTTCGAGGTAAGTGGCTTGCCTAACTTTGTATGGGGGAACTCCCCGTAGGATTTGTACTATTTTTTATATATGAGCGCCGTGTACGTGAGGTGACGAGTACGTACACAGGCTAATTGTGTAAAAACCCAATTTGTCTACTATGTAATAACCTCATTTCCTTCTTATTTGAGTTCCATCAGCATGTGTGGTATCCGGCTAGACTAGAATAGCATGCCTACTTGCCTTAATTATTTACTTGAACTACGTGCAACATGTTTAGTGAATTTGCATATCTTTCCTTAACTGGTACTTAGGTTGAACTGTAAAGTTTTGTGCCGTAACTATTGAATTGTATTGTTTGGCTGCATTATACTTTGGGACTACGGAATGGTATTCCGGGAGATCCCCCTGTACTGGATCCCATTGTTCTGCACATTTACGTTGGGACTACGATGCGATATCTCGGAAAATCCCATGTTGTTATCTCTGTGTACTGAGCTGTTGTCTTCTATGATTTCATTCTTGTTAAATTTCAGTCTTTATTTTATTGCGGTATTTCATTCTATCTTGTGTTATTATATATATACTAGTAGGTCCCTGACCTGACCTCGTCACTACTCGACCGAGGTTAGGCTTGGCACTTACTGGGTACCGATTGTGGTGTACTCATGCTACTCTTCTGCACATATCTTTCGTGTGCAGATCCAGGTACTCCTTATCAGCTGCACTATCAGTGAGCTGGGACAGCTTTGGAGACTTCAAGGTATATTTGCCGCGTCCGCAGACCTCAGAGTCCCCTTCTACTCTTCCCCATGTCCATTATCTTTTGTATTTTCTTTTGATAGACTCTGATGTATAGAAACACTAGATTTTCTTCCTGTGGTTTATGATTCGCGAATGTTCCGGGCTTTGGGAATGTTGTGTAGTATATTGAGGAGTTGGTTATTTTATATGCCAATTGGTATGGTACTCAGTTATAGTGTTATTGCTACAGTTAGTTGTTAAATTTATGTTTTTATTTCATTTATTCCGCAAAATGTTAGGCTTACCTAGTCATAGAGACTAGGAGTCGTCACGACGTCATACGGAGGGGAAATTGGGTTGTGACACTTTCGGATTTTAAAACTTTTGTCGGGTTCCGAAACGTGGACCCCACGAGTGAGTTTTGGATGAAATTTTGGTTTTTATGGAAAATTTATATTTTCATATGGAATTAATTTCTATAATTTTTATTGACTGAATCAAATTATTTGTGGCTAGATTCGAGGCATTTGGAGGCCGATTCGCCAGGCAAAGGCTTTGCAGAATAAAGAATTATACGGTTTGAGGTAAGTAACAATTCTAAATTTGGTCCTAAGGGTATGAAACCCCAAATTATGTGTTATGTGATTGGTTTTGAGGTGACGCACATGTTAGGTGCCGGGCATGTGGGCGTGCACCATAAGAATTGTGACTTGGTCAATTCCATGGAACTGTTTAGTTGAATAATCTGTTGATATCCGTACATTTTTCATGTATTAGAGAAATCGAACAATAAATCATGTTTAAACCATGTTTTTACACTGTTGAGACCCACAGAGGTCATGTACTTGTGGAATTATCTACTAAATTGTTGTTTTACACTCAGTCACAGTTTTATTCGCACATTTCATCTCAGTCTCTATTGTTCATTATTGATGCATCATATCATTTCTGTTTGGGCTGCCTATCATGATTTCTGAGAGCCCGAGTCTGGATAGGTTGATGACTGAGTGAGGCCGAGGGCCTGATTGTGAGGATATTTATGGGATCGGATTGCACGTCGCAACATGTTTCATTGTTATATGCCATGATTGGCTTGTTATAGCACTTGGGCTGAAGGAGCCCCTCCGGAGTCTATACACACCCCCAGTGAGTGCAGGTACCTACTGAGTGCGAGTGCCGAGTGATGAGTGATTGAGAGGAATAAGTGACTGTGAGGAAAGAGTGACTGTGAGGTTGGAGTGAATGGGAGGACTGAGTGATGGTTGCTCTGAAAGGATGCATTGATTTCATTATTGCTGCATTTCAGTTGTCATATATCACTATTTTGGAAATTTCTGAAAGACATTATCTTTTGTTTTAGTCGAAGTTGATATGAAATTACTGTGGAATTTTAAATGTTGAACATGAGAGCATGCCTACCCTTTTTGTGTTAAAAACTACTATATTTGGACTTAGTTGTGAAGCTCGTCAATCCTCCCAGTTCTTATTTATTATTATTACTTACTGAGTTGTTGTACTCATACTACACCATGCACTTCGTATGCAGATCCAGGTGATCCTAGACATAGTGGGTGTTGATTCTTTCACACAGTTGATTTTTCGGAGATTCAGAGGTAGCTGTCGTGTTTCGCAGACATTGTCTCTCTTTCGCTATCTCCTTATTTACTGTATTTGGTCTCAGACTATTATAGACCGTATTTTCCAGACTTGTAATGTATAGATGCTCATGCACTCAGTGACATCGAGTTTTGGGAGTGTATTTATATCCAATATTTGTGGGATTTTCTCTTAAACTTAAATTATTATGTTTTCCGTATTTAAATGAAATTGTGGGTTATTGATGTTGTCGGCTTGCCTAGTATTGAGATAGGCACCATCACGACAGTTAGGATTTCGGGTCGTGACAAGTTACATAGGTCTCATGAGTCATGAGCAGATTTAGTAGAGTCTTGCGGATCGGTACGGAGAAGTCTGTATTTATCTTCGAGAGGCTGCTGAACCCTTAGGAAAATTTAACCTTCTTGTATTCTGTTGTGTGAATTTGCTGATTCCGGAAACTAAATTTTTGTTATTCTATTCTCTCACAGATGGCGAGGACATGCACTACAGGATTGGACGGTCAGCCACCAGTGTCACTAGAGGTCGGGGCCGAGGTAGAGGTCGAGGTGTAGCTCGTACAGCAGTTGGAGAAGCATATGTAACACACACCAGTTGCTCCAACTCAGGAGCATATTCCAGATATAGTTGAGCCGGCGAGACCAGCTCAGGAACCAGCTGCACCTATTGTGATTCCAGGCTTTCAGGAGGCTCTAGCACAGATATTGACAGTTTGCACTGGCCTTGCTCAGGTGGTTTCGGCTCAGGCCGCACCGGCCACTTCTCAGGATGGGAGAGGTACTCACACCCCTGTTGCCCGTACTCCAGAGCAGGTAGTGCAGGGACTTTAGATACCGAGGGCATTACCAGCCTAGCCGGCTGCAGCTGCTCAAGCCCCGGTAGTCCCCATTATGGCAGACGATGAGCAAAAAAGACTTGAGAGATTTGGGAGGCTTCGACCTCCATCATTTAGTGGTGCTGAGTCAGAGGATGCTCAAGGTTTTCTGGATAAGTGCCAACGGATGCTTCGAACAATGGGTATTCTGGAGGTAAGTGGGGTCTCGTTCACTACTTTTCAGTTTTCTGGGGCTGCCTTCAGATGGCGGGAGGCTTATGAGATGCGCAGGCCGATCGGTATGGCACCACTTACATGGCAGGAGTTCTCCGTTCTCTTTTTGGAGAAGTTTGTGCCGAAGTCTCGTAGGGAGGAGCTGCACAGATAGTTTGAGTAGCTTCGGTATGATGGCATGTTTGTGACCCGGTACGAGATGAGATTTTCTGAGTTGGCTCGTCACGCAGTCTGGTTGGTACCCACTGATAGGAAGAGGATTAAAAGGTTCATTGATGGACTCACATATCAGGTTCGGTTACTTATGACTAGGGAGAGGGTATCTGGTGCTACTTTTGATGAGGTAGTAGACATTACTCGGCAGATAGAGGTAGTCTGTAGTCAGGAACGTGGTGAGAGGGAGGCCAAGAGGCTTCGTGGAGCAAGTGATTTCAGCGGTGTTCCTTCAGGGGGTCAGGTTTACCGCGGCAAGGGTCATCCTTACAGGCACGCTCAGACGGGTCGTCCAGTTCACCATGGTGCATCATCCAACCATGGTTCATACATCTCTCATCAGGGTCATCCATCTCTCGGTGCCCTTCCAGCCTAGAGTTCGTCACGTGCCCCTTCAGTTCAGGGTTTATTTGTACCGGGTGCTTCTAGCAGTTATTCTGGTTCTCGTGGCCCGATTCAGTCCGCACCACTACTAGTACTGGGGAGCTACTTTGAGTGCGGGGAATTTGGGCATATATGGATACAGTGTTCTCATCGCCCGGGAGGTCCAATGCAACAGAGGAGTAAGACTACGACTTCAGCACCAGCTACTTCGCCACCCGCCCATCCAGCTCGGGGTGGGGCTCAGTCAGCTAGGGGTCTCCCAAGAGGGAGAGGCCGATCAGGTGGCGGTTAGTCCCAATTCTATGCTTTTTCTGTCAGGCCAGATGCTATTGCTTCAGATGCAGTGATCACATGTACTGTTTCAGTTTGCCACAGGAAGGCTTCTATATTACTTTACCTTAATTCCATTTATTCGTATGTATCATCATATTTTGCTCATTATATGGATATTCCCTGTGAGTCCTTAGTTTCACCTGTTCGTATATCTATGCAATGGGAGATACTATTACTGTGGACCGTATGTATCGGTCGTGTGCGGTAACTATTGGGGGGCTGGAGACTAGAGTTGATCTTTTATTGCTCAGTATGGTTGATTTCGATGTAATTCTGGGTATGGATTGGTTGTCTCCATGTTATGTTATTCTGAATTGTCACGCAAAAACCGTGACATTAGCAATGCAGGGTTGCCGAAGGTCGAATGAAGAGGTTCGCTAGATTATGTTCCCAGCAGGGTAATCTCTTATTTGAAGGCCCAACGTATGTTTGGGAAGGGGTGTTTGTCATATTTGGCATTTATGAGAGATGTTGATGCAAATACTCCTACTATTGATTCAGTACCGGTCGTGCGAGACTTTTCGAATGTATTTCCTGCAAACCTGGCGGGTATGCCATCCGACAGGGATATTGATTTTGATTTTTACTTGGTGTTGGGCACTCAGCCCATTTCTATTCCTCTGTATCGTATGGCACCAGCTGAATTGAAAGAATTGAAATAGCAACTTCAGGAACTCCTTGATAAGGGTTTATTAGGCCTAGTGTGTCACCTTGGGGTGCACCGGTTTTGTTTGTGAAAAAGAAAGTATGCGGATGTGCATTGATTACAGACAATTGAAAAAAATTACAATCAAGAGCAAATATCCTTTCGCCGTGTATTGATGATTTATTTGACCAACTTCAGGGAGCGAGGGTATTCTCCAAAATTGATTTGCGATCGGGGTATCACCAGTTAAAAATTCGGGATTTGGATATTCTAAAGATGACATTCAGGACCCGTTATGGTCACTATGAATTTCTCATGATGTCTTTTGGGCTGACTAACGCCCCAACAACATTTATGCACTTGATGAATAGCATATTCCAGTCGTATCTTGACTCATTTGTAGTGGTATTTATTGATGATATCCTGGTGTACTCACGTAGCTAGGAGGAACATGCACAACACTTGGGTATTTTACTACAGAGGTTGAGATAGGAGAAAATTTATGCCAAATTTTCTAAGTGTGAGTTCTGGCTCAGTTCGGTGGCATTCTTGGGGCACATAGTGTCCAGTTAAGGAATTAAGTTGGATCCGAAGAAAATAGAGGCAGTCCAAAGTTGGCCCAAGCCATCTTCAGCTACTGAGATTCAGAGTTTTCTCAGCTTGGCCGATTATTATCGTCGCTTTGTGGAGGGTTTCTCGTCTATTGCATCGCCTCTAACTAAATTGACCCAAAAAGGTGATCCGTTCAGGTGGTCGGATGAGTGTGAAGAGAGCTTTCAGAAGCTCGAGATGACTTTGACTACAACCCCAGTATTAATGTTGTCTGTAGGTTCAGGGTCTTATACTGTGTATTGTGACGCGTCGTGTATTGGTCTCGGTGCAGTGCTGATGCAAGACGGTTGAGTGATTGTCTATGCGTCCAGACAGTTAAAGGTACATAAGAAGAATTATCCAGTCCACGACCTTAAGTTAATAGCTATTGTTCACGCCTTGAAGATTTGGTGGCATTATTTGTACGGTATCCATTGTGAGGTTTATACCGATCACCGGAGTCTACAATATCTATTTAAATAGAAGGATCTTAATTTGCGGCAACGGAGGTGGTTGGATTATGACATCACTATTCTCCATCATCCCGGAAAGGCCGATGTGGTGGCCGATGCCTTGAGTCGTAAGGCAGAGAGTTTGGGCAGCTTAGTATACTTACCGGTAGAAGAGAGGCCTTTAAACTTGGATGTTCAGGCCTTGGCCAACCGGTTTTTCAGATTGGATATTTCTGAGTCGAGTCGAGCTTTGGCCAATGTGGTTTCTCAGTCTTCTCTTTATGATCGTATCGGAGAACATCATTATGATGACCCTCATCTGCATGTCCTTAAGGACACGGTTCAGCACAGTGATGCCAAGGAAGTCACTATTGGAGATGACGGTGTATTATAGATGCAGGGCAGGCTATGTGTGCCTAATGTAGATGGTTTGCGTTAGTTGATTCTCCAGAAAGCTCACCGTTCGTGATACTCCATTCATCTAGGTGTCGCGAAGATGTATTAGGATTTGAGGCAGCACTATTGGTGGAGGCGAATGAAGAAAGATATAGTTGGGTTTGTAGCTCGATGTTTAAATTGTCAACAAGTGAAGTACGAGCATCATAGACCGGGCGGATTACTTCAGAGACTTGAAATTCCATAATGGAAATGGGAGCGTATTACCATGGATTTCGTAGTTGGGCTCCCACGGACCTTGAGAAAATTTGATGTTGTTTGGGCGATTGTAGATCGGTTGACCAAATCCACGCATTTTATTCCAGTTGGTACTAATTATTCTTCGGAGTGGTTGGCTGAGATTTATATCCGCGAGATTGTTCGCCTACACGATGTGTCGGTGTCTATCATTTCAGATCAAGGTACGCAGTTTACATCACAGTTTTGGAGCGCAGTACAACAAGAATTAGGTACACAGGTTCAACTGAGTACATTATTTCACCCTCAGATGAACGGACAGTCTGAGCGCACTATTTAAATATTGAAAGATATGATACAAACTTATGTTATAGATTTCAGGGGTTATTAGGATCAATTTCTGCCACTGGCAGAGTTTGCTTACAATAACAGCTATCAGTCGAGCATTCAGATGGCTCCGTATGAGGCTTTGTATAGGAGACGGTTCCGGTCTCCGATCGATTGGTTTGATCCGGGTGAGACTAGGCAATTGGGTGCTGATTTTGTTCAGGATGCTTTGGAGAAGGTTAAATTGATTCAGGAGCGGCTTCGCACGGTGCAGTCTAGACAGAAGAGTTATGCCAACCGGAAGGTCCGTGATGTTGCTTACATGGTTGGGGAGAAGGTTCTGCTCAAGATTTCACCCATGAAGAGTGTGTTGAGGTTCGGGAAGAAGGGCAAGTTGAGCCCTCGGTATATTGGGCCTTTTGAGATACTTATGAAGATTGGAGAGATAGCTTATGAACTTGCTTTGCCACCTAGTCTATCAAGTTTTCATCCAGTATTTCATATATCTATGCTCCAGAAGTATGTCGGGGATCCGTCGCATGTTTTGGATTTCAGCACAGTGCAGTTGGATGGTAATTTAACTTATGATGTGGAGTCGGTGGCCATTTTAGACCGGCAGGTTCGAAAGTTGAGATCAAAGAACATAGCTTCAGTGAAAGTGCAGTGGAGAGGCCAACCAGTCGGAGAAGCTATTTGGGATACTGAGCGGGAGATGCAGAGCAAATATCCACACCTATTTGAGACTCCATGTATAATTCTAAACCCGTTAGAGGATGAATGTTTGTTTAAGAAAGGGAGAATGTAATGACCCGACCGGTTGTTTTAAGTATTACAACCTCGTCCCCCCATTTACTACTCAATTTATGTTTTACAGTTATTATGTGACTCGCCGGGGCGATCGGTTCGGGTCCGATGAGGTTTTGGAATTAATGGGAACACTTAGTTCCAAGGTTTAAAGCTTAAGTAAAAATAGTGTCCGGATGTCGACTTATGTATAAATGAAACCGGAATCGAGTTTTGATGATTCCAATAGCTCCGTATGGTAATTTTGGACTTAGGAGTGTGTCCGAAAAATTATTGGGAAGCTCGTAGCTAAATTAGGCTTGAAATGGCTAAAATAAAAATTTAAGTTTGGAAGTTTGACCGGGGAGTTGACTTTTTGATATCGGGGACAGAGTCTGATTCTGAAAATTAAAATACCTTTGTTATGTCATTTATGACTTGTGTGCAAAATTTGAGGTCAATCAGAATTGAATTGATAGGTTTCGGCATCGAGTGTAGAAGTTGGAATTTGTTAGTTTTCGTTAAGCTTGAATTGGGGTGTGATTGGTGATTTTAGCATTGTTTGATGTGATTTGAGGTTTAGACTAAGTTTGTATGATGTTTTAGGACTTGTTTGTGTGTTTGGTTGAGGTCCCGAGGGCCTCGGGTGAGTTTCGGATGGTTAACGGATCAAATTCAGACTTAGAAGAAATCTGGAAGTTTCTGCCTTCTGGTGCAATCGCACCTGCGGAACTATCCTCGCAGGTGCACTACCGCAAGTGCGGTTGGCAATGCGCAGAAGTGGATTTGGGCTTGGCCTGGGCTGCGTCGCAGATGTGTGAAAAATTCCGCATCTGCGAGCCAGGCTCCGCAGATACGGAGTGAGTGGGAGCAACCTTGGACCGCATAAGCGAGTCCGCAGAAGCACACTCCTTGTCCGTAGGTGCGATGGTCACTGCAGGAGCGAAGAAAAATCTCGCACCTACGAGACCGCAGGTGCGGCTAAGCTGGTCGCAGGTGCGAAAATCCCTGGTCAGAACAAAAACAAAAGGGTTCGAGAATTTTTGCCATTTTTGACATTTCCAAAATGGGAGAGGCGATTTTTGAGCGAGAATTCACGGAAAAACTTGAGGTAAGTCCTTTTGATCATTTTTACTCCTTAATATTGAATTATCATCAAATAATCTGACTAGATTACATATTTTTGAGGTGTAAATCTAGGATTTGAACCTAGAGATTTGAAAATAAGATTTGAGGATTTGAAGGTCGAGTTGAGGCCGAATTTTGGTAAAATTGATATGGTTAGACTCGTGGTTGAATGGGCTTTCGGATTTGATAACTTTTATCCGATTTCGAGACGTGGGCTCCACGGGCGATTTTTGGATGAAATTTCAGATTTTTATGGAAAATTTATATTTTCATATGGAATTAATTTCTATAATTTTTATTGACTGAATCACATTATTTGTGGGTAGATTCGAGGCATTTGGAGGCCGATTCGTGAGACAAAGGCATTGTAGAATAAAGAATTATACGGTTTGAGGTAAGTAATAGTTCTAAATTTGGTCCTGAGGGTATGAAACCCTGGATTATATGTTATGTGATTGGTTTTGAGGTGAAGCACATGCTAGGTGACGGGGGTGCACCGTAGAAATTGTGACTTGGTCAATTCCATGGAACTATGTAGTTGAATAATCTGTTGATATCCGTACATTTTTCACGCATTAGAGAAATCAAACTATAAATCATGTTTAAACAATGTGTTTACACTGTTGGGACCCACATAGGTCATGTACTTGTGGAATTATTTGCTAAATTATTGTTTTGTACTCAGTCACAAATTTATTCATACATTTCATCTCAGTCTCTATTGTTTATTATTGATGCATCATATCATTTCTGTTTGGGTCACTTATCACGATTTCTGAGAGCCCGAGAGACTGGAGAGGTTGATGACTGAGTGAGGTCGATGGCCTGATTGTGAGGATATTTATGGGATCGGGCTGCACGTCGCAGCATGTTTCATTGTTATATGCCATGATTGGCTTGTTATAGCGCTTGGGCTGAAGGAGCCCCTCCGGAGTCTGTATATACCCCCAGTGAGCGCAGGTACCTACTGAGAGCGAGTGCTGAGTGATTGGGAGGAATGAATGACTGTGAGGAAAAAGTGACTATGAGGTTAGAGTGAATGGGAGGACTGGGTGACTGTTGCTCTGAAAGGATGCATTGATTTCATTATTGCTGCATTTCAGTAATCATATATCACTGTTTTGGAAATTTCTGAAAGACATTATCTTTTGTTTTAGTCAAAGTTGATATGAAATTACTGTGGAATTTTAAATGTTGAACATGAGAGCATGCCTACCCTTTTTTTAAAAAAATTACTGTATTTGGACTTAGTTGTGAAGCTCGTCAATCCTCTCAGTTCTTATTTATTATTGTTACTTACTGAGTTAGTTGTACTCATACTACACTCTGCACTTCGTGTGTAGATCCAAGTGATCCCAGACACAGTGGGTGTTGATTCTTTTGCACGGTTGATTTTTCGGAGATTCAGAGGTAGCTGCCGTGTTTCGCAGACCTTGTCTCTCCTTCCATATCTTCTTGTTTATTGTATTTGATCTCAGACTATTATAGACCGTGTTTTCCATACTTGTAATGTGTAGATGCTCATGCACTTAGTGACACCGGGTTTTTGGGAGTGTATTTATATCCAGAATTTATGGAATTTTATCTTAAACTTAAATTATTATGTTTTCCGTATTTAAAAGAAATTATGGGTTATTGATGTTGTCGGCTTTCCTAGTATTGAGATAGGCGCCATCACGACGGTTAGGATTTCGGGTCGTGATACTGAGAATCATGAACTTAGCTAGTGATCTTAAGATGATAAGGAGGTATATAATGAGGTGGAAAAGAGATGTCCTATACTAAGTGATGATGAACCTTAAGAAAAGAAATAGGGTCCAGGCACCATTGAAATCTACTTAGTGATATGCCATGCATGTGTTAATGTAATAAGCTATGTTTATGCATGATGAGCATGACCATGAAGTATTCCAATGATCTAGGAACTTACGACCTTAACGGTAATATTAATCATGTCACTTGAGTGTAAATAGGGCCATGTGTATGATGGTATAATATGTGAATCCTATGGACGGTCTATGAAACACATAGGTGTATAATATGAATGGATCCCTATGGACGGTCTATGAAACGCATAGGTGTATAATATGAATGAATCACTATGGACGGTCTATGAAACATATAGGTGTATAATATAAATGAATCCCTATGGACGGTCTATGAAATACATAGGTGTATAATATGAATGAATCCCTATGGACGATCTATGAAACGCATATGTGTATAATATGAATGAATCTTTATGGACAGTCTATGAAACGCATATGTGTATAATATGAATGAATCCCTATGGACGGTCTATGAAACGCATAGGTGTATAATATGAATGAATCCATATGGACAGTCTATGAAACGCATAGGTGTATAATATAAATGAATCTCTATGGACGGTCTATGAAACGCATATGTGTATAATATGAATGAATCCCTTTGGACGGTCTATGAAACGCATAGGTGTATAATATGAATGAATCCCTATGGACGGTCTATGAAACACATAGGTATATAATATGAATGAATCCCTATGGACGGTCTATGAAACGCATAGGTGTATAATATGAATGAATCCCTATGGACGGTCTATGAAACGCATAGGTGTATAATATGAATGAATCCCTATGGACGGTCTATGAAACACATAGGTGTTTAATATGAATGAATCCCTATGGACGGTCTATGAAACGCATATGTGTATAATATGAATGAATCCCTTTGGATGGTCTATGAAACACATAGGTGTATAATATGAATGAATCCCTATGGACGGTCTATGAAACACATAGGTGTATAATATGAATGAATCCCTATGGACGGTCTATGAAACGCATAGGTGTATAATATGAATGAATCCCTATGGACGGTCTATGAAACGCATAGGTGTATAATATGAATGAATCCCTATGAACGGTATATGAAATGCATAGGTGTATAATATAAATGAATCCCTATGGACGGTCTATGAAACGCATATGTGTATAATATGAATGAATCCCTTTGGACGGTCTATGAAACGCATAGGTGTATAATATGAATGAATCCCTATGGACGGTCTATGAAACACATAGGTGTATAATATTAATGAATCCCTATGGACGGTCTATGAAACGCATAGGTGTATAATATGAATAAATCCCTATGGACGGTCTATGAAATGCATAGGTGTATAATATGAATGAATCCCTATGGACGGTCTATGAAACACATAGGTGTTTAATATGAATGAATCCCTATGGACGGTCTATGAAACACATAGGTGTATAATATGAATGAATCCTTATGGACAGTCTATGAAACACATATGTGTATAATATGAATGAATCCCTATGGACGGTCTATGAAACACATAGGTGTATAATATGAATGAATCCCTATGGACGGTCTATGAAATGCATAGGTGTATAATATGAATGAATCCCTATGGAAGGTCTATGAAACGCATAAGTGTATAATATGAATGAATCCCTATGGACGGTCTATGAAATGCATAGGTGTATAATATGAATGAATCCCTATGAACGGTCTATGAAACGCATACGTGTGTAATATGAATGAAACCCTATGGATAGACTATGAAACGCATAGGTGTATACAATAATATGTGAACCCTATAGACTGTCTAGTGAGACACATAGGCAACACGAACAATAGGTGCTGCTTCCATTGCCTTTGTTTGTACATGTTGGTATTTTTACATTATATTTTGTATCCCACGCATAGTTCATGTGGCACACTTGATCCTAAAAGGAGTTATAAATGATGTAAGTATAATAAGACGTGTCATGTGATGTTATGGGTCATTTCGTAGTTTCTTGACGTAATTTATTTGTCTTTTATTTGATTACCGTATTTCCATATGATGTTCTATCTTCCTTACATACGAGTACTATTCCACATGTACTCACGTCCATTTTGCCGGAGGCGCTGCATCTTTTAATGGATGCAGGTGGTTCCATAGCATGCGGCATCGATCAGTGATTGCAGTACATCCTCCTCTCAGTTGACTTGGTGAGTCCTAGTTCATATCGGGGTCATGTATCTTTTTTGTTTCTCATGTATTGTGTTTTGAGGTATAGCCGGGGCCTTGTTGCCGGCACTATCCTAGTACTCTTTTGTACCCTTTAGAGGCTCTGTAGATATGGTGTGAATTATATGCTAGTATTGGGAAGGTCAAACTAATGATGTTGTAATTGTATCACATGTTCCACTTTTAAACTACGGATGTGTAATGTAATATTTTGGGGACTTATAAATGAAGTAGCTAATAGTAATGGATTGGTGTGGTATACATGATCTCCTTGTTGTCTAATTAATGAAAATACATCTTCTCATTATTCATGGGTGAGTTTGGATAGAAGGAAATCTAGCATACTTACTCGGCAGGGTTATCCCGGTTGAGCACCGATCGCGCTCCATGAGGTCGGGGCGTGACATACAAGTGTCATTTAGGCTATTCTGCCTATAGTTTATAATGCCTAATAATGGTTAGAATATATCGAAGAAAAAACATGTTACTGTATGTATCTTATTTCAAATTGAACATAGTACATTAGAAGAAAACATCATCATTCATCACTAATTAGATTATCGGTTTGCTCCCCCTCCCCCGTATATTTAGTTAATACTATTTTTTTTGAAATTCAATAAGTATTACTTATAGTGCATGACAAATTGACAATCTAGTGCATTGTAATACTCTCTTTGTTCCAATTTATGTGAACCTATTTGATTGAGCATATAGTTTAAGAGAATTTTTTTTTTAACTTTGTGGTATAAAACAAGGCACATAATTACTTTTGTCTTTAACTTCTAAAATGACAAATAGTTTGAGTCAACTATATTTAGTAATCACGACACATAATTTGAGACAGAGGGAGTAAATTATTTTTAAATATAAAAAGAGATCATTCTTTTTGACACGGACTAAAAAAAAAATAAGTTCACATAAATTTAAATGAGGGAATACAATAAAATAGCATGTTGTAAAATAAAAAAGAAAAAGAAAAAAGAACGGTCTTAAATGAGGCTAAAAGTTAAAAGTGAGAGGCCACATACGTAATACTCTCATATTTCAAAGGGTTTACAAATAACTTTGCAAGAGAAGGCCCAGGCAGAAAAAAATACACTCCTAAAAAATAAGGAGCGGAAAGAGCCGCAGATCGTATGACACTTCAAATTGAATGTGCCTCTGCCCCTAATTTGGGGATAGGCCTAAGTTAGGGTTTCTACAGATCTCAGCAACCAAAAGTCAACAAGTTCATTCTTTTCAAACTCCTATTGGGTTTAGGATTTTGGAGTTTTTCTTATTCTTGGTTTATTGATAGAATTAGGGTATAATTGTTTGTGTTCTCAGTGATTTGTTTGTTAAGGCAAATATTAGTGGGCTATCTGAGCTGCCAATGCAAATTGAATTGAAATCTGAGAATTTTTCGGTTGTTTTTGGAATACCGAAAAAGTTAAAGGTGTAAAGTTCATCAATGTCTTGGGCAAGTCCAGAAGATATCTATCTCTCTACTTCTCTTGCAAGCTATCTTGACAGTGAGTAATTTTCCCCCCCTTTTTTTATCAACTCTATATTCCGTGCCGCGATTAAGCTGTTTATGTTATTAAAGATTTGTACTTGTTGTTTGTGTTCAAAATTTGGTCTTGCTAAATTTTGCTGCTGATCTTGCTTGGGTTTTTTAGGCTGTTTAATATTCGATTGTTACTCTTTGATAAAGTTATTTATGAGCGTTCACAATGAGAAACTACACCAGATTTTCGCTGGTGGGTATAGCTGGTTTGCTCACTCCATAGATTTTTAAGCCTTCAAAAGTCTCCTCATGCAAACTTGCTTTGCTAAGCCATCTTCAACTACATTGCCTTAACTTGTCGATGTGCTTTATGGGCGATGTCCTGTGTATACTTACTATAATGACCAAAGTGCAGATTCTTCTATGCTTGAGAAGATGATATATTGTGAGGGAAGTGGGTTACTCAGTAATTTCCTTCTTTAAGGTAGAAGAGGTCTTCTCTACTGTTGCATCAAAGGCCACAAAAAGTATATAATGGTTTGTGTTTCTCCCCGTATTGAAAACTCAATGAAAGCCTTGATGACTGAAGATAAAGGGAAGTTGCACTCAAGCACTCCATTATACAAGGGGCTTGGGCTTGAGTTCCTGCCTTACTCAACAAATGCCTTTCTTAGTAAGGATTGTTGAGTGTATTCTTGACATTTGTGCAACTTTTGGAAATATGTGGTTTGCAATATGATTTTTCCTTATAAAAAAGATGACTTTTCGCACCCAAAGGTGTGAACTAGCGGTCAATGAAGTGGGTGCAAACCATGGAGACTAGGGTTCAAAATCCAGCAAAGGCAAAAAATACTACTCCCTCTTTTCAATTTAGGTGAGGTAGTTTTCTCGACACGGAGTTTAAGAAAGAAAAAGAAGATTTTTGAAACTCGTGGTCTTAAAAGCTTAAGAGGTAAAAGCTTTGTGGGGCCATGACATTTGTATGGTTATAAAAGCTTTTCATTAAGGGTAAAATGAGTAAAATGTAGAGTTTAAAGTTGAATCATTCTTTTTGAAACGCACTACTAAGAAAAGTGTGTCATCTAAATTGAAACAGAGGTAGTAGGTGATTTCTTCCCATCTGCCTAAGCCGAGGTGGACAGGATTACCCGACACCTGCATTTGTGAGGGGTTAACATGTGCCCAATGGAGTAGTCGAAGTGTGTGCTAGTTGGCCCGGATACTACTTTTATAAAAAAATGATTTTCACCCTTTTTCTTCTATTCCCGCATCCCGTCGTGGCTGCTTGAATGGTAGAAACCACGATTAGTACAGGTACATCATATGTGTGGTCCATATACTTTGTAGAAGAAGCTATGGTGCTCTACTTATTCTGTCTTTGAGGCATATCTCTGTAAAGTGAAAACTGAAGGATTATTATATTTCACTCTTGACTCTTGAGCGATTAGTTAATGGATGGAATGCAAGAGTTAATGCTATAATACTTGGGGTGCCAGTTCATAAGAAAAATAAATGGGGTGCCAAATTTTTGTATATAAGTCCAAGTGCTCATATATTAATAGCATTAACCAAACCTGTATATAGATTCATTAGTTTTATGTCTTGCTTTTCTGAATTGACTTAATATCATTCACAGAGAAACTTCTTGTACTGCTGCGAGATGGGCGGAAGCTTTTAGGAACACTTCGTTCTTTTGACCAATTTGGTAGGTTTCTCGTGTCATTACTTTCTATTTCACGACAGTGGTTACAGCTGACAAAAATTTCATCTGTTATTTGTAGCTAATGCTGTTCTTGAAGGTGCATGTGACCGTGTTATTGTTGGTGATCTATATTGTGATATCCCATTAGGTCTTTATATTATACGTGGGGAAAATGTTGTGTTAATTGGTGAACTGGTAGGTCTTGTTTTCTCCATCATACAGAAAGGTTCTTGCTATCCCATAACCCTATACCCTTTGGCTTATAAAATGTTGTTATGGCTGGTCAGGACGTAGATAAGGAGGAACTTCCACCTCACATGACACGTGTTTCAGAAGCTGAAATAAGAAGGGTAAGATCCTGTTATTGTTAGTTTCATGACTAGCGATGCTTAATAGACTTGTGTCAGGCACATGACTTGTGAAGTTTGGGGTTTGGGGCAACTTTATATAGGAAAAAGACTAAATGTGAAAATTGGTGATGATTTAGTTGGAAGAACAAATATTGAAGGTATTTTGTGAAATTCTGAAGAAAAGCCAGTAATCTTCCTTAATAGTATCTTTGTTGTATATAACTTATATCTTTGTGTCTATGTTTTTATAATTATTTCAGACTAACATTTCCATCTTTCTATTTTTATACATCTGTTCTTTCAAGTGCAAAATCATGGTTAAGATGAGGCTAACCGTCTTAAGTGATGGTTGACCAATTTAGTTTTAGATAAGACAAGATGCTGTTAATTAGTGTAAGACTATTTCTAATGTATATATCACATATCCATCAGGCACAGAAAGCAGAAAGGGATGCTACAGATCTTAAAGGCACAATGAGAAAGAGGATGGAATTCCTTGATATGGATTGAGGTTTCTTATTTCTTGTGTTGGATTCTGCTTGGGATTGTTCCATGCCTTCTGCAAATATTATCGTGGTTGCTGCGTGGTTTCCTGGGATTCCTCTCTTCTCTTGGGCTGTGCTCTCGGATACATGAAGTGTTCTTTGTAACATCTGCACTATTATTGGATTTTTCATTTGTGGTTATATGTTTGAAGGTTGCCCATCTCCATATCTACTGGCATGAACTGGTATTATACCTGGTGATATGGGAAATGGCGGGCCATAAAAATGGTAAAACAAATCGTGAGTTCTTCCGTTTGCTTTTTTATGCTAGTCTGGAGGAACTTTAGTTTTTATGGTAGACCACTAGAACGTACATGTGAGATTGGCATATTGGCATTTACCTTTTCAGAAAACAATTACTCCTATGTAGCTTTGTTAATCGCGTGTGCTATTGTAATTTAGCATTGTTCAAATCTTAATACGCTTAATTTTTAGGTAATTGGTGGTTTATACCCTTTTGGCACGATCAACTTTGTGGTACATACGTCTTAAATCAATACTTAGGGGTCGTTTGCTATGCGGGATAAGATGGGATAACGTATGGTACTAAATTTATATCATGTTTAGTTGGCATAAATTTATCTCGGGATAAAATTATATTGCCAACTAAACATGGTATAAATTTAGTCCCAGATTTAATTCTGGATATTTCACCTTATCCCGTCAGATTTGGTATTATTTTATCTCATCTCCTAGGTGGGATAAATTAGTTTAAGAATAATAATTTCAGGATAATTTAGTCTGCGACCAAACGACCCCTTAAAGAGTTGTCCTCATTCTGAACTTGACAGCGCCGACATCGACTTTATATTTTTTAAACTAAAATAAAATGTACCTAGTAAAATGGAATACGTGACAAATTTGAGAAATCGGTGTGATCTGTCCTCCAATCAAGCTACTTATGGAGTATTAATTTTAAAGTATGATAAGTAAAATGGTTTTTAAAGTGTTTTATTTTTATTTTATTTTATTTGGCATGATAATAATATATTAAACTTAATAAGTAAAAGAAGTGATAACTCATATATTATGTAGTTGTTGTTATTTTTATTTAAGAAGTAAAGAAAGTAAAGAAGACTTTAAATCTTTGTGGTCTCAAGCTAAATTATAGCATGTAATAATCAAAATATCTTTGAATCTTGTGGTATTAAATATCTTATGTGAAAAAGTAGAGTTAAAGAGTTACTTTCTTCGGTGCACTTTAATTGATTTTTTTGGTCTTTTTTGTGGTCCATAATATTTGATTTTTTAAAATATCACTAAGGTATTAACTTCTTTTTTCCAAAGTTGTCCAGAAAGTAGAGAGTCTAGGTGTATTTGTTATATTTTTAATAAAATAATTAAGGTTAATATGATCAATTTTATTGTTAATTAATACTAAAAGATAAAAATTATTAATATATGTGGCAATAGCCAAACAATCAATTAAATTGGACAAAGTAGTAAATATTCTTTTTGAAAAGACTAAATATTGAACAGAATTATTAATCTTTGTTAAACGATTCTTTGACTTCAACGAGGGAGTGATACGTAGTCGTTAGTGGGTCCATTCTCTCACTCTCTCTCTCTCTTCGGTGGCGGGTCTTCTACTTCCTCCAGATCTACTCTCACTTACTTTCTCCACACTGAGCTGAGCTGAGTTGATCTCTCAATTGGGCAAATGCGGTGGTTGAAGTCAGCTGGAGCTTCAGGAGTAATCCTGCTGTGGTTATGTTTGTTCCGTTTCACAGAAGCTTCAGTGCATGACTACAATGGGGAGAAATTCGTGAGCAAAGGCAATGCATTTGTTGTCCACGGCGGCAGCGAAGGAATTTACGCCTCTACTCTTAACTTCACTGATTCTCCTTCCTCTGACTCTTTCATTCGGTAATCACTCTCTCCAGAATGCAATATATCCAGATCTGTATGAAAATTGTTAATTCCATACTCCAGAATTAATATTTGTTGTTTAATTTCGAGGATCAAATTTAATCAATTTATCCTTTTTACTAAGTATTTAGAAGTAAAGTTCTGCTTAATTCGGATTTGTGTTGTGACATTCACTCTATGTCGAATATATCGATCAGAAAAGCTTACAATCTACTGCTATTATTAAAGCTAAAATATCCTTTGGATTTCTCTAAAAGCATACCTAGTTCAGCCATCAATGTTGAATTATCCTTCTTAATTCACAGCTTATGAATGGAATCTATAGTTGGATGAAATAAGATAAGTGAATTGTGCTGTCTCGCTATATTAAGTAGTTCGTACTCAGTTTGGGCCAAATGAAGCCAGATGATATAGAGGATTCGTATAGATGATCCAAAGTTCTGTTGATCCATTAACTTTTGTGTTTTCCCAAATTATGTTCAATGGCATCTAATGAGCTTTATTTTGCTTCTATGAATTTTCTGATTCATGCCAGACTTTGGAAATGAATATGACGGTTCATGTTTCTATCCAGTTTTGTGCGCAGGAGTATGTAAATTTCTGAACTTTTTCATTTTCAACAGGTTTGAAAAGATTGTATTTCGGAGGCCAAAAGAATTGTCAAACTTTAGTTCAGACCCAATTCATGCAATTGTTTTTGAGGTCGATGATCGAGAGTCAATTGGGGGCTCAGCCTACGGTGGCCAAAGAGCTGTTTGTTGCACAGCAGATCTTGCAAAACTTGGAGTTTGTACACAAGGGCAAATTATTTACCGCCCATCTGCTAATAATCTCGGATGGCCTAAAGTTTTTAGTGCCTCATTCAGCACTGATGAGGTTGAAGTAGCACTGCAGTCAAGATCGGTCCCCATTACAAAAACTGGGATGTATAATGTGTATTTTATTCATTGTGAACCATATCTTAAGGATATTACTGTTGAAGGGAAAACCATATGGAAGAATCCTACTGGTTACCTACCTGGTAGAATGGCCCCCCTTATGAACTTCTATGGTTTCATGTCTCTTGCATTCGTGTTACTTGGGATCTTTTGGTTTTCGCAGTATGCAAGATTCTGGAGAGAAGTTATTCCTTTACAAAATTGTATTACACTCGTGATAACATTGGGCATGCTTGAAATGGCCTTTTGGTACTTTGACTATGCTGAATTCAATGAAACTGGAGTCAGGCCAACTGGTACCACTGTATGGGCTGTGACCTTTGGTACAGTAAAGCGCACAGTTTCACGTTTGGTCATTCTGGTGGTCTCTATGGGCTTTGGTGTCGTTAGACCTACTTTAGGTGGTCTCACATCGAAGGTCCTTTTGCTTGGAGGAACTTTCTTTTTGGCTTCT